>NC_090450.1:693505811-694114353 GCF_031143425.1 Pleurodeles waltl
GCCCAGCTCTCTCTTGCCAAAGTACCCCGCAACAGGAAAACAAGAACAGGTGGACGTTCTTTTTCCCACATCGCAGCCGTGGCCTGGAACACCCTCCTGCTACACCTCAGACAGACTACACCTCTCCTCAACTTCACAAAGGAGCTGAAGACATGGCTTTTTGGAGAACCACCTCACTGATGGAAGCTACACCACCCCTCCCCCCAGCGCCTTGGGACCCTTATGGGTGAGTAGCCGCGCTCTACAAGCCATGATTGATTGATTGATTGACACCTAGGGACATTCAGAATGGGGTGACTTGTGGGGCTCTCACCAGGTTCTGTTACCCAGAATCCTTTGCAAACCTCAAAATTTGGCAAAAAAAACACTTTTTCCTCACATTTCAGTGATAGAAAGTTCTGGAATCTGAGAGGAGACACAAATTTCCTTCCACCCAGCATTCCCCCAAGTCTCCTGATAAAAAAAATGGTACCTCACTTGTGTTGGTAGACCTAGTGCCCGCGACAGGAAACGCCCCAAAATGCAACATGAATACATCACATTTTCCCAAAGAAAACTGACCTGTTTTTTTGAGAAGTGCCTAGCTGTGGATTTTGGCCTCTAGCTCTTCCGGCATCTAGGAAAACCTAGCAAACCTGGACATTTCTGAAAACTAGATACCTAGAGGAACCCGGGATGGGGTAACTTGTGGTGCTCACCAGTTTCTGTTACCCAGAATCCTCCAAAAAAACACTTTCCCCTTCCATTTTGGTGTGCAAAGTTCTGGAATCTGAGGGAAGCCGCAAACTTCCTTCCACTCAGAATTCATGATAAAAATGGTACCTCACGTGTGTGGGTAGACCTAGTGCCTGTGGCAGGAAATGCCACAAAACACTATGTGGACACATCAAAATTATCAAATACAAAACAACCTGTTTTTGCGGGGGGCACCGGCGTTTTTGGTCCTGGGCTCAGCAGCCATCTAGGGAAACCTACCAAACCCCCGCTGAGGGAGTCCAGGGAGGTGTGACTTGCATGGATCCCCCAGTGTTTTCTTACCTAGAATCCTCAGCAAACCTCAAATATAGCTAAACAAAAATCACATTTTCCCCGCATTTCTGTGTGGGATCACCGCACCAGCACACATTTCCTACCACCCAATGTTCCCCTCAGTCTCCTGATAAAAATGATACCTTACTTGTGTAGGTGGGCTAAGTGCCTGTGACAGGGAAGAACCAAAAACATGTCAAAATTCGAGGGGGAGCCAAAGCGGGTCCAAAAGGGAAGTTTGAAAAAAAACGTTTTTAGGCTAACAAGTGGGGCAGAATTATTATTGGTGTAGATGTGGCAATTCTGGGTGGTAGGAATTTTGTGGATTCCTGCAGATTCCGGAAGGTTCCATCTAAAAAATGTGGGAAAAATGTGTGATTTCAAGCAAAGTTGGAGGTTTGCAGGGCATGTGGGTAAGAAAATGGTGCGGGGTGTATGTGAAGCACACCACCCTGGACTCACCCAGATGTTTAGTTTTCAGATGTGTCTAGGATTTGTAGATGTTTCTACATGGCATCATCCCAAAGTTCAAAAAGTGCAGCCCTCACCATTCCAAGTAGTACGATTTTGAGAGTTAGCCAAGCTCTCTTGGCCCAAAGGTAAAATCAAAACTCAAAATAATCAAATGTCCTCTTGCTTGCCGTTGGGATAAGATCTTTTAGTGTGCGGGGGGAGAGCTGAAAGACTGTTACCCCCTTCATTGGGATGGGGGCATAACCAGGCCCATACTGGTTGGTAGCCACCACCCCACTTTTTTTTATTCCCTTGCATCTAGTAGGCTTTCTGCCCCCCCGGGGAGTGGATCTGGGGTAATTGCCCAATCTGCCCACTGGTTGGCAGAACAAATTTGTCCCCATTTATTTGGGGTGGGGATATGGCCACACCCCCACCCTCTTTTAAAAAAGAAATCTTCCCTGGTGTCTAGTGGACTTTCTGCCCCCTTTAGGGACAGATGGGCCTTAGAAAAATAGCCCGATCCGCCCCGAAGGGGGCAGAAATGGCCAACAGTAATGTGTCCCCATGGGGAGCGACCCTTGCCTAAGGGGCTGCCCCCCAAACAAAACACACGCACACCAATCCCTGATGCCTACGTGGTTTATTCTCACCTTGGGGACAGATCGGCCTAATAGAAATAAGCTGTCTGCCCTCAAAGGGGCCAGAAATTGTATAATATAAATTGCCCCCCCCCCCCAGGGGAGTGACCCTTGCCGAAGGGGTCGCTCCCCGTCTGCAAAAAAAAAAAAAAATCCCTGGTGTATAGTGGTTTATGCCCCCCTTGGGGGCAGATCGGCCTAATTAAAATAGACTGATATATGCCCCTGGGGGGGCAGAAATGGCCTAAAATAATTTTGCCCCTTCCCAGGGGAGCGACCCTTGTCTATGGGGTCGCTCCCCTTGCGTGAAATAGGTGCAACAAAAAAAAAATGCTGCTGTTGAGTGGCTTCTGCCCCCCTTGTGTCAGATTGGCCTAAGAAAAATAGGCCAATCTGCCCTGGAGAGGGGCAGAAATGCCCTAAAAACAATTTGCCCCCCAGGGGAGCGACACTTGCCTAAGAGATCGCTCCCCATTTGTAAATAAGTAAAAAAAATGTATCCCTGGTGTCTATTGGCTCTTGCCACACCTGGGGGTAGATCGCCCTAAATAAAATAGGCCTATCTGCCCCCAGGAGAGGCAGAAAAGGCCTAATAAAAAAAATGCCCCACAAGAGAGCAACCTTTGCCCAAGGGGCCACTCCCCTTAATTGTTTACAGAAAGTAAATAAACATCCCTGGTGTCTAGTGGGCATTTCTGCAGCCTGATCGCTTTAAGATCGGGCTGCAGAAATACTCAGAAAGACATCAAAGGAAAGGAAAAGCCTTTCCTTTCCTTTGATGCCTCTCTGCCCGCCTCCACCCCACGATCGGAAGAGAAATACTGACCTTCCGGCGCAATGGGGGCAACCTCTGATGGGGTCAGTGCGTGATCGAAAGCTGGCGTCATCAGACGTCACCGGAGTGGGAAGGGGTGGTGTGGGGTCAGGGGTGGAAGAGGAAGCAATACCCCTTCCATCCCTGCCCAGGGTAGGGGGACTAGTGCTCCCCGTGGGCAGGACGTAACTGTTACGTCCTCGGCACCCGAACGGTGCTGCAGAGGACGTAAACGTTAGGTCCATGGCACCCAAGGGGTTAGTAGTTTATGTTTATCTATTTATTGACCTGTAATAGGGGGGGCCAGGGGAGACAAAATATGAGTGGGGTGACGCACCAACACCATAATGCAGGAACTGCCCCTGCCAGGCCTGTAAATTAAATGCTGCTAGTGGTAAAATTTTTGCCAGGTCCAAATCTTCCTTTTGAATACATATAAGTCACTGATAGGGAAGGCCCCGAAATAGCCCTAATAGGAGGGTGCAATGTATTTAAAAAGCGGGACATGTACTTTTAAGTTGTACATGTGCTGGTAGTGAAAAACTCTTAAATCCGTTTTTCACTACTGCAAAGCCTATCTCTCCCATAGGACAACATCAGAGTTGCCTTATTACATTTTATAAGTGTAATTTCCAAATTAGAAGAGATAACCAGTTCATGTTTAGTGCCTCTTGAGTTCTAATTTAAAATTCTAATTTAGGGTGAAGTCGGATTAAAAATTACAATTATGAAAATGCCACTTTTAGAAAGCTGGCATGTTCTTACCTTAGCCATTTAGTGCCTGCAGCATGTTTCTGAGTCGCATGGCTGGGTGTGGGTGGCAGTTGTGCTTTGTGCATTCCTCCTAGGCAGCCACACACAATGGGAGCTTAGGTATGACTGAATGCGCCATCACTGGCAGGATAGGAGGGAAAAGCTGGGCCCAACCCCACCTACACTTGAATAGGCTGTGTCCTGTCTCCACACAAAGGGCTGCATATCCCCTGTAGTTAGTCTGGAGCCACGGCCAAGAAGGAAGGGCATCTGAACTTCAAAGGCATTCCTCTAGAAACTTCTCCCCACTTCAAAGGCACAATTGGCAATAAATACTGGACCTGGGGCACCACCACTTCAGTACACTTCTGGGCCTGTGGATACTCTGCCAGGAAGAAGGACTGCTGTGCTTCTGTAAGGACTGACACTACTGGGCTGCTGCTCTGAAGGAACTGCTACCCTACTCTGCTGACCTGCTGTCTGCCGCCTTCTTGCCTGAGGAAGAAGAACTTAACCTGCAACTTCATCCTGAACCCAGGACCACAGAGTGACTCAAAGGGCTAGCCTGCTGGCTTCTTGATGCATAATAAGTTTCCCAACAGCCCCTTAAAAATCAAGCTTTTAGGCTCTTTGCAACTGCGAACGAGCATGTTCACAGCAGGACTGCACCGCTGGCAATGAAATACAGCGCAAAATGACAAAAGCCCGTCTCTTTGCACAGAAGCATCGATAGCCTGCGGGGGTCCTCCAGTGCCAAGCTCCGGGTGCCCGTCTGTGACGTCTGACCTACCCTTTGCAACCCACCGGCCACAACGCTCTCCCCTTGCGACCCACTTCAGCGTGAACCAGCCTCTTGGCACAAAACGTGAGAAGGTAAAAGTTCAGCTGGACTAATCTTGCTCTGTTTCTGACCTGCACTCCATTGTGGTCAGTCTAAACTTTTGACTTTGACCCGGTCCAGCATGACCAGATAGCCACAGCTGGTGGTTTCTGGTTGTAGGCGCTATTTTAAAGTTTATTTTCTAAAAATTCATAACCCCGGTTCTACTGATTAGGTTATTGTTGCTTTTGTCTTGCTTTATTTATTAAATTAGGCTCTATTTTTCTAACCTGGTGTGGGATCTTTTGTGTGGTGTTTTCACTGGTTTACTGTCTGAAATGTTGCACAAATACTCCACACATTGCCCGACGGCTCTCTTCCAGGGTACCAGGGGGCTAAGCACAGGTTAATTTGGGGTCTGCCTGTGCCCTACCTTGACTAGGATTGTGGTTGCTGCCTGACCAGGGCTCAGACCCCAGTTAACCTGTAACTTTCTTACAAAAGTCATAAGCAGCGTTTAGCAGGAGCGCAAGGTATAGTTAGCTCAGTATACTATAACTGGTGAATTTCATAGTTTTACCTTATTAAGGGCCTGATTACGACCTTGGTTGATGGGATATTCCATCACAAACGTGACGGATATTCCATCTGCTGTATTACAAGTTCCATTACATCCTATAGAACTTGTAAAAAGGCAGCAGGATTCTGTCACATTTGTGATGGAGTATCCCATCTGCCAAGGTCGTAATCAGGCCCCAAGTCACCTTTCTATAATGTCACTTTATAGCGCCCCTGCCATGCACAGTTTTGTCATCAAGAATTTCACAGCAAATGTTGCAGTGATATTATTAATGATGCCACAGAAGATGTTATGAGTGATGTAATATGTGGGGTAATTTAGCAGTCCATGGCGAGGGTGTGAGTTATAGTTTTGCCTTAGGGCACAAGTTATAGTTACTTGAGATAACTCTAACTCCTGAATTTGTATGGTTTTGTGCGTAAAATCTGAGCCTAACTATAATGTCCCTATAACCTTTGTGTTTTTTAGTGAATTTCTAAGTTTTTTAAAATTCTATTTCCTAACTAATGCCCCTTCAACCTTTGTTTTTTTCAGTGAATGTTTAGGGTATTTTTTAAATGTAGAGTAATATATAATTGCCATACGTTAATCCAACCTCCGAATGTGTGGCTGGGGTTGGCTGCCGGGCCTAGCCATTCACTGCCTCTTGCTGGGCTGATTTCAGCCACAGGGACCCCGGTGCTTGGTACATTTTGGGGCAGAGGGGGCATGTGTCCCCTCCATGGGCCTATTTTGGCCCCTGAGACCCCATCCCCCAGGGCTTGGTGATTTTTTTTTTTTAGGGAAGAGGTTACTTGGCCCCCTTCCCTAGGCATCCGCCATAACAACATTATGAATTCCAGCCTATGGTTCCTGGACCACCTGGTGGGCAAAAACAAAAAACAAGCTCAGTAACTGTGCTTTCATTTCTTTTTCATTTTATTGAGGATCCTCTGCAAATTTGTGGTAAAATAAAAAAAAATAACGATTTTGGAACCTCACCGCTAAGCCCAGAGGGGTCAGGGTATTCCTACCCTGCCCCCTTCTGTTTTTTTGTGTGATTTTCTTGGGACTTGGCCAAGTCCCAAGATGGCTGCCACCACTTCCTGGTTGAAGTGGTGGGAGCCAATTAGATCTCAAATTGTCTCTAGATATATATAAAGCTTTCTTCTTTAATACCTCCAAAACTACTGAATAGATTGACATCAAATTACAACAAGCACTGGCAAAGCCAATAGGTCTAGGTAATTTGACGGCTATAGGTGGTGGCAGTGTTAATGCACATGTGTATATCAATATAAACAGCCCCAGAGCCATACACAAATGCATTTACATTGCTCAACGCCTATCACTCTAGGATTGCCAAGACCTATTTGTTTTGTCAATTTTTTCTTCTGCCATGGCAGACGAAAAAAATGAAAAGCTAAGTCTTCACAATGGGTCTGTTGCGGGGAAATACAAACATGCCTTGTAAAATACCGGTCTAAAAAACCACGAGGTAGAGATGTAAAGAAATGAATGCGGGTTGGGCGGGTACAATGGATATTCAACCGAGTAATGAGAGGTTTAAGGCTATGAGGCCTTGAGGGAAAAAAACAAGCCTGTGCGCCAGCACTGTTGAGAATGCAATCCAGGACTATTGGAAAAAAGCTTTTAAAAAGCTTTGCCAAATGCAATAGGATTTGGGAGTGTTGGTTAAGAAGAGTGGGAGGAGAGCAGGGAGTTTTTTTTTTTTAAAACAGTGAGTCTGGGTTTTTTAAAAATAACGAGGATCGGGGAGGACAAGGGCACGTTTAAAAGCAAATGAGTGGGTGCAGGGTGGGGATGAAAAAAAGAGCTAAAAAACTAATGCATCACATTATGCAGGGTGGGCCTGTGTCAGTGGGTAGGAGGTTAGTGTGGGGAAGGCCAGTTCGGTGGGTGGGGGAGTTCAGTTTGTAGGGACTATGGCTGTGTAGTATGTTCTATCTGAAGTGGTGCCAGGTGAAGGGTAACACTGTTAAGTCCGAGATCTGGGCGGACCTAGAGTGAGCAGGCGGGGTGGCACCATTATTGTACAAGTGCACAAGTGGTGGAAAGCGCAGGGAAGAGTCAGGGTGGCTGTGTACACCATCAATCTTGCCATGTTGGACCAGTGTATGCACAAGTGCGTGTCAGGAGCATGCTGAAACGGCACTCATCGCTAATCAAAACACAAGCACTCCTAACATATGACAGATCGGTCACCCATTTTAAAAATAAAAAAGTAGTTCCAAAATCATGCATAAAAAATGGTCACTGCATGTGTTAACAGTAGTTGGCTACACCAGAAAAGGCATGACGTATGCATGCACTTGACAAATGGGGAGATAGCAAAATGGAATGACAATGTTACCAGCAAATAGGAAGCCTAGGGGCAGGCTTTAAGCCCACAAAGTAGATACAGCATGTCTCTTTTCAAGACAGCGCATGCGCGCCATCTAGAGCAGAGACCTAAAAAAGAGTTCTTTCTGGCCCAAGATCTAGCTTTCTGCCAAATTTGGTATAATTCCGTTCAGCGGTACACGGCTGTAGTCATGTCTGAACTCCCTATGGGAAATTGCATGAGCAAAACATGTTTTGGGACCCCCTCTTTTACTTGGCCCCCGCATGACATATCACCCCAAAACATTCCAGACAGGAGCGGAAGTGAATGACAAACTAATCTTGAAAATCTCATGGAGATTCGTCAAACAAAAAACACTTTTGCTATTTTTCCAAGGAGCTAGGTCCTAACAATACCTACTGGCAACTGCCAGTAGGTAATGTGTACTGTGTCTGCTTACAACGTTTATATTACTTTGTGTGTGACTATAAATTAAGCATTATTAAGATCTGTGGAAGAGGTAGCTGTCTATAGAGTGTCTCCAGTTCTCCTTGACACTAGTGGTGGGCGGTGAACTCCGCTTGCGGAGTTTACAGAGTTTTCCCACTTCGCACTCTCCTTAGAGCGCAGAGTTCTGAAAAACTCAGCGTAGCCGAGTGGAGTTTTTTCCTTGTTCGCACTCGCCAATGTTAAGTTGGTGAGTGCGAGCAAGGAGAATCACCACCTCCTAGTGAGATTTCTCAACGCAGGGGTTACAGATGGTCACTACCGCCCACATTAAGAAATCTTCCGTTCGCGTTGATGAAGTTGCTGCTCGACTAGAAATTCTACTCAAGAAGCAGAAAAGAAGCAGCACCCTCCTGCGCTGCACGTGATGCCATTTCTGCTTTTTTCAGTGCAGGACAAACACCTTAAATCCAGCGCAAATGGGGTGACCTAACACACTTTACTGCTTGTGGAATTCCGCGTAGCACGGCAGAGTTTTTTGGTCACTTCGTAGACTTCCGCAAAGTGGAACTCCACGAATTGCGCCCAGGCCTACTTGACACTGCACTTTTTTCTAGAGTCTCTCAGACACTTGTGCCCCGTTTCTCTGAATATTTTTCTGAAACCCTACGTCAGCATATCTCACACCTTTTGTATTTTCCTTCTTCAGCATTATTTTTTCACTCTCTCCTGCTCACACTTCTCGATCCCCTCACCTCCCACCTCACTCTCCCCTCACAACACACTCACTAGCTGTAAGCACTACATTTTCCTTTTCTTTCGCCTTAGCAATATTTTGACACCGTCGTCCTTCTTCACAAATGTTCATACAGAATCACATTCAAAATTGGCACACATGACTATTATTCTATATGTCCTGCAGAGAGGCTAAAGACTAGATGAGCATGTATTCTGAACGACTTTTTGACTGACTAAGAAATTCCCTCTGCCTTTGGCCTTAACTCCATAGCTTTCAATTGTGGCCTGTTATAAATGCAGACCTACAACCTGAACTCATATATATATATATATATATATAGATATATATATATATATATATATATATATATAGATATATATATATATGTATATATATATATATATATATCTATATATATATATATACATATATATATATATATATATATATATATATATATATGCAGCTCCTTTCACAGTACACCCTTTGCATGAGTAATATGTTGCATAAAAAAGTACAGAAACACAACTTCCTGAAAAAGTCAAATGCTCTTAGAGAATAGAAGAGTAAGTAAAACCTATAATGCCAGTGCCCGTTTTTGCTGGCTGCAGATGGCACCCAGTGAGGGGGCAAAAGGAAGAGGACAAGGATAGTTACAGATGGGGCACAGGCCACCGTAGTAACACCTCTCATAGCTAGGCACCTAAACAGACTTTTCAGGCGGCTCATCAACACATCTAGGGGGTCATTCTGACCTTGGCGGTCCATGACCGCCATGGCGGAGTGCGGCAGAAGCACCGCCAACAGGGCCCCACAAAGATTTTCACTGTCTGCTGTGCAGACAGTGAAAATCGCGACGGGTGCCACTGCACCCGTCGCACCCCTTCAACTCCGCCGGCTCCATTCCGAGCCGGCTTCATTGTTGAAGGGGCTGTCCTGCTGGGCCGGCCGGCGGTCTTCTGGCGGTCGCCCGCCGGCCCAGCGGGTAAGCCGGAATGGCCGCCGCGGTCTTTTGATCGCGGAGCGGTCTTTCGGCGGGAACCGCTTGACGGGCGGCGACTGCCGACCGCCGCGGTCAGAATGACCGCCCTAATCTCTAGACAGTGCCTCATGGTGGCATGAAGGTCAATGTTTATTTTCATAGGGATAGTGTTCACTCATCCAATCAGGGCAACACGTTGTTTGTTGAGTCTTTGTTGGCATTTGCAGAGCAAAAACTTTCACCAGCTTGAAGGGAGGATCTTGTTTTTGGGGGAGGGTGGAATGTTCAGTTAACCGTCTAGACCTGTGGCGGGGTAGACTTGTTTGACTACAAATCATCAGATGGCCAAAGTAAGGTGACCTTTGATGTCAGCTTCAATTCAAACCTACCCCAAGCAACGGCAGTACGGCAGTGGTACTATAGTGGTCAGGGGGAGGGAGGTTTGACAGAGGTGCTAACAGACTGTCCTTACACCCTTCATGAGTACCTCATCAAACTGCCTGGTGGATGTGGGGGAAATGGGGTCTGTGCCAGGGAACTAAGTGACCTTTCACTTGCCCAGGGCCAACTCCTATAGGGTGCCTGGGAGGGCATCCATTTAGGGGTGGTTCTGGCATGGTTTTAACTCGAGCTTATAAGTTGACCTAGGCTCCCCTTGGGGCAAAGGTGAGTTTGTAGTGTGGGAAAGATTCAGGAGGCCTACTAATTCCAGCAGAGGCCCCACAATTATTGATGCTGAGGGCCAGCTTGGTGGTCAACCATGACTCTGAACAAGTTTGTGGTGAGGGATTCGGTGTCAAGTATCTGTGATAAAATATTCAAATTTATGTATTATTATAATCTTGGAATGTTGAGGACTCCATTGAAGAGAGTGATGTGGCTTAGGGCTAATAATGGCCAGTATAAGCCTCCTGCTCCAACATTCCAGTGTTTGTCTTTGTTTCTCCTTTTTTAATTTAGAACATTCCACACTCGGTGGGTGAAATGTTCTCATTGCCTTGTAGCCCTTGTGCCTTGGGCTATGCCTGTTTTTAAATGCCCTCTCCTTCTTTACAAGCCCTCAACTGTGGCTCTGGCCTCTAACTCAGTTCAGGGCCTTTAACAACTGATAAAGCCCTCAGCAGCGGGCAATAAGGCTATAATATTCTGTGTTAAGATGTCAATTTTGATTTGGGATTGATTATGTGTTTTCGACCTGAGACTCTGTTTCTCAAAATCAAAATATAGTGAGTCTTGCATGAATTTTTGTGGATGGAGAAGGATTCTGATGTGCTAATGTGTGAATATGATGGTTTGGTTCCCTTGCCCTGGTATTTCCCTGCCAGGCTTATTTGCTCTTTGGTATTATACGGTTACTCATAAGAAACTCCTGCTGGTCTTGTGTGATTTACCATAAGAGTCTAACTGCATTTTCTACAGTCATTCTTAGTTTTGAGGCCAGTTTAATGTGACTCAATCTGCCTTCTGGACGCTCCAGCTTTACTATTGTGTCTGGTTCTGAAGGCAACATGTAAAAAATTGTGTGCAGTTTTGGAGGCAAATCAAAGCATTGTGTCTAATACTGGAATCTACATCTGAAGAATTTGGACAGTTTCAGGCCTCACCTCTATTACTGTATACAGTTCTAGGTGCTGCATCTGGAGTACTGTGTCTAGCTTTGGAAAGTGCATCTGAAGTATTGTGTCCATCTCTGGAGGTCACTTCCGAAGTATTGTGCCCAATATCTTTCAGAATTGAACCGTGTGTGTAAAGTTTTGAAATGCACATGTGGAGTATTGTGTGTAATTCTGAAGGCCACATCTAGAGTAATGAGTCCCCTACTGCAGGATTCCTTTAGCTGGATTGATATGTCCAATTGGAGAGGATTGCATCCTTTTTGGAGGTGTCATCTGAAGCACTGTTTGCAGCTCTGGATGCCTCATCAACAGTATCATGTCATGTTCTGGATGTCTCATCATCTGAAGGACACAAAGCCATTGAAGTCTACCTTAGTGCTACCTATTAGATGCATGAAAGAGACAGGAGGTATGATGGAGGCATTAAAATACATTCAGGGGCGTGGCTTGGGGCATCAAGATGACGGTCGCACTTTGATAGTGCTCCGGACCCCCTGTCATCAGCCGCCATTGCCTACAGTGTCTCGCCCAGCGGGAGAGGGCAATACTGCTGGTGTACTCCCTGAATGCCCCCGAGGTTGGATTATGGAGCCCGGAGTCACTGTGGTCGCTGAGCTGCCCGACTCGACTCACCTGGTGCCTAAGATGGCAGACCTGTGCTGCGTCTGGCCAGTAGATTCCACCAGCTTAGGGTCCCCGCAAACGCAGGTGAGCAGCAGAGGAAGCATCTGACCAGCCACGTGGGAGACCTGGTGAGTGCAGCGAGTTCGGCGAGTGTTGCAGCAGACCTTGGCTCGTGCCCCCTGGATCATTGATGCGGTGGCAGGGGAGGCAGAACGAAAGAGGCCACGCCCACTCCGGCAACCTTAGTCTCTCCTCCCTCTGTTCGGGGGGGGCTCTCCACTGACCTGCTCGGCTCCTCAGGTGGACCGACGGATCCGGACCTGCAGCCACGGGTCCTCACTGGCTATCTGCCCGAAACTGTGGATTTGACCCGCAGTGAGGCCGCCTGGACCTGTGGCTCCCACAGCTGGCCCTAGCATGCATGTCTTGGCCCGCGGAGGTTGTGGCCCCCGGAGAGCAGTGGTAGCACTTGCATCCTGAGATAATGCAGTGGGGGGCATTGTGCACCATGGAGACATCGATTCCCCTCCCTCGTCAGTGAACGACTTACCTGGGCCTAAGCTGAGGGAACTGCTGAGTATCCAGCACCAGCCTCACTAGGGATTGCTGTGATGCAGGTGTGCCCCGAGGGAGCTGTTGGAACACCGCACACCTGGACTACGGAGGTGCAGGGTGGTTCAAAAGCAGGTGATGGACCCCCCCTCCTTCTTTAGATCCGGTTGGGCCATGGGGAGTAGTGGCTTCAGGGTGGTCCCGCAGGCCTGTGAGGGTTACAGAACACTGTGCCTCATACTGGGTCCTGTGGTCCGCATCGGGACACTGCGGGGTCGAGACCACCCCCTGCTGCCTCGGTGTTGGCGGGGCAGTCCCCTGGCTGCTGCCCTCTGAGACCCCAGGTCCGGGTCTGCCTCTGCGCTCCTTCATGATCGTGGGTTCCTCATGCTTACTGACGCCCACCTCTGGTACACAGAATTATGTGGTGACTGCCGGCCTGTTGCGGGGTGCTTGGTGGGACATCCTGCCCTGGGGTCTGGGTGCAGTGATCTAGTGACAGGACCTGCCTCTAACTGTAGATCCATCCGAGGCACCCGGATGGTCGCGCGGAGGGTTGCACTGGCCCTGTGTGACCCAAGGGCCCTTATCAGGGTTCCTCCCTCCATAAGCAAGGCTGAAGAAGAACATATGGTTAGCTACAGAGGTCCCCCTTCCTGCCTGCACCAGGCCCCCTTCCTTGTTATTGTCCATACTGCTAGAGCTCAGTATCAGGAACAAGACCGGACTTAACTGTTGGCTGCCCATGCTACCATGAACTGGTAAGTGGGCTAACCCTCAGCACCAAAGCTCACAATCATCCGGAATTATGGGAAAAGACAAAAGTGGAAAGCAACTCCCCACCTCCTAGCCACAAATAGACCAGTTTACTACCATGCCGGGTACTTCTGGGAGTGATTCCATGGCAAGAGGCACAACTGCAATTGCCAGAGTAGATACAATTCTTCAGACTATACATTCCTCCCAGAATGCCCTAGAGACAAAGATTGGGGAGGTGCGGGAAGATGTCGGTCTCCAGGGCCAAGACCTGCAGAATGCAGTGGGTCGTATCACAGAAGTGGAAAGTACCACCATAGAGGATGCCGTCACAGAGCTTAAGACTAAAGTTGCCCAGTTGCTGACCCGGACAGACGAGCTTCATCACCGAGCAGAGGATGCTGAGAATCGGTCAAGAGGCAACAACCTGCGCTTCGTACGGTTTCCCAAGGAGGTTGAAAACTAATGCCCTGCCGAGATCCTAGAACAGTGGCTCAAATCCTGGATGCGGACAAACTGTCCCCATGGTTCGTGAAAGAATGAGCCCATAGGGCATTGACCCCTAAGCCTCCCCCAGTGGCCCAAAGATGCCCGCTGATAGCAAGAGTCCTTAACTTTAAAGACCAGGAAAACATACTCAAAGAAGCAAGTGCTAAATCCGAATTTTAACACAAGAACTCTAGAATACTAATTTTCACAGATTACATGTGGGAAATCCAAAACAAATGCTGCTCTTATAAAGCAGTCAAGCAGAAACATAGAGCAGATGCTTAGAGCAATGTAGCTGTCCTACATTCTCCTGTTCCCAGCTCGACTCAAAGTGCTTATGGACGACAAATCATTCTTCTTTGACACCCCTGAGTCGGCCTGGGAGTGGCTTATGGAGGAGACCCGATCTCACTGTGTGACGCTCCCTCCCCACCCTGGCAGAGCTCAGCGCTCGACACTGGGACCTCTCCTGGACAGACACCGTACCCAGTCTAGCCAGATGAAGTACTGTAGCACATCTTATTCACTGAGTCTTGAGACACCTAAGCTCCCGACATCTCAGAGGCCGGGCTCACCTGTGCTTGGTGCAGGCGATCCCACCTCAACAACGCCTGCAGAAGAACGGCTAAGCCAGCTTCCTCCACCGTTCTAGCCTAGCCGCCTAATTGTGGGACAACTGTACAGTACACTAACCATCCTTGCTACTTGGAGACCTCACTGGCCAACCGCTCGCGAGGCAGTAGACACTGTATAGCATGATCTGGCTTCCTGGAGGGGTCCGCCACTCCACTCCCATCTTGGAAAAATTGTTTTTGGTTTGGGGCTTGTGTTATGGGTTGAAGATGCTTCACAGTAGGAAGTATGGGGTTGAGGGAGTTGGGGGAGGATTCGTTGACACAAGTTTGGGCAACTTTCTTATTTACTGTTTTATAGGTTCTAACCCTTTTTTCACAGGTAGTCACATTAGTCCTTTACTGCCACTTTGGATACTTGTCATGACCAGACAGGCGCTCTATTTAGGAGCCCACACTCCATGGTCTACACACACCCTCATGGCCTCTTATGCATTTGTCCACTGACTCCCAGTGCCCTGCTAGGCTTCCCTACACTGTGATATAATGGAATGTCCATGGCCTGCTTGACAAGGTTAAGCGTTTCACTGTACTTATCAGTGTCCGCCGCTCCTCTCCCTCTATTCTGATGCTGCAAGAAACCCACTTAATGGGCTCTCACTGCCCTATGCTTGCACGACACGGCTTTGACAGAGTTTACCATGCTGGGTTCACTAGAGAGTCCAGAGGGGTAGTAATACTGCTCCACCGTACCCTTCCTTTGACGGTGATCACTGCAAAGACGGACCCCAGGGTTGCTATGTCGCTCTGACTGGGGTGCTAGACAGCCAACCTCTTAATCTCTTGTATGTATACACCCCCCAACTGCACTAGATGCGTACCTAGACGTTCTCCTGGGTGTGATAACACTACTGCCACCCAGCTTTACTCTTATAGGGGATTACTTTAATGCTGTTCTAGACCCTTCTGTATATTTGACACCCCCCTCCACTGTTCGATGTAGTTGCGCTACATTGCTTTGTAACTGGGCCAACCGACTGGGTCTCAGCGATATATATGGTGAATATGACATCTCAGGCTGCACTAATTTACAATTTACAATTTACAAACACACACATGCGGATAGATCTCTTCTTTATGCAAGCCCCAGATGGCCTCTCCGTGGTCTATGCTCAAATCTTTCCCCGTGGTATATCCACTCATGCCCCACTTCTGTTGTGTATCGGTGAATCTGGTGCCATGCAGCGCCCAATGTGGTGTCTAAACGCTTGACACCTCCAAGATCCTTCACCCAGATCCTGGAGGAGGAACTCATACACTACTTTCAGAATAATGTTGTACAGTCACCCAGTTCTCTTTGGGAAGCTTGCAAGGCCACGCTCAGAGGGCATGCAGGTCACCTTCGAGTGTCGGAGCACGCCAGAAACCAACATGTCACAAGTCTTAAAGCCCAGACCCTGAGCCTCGGGCACAGTTTCCCCCCTCTACTCATGCTGCCATCACCAGGCAGCTACTGTCTCTTTGGGAGGAGATTCGTCACCTATCCCTTGAAACTGCAACTCACATGTGGCGGGCTTCGTCAGTGAGGGTTTATGAATGGGGGAAGCTGCCGTACTGGTTGGCGTCTCGACCCTTGGCCAATAGGTTTATCCCAGAGATAACTGATGAGACGGGCCATTCCCATTGTGCCTTCCTAGCCATTGCCAAGCCTTTGCTAAATACTAAGCGCAGCTCTACAGGGAGTGCCTGCGCCCTCTGGCCGAACAGGAAGCCCCCCTTCTTGAAGAAGTGCCACTCCCCTGACTTACCAGTCTCAAAAGGTAGGAACTGGATGGAGCCATTATCTTGGAGGAGATTAATGCAGCCATCTTAGCGCTGGCAGCTGGTAAAACTCCGGGACCGGATGGGTACCCCATAGAGTTTTACAGTAAATACAGGGAACATCTGGCTCCACATCTGCTGAACTTGTATGCTGAAGCCTCGCAGAAAGGGGCTTTCCCTCCTGAGCTGGTTCACGCCACAGTGGTAGTTATTCCGAAGTCATTGCCCCCCCCAGTCTTGTGCGGCCTACTGCCCCTTATCGCTTCTGAACACTGAAATAAAGATCTTCTCTTCTACTCTGTTCCAGCACCGGCGTAAGGTACTTCTATCATTAATCCACCTGGATCAATTTGGCTTTATGCCTGCCAGGAGCACGGAACACTGTCTCAGATGACTGCAGGTGGCTTTGGCTAACCATCAACTCCTATCCCTCCCCCCCAGTTGGCACTGCTCCTTCTCGAATTTCAGAAGGCTTTTGATACCGTTAATTGGTCCTACCTGTCCCATGTACTGGTAAAGGTGGGGATCGGTCCCAAATGCTGAGGCCTGGTGTGAATCCTCTGCTCTAAACCATCAGCACTGGTCCAGGTGAACAGCGTGATGTCAGACAATTTTTCTATAAGGTGTCAGACTCGTCAGGGCTGGCTCCTGTCCCCACCTCTTTTCGCGTTAGTGATAGAGCACCTGGGGAGGATCATGAGAGATGACCCCCTGATACAGGGATGGGTTTCACCCACCGGGCACCAAGACCGCATTTCATTATACACGGACGACATCCTATCATACATGGCCAACTCAGCTACCAGCAGCCCCCGATGTCTGCAGCTTCAGAGTCTCCTCACTTAATTAATCTGGGCTAAATCCATATTAGTACCCTTGTGCCCTGCTAGGGATTGCTTCGACTGGCAGCACAATATCCCAATCCAGCCATCAGCTTTCACTATCTGGGCATCACTGTCGCTCTGGAGCCTGAATTGGCATGGTCCTTAACATTACACCCCTTGCTCGTAAGATTAAAAAGGACCTTCAAAGGCACTTTCCCTCAATGTTATAGGCAGAATCACCCTATATAAAATGATGACACTGCCCGCTTTCTTTACCTCCTCCAAAATTATCCCCATATGATCCCTAGGCACTGGTTTAATGAGATGGACTGTGTGGCGAAAAAGTTCCTGTGGCATGATTCACACACCCACTTTGCCTTTTCTACCTGCCAGCGGGGCACATACAAAGGGAGACTCAGGACGTCAAACCTATACCTCTATTGCCTAGCCTCACAATTGTTGGTGGTCAATGACTGGCTTGGAGGTTGGTGGTTGGACTGGGATATCAACTTGAGCTCTTTACCTTAGGGTCTCCCCGTATGCTGGCACATGCTCTATTGTCTTCCACTTCTCAACAGTATCCCTGAGGTGACCCGGGCAGTGTTCAGCGGGTGGAAAGCCGCTTTGCACTCCACCGGCTGGTGGTTTAAACTCACCCAACAGACCCTTTTATGTTATGGTACGTGGCTTAGGGAGGTTTCTGCTTCGGAGGGATTTGGCAAATGGGACACTATTGGTATCACACTTCTGGCAGACATCAGGAGCGGATCACTTACGCTATCATTTCATGAACTCACACAACAGTACTCCCTTTCAAACACCCAATTCCATAAATACTTACAGCTGGGACGTGCATTGAGGATCCATATTTCACCTGACACAGTGCTTCCCGAATTCAGCCCGATAAAGTAACAGTTATGATGAGGGCGCTGGGTAAAGGCGGTGTGTCCCAAACATATTGCACTCTGAGTATCAACACACTGGATCCCCTGACAGGCCTCAGATCAGGCAACTAACTGGAGGATGATGACTGGCGGGACGCCCTGATGGCCCCACGAGTCCTGACCATGTCATCACGACTTGGCCTTGTCCAGACCTACTACCTGCATTAGACTCTCTCTCCCTAGACAGGATGCACAAGGCGGGTCTTCGGGCTAGATCCTGGTGCCCTCGCTGCTCGCAGCCCTGTGCTGACATTTTCCATATGGGGTCGGCCTGTCCAAATATAGAGCGGTACTGGGAGATGATTGTTGTTGAACTATCCACCACCCTGGACACTGACAGAGACAGGGCTCCGCTACCAATTCTGCTGGGGTCCTTGAAGGTGTGGGAGGTAGCCAACTGATAATTAGGAGAGGCATTTACATAACACCAGGGTTTTTTTCATTAAACAAAAAACATTTCCCTACTTTTTGTTGAAAGCAAAACAACCATCACATGATGGTTAGTTGCGACGCCTAATCTAAAAGGAGAAGGTAGGGATCTCATGCACTGTGAATCAGAAATAGAGGTACAGAGAGATACAGAAGAAACAGGGATTCTTCCCTGGTGCCTGACACCTTAAAGAAATGTCAATGTGTGCAATTAGCTAATCAGCAAATCTAAAGGCATCATGGGAAACAGTATGGCTTTAAATGATGGAGTCACTTAAGGCTTCATGAGAGGTGATGTAGGGGTGTCACCAACTGAGATCTAGGGTGTGTGCTTTTAAAGTTGACTTATAAAAATGTTTTTTTCAGTCTGATTGTGTAGCACTAAGATATAGATTTTGAAAGCACTTCAAGGATCCAATTGTGTGGCTTTCTGGTTTGCTCGCAGACACCTGTAGGGATCACACTATGCAATAGAGGCCTTATAATGTAAAGTAGTTAATTTCCCACTGATTAGTTTAACACCAACACAATAGTTACAGAATATTTTGTTCTTTTTAGTCATGTCTTTAACCCAACCCCCCACAGTCATTGACCCTGCCCCCCACTACAATCAGAATCACATACTTTTTAATGCACTTCAACCGATGGATAAAAGTGCTTATGTAAACACCATTCAGAAGGATACCACTGTGTGTGAGAGACACATATTTAAATATGTTGATGTAAATACACAGCATTATGGAGAAGGGACAGAAAAGAGAGCCATTTAAATACCAACACTGGTCTGAATACAATGTAGAAAGGAAAAGAAAGTTGTGAAAGACATTTACATGTCAGTTTCAGTTTAAATACAGGGCAGGAGGAAGAAGAGAATTTTAGAGACATTTACAAATCACTACAGGTGTAAATACAGTGTGGGAGTAAGAAGGAAGATATAGGATAGATATTTCAATATTGACATGGTGTAAATACAATTCTATAGTATTGCAACTGCAATTATATAGCACTTACTACCACTGATGAGGTGCTGACTGTTTTATGCCGAGCAGCATGCCACCCATCCAAGGTTAGTGTTGTTTGACAGTGATTTTATTGTTTTTTTAATCAGTCTTCTGCTCTTAAGGAATAAACTCAATTTTCTATGTGGTAGATTACATTTCCAGGAATTAGGTGTGATCTTTAGTGGGAAGGCGTATTTGAGTTCATGAAAATGGTTGGTGGTAGTAATAGATGAGCTACAGGAACTTCTGTATTTCTAGTTTGTAGGGGTATACATTGTAAAGGAGAGGTTGTGATCTTTAAAATGAGTGTGGACATTTTGCTGAAATGTAATAGTGGCAAGAATGCAAGTAACTTGAGTAGGCCATGACCAGAGAGCAGAGTGATAAAGAGAATGTTAAGTAAGGACAGGGTTGTCTGAAATAGGAGAGGCAACAATTGAAAGTTTTAAATCAAGAGGAGACTTTTTAGGTCTCTTCAACTAAACAGCAAATTTGTTGTGTGTTATTATCTTACAGTGGGCTTAGAGACTGTCAATTGCTTATCATTGGTTGGCTTTATTGTCAGTCTCATTTGTTTCATTTTTTTTCCTTAGCTTGCATGGGGCTTTCATACTGTTCTTGTGTGTGTTTCTGCCCTGGAACATGGGCGCATTTCCTGTGTCCTTCCACAACTCGCAATTCAAGCACTACTTTTTTCTTTTTGTTTAAGCACTCCACAGGCGTGCATGTGTTTTACAGCTGTCTCCCTCGAGTTCTTCTCTCTCCATCCGCTGCCATGCTTCATGTTCTTCTTCCATATACTTCTACCTACGAGCTCCAAATTGATCTCTCGTCCATTTGTTTTCTTCCCGATTGCCCTCTGTGTTGTGTCTCACCCAGCTACACCCTCCATGTTTCTTCTGTTCCCCCACCCTCGCTTTCTGTGTCATCCGCGACCTCTATGTTACTTCATCCCACTCGCTTTTAAAAAAATGCTTTTGTGCAACTTGACAAAGCCAGTGGGCCCAAAAAGCTACACCCATTGCCTTTGCCAGTGCATGTTTGAGATTGCATGTAACAATCATGCAAGAATATAAGGATGCAAAACTTCAGTAAGAAACAACATTGTTTGCATGTGAGACAGTGCTATATTAGGTACTTTTGTTAAGCACTAGAATCAGGTGGACTCTTTCCCTTGAAAGGTTTTTTGCTAAATCACCTCTTTAGCAAGAACAGTCGATCAGCACAAGGGCTGGATGAATATACAGGGCTACGTCAAGAGGTTTAAACAGTGCGCAGATGTTGCGATAATCTCAAGATGTTGGCAACATGAGGGAATATATGTAATAAATAATGAAAACATTGAAAAGAAGATGCTGCAAATGCTGAAGCTGATGTCTTCTAATGTGCACCTTTCGAGACTAATGGACATCCTTAAAGTATGTTTCACAATATCAACTACAAAAAGCCATATGGAATCCATTTTGGACGTAATGTAGGAGAGAGAAGAGAGTTGTGAGAGACGTTTACGTATCATTATTGGTGTAAATACAGTGCAGGAGGAGGGAGAATAGAGATGTATGAGGGGCATTTAGATGCTGGTGTATATACAATGTAAGGATAAGAGAGTTGTGAGCAGTGCTAAACTTGGTGGTTGCAGGTGGCACTAGCGACCCTCTTTTTTGTGGACCGGGGCCTATTTTTCAACATGAGAAGTTGACCCAGAACAAGAGAGAAAGAAAGGCAGAAAATTGTGATATAGAGGAAAACAATGACAAGGAAAAACAGTGACAAATGTAGAAGTTAGGGATGCCAAAGAACCTGCAATATGGAGATAAAGAAGAACAGAGAGAGGGTGTTGGTGAAAGAAAGAGGCACGAGGTGAAATTAAGACTATACAGCCTTGGTAATCAGCAAACTTGACATTTGAGAACACCTTCTGTGGACTTCTGAGCACATCTTGGGTTTTGGCACTTATTCCTTTACAAATGATATAAGGCTCAAGGCATGGTGAATTTCTCACAGTGCCCATCAGGGGGTCATAGCGGGGTTCAGAATACATATTCATCCAGTCCTTGGCCCCCCTGTAGAGCACCTAGAGCATTGGTCATGAATGTCACTTGTAAATGTAATTCTAGCTGAAGGAGGTACACAACTGCCAGAATATTTCCAGGGCGAAAGAAAGAAAAGCCAGTGCTTACAGATGAGTGAGTGTGTTGAGTGTGGGGGATGTGAGGGCAAGAAGAAGCAAGGAAGTATGTGCATGAGAGAGCGAAAAGAGGATGCAGAAGAGTAAACAGATGAAGTGTGAGATATGCAGATGGAGGGTTTCAAAAATATATCAGGAGAGAAAGGGCATGAGTCTGTTTGAGAGACTCCAGAAAAAAAGTGGTGTCTATGAGCAGTTTCCTTAAAATATTTAAATCACTTTGTGTGTATGCATATACGCAGGTATATACAATATTCATGATTTTCCTGCTGTGGGTGGCCCCACCACTTCATACATAACAACAGACCATATTCAGGTGGAGTACCCTCGATTTTTAAAGCAAAACATTGCTTTATTTTAGCTGTCTCCCATCTAAAATTGCTACTGTTTCAGTGTTAGTTTATGGAGACAAAAAATTCTCCCAATTTGTCTTTCACTTTCTCCCTCTTTCCTGGTTCGAAATGTTGGCATGAGTGCCACTTCTATCTGTGACCCCTCGTGTGCCCCCTAAAAATAGGCCCGTAGGTTGGGAAAGATTCGGTCAGGTATCTGGCACTGCTGAACGCCGCTAATGTTAACCACTCTACACGGGTGTAGTTCCCAGGGGTGTCTAGGGTGTTGCACCCCCTAAAAATTGTGTTCTTTAGTAAATAGTTGGGTCAGTGCCGGCCTTAGGAGTGAGCGAACCGCGCGGTCACACAAGGCCCGCAACTTAGGGGGGGGCAAAAAAGTCTGAAAATTTCACAGAAATTTACCATCGACGTCAGAGTGGCTGCCCCTTAGTGCCGGTGCTCTCGTCAGCAAGCACTCTCAGCTGAAGAAGAGCTGTGCGCAGTCAGCTATGGAGGCGACAAAAGAACAACGGGGCGAGGAGGTGAGTATGTATGCTTCTGAAGCCCTGTAAACTGACATTTCCCACAGAAAGCAGGAGGCTTTTCTTGGTTTCTGTAAACACTGGCTATGCCACTGCAGGTTCCAAAATTGCATAAAAGTAGCAGGTAACGCAAAGGCATCACAGTCCCTCTGTGGGTTACGGTTGGAATGTGCACCGCGTGTAACGTCACTGACGTCATCTCCTGCACCGCGGAAAGGGCGGCGGCCTTCCCTGCATTGGCTTCTGTGAGTTTTCAAACGTGCACAGCAGAAAAAAAGCAGGGGTCTGTACAAGAAAAGCCGTACAGATACAGATGCAGCACGTACTGCTATGCTCTCAAATGCATGCATGACAACCACTTGCATGAAATGTATCCCAATTTAAACATTCTTAGAATGTTTTTGACAGTTCCTGGCACAGTAACCTCTGGGGAACGATCCTTCTCAGAGTTGAAAATTATTAAGAATTACTTGCATTCTTCAATGGCCCAGGACATGCTGACTGGCTTGGCACTAATATCAGTTGAACATTAAGTTGGACGAACTCTCGATTACAGTGAATTAATAAAAGAATTTGCTGTCCAGAAAGCAAGGAAAGTGAAGAAGTAGCATTATATGTGATTCTTTTACAGGTGCACTTGCATAATTAAAGTGTACTTGTACTTGTTAACAATCTACTAAAATAAAATGATTCGCCAATGAAAAATAATTTGATTTGTGTCACGGGGGGATGTACAGTATACGCTGCACAGGGACCGAAATATCCGCAGTGATTGGGTACAACTGCTTTCAATTGGGTAATTTGAATTGTCTGGCGGATTTCACCTGGGATTTTCACATACCCGCAGTGATAAAACATACTCCCTTTCTCTCATGTATCTTTCCTAGGCCTTCAAAAACATTGATTAGTTTGAGAAACACTGGGTATCAAGTATCCTTAATAATCTGCCCTCTTTTCTCGTTCCACTGCCCCTTAAACCTCCCTCATGTCCTGCTTCTCATATAATGAGTGCGTGACTGTTAAGAATTCTGAAGCTGCCCCCACCCCTCCTAAATCATACTGACCAAGCTAAGCCCCTGCCACTCAGAAGCCAGCTGATCTCGAATGTGTGCGTTTAACAAAGCCACGGAAAAGACCAAAATCTATCATTCTTCTCATCATGAGAGGTTGCCTAGGTCAGACGCTGCCCTAGAAGAACGTTTCTCCCCAACAACGGGTACAAGCATTATTAAAATTTAAAGTGAAAAAAAAAATAGAAGGGGCAGGGCGAAAAAAATGATTGAAATGAATTTATCAAAGTAAACATTCGTTCCGCTGACAGGCAAATAAAATAAAAAAAATGGAATACAAAAAAATTCGAGGCACGCTTTCTGTCCTCACCCAGCTGTGTAACAGTTGTGGTTTTTGAACAATCAGACACAGCTGTGAGGAGACGCTATTTAATCAAACATCACTAACAAATGTTAAAAAAATAGGAAATTAAAAAAAGCGAGCTGAGGCATCTGGTTGCGAGCGATTCCCAGCAGAATTAAAGGAGCAAGGCTGCACTTTTCTCGATTTAACACCCTGTGCTCTATTCGCTAGCCCAGGAGCTTCTAAACTGTAAATTTCTGTTTTTCAGCTGTCAATGCCACTTTTGAGTCTGTTTCTAAGCACCACCAGTTTGAAAATAAGGGACACGAGGCACAGTTTGGATATACAGGGCTTATCTCTTAAAAGTATATGTACGCCTAAAATGCGGCAAAAATATATTTACGAGGGCAAAATTAATTCTATTATTCACAGAATTAAGAAAGTCGTGATTTTACCATAGTAAATAGTATGTACGTATTTACGTAGGCCTCGATTCACGGAGGTACTTACAAAACTAAATTGCACCTAGGTACCCAAATACCATCCTTTACATGTGCAAATTCACAAAAGAGATTCACGAAAAAATGAAAACTGACACTCATAAATGAATTTACTCACCCATCAAATTTCCTCTAAGATGACAGAACTTTCTTTATGTGCGAGTGATTCTGTTGACAGATTGGTTATTCCTGGGTGCAGGTTTGGCGTATTCACAAGATTTTTTAGAGCACTTTCCCAACCAGGAAAGCGTCACAGATTTACTCTTATCATGGGCAAAAGTCCTTGGGGAAATGAGAAGGGAAGTGCTCCATAATTGTTGGTGGTGTAGATTGTGGGAAGTGTAGTATGTTACTAGTCCTTTTGCCTAAGCTGTAACCAGAAGACAGAGGTGTCAGTATAGCGGGTCGCCGGTGCATTATTGCTTCCTGTTTTTTTTGTAAACTCTCTGCATGTAAACTTGGAAATCTCAAAGTTCCTTTGTTTTGTGTAATTCCAAAGCCAACTCAAGCTCGTGAGATACCCGTTTCTGGCTTGACCCTGGCAGACGTAAATATTTTATTTAACTTGTCAATTGGACATTTTTGAAATTCAATGTGATTTCTGCCCACCTGTTTTACAAATTCTGTAGTGGTTGCATTTACCACATACATTTTGCAATATATTTTTCGTGCACAAGAGGCTGACGCCGCAAGGTTTCGGACACTGTAAGCTACAAAACATTAACAAACTGCTGACTAGGCATTTGCTCCTTAACCTATATTAAGTGGCAACCTGAAAATTGTGAGGATGATGGTAAATTAAAGCCCATGAGCATGCTTCGTCCTGTCATAGCAAACTCTGGTAAAGTCGCTAGGTCTCACCTGCACGAGATCTATTGGTTTTGCCATTGGTATGGTTTGATATAGTACCGTATGGCATGGTGTGGTATGGCCTGTCATTTTATATTATGGTATTCTATGGCCTGTCTTGTTATAGTATAGTATGCTGTGGTTTTGTATTGTATGTATGTTATCGTATGGCTTGTTGCTGTACAGTATGGTACGGTACTGTATGGTCTGTTGTTGTATAGTATGGTATGGTATGCTATGGTGTGTTCTGGTGTGGTAAGATATGGCCTACCATTGTTTAGTATGATATAGTATGATATTGCATGTCACTGTATGGTGTGATATGTTATCACTTGTCATTGTATAGTATGGTAAGCTATTATAAGGCTTGCCATTGTATAGTTTGGTATGGTCTGTCATTGTATGGTATGGTATGGCATGTCATTAAATGGTATGGTATGGCCTGTCATTGTAGAGTATGGTATGATATGAGTTGGTATGGCAAGCCACTGTATAGTATGGTGTGGTATGGTAAGATAAAAGCTGTCATGGTATGGTATGGCTTGTCATTTTATGGTACAGTATATTATGCTATGGAATGGCCTTCTATTGAATAGTATGGTATTGTATGGCCTGTCATTGTATAGTATGGTATGGCATTGCCTGTTACTGTATAGTATGTTATGCATTGTATGGTATGATAAGGTATGGCCGGTCACTGCATTATATATTAAGATATAGTATGATATGGCTTGCCATTGTATAGTATGGCATGGTATGACCTGTAAGTGTATAGTATGGTGTGGTATTATGTTATGGCATAGTTTTGCCTGTCACTGTATAGTATGATATGGTATTGCCTGTCATTGTATTGTACTGTATGGTTTGGTATGATATGGCGTGGCTTGCCATTGTATAGTATAGTTTGGCATGGTATGATGTATCATTGTATGGTATAGTATGGAATGGTACAATATGGTATAGTCATATGGTACAGCTTGCCATTGTCTAATATGGTATAGTATTGCATTGCCTTGCATTGTATTGTATGATATGGTATGGCCTGTCATGGTATGGTACAGTATGGTATGGCATGCCATTGTATAGTATGGTGTGCCCTGATAAGGTATAGCATGGTCAACATGGCCTTTCATTATACAGTATGGTGGCAGGCATTACTCTGACGTTATGTTGTTAAATTCATATGTCAGGGTCAGAGAGGCCTTCTTGGTTGAATCACTGGCAAGTTATTTTGATAAGCATGATCATTCGTGGAGTTCTCTTCCTCATTCCTTTCTTCTTACTAGTCGGCAAATTGTTCCTCTGACAAAAGGCTTGTAATCGTGCATTCCTGTTAGACAACGTACAGTTTTTTTCCTGTAGTCACAGACTTCTGTGATTTTGGAAGCATCTCAATGATGCCTATCACCCACTGCTGATGTTTTCCACCCTCTTTATTGCTGTGTGTCCACAACCACAGACCTGCCAACTTCACAAAAAACCTGACAGTGTGAGGAGTGGGCGGGGCCTTGGAGTGGGCGGGGCCTTTTGCCGAGAAGCACCTAAGAAACACTTTTGCTTCTACCCCAGCCCAAACCACCTCTAAAAAAAAGCTTTCTGAGGCTGCTGCCGATGTCCTGGGGTGTTTTCACACCCATTAATGGACATTAAAAGCATCCGAAAACGAGCTGAAAACGAGGGGAGTCAATATCCTGTGTTACACGGTTGCACCATGTGAGTTGGCAGGTCTGCAACCAAAGTGACATAATTGAATTAAAAAACAGAACTGGCTGCTGACTGCGGAGTGTTATATTGTACCTTGTGGTTTGGCATTTTTTTTTGTTACTTTGGAGTTTCCAGGCACTGCTGTATAAAACACCAGTCTTTTCACCCCCACTAGGAACGGCCACTTCAGCATCAGGAGCGGCGGTTGTGAAAGAACTTCCCTGACTTCAGGTAAGGCTGCGAATGGCTGAATGCTGTTCATGCTGTTACCAAACTCATACGACTGCAATTTTGGTACGATGGCAGAAGGGTGATTTTAACAGCCCTGTATATAATAATAATTCGCAGGCAGCAGCAAAAGCGGGAAACATGGCCATGTCTGGTTAGAAACACGCACGGTCCTGTGGTTTTATAGTTCACATCACACCGGAGATGCCTGGAGGCCGAGGGAACCTGGATTTTAAAACCGGGAGTAGATTTTCAAATTAATATAAAAAATACCATTACAAGGATTCCAGGTCAACTGAATGCAACTGTGGGTCTAATCCAATGTAAAAATGCAAGCTTATGTCACACATTTATTTTTCATTTTATTTCATTATTATTCCATTGTATCCATGCCTTCTGCGGGAATCAGACAAAGGTGGGCACAGGGAGGCATTTATGATTTATATTTTCGTTCTAGTGAGCGCCCTCTGTTCTTTTTCTGTTACACCTGTACCTGTAAATAACCAAGATCCATACTGAATGAGCAGTGCCAGTTAAAAAGTAACAATGATCAGATGAGCGATGTGAGGGATAACTTCTAACATTTGTGGGCTTTCAGAATATGTAACACAATATCACATCAGCACACTTACAGTGCAGAGAAAAAGTTGTACTTGCAACCACCAATAGCAACACATCCAAATAAACTGAGAAAAACACAGAGCGGCACGGACAACTTTAATAAAATACTAAAACTGGAAATTGAAAAAAATGCCTTTAATCTTTCAAAACGTCTGAAGTTTCAGTGTCAAAGTGCCTCAGTCAAAGTGCGAGCAGCAGAAGGGTACTAAAATTGTATTCATTAATCAGTACTTGGTCCATTCTCCATCGAAGGGACAAACACACAAAAAGAAAAGGCACACGCTGACCACTGGAAAGCAAGGAGAGTGAAACTGAAGCTAACCAATAGTAAGTAATGGGGGGTGCTCTAAGCCACCTTTAAGTTTTTCTCAGTATTCTCAAATCACACAGCAGCAGGCTACAACTCAATGCACCTGACCCATAAGTTCCCTAAATCTGAATATAATTGAAAAAGACAAAAAAATGTAAGCACTAGTACCAACACCTGCAGCACATATTCATAGCAGAAACAGCCAACGTGTTTCGTCCTTAACAAAGGACTTCTTCAGGGCGAATAATTCGACTCCACTTCGGTCCACCATACTCAACAAGACATTTCCAATGTAATAAGAATATCAAATGCATCCAATGTAAATGCCTTCATGCATGCCAAGGAAAAGGGGGAGTACCGGTCCTTCCGTTTTCGTACGTGAAACATGTAACCTTTACGTTTTTGTTTGTTCTGTTAACAAAAGATCTTGCAAGTGACAGTGCAATCGCTGTCTCCTGTGAAATCTAAAACCGGCTAATTTACAGTGATTTGTTTAGTTGAAGCGAACACATTTCCAGCTCCCCAGACTGCAATAGATCTGAAATGAAAAGCCATGGCTAGATGACAGTGACCTCTGCTCCGTGAGGTCAGCCCGTAGCTTGTTCATCAGACCTGCTTCATGCCAACTCACAGTGCCCTGCCAATTAGAAGTTTGCCTTCTTTTGTATCTCTGCTGGGCTCATAATTGTCAGGTTTCCCAGGTCCAAGATGATGTGCTGCTCCACTCCAGGTTTTCCCTTTGAATTCTGGGACTTGCCTGTTGTGTTTTATAATGGAATAAACAAGACTACAAGACACAGAAATCAAAGAAAAAACCTGGACTGGAGCAGCACATCACATATGGATGTGGGAAACTTTGGAGGGCTGTGGGCTACCTTATACAGGCAGGCAGTTAAATTACATATGATTGCTACATTATACAATGACAACAAGAACCTTATGGAGGACAGAGAGATTTGTATATATTCCCATATAGAATTGGAACATTGCTTTTATGATAAAGTAAAATAAGCAAACTTTCAAGCACATTTCATAAGTCACCTGGGGCAAGAAATACCTCTAGTTTTTCCAGTTTCACTAAAGGATATTCATAAAAGGAAATTGGTCATTGACCAAAACATGAATTTCATGTAAAGCAAATTTATTTATGACTAAAACGAATCCATGTTTTTCAAAATAATTTCTGAGGAAATAAGAATATACAATTTGCACATCAAAATCCGAAAAAAATCCCCCTGATTCACAGAGTATACATTGATTAATTTTCTGACTATTTGCTTTGTTTTTCAGGTTCGCTCAAGGGATTAAAATAAAATTGTCATCGAGTCCTCGTCCACTGGTGCATGGAAAGTGCTATGCAGAACCACAACCCAGCTATATAGATGGCATCCAAATACTAAAAGTATAACACTTTCAAGTAAAAAGCTTTGAAGAAAAGAACCCTTGATACAATGGGACATTAAACTGAACAGGGGCGACGGTATTGCTTGTGTGGAGAAGGTTCCTATGCACAGCCACTCTTGGCGCAAGATCCCATGTTAAAAGCTGCAGAAATGGATCTGACTGGCAACTTGAGCAATTCCTTTCATAGAAGGCCAGAGGAACCCACGACAAGCAGCGGGAGCAGGGATCCTTAAATCTCCACGGTTGCTCTCGATTCACCCAACCCACTGGTTCATGGTTTAAACAACTGGTAAGGAGGTCAGCCAGTCCTTAGCTGCCTTCATGTTTCATTCCAAACCATTGCCAGCCCATGCCGAACAGTGTCTTGGCCTGTAGAGCTCAGGAGCCCCTCCATTCTCCTTAGCTCCAAAGATAGGTGTTATTCACTAGCAACTAATGCCAAACATCACTGCTCCTTGTTGACCAGAGGTCATGGAGAAAGGGGCCGCCATTAGCTCTGACAGGTGTCAGTTTCTCACATAGGCAGACCAAATGCAGCCTGACACGAGGCAGATAATAAGAAGATGCCACGCCACACTCCCAGTGCGGTGATTGGAGGAAAGCAAATGTGTACACACGAGACCACCTTGCTCATTTTAGCCAGAACTGATGAATGTGCAGCCCGGAGACTGCTCCCGGTAAGGAGGGAATGGCCAAATTAGGCCTACCCTTGACAGCTTGGGTGCAGATAGATGGAATTGGCGGGGACGGGAGACTTTGCTGTCAACCTTTGGTTCCCAAATCATAACAGCACCTCGGGGGCTGGAATAATATATTTTTCTGAAGGAAGCACCTGGGTTTCGTTTTCCGGAACGTATGGGCTCTGACTGAATTCCATCAGCGGTGGAGTGGCCTGTCGATGGTGGCCTCTGACGGGCCAGTGTGGCTGCTGTAGAGTCGCTTATAGCAAGTGGACAGAGGGGGGAGGAATACAGCCCCCACACTAGAAAAGGACAGGACAGTTTGAGGCTTGTCTTCGAAAAAATGCATTTACAATGCTGCATGCTACACCTGCACACGCAAAACACGACTGACTGAGGAAGTCATAAACCTGCACCCGCAGGTTTAGTACAAATTTACTACCGTGTAGGTTTATTACAGGTTTACTGAGTGGACATTTATGAGTTTCAGATGTTTGCAACGCATTTCAGAAGCACGCCTTAATACTTGCGATTGTCGGAGGTCTTTGCAGACATCCTTTCGGGAGACTTTCTTGCATTCCAGTTTGTGACATTTCAGAGGCATCTCCCCATTCGTAAGTGTACCTTGTGTACAGGTTTGGACTGTGAAATGCCGTCAACACGCTGTGGTAGCATCATTTATTTTTTTCTACGGGAAAATATTTTCCCTGTGGAGAAACCCATTCCCTTATATTTTTGTGGATTTGACCCTACGTTCTCCACATCGAAATTAATTTACTTCTGTCAAGAAATCTGAGAATTTCCAAGGTGAAAGGGTCATAGAGGAGCTTGACAATATCCAGACTCTTGAATTTATGTTTGTTACCAAATTTTCCAGGAAAAACTCTTCCACTCGAACCTCACTCCCCACCTTTAAGTGCGATGTAATTTAATCATGCACGATGTTATTACATTACCGAGTAACAGTGAATGTGAGTAAAAAGATTCATGAGTGCAAGATGAATACCTTTTATTCAACAATTGAGCTATTTTATCTGTGGGAATGAGGAGGGATTTGGTACACTCCACCTCCTATATCCGTGAATTGCAGGAGAATTAATGAAACCATACCTTCTTGCCCATGACCAGGGAGGAGGAAGAATGGCCCCTCCCTACGCAATGGTGAGATGCTTGGTCGGAAGGGGGTAAATCCTGGCCTCCAAACACCCAGCTTGCCTTTCAGAAGGTCTAGTGGAGGGGGGCGGGGGGAGGGGGGCGGGGGAGTGTTAAATAAAGCTGCTCCAGTGCCATCTTTGCACTTCAGAAGATGCAATAAGAGCAGAGGACAGCTGCCCTGGTCCTCTCTGGACTGGACCATGTTCAAGGCAATGGAGGAGTGGAGCTGCGCACACCTGCCCATATGCCCTGTTCATAATAGCGAACAGGGTACACACAGGGACAGCTGCCAGCTGGCCGGCTCCTTCGTGGCCCCCAAAAAAGGGCAGGCCACGAAGGAGCATGACACTCTGAACTGCCCTGCATTCTGTATGCAACTGCAAACTCAGTGAGATGGCATCTCATAGCTGTCCACCCCCACCCCCCAGCAGGCTGAAGCACTGTGTGAAACAGAGAGGAGCAGACAGATGTCAACTGCGGATGCCTCCAGTATGCAAATGCCACAATATACTGTAGAGCACAGAGGAGCAGAGCAGGTCTGAATTACCCAAAGGGTTCTATGTTATTTTAAGAAAGATGCCCCTTACCCTTGCATTGGTGCACACAACTACCCAACCCTTGGGCAACTGGTGGGGGAGTGTTCCCCCATTGCCTCTGGGCTGGGCTTGGGGTAAAAGATCATAATCTCTCCCCCCCAGCTTTGAAAAGTAATCTACTCACCGTTGTCTTAAGAGGAGCAGAGACGATTTAAGACATGGACAAAGTAGGCAACTTCTCAGGGGCCACACCTTCCAAGGGGCCCCTGCTAGAGTGCCTGGGACAGTCAGAAGTCCTCCTGTTCCAATGCAATAATGATGTGCATCAAAAGCACATTCTTTTTTATTCTAACAGCTGGGCATGCAGACATCAACAGACACTAAGGGCCTGATTCTAACTTTGGAGGACGGTGTTAAACCGTCCCAAAAGTGACGGATATACCACCTACCGTATTACGAGTTCCATAGGATATAATGGACTCGTAATACGGTAGGTGGTATATCCGCCACTTTTGGGACGGTTTAACACCGTCCTCCAAAGTTAGAATCAGGCCCTTAGTGTGCACGTGAAGCCTCAACCGTTGTGCTTTCAGGTAGTTGGCGGCAATTAAGTTTAAAAATACCCTTTTTGTCTCATGTTTCTCTCTTTACTTCACTGCAACTCTTCTGCTTCATCTGTATGTCCCTACTTACTCTCCATCTCAAATGTCTCTTCCTCACCTATGTCTACTTCACTGCCTATCTCACCTCTCAATATCTCTCTCTACCCCCACCATCCAAACTTGCTTATGACCACGCCTTCTCTTGCTGCCTCTTGGCTTATCTCTACATTACTTTATCTCTACCCCATCGCTCTACCTCAGCTCCCTCTTTACTTCATGCCCGCTCTGCACCTTGCTGCTCTGTTTCCAGTTCACCTCCCTGTATGTCTCCCCCACCTACTTCACCTCTCGGCGTCATCTACCTCTTTACCTCGTCTCCCTATCCCACTATTCGTATCTCTCCACCTCACCTCTCTAAATCACTCTCAACCCTCTCGCTACCTCACATCTCCCTCACTATCTCAGCTCTCTCACCACTTAACCTCTCAATTGACCTCACCATACATTGTCTACCTCACATCCCCACCTGCCCCTCTACATATGTCCCTCTGTCTCATTCAACCTTATGTCTTTCTCGCTACCACTTTTTCTTTAATGACCTCCTCAACCCCTTCTCACCTCTCTCTGCACCTCCTCCTCTATTTCAATTTACCCTCTCTACCTTCTCTCAACCACGCATTTCTCTTTCTACCTCTCCCTCTTTTTCTCCTTAAACATTCTGGGCCTCATTACAACTTTGGCGGTCTTTGCCAAAGACCGCCGAAGCTGCGGGTGCCAGTATACCTCCAGTGCTGGCGGTATTTCTGGCTCCCTATTTCGATTTTTCCGCTGGCCCAACGGACGGTAACAGCGTTACCGTCTGCTGGCCCAGCGGAAAAGTCACATCAACATTGCAGCTGGCTCGTAATAGAGCCGGCGGCAATGCTGATGTGTAGCGGGTGCAGTAGCACCCGTCGCGCATTGTACTGCCCGAATTTCAGGCAGTGAAATGCGCGATGGGGCTGTGCCTGGGGGCCCCTGCACTGCCTATGCCAGGTGCATGGGCAGTGCAGGGGCCCCCAGAGGCCCCCAAGTCCCCTTACCACCAGCCTTTCCATAGCGGTGTCTACCGCCATGGACAGGCTGGCGGTTAGGGGAGTCGAAATCCCCAAGGCAGCGCTGCTAGCCGGAAGCGCCACAGTCGTGATAAGGCTGGCAGTACCACCAGCCTGTTGGCGGTACTAGTGCCACAATAGCCCTAGTGGTCACCGACCGCCAGGGTTATAATGAGGGCCTCTATTTTCTTTCTCTGACTTAGACCTCTGTAAATCTATTACACCTTTTGTTTCTTTAGATCTCATTTGTCATTCTGCTCTTCACCACTCTCCTGCTGCTTTTCTCTGTGCCCCACTACTCTCTGTACCTGACCTGTCTTTCTACACATCTTCTCATGTTGCTCATTTCGCAACCTTGTCTCGACTCTCTCTCTGCCGTGCATCTCTCTATACCTCTTGCAATACCTTTACATATCCTGCTCTCTCTGCCACTAGCTAAACCACCTCTCTTGCGATCTTCCCTCTATCTCTCTCTCTCGCTCTCAATCTCTCTTTCTCTCTACCTCACGCCTTAGTGTACTCCACCCAAAGTTGCTCTGTCTACTTTCCCTTCACCTCAGATGTAGCTCTCCCTAACGCTTGGGTCAGCCTCCGCAATGCCCTTCCCCACTTTGCCCATGGTAAGGGATCATTTTTTTTCTTCTTTTTTTCCCCCTCAGGCAGTGAACAATTGCCTCATGTCCTGCTCACAGTAGATAACATGGTCCCAAAACACCTGTCACTGTCCTTTGTCAACATCAAAACAGTGACAAGGAATGAGGTCTAGGACAGCTGACAGCTGCATCGTTGTCCTGTTTGTGACACTTGCAACTAGTGCACCATTTCACCAGTATCGGTCCTACTTCATGCTAAAGAAATGAGGACTAAGGAAGACTGGTACAACAAACAGCTACCATGGTGTCCTGTTCACAAATGAGAACAGGCAACCAAGGTAGCTGTCAGCAGTCCTGCCCTATTTCATCGTAACAAAAATGACGCCTGTTGTCCCGGCCCTAACTCACCCTCAAACAAATGATTGGGGCGGAGGACCCTGACTAAAGCTGTCCTGTTGCTATCTTGTCAGAACAACACACCAAGAAAACTGTCAACTGCCTGAGTAACTCCAACAAAATAAAGTTACCTACCCACCGTTCGGAAAGCTGGTAGTGGGTGTTGGGGAAAAAACTCTCCAAAAGCAGTACCTCACACATCACTGGGGCCATTAAGATTGATTGATGCTTGGGTCCATGGAGCCTCTGACTTGAACTTCGGACATTATTACTTACCATGCAGTGAAAAATGGGTAAAAAAATAAAGTTACAGTGAAAGATGGTTGGGGGAAAAACACAAGAAAGACATGATGGTCAGGTAACTGAAGATGAACTTCCAAACGGTTTACAGCACCTTACATCCCGAAAGAACCTGTAAAATAAAGTTTAAATTTGACATAGGTGCAAGGTAAATATAAGTATCAAGTAAATAAAAATATAATATTTCCAATATTACAGTTTGGGGCAGTTGTTTTATGGGCATCAACCTGTGTATTTTTTGTGACCAGCTTTAGCAGCCATAAGATGAGGTACTATTTGTGTATGGTAAGTTGGTAAGTATTGCTTTCAAGGATTGTAACGACAGAAGGAACTTTGTGATGAACTATAATGGGCAGCATATATAGATGAAAACCACATGAACAAAAGAAGGGGAGGATCTAAGAGAACTGTGCAAGGAACTACACAGACTCAGCAATAAGCATCCAGCGCACCCATTTCTCAGGATGTTAGGAAACACTGTAGATATTGTTCAAGAGCTGGATTTACTTTCTCAGTCTGCCCATCTGCCTGACGATGGTACATATTCAATCTTTGACTATACATAACAAGAATTCGTAACAACACAGATCAGAATCTTGATTTAAAGTATCTCCTTTCATAATTGATGATATTTGTTAGTAAACCAGGTAATCTGGCATTCTCTTTCATAAAGATATCTGCAAGTTGTCTGGTTTTAAGTAAGTTAGTCAAAGGTGTGAAATGTCTTAATTTGGGAAACCAGTCAGTGACTACCAAAACGGCATACAAGATTCAGATTTGAGAAACTCTTCAATAAAATCCAAGTCCTAGAGCAAAGATGATTTGGTATAGACAAGGGTTGTAAGAAACCTATTGGTTTTGAGTAAGATGATTGTGCTTGCAGACACAGAGTACAGGATTTCACATGATTTACAATGGCTTGCCAAAGCTGAGGTCACCAAAAAAGCTCACTTTACTAACGGTTCTGTATGTTGAGTTGGAAGGTGGCCTGGTGAATATGGGTCATGAGACAGATGTAATATTTGTTTTTTAACTAAGAAGTGGGCAAATACAATTTGTTATTTCTGAATAAAAGTCCTTATATCTCTTGCTATTTGTGTGAGTTCATTTGTAACCATTCTCCAAAATCATGTTACTGCAGAGCATTCAAGATCTGCGTCATTGATGGATCTGTGCCTGTAGCAGACAGGTAGTGTAGGTGAGGAAGGAATTATACTGTTGATGTGAACTTTATATCTCAAAAGAGAACATCTTTTTCTTGCATAATTTTTGATTGCTGTTAACTGGAAGTAAATATGGGAGGGGATAGCATCAATAGTGCATATATATTGTTCTTACACCTCATCATTGTCAAGAATCTAAAATTTGTATGATCAGTCCAGACCGAAGCTTAATGTTTAGCTCCTTCTAAGCAATTTCACAAAGGATCAGAAGAGAATAGTAACTCTCATACATGGTATAATGTTGTTCAGTAGGCGTGAGATTTTGAGATTAGAAAGAAAACTGGATAAAGGACTTTTGTGTAAGAATGTCACTGTGAAAGTATTGATCCTGTAGCTGTCCCAGAGCCATCTATTTCTGCAATAAAAGGTAAAGCTTCATCAGGATGTGGTTGGATGGGTGCAGTGGTAAAAGCATATTTTAGAGTGCAAAAGGCATTGTTTCTGTTCTTTCCACAGAAATGGTACCCCTATCTTGGTTAGTTTTGAAATAGGAGCAATGACTAATTTACAAAGACCAAACACCACCATTCTTATGAGGAGGCCACAACAAATCAGCCCTTATTTGTTGTTAGTCCAAACTGATTCCTTACAGTTAAATAAAATATCCCAATAAAGAGACTTGATTGGTTTCAGATTGACATTACCTGTTTACGTAAGCATGGCTTGCATGCCAAATTTAGAAACACACTTCATGGATATTCCTACAGTGTTCCATTAAAGTATCATAAAAGATTAACATGTCATCAACATAGATAAAAATACTATGGGTGTGCGGGCCCAATCACAGTTGAAATGTCTGAGGGTGGTGGAGATGGGAGATCTATATCCTGATAGCATTTGTATTGTACTGCAGGATATCCAGGCTGTTTTGGCGTGCATCAATCCCATGACTGAACTCAACTATGCAGGATACAGCCCAGTGATTAAGCCTAGAGCTAGGAATGAGTGGCAAGCTGCATTAGGCATGGAGTGTACTGATGATCAGTGGTGCTATTACTGTGACACCATAGGAATGATATCAGCTAACCACAGATTATGCCTGATACATATTAAGTTTCGGCATAGAATGTACTGCATGCCAGTGCTTGATTTGTAAATAACAATGTGCTGGGCCCAAAGCTCTCCTCTGGAACACGTGGCTGCTGCAATTAAATGTGCGAGCATGGAATACTGAGGCAGCGTAATCCTTAAACCATCTTGGGACTCTTTATCCATTTACAGCCACTCCCTGCCCCTTCAGCTCACTCTTGCAGCTTTCTGCTTCCTCCCTTTGTGACACTTTTTGGCTTTTCTCTTCCTCCGTCTTTCCCATATGTGTCTTTTGCTTGCAGTAAATGCTTGAGGCAGAAAATAAGTGCCCGCCCTCGAAAATAAGTGCCAGTGCCCCACACCAGAAACCACCCGCTCAAACTAAGCACTGCTGCTTGCCTCTCCATCTGTTTGAAAAGATCCTGCTGTGTGACTCCCTCGGTGCACATTGTGGTGCGGAAGAAGCAGGTGTTCGTCACTGATCTAGTGCTGTCCTGAGATTGGCAGGTTCTGAGTCACAGTTTTTGAGTGTATTGAAGAGGTGACAAGGAGCACGGTGCCCGGAGATCCGCTAGTGGTTATACTGGGTTATATCAAGGGGATCCACGAAAGCGTGTGCAAGCATACTGCGATAATGCTACTATTGGCCAAGAGACGAGTTGCAACTCATTTGGAGAGGAGGAATTATCTACGGGAGAAATTCTGGTCAATAACACATTATTCCACACCGTGTACGGTTATGCTACTAAATTGGCTGAGTGTAATGTACTGTTTGTTATGTGTTTCATAGTCAATAAAAAATCAAAACAAACATATACTTCAACAAGGTCAGTCAAATTATCTCACGTAATGTCATTAACTAGATTTTGAAAGGCAGCAGAGACCTTACACAACCTGAAAGGCATCACTAAATACAATTCTCTAGGTGATCCTATTTACTGTTAAATGCAGTCTTTTACTCATTCCCCTTCTCTTAACTAACCCAGATTGTACGTTCCTTTTAAACCTAAATTAGTGAGCCAACAGGCTGAGCGCATATGGTTTAAGAGAACAATAACAAACGACAAAGGATAGTGATTTCTACAGTAATCACATTTAATATGTGGTAATCAGTACGAGATCTTAAATCTCCATGGGGTTTTGATACGAAAAATATAGGTGCACCAGTTGGGGAGTTAAATGTCCTATCAAACTTTTAGATAGAATGTCATTGATCTATTTCTTCAACTCTGTTTCTTCTTAATTGAGTGAGCGAATAGATTATTCCATTATGCATTTTGACACCAGGAATGTCTGTAACGCAATCATAAAGATCTTGAGGTGGTAGAACTTTGGGACCTTTTATACTACAAACATTAGCCTAGAGGTAGTTGGATAGGTATTTTCCAGTTTACCTTCGTAATTGACTGCAAACGTCACTGGATTGGTACTCATGGTTTCTTGAGGGAAGCAAAGGTCTTTTGCAAGAACCTAACACTGATTGTGTTTTGTGCCCACTGAATCAGAGGATTATGTTTCAGGAGCCAAGAAGTATCTAAAAACACATACAAAGTTGGGACATCTACGATATGAAAAACCAAAGATTTGTTGTGTACCGTGAACAAGATCATGATTAAAACATTTATTTCTTGTGTGACATTTCCTAAAGTTAGAAGGGTACCATCTTCTGCACATATTAATTAGTCTGCCTTCTGTTTGTTCCATATTGATATTACTTTCTGAAGTTCAACTGAGACTCCAGGATCCACTAAGCCTGAAATTTGTCAAAGTCATTGAGGAACAGCCAAGCGTATATCAGAGAAAAAAATGCATGTTTTCTGTGGGACGTTCAGAGTTCCTTGTGCTCAGTACCTCAAACTGGAGGGCACTGAGCAAAAAAAGTGTTTCGACAGCTGGGGGGTGTGATATTACAAAACAAAGAGGTGTGCCATAATATAAGCATAAGTTATCCTGTCTGCAAATAGATGAATTGGTTATATTCAGTGTATATATAATAGTACGGGTATTACATTCAAAATATTGACAACACTCTTACCGCCACCAGAACCTGGGGATTGATGGTCCTAGAGGAGCCATGAAGATTGTGTCAGTGAGAGTGTCCAAAAACCTGCAGAGATAGAGATGCAGTCCAATACACCATGTGTACCATGTAGGGAGACCAAAAGGAGACCTAACAAAAAAACAAAGGTGCAGCAAGGAATAAGTGCCAGTGAGAACTAATGTGACAGATAGAGAACGCAACAAGATGCAAGTTTGCCAGGCAACAAGTGATGCGTCTTGCTATCGTTTCTTGTGGTGAGGGAGTGGAGGGGCATCATACCTCTCTCAAGGCCTCACATCTCATGAGCCATGGCCTCTTCCCACACTTAACAATGATAATAAATATAAAATTAGAGAAACAGAGAAGGCGAGTGCACGCATGAATAAGTGAGTCAGTATGTCGTTGACTTTGACAATTTGAATGAATCAGGGAGGGGTTTGACTAGTGTAAGTTTGACCGCCTATGTCAATAAGAGACTGAATGAGTATATGGTTCACTGTGTACTTGCTTTAAGGATTGAGTTACTATGTCCATTGAGTGAAGATTAAGGCCCATATTTATACTTTTTGACGCAAAACTGCGCCAACGCAGTTTTGCGTCAAAAAAATTAGCGCCGGCTAACGCCATTCTGAAGCGCCATGCGGGCGCCGTATTTATTGAATGACGTTAGCCGGCGTTAGCCGCCGGCGCTGTCTGGTGTGCGTTAAAAAAAACGACGTACACCAGGCAGCGCCGGCGTAGGGGGAAAATGGCGTATGGGCGTCCAGAAATGGTGCAAGTCAGGCTGAGGCAAAAAAATCGCCACAACCCGATTTGCGCCATTTTTTTACGACGCCCATCCCCCATTGAAATGACTCCTGTCTTAGCAAAGACAGGAGTCATGCCCCCTTGCCCAATGGCCATGCCCAGGGGACTTCTGTCCCCTGGCATGGTCATTGGGCATAGTGGCATGTAGGGGGGCACAAAGCAGGCCCCCCTATGCCACAAAAAAAAAAAAAAAATTACTTACCTGGACTTACCTTAATGTCCCTGGGGTGGGTCCCTCCATCCTTGGGTGTCCTCCTGGGGTGGGCAAGGGTGGCAGGGGGTGTCCCTGGGGGCAGGGGAGGGCACCTCTGGGCTCATTCTGAGCCCACAGGTCCCTTAACCCCTGCCCTGACCCAGGCGCTAAAATCCGGCGCAAATGCGGGTTTTTTAGTCCCGCCCACTCCCGGGCGTCATTTTTGCCCGGGAGTATAAATACGACGCATATGCATCGCAGTCATTTTTTAAGACGGGAACGCCTACCTTGCAAATCATTAACGCAAGGAAGGTGTTCACGCGAAAAAATTACGCTAACTCCATGAACTTTGGCGCTAGACGCGTCTAACGCCAAAGTATAAATATGGAGTTAGTTTTGCGTCGAATTTGCGTCGAAAAAAACGACGCAAATTCGGCGCAAACGGAGTATAAATATGCCCCTAAGAGAATTGTTAATTGCATATTTTTCTGTGTGTGTAAGCATTTGTACTTTGTGAAAGCTTGTCATATTGAGGGCATAGTCTCTTTACATGATGTTCATGTACTATGCTGCGTTAAATGTAGGGCTGTGTGAAGCAACTATGGGGGTCATTCTGACCCCGGCGGGCAGCGGGCGCCGCCCGTCGGGCGGAGACCGCCAGAAGACCGCACCGTGGTCAAATGACCGCGGCGGTCATTCTGACTTTCCCGCTGGGCGGGCGGGCGACCGCCAAAAGGCCGCCCGCCCGCCCAGCGGGAAAGCCCCAGCAACGATGAAGCCGTTGAGTTGCTGGTGTGCGACGGGTGCAGTGGCACCCGTCACGATTTTCAGTGTCTGCTTTGCAGACACTGAAAATCTGAATGGGGCCCTGACAGGGGGCCCCTGCAGTGCCCATGCCAGTGGCCCCACGACACCCGTTCCCGCCAGCCTGTTCCTGGCGGTGTAAACCACCAGGAACAGGCTGGCGGGAAGGGGGTCGGAATCCCCATGGCGGCGCTGCTTGCAGTTCTCGTGTGTGGGCTGAGGCAGTGTCTTAGAAGTGCAAGTGTGACAGGAAACAATACCCAGTCTCTTTACTGTGTGGCTGTCCGTGAGGAATACACAAAGGCAAACTGCCAACTACTCCTAGTCATGTGACCCATAAATAGGCTGCAGGCACCAAATGGTTAGGTCAAGAAAATGCCAACTTTCTATAAGTGGCATTTTCATTTTCAGAGCTGTGAATTAAAATCTAACTTTAACATTAAAGATAATTTTAATTTACAATTCTGTAGGCACCAAACATGAAATTTCTACCTTCTCCCAAACAAAATCTATCACTTATTAAATGTAATAATGTAGCCCAATGTTATCCTATGGGATAGGAAGGCCTTACAGTAGTGATATTTGTGAGTTATCCACTACCAGAACAGGGAAAACATAAAAGTACATGTTCAACTTTTAAATACACTACCCCTGCCCCAAGTTCCTATGTGACTTATATGTATTAGGTTTAGGCCTAGCAAAATATTTATTTTACCAGGTCAAAATGGCAATATAAAACTGAATACAGGCTGCAATGGCAGACTTGAAACAGGTTTTGAAAAGGCTACTTAAGTGGGTGGCACAATAAGTGCCCACGAGTAGCATTTCATTTACGGGCACTGGGTTGATGTAGTACTCCTTTCCTATGGACTCATAAACAAACTCTAAGTAAATTAAATGTACCAATTGGGTGTAAGCCAATTTTACCATGTTTAGAAGAGAGAGCACTTTAGCACTGACTAGCAGTGGTAAAGACAACAAGTCATAAAGCCAACAAAAACAAATTCAACAAAACAGGAAGGGAGAAGGCAAAACGTTTGGGGAGACCCTGCAGAGTGGCTCAAGTCCAACATTGTGCAAAGCTTGTGAAGTGTAAAACAAATAATAAACAAGCAGTGGCAAAGCCAATAAGTCCCGCCTTCTGGCTTTGCCAATTGTTCTAAAAAGGAGTGCCACCAGCTGCAAGTTGTTGCCGTCACACTCCTTAAAAAAAATATATTTTTTAAAATAGATGAGACAGGAAAGGGGAGCAACAATGGAGTGGGGGAGGGGGTGTAGTGAGCACTGAGAGCAGTGAAGAGAGTAACAGAGGAGCTAGGTAGAGAAGAATGAAAAAGAAAGGTACCTGAGTGGAAAAGTGAGAGGCAGGAGAAGCAACAGATGATTTGGTTAGGGGAGATGGAGGCAACAAGGAAAGTACAGTGGTGTGGGGTGAGCTGGAGATTTCAGAGGCTAAGCAGCACACAAAGGAGAGAGCAAGAAAGCACATGCACTCACATGGAGTGGTAAAGAAAAGGAAGTAATCAGTTCCTGAATGTAAGCAGTGGAAGGATACAAGTAATCAAACCAGGAGGATTGTAAAGAAGCAACATTCTACGGGAGGGACAATAACAAAAAGGGGAAAGAAAGAAAGCCATTGAATAAAAAGTGAGAGAATGAAGAGTAACAAGAAAGCCAACCAATAGTGATTGTTGGGCTCACCCTAAGCCCACTGTATGTGTTGGTATTATCCAGAACAGATCTTCAACAACAGACAGCTAACATTTGTCTGTAGGCAGATCTAAAAAGGAGGTGCTTTAAGGAACCTTTGAAACAGATGGACGACGTTCCTGCTCTGCACAGTTCTGCAGATAGACTAGTGGCACATGGCAGTCTTCCTCTGCTCTTTGTATCCCCTCCACCAAGGCAAACGTCTAACTCTTGAACAATTTGGACTCAACCCCTGCACGTTGCCTTCCCTATTATGCCCAACTGCTGTCAGCATCCTCTTTGGGAAGCAACAATGATACATCTGCTCTAAACATCAGTCTTGCCTGCACTGTAATGTCACCCTCTCCAGCACCTTGTAATTTTGGGAGTAAGAAGGATGCAGACTCGCAGATAGTTCAATCCCTTGCTGTAGGATATCTCACCTACAGGACAAAATGCAGCAGAAAACTGGCATTGCTGTTAAGTAGGTTGCCAAAACTTCCCCACTAGCAAAGTCGAACAAAGTCACAAAACTTCACCTGACTTCACCTAAGCCAAATGTTCACTCAGAAAGAAGTTAAATGGGTTGCCTGCCCCAAATTCGATGTTTTCTACATGACACTATGATCTTATGTCTGGTATTGTATGGTGTTGTTCCAATTCGTTCCCCTCTTAAATTATGATTGCATCCATGCTGTAACATTAGTGATACTGTGAGTGGAGGTATTGATGGTATTATTTTGCACACTGGGTGTGAAGTCATGTGTGAAGTTGTACCACCTAGTGGTGCCTAGTGGTGATGGAAGTTATGTTAGTAGTTTATCTGGTTAATATGCACACTTTGTAGGTTTTGTATTGTAAAGATTAATACTCAATAACCTTAAGTAAATCTATTCTCTTTAGTGAAGTTTGAGTGTTTTTTGGTTGGCATTCCAATCCTCCACAGCCAAAAATCATTACCATTTAGTGAGGAAAAAGATAAAATATGATGGTTGGATGGTGGTGGGCAGGGATAAATTATAGGCTGTGTAGGTGTAAAGAGAAGTGTAATGAGAAGGATCAAACACACCTGTAAACACACACACAAATAGACCTACAAGCACCCATGCGCACAGACTTCATGCAGTAATGATTCTGAATGGCCTCAGACATTGATGAGCATATATAGCTCCAGATATTGATGAGCCACAGGCAGTAATGCACCTCACTGGCCTCAAGGAATGAGCTTTAACGGCCTCAGACAGTAATAGGACCTAAACATTCATGTCCATCAGTGGTCCCAGATATTACTGAGTCTATCAGTCTGAATGGCCCCAAGCACCAACAAACATCAGTGATTCCAGGCAGAAATAAACATCAGTGGCCATAGGTAAAAAAGGATATCAATGGCCCTGGGAGATGAGTAGCATCAACACCAAAGGCATGGATTAATGAGCTTGAATGTTTTCAGGCAGTAAAGCCTAGCAATGGTTCCCAGCAGTAATGAAGCTCTATGACACAATGACACCAAGCAGCAATGAACCTTAATGACCCAAACTCTAAAGAACATTAATTGTCCCAGGAAGTAATGAGCGTCAAATATCCCTGGTTTAAGTCAACTCGTATATTCCAGACTATGCACAACGCATTAAAGCATTATTTGACTTAATACGTCATGACTTTATCAGCAAATACTGGACAGTCGATAACACACACATTCTCAGAGCATTACAAAAAGACATGCTTGAAGCAAAACATCTACAAACAAGGGACAACAAAAAACACCCGGTCATCAGAGTTATTGCTGGTGCTATTGGTTTCATCTACGTAACGTTCAATGAGGGTCAGACCGTCCCAATAGCATACCACCGCTGACTGGTTCCAAAGAAAGTAGCTTCGACTCCATCGACAATGTGAAGCTACACCATATGGCCGATCCTGCACAGCAGACTTATGGGACTCCTGGGTAGTACCCGAATCCCTCTCACTACAGACCAAGATGTTCCCCTACAGGTTTTAAGCAGCAATGCTGATACCGCTCCGAGCTTGGAAAGGGTGGAAAATGAGCTTTCATTAGTTCCACTAACTTCTACTGCTACAAACAACACCAATAATATTGATTGATTCTATTAAAATTCTATACAAACAGATGGCATAGTCTACTATGAACCTCCGAGGGAGTCTTCTGAAAGTTCTCCTCTTCCAAACACGGCTCCAGTTTTTGCACAAACTGCTTCTGGATATTTTGCAGACATCAATGACACTTTCACAGACTCATCTGCCTCTACAGCAACAGAACTGTCAAGAGAACGTAAGCTGATAATTTGCCTCAAAATTAACTATTTCATTCTTCCATGGAACTATCTATGGTTTTTATTAACTGTACTTGCCTTTGTCCTTTGGATTAGGTTTGTCATCGTTTTCTTCTTACTGATACATGGTCATTACCTTCCTGAACGCTCTACAGTTGAACTGGTGGATGAGGTTCTAAAACCACATTTTTCTTCTCACAAAGTCCGCAGAGACTTGTCCATAGTGAACATTTCTGCTATACCAATTCCTGATGGGATTGTTTGGGATAAGGTCTTATTTGATATATATGGCCCAATGGAGATCATTCGGATTCTATATGTATTCAAACTTTCTATGAATGATTGTAGGAGGCTGGCCTGGCTTGTAGTGGGTACCAAGGGGTACTTACACTCTGTACCAGGTCCAGTTATCCCTTATTAGTGTAGAAGATGTGTTTCTAGCAGCTTAGGCTGATAAAAGGTAGCTATAGCAGAGCAGCTTAGGCTGAACTAGGAGACATGCAAAGCTCCTACTATACCACTGGTGTCATATGCACAATATCATAAGAAAACACAATACACAGATATTCTAAAAATAAAGGTACTTTATTTTTATGACAATATGCCAAAAGTATCTCAGTGAGTACCCTCAGTATGAGGATGCCAAATATACACAAGATGTATGTACACAATACAAAAATATGCAGTAATAGCAAAAGGAAGTAATGCAAGCAGTGTATAGTTACAATAGATTGCAATAGGAGCACATAGGTATAGGGGCAACACAAACCATATACTCCAAAAGTAGAATGCGAATAACGTATGGACCCCAAACCTATGTGAGCTCGTAGAGGGTCGCTGGGACTGTAAGAAAACAGTGAGGGTTAGAAAAATAGCCCACCCCAAGACCCTGAAAAGTAGGTGTAAAGTGCACCTATATTCCCCAGAGAGCACAGAAGTCGTGATAGGGGAATTCTGCAAGGAAGACCAACACCAGCAATGCAACCAAAGTGGATTTCTGGATGAGAGTACCTGTGGAACAAGGGGACCAAGTCCAAGAGTCGCGACAAAGTCGAGATTGGGCAGATGCCCACGAAATGCCAGCTGAGGGTGCAAAGGAGCTGCCACCGGATGGTAGAAGCTGTGGATTCTGCAAGAACGAAGAGGGCTAGAAACTTCCCCTTTGGAGGATGGATGTCCCACGTCGTGTAGAAGCTTACAGAGGTGTTCCTACGCAGAAAGACCGCAAACAAGCCTTGCTAGCTGCAAGGGTTGCGGTTATGTTTTTTTGGATGCTGCTGTGGCCCAGGAGGGACCAGGATGTCACCACTTGGATGAGGAGACAGATGGGGTGCCCAGCAGGTCAGGGAGCCCTCACAGAAGCAGGCAGCAGCCGCAGAATTGCCAGAACAGGCACTACGAAGAGGAGTGAACCGGAGCTCACTCGAAGACACAAAAGGGAGTCCCACAACGCCGGAGGACAACTCAGGAGGTTGTGCACTGCAGGTTAGAGTTTCGGGGACCCAGGCTTGGCTGTGCATGAAGGAAATCCTGGAAGAGTGCACAGGAGCCGGAGCAGCTGCAAATCATGTGGTACCCAGCAATGCAGTCTAGCGTGGGGAGGCAAGGACTTACCTCCACCAAACTTGGACTGAAGAGTCACTGGACTGTGGGAGTCACTTGGACAGAGTTGCTGAGTTCCAGGGACCACGCTAGTCATGCTGAGAGGGGACCCAGAGGACCGGTGATGCAGACTTTTGTTGCCTGCGGTTGCAGGGGGAAGATTCCGTCGACCCACGGGAGATTTCTTCAGAGCTTCTGGTGCAGAGAGGAGGCAGGCTACCCCCAGAGCATGCACCACCAGGAAACAGTCGAGAAGGCGGCAGGATCAGCGATACAAGGTTGCAGTAGTCGTCGTTGCTACTTTGTTGCGGTTTTGCAGGCGTCCTGAGCAGTCAGCGGTCGATCCTTTGGCAGAAGGTGAAGAGAGAGATGCAGAGGAACTCTGATGAGCTCTTGCATTCGTTACCTAAGGAATTCCCCAAAGCAGAGACCCTAAATAGCCAGAAAAGGAGGTTTGGCTACTTAGGAAGGAGGATAGGCTAGCAGCACAGGTAAGAGCCTTTCAGGAGGAGTCTCTGACGTCACCTGCTGGCACTGGCCACTCAGAGCAGTCCAGTGTGCCAGCAGCACCTCTGTTTCCAAGATGGCAGAGGTCTGGAGCACACTGGAGGAGCTCTGGGCACCTCCCTTGGGAGGTGAAGTTCAGGGGAGTGGTCACTCCCCTTTCCTTTGTCCAGTTTCGCGCCAGAGCAGGGCTGGGGGATCCCTGAACCGGTGTAGACTGGCTTATGGAGAGATGGGCACCATCTGTGCCCATCAAAGCATTTCCAGAGGCTGGGGGAGGCTACTCTTCCCCAGCCCTGACACCTATTTCCAAAGGGAGAGGGTGTAACACCCTCTCTCTGAGGAAGTCCTTTGTTCTGCCTTCGTGGGCCAGGCCTGGCTGGACCCCAGGAGGGCAGAAACCTGTCTGAGGGGTTGGCAGCAGCAGCAGCTGCGTTGAAACCCCGGGAAAGGCAGTTATGCAGTACCCGGGTCTGTGCTAGAGACTCAGGGGATCATGGAATTGTCTCCCCAATGCCAGAATGGCTTTGGGGTGACAATTCCATGATCCTAGACATGTTACATGGCCATGTTCGGAGTTACCATTGTGATGCTGTACATAGGTGGAGACCTATGTACAGTGCACGCGTGTAATGGTGTCCCCGCACTCACAAAGTCCGGGGAATTTGCCCTGAATGGTGTGGGGGCACCTTGGCTAGTGCCAGGGTGCCCACACACTAAGTAACTTTGCACCCAACCTTCACCAGGTGAAGGTCAGACATATAGGTGACTTATAAGTTACTTAAGTGCAGTGGTAAATGGCTGTGAAATAACGTGGACGTTATTTCACTCAGGCTGCACTAGCAGGCCTGTGTAAGAATTGTCAGATCTCCCTATGGGTGGCAAAATAAATGCTGCTGCCCATAGGGATCTCCTGGAACCCCAATACCCTGGGTACCTTAGTACCATACAATAGGGAATTATAAGGGTGTTCCAGTATGCCAATGTGAATTAATTGGTCACTAGCCTGTTAGTGACAATTTAGAAAGCAGAGAGAGCATAACCACTGAGGTTCTGGTTAGCAGAGCCTCAGTGAGACAGTTAGTCATCACACAGGGAACACATACAGGGCACACTTATGAGCACTGGGGCCCTGGCTGGCAGGGTCCCAGTGACACATACACTAAAACAACTTATATACAGTGAAATATGGGGTTAACATGCCAGGCAAGATGGTATTTTCCTACAATGATGTAATTACACCCAGAGCAGTCTCTGACGATTGGGATGTGAAAACAGTTGATTCTATGATGTCTGATTTGCAGTATTATACCGTATTTGAAAGTGAAGATGTGTAGGAAGTTGGCTCTGTATGTGCTATTTCAAAGTAAGGAATAGCATGCACAGAGTCCAAGGGTTCCCCTTAGAGGTAAAATAGTGGTAAAAAGAGATAATACTAATGCTCTATTTTGTGGTAGTGTGGTCGAGCAGTAGGCTTATCCAAGGAGTAGTGTTAAGCATTTGTTGTACATACACATAGACAATAAATGAGGTACACACACTCAGAGACAAATCCAGCCAATAGGTTTTGTATAGAAAAATATATTTTCTTAGTTTATTTTAGGAACCACAGGTTCAAATTTAACATGTAATATCTTGTTTGAAAGGTATTGCAGGTAAGTACATTAGGAACTTTGAATCATTTCAATTGCATGTATACTTTTCAAGTTATTCACAAATAGCTATTTTAAAAGTGGACACAGTGCAATTTTCACAGTTCCTGGGGGAGGTAAGTTTTTGTTAGTTTTACCAGGTAAGTAAGACACTTACAGGGTTCAGTTCTTGGTCCAAGGTAGCCCACCGTTGGGGGTTCAGAGCAACCCCAAAGTTACCACACCAGCAGCTCAGGGCCAGTCAGGTGCAGAGTTCAAAATGGTGCCCAAAACGCATAGGCTCCAATGGAGAGAAGGGGGGTGCCCCGGTTCCAGTCTGCCAGCAGGTAAGTACCCGCGTCTTCGGAGGGCAGACCAGGGGGGTTTTGTAGGGCACCGGGGGGGACACATGCCCACACAGAAATTTCACCCTCAGCGGCGCAGGGGCGGCCGGGTGCAGTGTTAGAACAAGCGTCGGGTTCGCAATGGAAGTCAATGAGAGATCAAGGGATCTCTTCAGCGCTGCAGGCAGGCAAGGGGGGGCTTCCTCTGGGAAACCTCCACTTGGGCAAGGGAGAGGGACTCCTGGGGGTCACTTCTGCAGTGAAAGTCCGGTCCTTCAGGTCCTGGGGGCTGCGGGTGCAGGGTCTTTTCCAGGCGTCGGGACTTAGGTTTCAGGGAGTCGCGGTCAGGGGAAGCCTCGGGATTCCCTCTGCAGGCGGCGCTGTGGGGGCTCAGGGGGGACAGGTTTTGGTACTCACAGTCGTAGAGTAGTCCGGGGGTCCTCCCTGAGGTGTTGGTTCTCCACCAGCCGAGTCGGGGTCGCCGGGTGCAGTGTTGCAAGTCTCACGCTTCTTGCGGGGAGATTGCAGGGTTCTTTAAAGCTGCTCCTTTGGATAAAGTTGCAGTCTTTTTGGAGCAGGTCCGCTGTCCTCGGGAGTTTCTTGTCGTCGTCGAAGCAGGGCAGTCCTCAGAGGATTCAGAGGTCGCTGGTCCCTTTGGAAGGCGTCGCTGGAGCAGAGTTCTTTGGAAGGCAGGAGACAGGCCGGTGAGTTTCTGGAGCCAAGGCAGTTGTTGTCTTCTGGTCTTCCTCTGCAGGGGTTTTCAGCTAGGCAGTCCTTCTTCTTGTTGTTGCAGGAATCTAGTTTCTAGGTTCAGGGAGAGCCCTTAAATACTAAATTTAAGGGCGTGTTTAGGTCTGGGGGGTTAGTAGCCAATGGCTACTAGCCCTGAGGGTGAGTACACCCTCTTTGTGCCTCCTCCCAAGGGGAGGGGGTCACATCCCTAATCCTATTGGGGGAATCCTCCATCTGCAAGATGGAGGATTTCTAAAAGTTAGAGTCACCTCAGCTCAGGACACCTTAGGGGCTGTCCTGACTGGCCAGTGACTCCTCCTTGTTATTCTCCTTATTTTCTCCGGCCTTGCCGCCAAAAGTGGGGGCCGGGGCCGGAGGGGGCGGGCAACTCCACTAGCTGGAGTGTCCTGCGGTGCTGTGACAAAGGGGTGAGCCTTTGAGGCTCACCGCCAGGTGTTACAGCTCCTGCCTGGGGGAGGTGTTAGCATCTCCACCCAGTGCAGGCTTTGTTACTGGCCTCAGAGTGACAAAGGCACTCTCCCCATGGGGCCAGCAACATGTCTCTAGTGTGGCAGGCTGCTGGAACCAGTCAGCCTACACAGATAGTCGGTTAAGTTTCAGGGGGCACCTCTAAGGTGCCCTCTGTGGTGTATTTTACAATAAAATGTACACTGGCATCAGTGTGCATTTATTGTGCTGAGAAGTTTGATACCAAACTTCCCAGTTTTCAGTGTAGCCATTATGGTGCTGTGGAGTTCGTGTAAAACAGACTCCCAGACCATATACTCTTATGGCTACCCTGCACTTACAATGTCTAAGGTTTTGCTTAGACACTGTAGGGGCACAGTGCTCATGCACTGGTACCCTCACCTATGGTATAGTGCACCCTGCCTTAGGGCTGTAAGGCCTGCTAGAGGGGTGTCTTACCTATACTGCATAGGCAGTGAGAGGCTGGCATGGCACCCTGAGGGGAGTGCCATGTCGACTTACTCATTTTGTTCTCACTAGCACACACAAGCTGGTAAGCAGTGTGTCTGTGCTGAGTGAGGGGTCTCTTAGGGTGGCATAATACATGCTGCAGCCCTTAGAGACCTTCCCTGGCATCAGGGCCCTTGGTACCAGAGGTACCAGTTACAAGGGACTTATCTGGATGCCAGGGTGTGCCAATTGTGGAATCAAAAAGTACAGGTTAGGGAAAGAACACTGGTGCTGGGGCCTGGTTAGCAGGCCTCAGCACACTTTCAATTCAAAACATAGCATCAGCAAAGGCAAAAAGTCAGGGGGTAACCATGTCAAGGAGGCATTTCCTTACACAACCCCCCCCCCCCAAACGAAAGAGGATGAGACTAACCTTTCCCAAGAGAGTCTTTATTTTCTAAGTGGAAGAACCTGGAAAGGCCATCTGCATTGGCATGGGCAGTCCCAGGTCTGTGTTCCACTATAAAGTCCATTCCCTGTAGGGAGATGGACCACCTCAACAGTTTTGGATTTTCACCTTTCATTTGCATCAGCCATCTGAGAGGTCTGTGGTCAGTCTGAACTAGGAAGTGAGTACCAAAGAGGTATGGTCTCAGCTTCTTCAGGGACCAAACCACAGCAAAGGCCTCCCTCTCAATGGCACTCCAACGCTGCTCCCTGGGGAGTAACCTCCTGCTAATGAAAGCAACAGGCTGGTCAAGGCCATCATCATTTGTTTGGGACAAAACTGCCCCTATCCCATGTTCAGAGGCATCTGTTTGCACAATGAACTGCTTGGAGTAATCTGGAGCTCTTAGAACTGGTGCTGTTCACATAGCTTGTTTCAGGGTGTCAAAGGCCTGTTGGCATTCTACAGTCCAGTTTACTTTCTTGGGCATTTTCTTGGAGGTGAGTTCTGTGAGGGCTGTCACAATGGATCCATATCCCTTCACAAACCTCCTGTAGTACCCAGTCAAGCCAAGGAATGCCCTGACTTGAGTCTGGGTTTTTGGAGCTGCCCAGTCCAGAATAGTCTGGATCTTAGGCTGGAGTGGCTGAACTTGGCCTCCACCTACAAGGTGTCCCAAGTAAACCACAGTTCCCTGCCCTATCTGGCATTTGGATGCCTTGATAGAGAGGCCTGCAGATTGCAGAGCCTTCAAAACCTTCTTCAGGTGGACCAGGTGATCCTGCCAGGTGGAGCTGAAGACAGCAATATCATCAAGATAAGCTGCACTAAAGGATTCCAGCCCAGCAAGGACTTGATTCACCAACCTTTGGAAGGTGGCAGGGGCATTCTTTAAACCAAAGGGCATAACAGTGAACTGATAATGCCCATCAGGTGTGGAGAATGCTGTCTTTTCTTTTGCTCCAGGGGCCATTTTGATTTGCCAGTACCCTGCTGTTAAGTCAAAGGTACTTAAGAATTTGGCAGCCCCTAATTTGTCTATCAGCTCATCAGCTCTAGGAATGGGATGAGCATCTGTCTTGGTGACAGAGTTGAGACCTCTGTAGTCCACACAAAACCTCATCTCTCTCTTTCCTTCTTTGGTGTGAGGTTTGGGGACTAAGACCACTGGGCTAGCCCAGGGGCTGTCAGAGTACTCAATTACTCCCAATTCCAGCATCTTGTGGACTTCCACCTTGATGCTTTCCTTAACTTGGTCAGACTGTCTAAATATTTTGTTTTTGACAGGCATGCTGTCCCCTGTGTCCACATCATGGGTACACAGGTGTGTCTGACCAGGGGTTAGGGAAAAGAGTTCAGGAAACTGCTGCAGGACCTTCCTGCAGTCAGACTGCTGTTGGCTAGAGAGGGTGTCTGAGTAGATCACTCCATCTACTGAGCCATCTTTAGGGTCTGATGAGAGGAGATCAGGGAGAGGTTCACTCTCAGCTTCCTGGTCCTCATCTGTTACCATCAACAGATTTACATCAGCCCTGTCATGGAAGAGCTTAAGGCGGTTCACATGGATCACCCTCTTGGGGCTCCTGCTTGTGCCCAGGTCCACCAGGTAGGTGACCTGACTCTTCCTCTCTAGTACTGGGTAAGGGCCACTCCATTTGTCCTGGAGTGCCCTGGGAGCCACAGGCTCCAGAACCCAGACTTTCTGCCCTGGTTGAAATTCAACCAGTGCAGCCTTTTGGTCATACCACAACTTCTGGAGTTGTTGGCTGGCCTCAAGGTTTTTACTTGCCTTTTCCATGTACTCTGCCATCCTTGAGCGAAGGCCAAGTACATAGTCCACTATGTCTTGTTTAGGCTCATGAAGAGGTCTCTCCCAGCCTTCTTTAGCAAGAGCAAGTGGTCCCCTTACAGGGTGGCCAAACAGAAGTTCAAAGGGTGAGAATCCTACTCCCTTCTGAGGCACCTCTCTGTAAGCGAAAAGCAGACATGGCAAGAGGACATCCCATCTCCTTTTGAGTTTCTCTGGGAGCCCCATGATCATGCCCTTTAATGTCTTGTTGAATCTCTCAACAAGGCCATTAGTTTGTGGATGATATGGTGTAGTGAATTTGTAAGTCACTCCACACTCATTCCACATGTGTTTTAGGTATGCTGACATGAAGTTGGTACCTCTGTCAGACACCACCTCCTTAGGGAAGCCCACTCTGGTAAAGATACCAATGAGGGCCTTGGCTACTGCAGGGGCAGTAGTCGACCTAAGGGGAATAGCTTCAGGATACCTAGTAGCATGATCCACTACTACTAGGATGTACATATTTCCTGAGGCTGTGGGAGGTTCTAGTGGACCAACTATGTCCACACCCACTCTTTCAAAGGGGACCCCCACCACTGGAAGTGGAATGAGGGGGGCCTTTGGGTGCCCACCTGTCTTACCACTGGATTGACAGGTGGGGCAGGAGAGGCAAAACTCCTTAACCTTCTGGGACATATTGGGCCAGTAGAAGTGGTTGACTAACCTCTCCCACGTCTTGGTTTGTCCCAAATGCCCAGCAAGGGGAATATCATGGGCTAAGGTCAGAATAAACTCTCTGAAACCCTGAGGCACTACCACTCTCCTAGTGGCACCAGGTTTGGGATCTCTTGCCTCAGTGTACAGGAGTCCATCTTCCCAATAGACCCTATGTGTTCCATTTTTCTCGCCTTTGGACTCTTCAGCAGCTTGCTGCCTAAGGCCTTCAAGGGAGGGACAGGTTTCTTGTCCCTTACACAACTCTTCCCTTGAGGGTCCCCCTGGGCCCAAGAGCTCAACCTGATAAGGTTCCAGCTCCATAGGCTCAGTTCCCTCAGAGGGCAGAACTTCTTCCTGAGAAGAGAGGTTCTCTTTTTGGTGTTGTGTTGCAGCTGGTTTCCCAGCTGACTTGCCTTTTCTCTTGGTAGGCTGGGCCATTTTTCCAGACTCCAGCTCTACTTTTTCACCCTGTGCCTTGCACTGTGCCCTAGTCTTGACACACACCAGTTCAGGGATACCCAGCATGGCTGCATGGGTTTTCAGTTCTACCTCAGCCCATGCTGAGGACTCCAGGTCATTTACAAGCAAACAGTCTACTGGGATATTTGAGGAGACCACCACCTGTTTCAGGCCATTGACCCCTCCCCACTCTAAAGTTACCATTGCCATGGGATGTACTTTAGTCTGATTGTCAGCATTGGTGACTGGATAGGTTTGTCCAGTCAGGTATTGGCCAGGGGAAACCAGTTTCTCTGTCACCATGGTGACACTGGCACCTGTATCCCTCAGGCCCTCTACACTTGTCCCATTAATTAAGAGCTGCTGCCTGTATTTTTGCATGTTAGGGGGCCAGGCAGCCAGTGTGGCTAAATCCACCCCACCCTCAGAGACTAATGTAGCTTCAGTGTGACACCTGATTTGCTCTGGGCACACGGTTGATCCCACTTGGAGACTGGCCATTCCAGTTTTAGCTGGATGGGAGTTAGAAGTGGTATCTTTCTTGGGACAGGCCTTGTCTCCAGTTTGGTGTCCAGACTGATTACAGTTTCGACACCAGGCCTTTTTGGGATCAAAGTTTTTACCCTTGTACCCAGGATTGTTTTGTGAAGAGGCTCTGGGCCCACCCTCCTGTGCAGGTTTTTGGGGGCCTGTAGAAGACTCTTTACTATTTTTATTTTTGGCTGTCTCACCACCTTTCCCCTGGGGAGGTTTTGTGACCCCTTTCTTTTGGTCACCCCCTGTGGAAGTTTTGGACACCCTAGTCTTGACCCAATGGTCCGCCTTCTTTCCCAATTCTTGGGGAGAAATTGGTCCTAGGTCCACCAGATGCTGATGCAGTTTATCATTGAAACAATTACTTAATAGGTGTTCTTTCACAAATAAATTGTACAGCCCATCATAATCATTTACACCATTTCATTGAATCCAACCATCTAGTGTTTTTACTGAGTAGTCTACAAAGTCAACCCAGGTCTGGCTCGAGGATTTTTGAGCCCCCCTGAATCTAATCCTATACTCCTCAGTGGAGAATCCAAAGCCCTCAATCAGGGTACCCTTCATGAGGTCATAAGATTCTGCATCTTTTTTAGAGAGTGTGAGGAGTCTATCCCTACACTTTCCTGTGAACATTTCCCAAAGGAGAGCACCCCAGTGAGATTTGTTCACTTTTCTGGTTTCACAAGCCCTCTCAAAAGCTGTGAACCATTTGGTGATGTCATCACCATCTTCATATTTAGTTACAATCCCTTTGGGGATTTTCAACATGTCAGGAGAATCTCTGACCCTAGTTATGTTTCTGCCACCATTGATGGGTCCTAGGCCCATCTCTTGTCTTTCCCTTTCTATGGCTAGGATCTGTTTTTCCAAAGCCAATCTTTTGGCCATCCTGGCTAACTGGATGTCCTCTTCACTGGAGTTATCCTCAGTGATTTCAGAGAGGCTGGACCCTCCTGTGAGGGAGCCAGCATCTCTGACTATTATTTTTGGAGTCAGGGCTTGAGAAGCCCTGTTCTCCCTAGATAGGACTGGTGGAGGGGATTCTTCCTCCAGTTCACTATCATCCTCCTCTGTGTTATCCACAGAGGGGTTGGCTCTATCATACTCTGCCAACAGCTCCTGGAGCTGTGCTTTGGTAGGTCTGGAGCCCATTGTTATTTTTCTTATGTTACAGAGTGACCTTAGCTCTCTCATCTGGAGATGGAGGTAAGGTGTGGTGTCGAGTTCCACCACATTCACATCTGTGCTAGACATTATGCTTCTAAAAGTTGGAATACTTTTAAGAAACTAAAACTGGTTCTAGAATCTAATTCAAACTTTTACAAACTTTTAAACTCTAAAAGAAATGCTAACAGGGACTAACACAAGGCCCTAGCAGGACATTTAAGAATTTAGACAACTTTTCAAATTGCAAAAATCAATTTCTAATGACAATTTTGGAATTTGTCGTGTGATCAGGTATTGGCTGAGTAGTCCAGCAAATGCAAAGTCTTGTACCCCACCGCTGATCCACCAATGTAGGAAGTTGGCTCTGTATGTGCTATTTCAAAGTAAGGAATAGCATGCACAGAGTCCAAGGGTTCCCCTTAGAGGTAAAATAGTGGTAAAAAGAGATAATACTAATGCTCTATTTTGTGGTAGTGTGGTCGAGCAGTAGGCTTATCCAAGGAGTAGTGTTAAGCATTTGTTGTACATACACATAGACAATAAATGAGGTACACACACTCAGAGACAAATCCAGCCAATACGTTTTGTATAGAAAAATATATTTTCTTAGTTTATTTTAGGAACCACAGGTTCAAATTTAACATGTAATATCTTGTTTGAAAGGTATTGCAGGTAAGTACATTAGGAACTTTGAATCATTTCAATTGCATGAATACTTTTCAAGTTATTCACAAATAGCTATTTTAAAAGTGGACACAGTGCAATTTTCACAGTTCCTGGGGAAGGTAAGTTTTTGTTAGTTTTACCAGGTAAGTAAGACACTTACAGGGTTCAGTTCTTGGTCCAAGGTAGCCCACCGTTGGGGGTTCAGAGCAACCCCAACGTTACCACACCAGCAGCTCAGGGCCGGTCAGGTGCAGAGTTCAAAGTGGTGCCCAAAACGCATAGGCTCCAATGGAGAGAAGGGGGGCGCCCCGGTTCCAGTCTGCCAGCAGGTAAGTACCCGCGTCTTCGGAGGGCAGACCAGGGGGGTTTTGTAGGGCACCGGGGGGGACACAAGCCCACACAGAAATTTCACCCTCAGCGGCGCGGGGGCGGCCGGGTGCAGTGTTAGAACAAGCGTCGGGTTCGCAATGGAAGTCAATGAGAGATCAAGGGATCTCTTCAGCGCTGCAGGCAGGCAAGGGGGGGCTTCCTCGGGGAAACCTCCACTTGGGCAAGGGAGAGGGACTCCTGGGGGTCACTTCTGCAGTGAAAGTCCGGTCCTTCAGGTCCTGGGGGCTGCGGGTGCAGGGTCTTTTCCAGGCATCGGGACTTAGGTTTCAGGGAGTCGCGGTCAGGGGAAGCCTCGGGATTCCCTCTGCAGGCGGCGCTGTGGGGGCTCAGGGGGGACAGGTTTTGGTACTCACAGTCGTAGAGTAGTCCGGGGGTCCTCCCTGAGGTGTTGGTTCTCCACCAGCCGAGTCGGGGTCGCCGGGTGCAGTGTTGCAAGTCTCACGCTTCTTGCGGGGAGATTGCAGGGTTCTTTAAAGCTGCTCCTTTGGATAAAGTTGCAGTCTTTTTGGAGCAGGTCCGCTGTCCTCTGGAGTTTCTTGTCGTCGTCGAAGCAGGGCAGTCCTCAGAGGATTCAGAGGTCGCTGGTCCCTTTGGAAGGCGTCGCTGGAGCAGAGTTCTTTGGAAGGCAGGAGACAGGCCGGTGAGTTTCTGGAGCCAAGGCAGTTGTTGTCTTCTGGTCTTCCTCTGCAGGGGTTTTCAGCTAGGCAGTCCTTCTTCTTGTTGTTGCAGGAATCTAGTTTCTAGGTTCAGGGAGAGCCCTTAAATACTAAATGTAAGGGCGTGTTTAGGTCTGGGGGGTTAGTAGCCAATGGCTACTAGCCCTGAGGGTGAGTACACCCTCTTTGTGCCTCCTCCCAACGGGAGGGGGTCACATCCCTAATCCTATTGGGGGAATCCTCCATCTGCAAGATGGAGGATTTCTAAAAGTTAGAGTCACCTCAGCTCAGGACACCTTAGGGGCTGTCCTGACTGGCCAGTGACTCCTCCTTGTTATTCTCATTATTTTCTCCGGCCTTGCCGCCAAAAGTGGGGGCCGGGGCCGGAGGGGGCGGGCAACTCCACTAGCTGGAGTGTCCTGCGGTGCTGTGACAAAGGGGTGAGCCTTTGAGGCTCACCGCCAGGTGTTACAGCTCCTGCCTGGGGGAGGTGTTAGCATCTCCACCCAGTGCAGGCTTTGTTACTGGCCTCAGAGTGACAAAGGCACTCTCCCCTTGGGGCCAGCAACATGTCTCTAGTGTGGCAGGCTGCTGGAACCAGTCAGCCTACACAGATAGTCGGTTAAGTTTCAGGGGGCACCTCTAAGGTGCCCTCTGTGGTGTATTTTACAATAAAATGTACACTGGCATCAGTGTGCATTTTTTTATTGTGCTGAGAAGTTTGATACCAAACTTCCCAGTTTTCAGTGTAGCCATTATGGTGCTGTGGAGTTCGTGTAAAACAGACTCCCAGACCATATACTCTTATGGCTACCCTGCACTTACAATGTCTAAGGTTTTGCTTAGACACTGTAGGGGCACAGTGCTCATGCACTGGTACCCTCACCTATGGTATAGTGCACCCTGCCTTAGGGCTGTAAGGCCTGCTAGAGGGGTGTCTTACCTATACTGCATAGGCAGTGAGAGGCTGGCATGGCACCCTGAGGGGAGTGCCATGTCGACTTACTCATTTTGTTCTCACTAGCACACACAAGCTGATAAGCAGTGTGTCTGTGCTGAGTGAGGGGTCTCTTAGGGTGGCATAATACATGCTGCAGCCCTTAGAGACCTTCCCTGGCATCAGGGCCCTTGGTACCAGAGGTACCAGTTACAAGGGACTTATCTGGATGCCAGGGTGTGCCAATTGTGGAATCAAAAAGTACAGGTTAGGGAAAGAACACTGGTGCTGGGGCCTGGTTAGCAGGCCTCAGCACACTTTCAATTCAAAACATAGCATCAGCAAAGGCAAAAAGTCAGGGGGTAACCATGTCAAGGAGGCATTTCCTTACAAGATGTGTATCAATCCAAAGAAAATTATGGAGGTATGTTCTATTATAATTATTATGGACATCATATTATTCACAGAGCAAGTAACCCAAACACTATTTTTAAGTACACACAGTGAGAACACTGTCCAACTCCACCAGTGGGGAGTTCCAAAACATATACTGAAAAATTTGCTTATTTCTCTGGGCACAATGTTAAAAATGCTGAGTCATGTTATTTTAAATTGCCAGTGATGGAAAGTCAACATGTTTTATTGACTGATACAAAACTAATTTACTCTGATTACTTTGTTTCCCAGTTAGCTGTAGAAGGCTATGAATATTGGTTGCAGCTGGTAGACTTGAAAAGTGTGTGGGGAACAAAAAGTTGGGAAATAAGGGGAAAGGAAGCTTTATTTAGAGCATGCCTAATACCTGTTCAAATGATATTTTTTAATGAAAATTAAGGAATTGAATGCACCTAGCATACCTACGCCAGCAAAATGTTATAAATGGCAAACGTATATACATGCTTCTGAAGATCAGCTCAATGAATAGGTCCAGAACGGAACATTTAACACATCACTTTCGCGTCCTGGCGAGTGGTTATTGTAGCCTGTAGACACCAATGGGTGCCATGCATGTTTTGTGAACTCCACGGGGGGGTTTTAGAACAAATAAGCCAATCCCTTGCTATGTGTGATCGGAACACTCGGGTATAGTGACAACATACAGCGAAGGGAAACTATGCCAGCAATGGTTGAAAAGTTCCTCACTAGATGCTGTTGAAGAACACCTCAGTCTCCTGTCTAATGAAACAGATTTACAGGATTTCCTGTTAGGCCCCATAAGACAACGCAGAAAGCGCTTCTTATATGCAGTATATACGGAAATTTGGAAACTTTCTCAACAAGAAGTGGCTGCCCGGTTAAGGTAAATTGATCAGGAAAATTTACAGAAAGCATTAGCTGTTGTGGATAATGGTTTTAACACCTTGTCTGAAAGGATATATACTTTAAATGACATTGTATCCTCTGCAATAGACATAGTACAGAGTGACATGTCATCTTTACACCATGGACAGAGTCAGCTTAGGTCCATTATGCAGTTAGGTTGGACACTACAAACACTGAAAGCAGGTCGCATTCCCTTTCAACACGGTAGCGCAAGGGACATATTTTCAACATTTAATTTAACTTGACAACAACAAATAATGGCTAAGAAGGAAGTGACTTATGTCATGATAAACATCGAAAAGTTAGAAAAGTTGCCTTTTACGGTGGCTGAAGTATCATCTGCTGAATGGCTAATACATAGGCTTATAAATCTGCCTATTCCAACACTTCAATTTACATCCTGCTTGAGACACATTCCTGTAGGCAGATATGAAAGGCTGGAAGATAGTTTCAAACATGAGGTGTGGAAGCTTCCCTTTTTGTACTTACACCTGACGCAAGACCTATGTGCTTCAAGTTGCGAGGTAATCTGCTATATTTGGCTTAATACCTTCAGCCATACACTCAATATTTTCGAGTGTGTTGGGGGATTTCTGATTACCTTGGCAATAATAGGTGGCAACTTTAGCAACACAAAAGGATGATGGACAGAGTGTTGAAACTTTTCAAGCACTCACCCCCAGTCACAGATCTGAGTTTAATCCATCGTTCTTTTGCTCACCATGCCACCCCAGTTTTGCACCCAACCATATGCTAATCAGTCTTGACCGCGTTCCCCATGGGAACAGTTCAGCCTGAACTGCCAAGGCAGGTCCTTCCTGGACCAGAAACAAGCATCCTAGGACCGGTTTCAGGGTATAACCCTTAATCAGCTAGGCTCGCTTGAATCCACTGGCACAGTGAGCAAGGGACCCACGTCTGGGCATACCCTTCCCACTTAGGGCAACTTTAGCAACACAAAATGATGATGGACGGAGTGTTGAAACTTTTCAAGCACTCACCCCCAGCCACATATCTTGGATGAATCCATCATTCTTTTGCTCCCCATGCCACCCCAGTTTGGACCCAGCCATATGCAAATCAGTCTTGACCCTGTTCCCCATGGGAATAGTTCAGCCTGAACCGTTGAGCCTGGTCCTTCTTGGACCGGAAACAAGCATCCTAGGACCGTTTTAAGGGTATCACCCTTCATCAGCTAGGCTCGCTTGTAACCAGAGGCACAGTGAGCAAGGGACCCATGTCTGGGCATACCCTTTCCACTTAGGGCAACTTTAGCAACACAAAAGGATGATGGACGGAGTGTTGAAACTTTTCAAGCACTCACCCCCAGTCACAGATCTGGGTTAAATCCATCGTTCTTTTGCTCACATGCCATCCCAGTTTGGACCCAGCCATATGCAAATCAGTCTTGACCCTTTACCCCATGGGAACAGTTCAGCCCGAACTGCCAAGTCAGGTCCTTCATGGACCGGAAACAAGCATCCTAGGACCGGTTTCAGGGTATCACCCTTCATCAGCTAGGATAGCATAATAGGTGGCATCTTGCTGTTGCTACTTTTTCTGCTCAATGACTGTCACTTCACAACAAGGAGGACTGAAAGAGCTTCCACCAGCGCAATTGTGCCGTGAACACATGAAGCAGTATTTTGGAGCATCACTCTTAGCATGCCTGGAACAACTGGAGTGCGACTGGTCTCTGTCATTCAGACCAGTTTTGGATTGTGTGCAGCCTGAGTTTTGATGCCTATGGTGTCTTTTCGTAGGTGCACTGACAGTTTGTCTTTCAAAGTGGCGCTTACTTTCATTGGACACTGATCTGTTGATGTTCTCGATGAGGGCTAATTACCAGACATGCGTGTTGAGGGTGCGTTTGCTACTGGAAGCTGTCTAGGAGTTGCCCTTTGTGGACAATTCAACTCTAGACTCAACTTTGGGCACAACACAGAATGCTGCTGCCTCAGCTGGAGCTCAGGCTTTGGAACACGAGTGCTATATAGTTTTCCTTAGCAACAATTTGGATATTTTACCACTTGACGAAGTAGAACATTTCCTGGCTTCAATTTTCCTGGGCATAATTAGTGATTTAAAAAATGACACTCTTTTGAATTTGGTTTTCTTGGCGCCACTAATGAAGTTTAAATTGTCCTTCTTTTTTCTCCATGCTCAAGTGCCTTTTAACTTCTCACTATTGGCATTTATGTTCATATGCTTTTATAAATAGATTTTATTAGGCTTTTATTTTACTTTAGGCTTTGAATCACCTTTGAACCGGCAAGGAGAGGGTGTAGTATAGCTATTTTAGCCATATTTAAGAGACGTTATTTTAGAAAACTAGGCCTGCCGTTGTGCACTTTAGCCCAGTTACATTTTATTCAGCATCACTTTATTTTTCTAGCATTAGCCACATTTGCGGTGTTGTTTTATTTTCTCTATTTGTTTGTTCCTTTGCTTAGGAAAGCATCACATTCTTAGCCTTTCACTTTGTGTTTTCCCCAAGGTTACAGTCAGATAAGGTTGCTGGCAAAAGTGGTACGCTGTGTCTCCAACATTCACAGAAGTATGTATATTCCTAGATGGGGACCCTTTCTTAGGATATCAACAGTTTTATTATACAAACACTTCTTTGTCCCATACACGTTAAGGGGAGATTCCAGCCAGATTACCACGACTGCATGCTGATAGCTGAACAAGTTCACTACAGATGCTTGCTTAGACTGCCAAACCCCTGGCCTACATGGGGACGGTGTCTCTTTAGACAACAGGCTTCCTTGCTCAGGTATGAGGGATGATGCCTTCCCGGGGGGGAAACATAAAGGGCGGATTAGGGCTCATTATGCTGTGCTCTAACATAGCTTTGGTAGGAAGGATATATATCACTCCAAGTGACAGTATGGTGGAACTGTTTTTGTGTTTCACTCTCCTTGTTGCAACTTTGCTTCTATTTTGTTTTATCATCCTAGTTATTGCAATACATACATTTTTTCTAAAATGCAGTTACTTCAATAAATCCTTATTGAATTATATTCTGCCTCTGTTTGTCTTTGTCTGTGTGAGACTAATGTAACTGAGAGAAAGGGATGAGATCTGATTGACCATGATTCCCCTGAGGAGTCTTTCTTGTCATGCGCTTGGTTGCCGCAATCATCCCTGTTCTTGGGCAGAGATGAGGCGCTGCTAGTTAGCTGGAAAACCCGGATTAGGTCGACAGGCGTCACATGGTGTGGGATTGTACTTAGTATCCCACAATTCAGGTGATTCTGTCGCCCAAATCTAGTAGCCTCATTAGGATAATGAGAACCTAGGCAACAGTTTCTTCTTGGTTTCACCAGAACTCACTCCCAAAGGGCAAGGAACTGGATTTGGCACCACTTGGCGAAAACAGGACTCTCAGCAAGAGAGCCCAGGTGCTGACAAATGAAGCCTTTGATGTCCCTGGGACTTCAAACAGGAGGCAAGCTCAGTCCAAGCCCCTGGAGAACCTTTGGGAGCAGGATGTGGAAAGCAAAGTCCAGTCACTTCACTTCCAGGGTAGAAGCAACAAGCAGCAGGCGGGCACAGCAAAGCAACAGGCAGAGTGGGAGTCCCTCCTACAGCATCTAGCTCTTCTTCCTGGCAGAATGTCTCCAGTCAAGAAGAATTCTAACGTTGTGGTCTCAGAGGTCCAATACTTGTACTCATTTCTGCCTTTGAAAAGGAAGTCTTTGTAGTGTACAACATCTTACCTTTCCTGCTCTGACCCCAGACACATCTCAGGGGGTTGGAGACTACTTTGTGTAAGGAGAGGCACAGCCCTATTCAGGTGCAAGTGTCAGTTCCTCTCAGCACTCTAGACAAGGAAATCAGGATATCCATCAGGATATGCAAGGCACTCCTCAGCTCCCTTTCTGTGACTGCCTAGAGTGAATTTACAAACAGCCCAACTGTCATCCTGACCTAGACGTGTATTACACAGCCAGGCAGAGGCACAGAATGGTTAAACAAGAAAATGCCAACTTTGTAAAAGTGGCATTTTCAAACTTATAATTTAAAAACCACATCACCAAATGATGCATTTTTAAATTGTGAGTTCAGAGACCCTAAACTCCATATTTCTATCTGTTCTCAAGGGGAAATTACACTCAAAAGACATTTCTAGGCAATCCCCATGTTACCCTATGAGAGAGATAGGCCTTGCAATAGTGAAAAACTAATTTAGCAATATTTCACTATCAGGACATGTAAAACACACCAGTACATGTGTTACCTTTTAAATATACTGCACCCTGCTCATGGAGTTGCTTTGGGCCTACCTTATGGGTAACTTACACATAGTAAAAGGGAAGATTTGGGCCTGACAAGTGGGTGCACCTGCCAGGTCGAACTGGCAGTTCAAAACTGCACACACAGACACTGCAGTGGCAGGTCTGAGACATGTTTATAGGGCTACCCATGTGGGTGGCACAATCAGTGCTGCAGACCCACTAGTATCATTTGATTTACAAGCCCTGAGCACACTTGGTGCTCTAGACTAGGGACTTACTACTAAATCAAATATGCCAATCATGGATAAACCAGTCAACAATACAATTTACACGGGGAGCACTTGCACTTTAGCACTGGTCAGCAGTGGTAAAGTGCCAGAGTCCTAAAGCCAGCAAAAGCGAAAGTCAGCACAGGATCAAAAACAGGAGGTTAGAAGCCAAAAAGATAGGGGAAATCCTGCAGAAAGGGACATTTCCAAAGGATCTATGGAGGGCAAAACTATCTATAGGGCAGATACTGCTGTAAGTGTTTTCACTAAAAGAGCTTAACCAACACCTGCCCAGTAATCCAGGTGGGTTGGAGGAGAACCTATGCAGGCTTCAAAGGCAGGAGTTCTGCCTACTGCAGTACAATAATGACAAATGATTAAAAAAAAGTGAAAAAGCTGTTAAATTAAACAAATGGAGACGGGAGCAAATCCAGAGATGCAGCTTTTTTTCCTAATACTTTTAGGCTAGGGTGAGAGAGGCCAGCTTTGAGCTTCATTTCCACAGAGCCCAGTACTGCTTATATTACACGCTTTTGGGATACTCAGCTCTAGGTGATCCCACTAATGTGGTTGAGTGCTTATTTTGAATACAATGGAGCATGTATGAGATATAGTAGAGGGCCAGTATGTTAGTCATGACGGTTTAGATACTGATTGGATATCGTGTTTGAAATAGGGGCTGAGGTTTCTCAGCCTTATGTGTGAGGAGCTCATCCAAGACAGTTTTAAATTGCATTCAGAGATGTGTAGACCTGTTTTTAGAAAGGGATGAAGAGAACTACAAGCCCTGGGCTGCAAACCAAAAACCAGGACTTTCTTAGAAAACCACGCATGGACATAAGAATCTTGACTACAAGGCCCAGAATGCAACACAAAAATCTGCACTGGACAAACTTTAGACCTCTGAATAAGGACGGATGGTGCTAAGCATAGAGCTATTATCCTCTTGGATGTTACCTTCCCAGCCAGTTGTGATTATATATTTTTGCACTGTTGACGGTTCTTTTGCATATTTTTTTTAGGTCAAAGCCTACCGAACAGCGCAGCTGTCTGGTTGCAAGGACATATTGGGGACATGCAGAAAGCTTCCTTAGTAATACATTACAGTCATTGCTCACTCTTGGGTTGGTGTTTTATAACTCATATTTGCTTGCTTTCCATTTGCTGGCTTTATTTGTTTTAGGCTGTCCAGCATGTCTATGTACCTCCTGCAGAGCACAGCCTGTTTAGCATTTCTCTGACTGGCTCCTTGTATTCTTCCATGAGTTCTCACTTTCTGAGAACTCTTTTTTAATTTTTCGTGAGGCACTCCAGGAGACTACATGTGTTTTTGGTTCTCTCCTGTATGCTAGTTCACAGCATAAACATGCTGCATTTCTTAGAAAAGAGTTTGTGCCTCCTATCTTTCTGCTTGGCTGATTCTACTTACCTCTGCTATGACATCAAAATTTGGTACTTGTGAGGAACTATGTTCTGTCTATGAGCTTGTTTATTTTGGTTAGTACTTTTTACTAATAGCATAACTTAAACAGTCCTCTTTCTCCATTTCAGGCCCATGTCACAGACGCTGGAAGTGGGGGAGTGGGTAATGCAGAAGCACCCCCAAAATATCCATGCTGAGAATCAGAAGTGATTGGACAATAAACAGGCCTTTTTATCTTGTCACATTTACTGTGCAAAGACGGGCAAAGGCAGAGGTCAATTGTTAGGCTCTGTCTTCAATGGAATGTGTGTACTTGTCTTTATGCGACTGCAAATTGAGAGGATTTATGTGATGTGATAATCTTGATGGGGATGTGAAAGGAAAGGCTTTAGGATGTTATTTTTTTCTAGCACACAATGAAATTTAAATATCAGTAAACAAACTGTACAAATATTTCAGAATGCATCAAAATCAGGAAAGCCCAAATGAAGCACTTTTTGTAACTTTGTAGTGTAGTGGAAACAAATATTTTAATACGATCAAAACTAATCAACACACTAAGGGGGTTATTCTAACTTTGGAGGAGTGTTAATCCGTCCCAAAAGTGACGGTAAAGTGACGGATATACCACCAGCCTTATTACGAGTTCCATAGGATATAATGGACTCGTAATACGGCTGGTGGTAAATCCGTCACTTTTCCGTCACTTTTGGGACGGATTAACACCTCCTCCAAAGTTAGAATAACCCCCTAAGTGATGCCGACTTCCTTCCTTTATCACATTATTGTTTGTACGCTGTACAATTTTAACAGTAAAACTGTATATCTGGAAATGTAATGGTAATTTCAACTGAAAATGTGTTGTCTGTAATGGTTATACCCTACCACACCATGAATATTTAACTCTATGCTACTCCACTATAAAACATTTTATTTTACTATAAACCACACCACTCTATGACACTCTACAACACTCTACTCCACTCTATGCTACTTTATGTCCCTCCACTCTATGCCACTCCACTCCATTTTGATCTACGCCACTCCACACAACTTTGTGCAGCTTCACTCTATGAAACTCCATGCCACTTCACTTTACAACACTCCATGACACTCTATGCTACTCCACTGTACCTCACTCCACTATACGCCACTCCACTCCACTTTACGTTACTCCACACTATGACACTCTGCTCTACTCCACTGTATAACACTCCACACCACTCCACTCTATAACACTCTATTCCACTCTACTCTATGACACTCTACTCCACTCTGCTCTACTCCATATCTACTGACGTTTACTTTACTTCACTCTATGCCACTGTAATCTATTACACTCTCCACCACTCCACTCTGACATGCCTTGCCACACTCTATGCCATTCCACTCTGTGATACTACCCCACTCTATGTCACTCCACTCTACAACACTAGTCTATTCTATGCCCCTCCACTGTGCACCACTCTACGCTATGATGCGCTACTCCATTCTACACCACTTCTCTCTACGGCACTTGCCTCTCCACTCCACACCACTCTACAACACTCTAAAGCACTCCACTCTATGACACGCTAATCTACTCCCCCACTTCACTCTACAACACTCTACTCCACTCCAATCTACAGCCCTCTACTCCACTCTATGGCACTCTCCAAAACTCCACTCTACGCCACCCACTCTACGCCACTCTACCACCCTCCACACCACTTTATTCCACTCTACACCAGTCCACTCTATGCCACTCCACGCCACTCTATGCTACACCATGACAATCTACTCCACTCTATGACACTCTACTCTACGACACTCAACTCCACATTACTTTATTTCACTCTAGGCTACTCCAGTCTACGCCACTCCACTCCATGACATTGTAGTCTACTCCATGGCACTCTAATCCATGACACTCTCCTCTGCTCCACACCACACAATTTCACTCTGCACAACTCCACTCTAAGACACTCCGCTCTGAAACACTTTACTCCACTCTACGCCGCTCCATTCTACATCATTCCATGTTACGCCATCCTACTCTACTCCACTCTATTACCCCCTACTCGACTCAAGACACTCCACTCTATGACACTCTACTTCACTCTACAGTACTCCACTCTACACCATTCTACTCCACTCTACGCCATCCTACTCCACACCTCTCTATGCCCCTCCACTCTACGGCACTCTACTCTATGCCACTCCACTCTATGACACTCCACTCTATGCTACTTCACTATACGACATTCTACTCCACTCTACAACACCGTACTCCGCTCTATGACACTGTACTCCACTCTATGCCACTAACTTTAAGCTGCACAGCAGCCACGCTGCTTTGAGACCTCGATGGTTGTTATTCGTTCTTGTCATTGAGGCAGGAATGTACAGTCAAATCAAATACGAGCTTTGATTTCAATTCAAGGGGATGTTGAGGGATCTGACAAAGTAGATTTGTGGTTACCTAAAAAAAAAATTAAAAACACCTTTAAGTTGTACCTGCCTGCCTTTTTAGCAGCAATAACACACCATTAAAAAATGGTAAGTCCAGGAGGGTAGGATCCATGCCAGATTTCTAGGATATCCATTTAAGATAAATGTGCATACAACTAATCTAAATGAAACTTATTTACAATATCAGTGGCAGTCCTGAAATTTGGCCTGGATTTATCTCTCCTGGACTTAAGCACGACACTCCTGTTTTAGAATCACCAGCTTAACTGGTAACTAGTAACTGTTCCCAGGTGCCATTCAGCAGTACTAACCTCACAAGTGACCTGACTCATCCCCATCCCAACTGGACTTTCATATCTACCAGCCTGTCCTAAAATACGCCAATTTCCTCACAGGCCAGTCGGCCTCTGAGAAGTATCTTCCCTTCTCTATGGCAGTAGCCCAAGGCGAAATACTAATTAGCCCGGGGCTGCCTCCTTGCCCAGGGGGCTCATATTAGCATGGAGGTCCCAAGAGGCTGCAGGCAGCTTTGATAAAGCAAAAGCTACACGGCAATCAAGTGAAATAAGAGCACGGACTTGAGGAGTGCTCATTAATATCGGTGGGGCCAGCCCACGTCGGTTTATTGCAAATGTTCTTTAAAGGAAAGAATGCATCTGCCACGTTCAGAGGAACTACATACATATATTTTATTTTTTGCTAATTTGGTGTTAACAATTGGTGATGGATGAGAGCAGTTCGTTGTTAAACCTGCGGAAAGTTTTATTTAAACCGCACCAAAGTGACAGAAGCTGGGGTAACGTCTTTAAAGGGCAGTGCTTAATTTGTGCTTGATGTTTCTGGTGCTGAGCACCGGCACATATTTTTGAGGGCCTGTGCTTATTCTTCTGCCCCCACCACTTGCTGGGAGCAAAAGGCACATATGAGAAAGAAGGAGGAGGAGAGAAACCTAAAAGTGTCACAATGGGAGAAAAAAGACAGCTACAAGAGTGTGCTGAAGGGGCAAGGAGTGGCTTTAAATAGATTGAAGAGGCCCGTGGTGGCTTCAGGATTACTCTGCCTTAGTATTTCGTGCTCCCACATTTAATTGCAGCAGCCGCGTGTTAAAGAGGAGGGCTTTGAGCACCGGCACGTTTTTATTTACAAATTAAGCACTGTTAAAGGGTACTTACTTTCCTGTTTTTGTGCTGCAAGGTGCTCTATTTTCAGCACAAACGGCACTTTGCGCTGCCTTGCATCACTTTGCTTTGTGCCCCTCTGTTTCTAGGGGGTATTACATGCAGTGGTGCTGGAACAATTGTGTTGCAAATGAGCCCACGCCCATTAAGTAGGAGAGTGGTAAAGGTATATTTTGCAGCTACCACTACTTTTTGGAGCATATCGTCACAAGTATATTACTAAAGCATGGTGTGGTAGTACACTGTCAGTTATAGACAGCACATTTTCCTTTGAAATGATCATTCAATTTGCAAAAAGATACAGTTTTATTGATAAACCTATATAGCGCACATACGATAAAGTGTGGAAATTGGGTTTCAGCCAATATTTGTCCTTTGTGCACCACAAACTAAAGTGTCTCGATTTGTTTTGATTAGGCAAAGGCAGAAAATTTAATTCTGCTTGTGGATTTGGGAGAATGTGGCACTCCGCATGTAATGCTGTGTTCTGACTAAATCCGTCAGTCCCCACGTAGTGGAAATTTTATTTGTGCGAGGTTCCAGAAATGCAAGCTGGCAAGAGATAGCGAGATCTGGCATCTCCTAGCGCAATATCTGGTTGCTAGGAGGGCTTCGGTTAGATTTTCAAACATGGGTGGTCGCCATCTTAGGGCTACTTCCCGGGTAGATTCTCTACTTGAACGGCAGCGAAATCAACTTGAGTGCCTGGGCACTCTAGCACACCTTAATGTACCATTTGCGCTGATACTGGCAATAAATCGCAGCTTGAGAATTGCAACATGCATATTTCCGCCTGTTGGCTGAATTGCATGGAGTTCTGCCCACCCCTAGTTTTGAACCAACTAAAATATTTGTTTCCATTGCAGTGTTCACTTGTACTTTCCTGTTTATTTATTTTGAAATATTCGTACAGTGCATTTACAGCTATTTACGTTTTATTTTGTTTTGGAAGAAAACGGCATCTTACAGCCTTTCCCTTCACAATGGCAAGGTTGTCACATAGTTCACTTTACACAATCTTCACACTTTGAGGTAAGAGAAAGAAAAGTAAACACTAGTCTCCATGTTAACAGAATACAGAGCCTTTTGTCTGAAGACTGACATTTGATCTCTGTCTTTGAACGCACAGCAAATGTGCTAAAACAAAATGTAAAGTCATATTTAAATCTCAATCACCTTCTGAACTCCAGCATGGTTGCACCAATGTGCATGCTGCATTACTCCTGTACCCCTATTTCCAGGGTCAATGGTTACATGTGTGGTACTTTGAAAATTTCAGTGCAAACTTATTTTTTGACTCAAAGTCCCAGCTGCTAAATTTGTTAGACCGAGATTTGCTTCCTGAACCTTGAGCTGCTACACCTCATATGATTTGATTTCTGATACATATACACACATGCACACAGTCGCATGTCAATATATCTCACTCCTGGCATGCAGCACCCTTGCCAACATACACACACACACAGACACACACACACCTCTACGCTGTAACTCAATCTTCATCTACAGCACCCATCACAACATGCACACAAACACACCTAAATTGTGACCCGCTGCTAATTAACCTGATTACCACAAATAGACTAATGTACCCTGAGCTTGACTTGCAGTACCTTGATTCTTGTTATTCCATTTCTGGGCACCACGCATAGCTCTACAAATATATCTCAACCTTCACTTAAGCATCCTTGTTTTACAAAACAATAACTCACATTCAGTTGGGCAAATATATCTAAATCACGACATGCAGCACCCTCATGCACACATAGCTCTACGAAAATACTTGAATTCTGCACCCCTCCTGCCGCAGGACTGGGGAGTGGATATGCCACCTCTGGCAAGCCAGTTTTGTCCTGCCATGAAGCAACTGAAAACAGTCCACATTTGGGAACCCCTCAAGCCACGTTCCTCATATCTCGTTATTGCTGTTTGAGAATGCAGCCAGGCTTTCCTCGAGATTCTTCCACATGCAGTGATAACGTCTGATATGATCAGCAAACCTGTACTTCCTGAAAACTGAGTGGTGTATAAGATACACACGAAAAAAACAGGAAGTAGTTGTATGGTTCTAATATCCATTTAATGCAATGGTGGGTTATAGATCCTCTTTATGCAATTGCCTTTATGGTGGTTCTGGAATAGGAGCTGTACCTGTGCCTGAAATGAGAGATGCATCATTTTTAGGCCTCAGACAAGACCTATTGTCACCAATTCCTTAAAATATACATAGACTTTGGATCCACCAGGAGTATTTCCCTGTCATCTCATGCTATTACCTGTTTGGTGCATCATTCCACCTCCCATTGAGTGGCTGCTTTGCAGTGCATGAGGAAATATTTTAATTGTCAAAATCAGACTGAATCACTACGCAGTAAACTATTTATCCCATACTTGCATTACATGCCGAAAGTATTCCTTTCTTGTTTTACTTATTAACTCCAGCAGGCATTTTTTATGTTTTTCCTGTATGTCTTCTCCATTGTTTTCCACTAGGTGTCTTTCCTACTGACTTTCCACGCATGATTATTTTACATTATATTTACACTAAATAAATGTCCCCATTGTTTTCTTTATCTGTCTCTTACCCATTGTTATTAGTCCGGTATCCATATAAAAAATGACTGTCAAACCCAATATGTCTGGTAGGATCTCGTCCACCGGTCAGCTCTTAGCTGTCTGTAGGGGAAACCTCTTTGGCCACATCAGATATAGCCCTAGACACTGGCTGTCCAAATGTTTTAGGCGCTGTGTGTGCCCCTTGCAAGAGCCACTGAGCAAATTTCACACTGTACCAACCATGGAAGCAGGCCTGTCTTTGACCGCCCATTGGGGAACCCTGGAGAAATTAACCCTTTGTCACTTCCCTGTGGGAGTGTTAATCTGTGGCGAGCATTCATCAAGTTTCGGCACCAGCATGGCCATAAACCAGAGCATTGGTTGACTAAATGCGTTTAGGGTGTAGAAGTTACAAAGGCACAGTAAGTCATCACATGCTTCAAAAATGTTCCGACTTAGGACCTGTTTACATAATTCCCGTGGGGCTGGTGGCAGCAGTGATCCCACTGAAATTATTAAAATTGCAGGAACACTGGGATCCATGGTGTTTCACTAGGAGATTTCGACTGCTTAAAGCATCCAAAATCTCAAGTGAAATACTGATTCAAAATGAGGAATTATGGAGGTCATTTGACAAGGGATTACCAATTTCCCAGTGAGACGTAATTTTTAAGAGGAATTTAAGGGTGCAACTTAAAATCTCCATCAATTTCATATCACTTAGTAAACATGACTCTCGATATTATTAATTTCAGGGGTGCGCATTTAATGCCTGCACTCAGGCCACTTGCAATCCAACTCTAAGGGGGTCATTCTGACCCTGGCGGTAAAATCCGCCAGGGCCAACGACCGCGGGAGCAGCGCCAACAGGCTGGCAGTGCTCCCATGGGCATTCTGACCGCGGCGGTACAGCCGCGGTCAGAAACGGAAAACCGGCGGTGTACCGCCGGTTTCCCGCTGCCCTGGGGAATCCTCCAAGCTGCGCCGCCATGGGGATTCCGACCCCCATACCGCCATCCTGTTCCTGGCGGTTTTGGCCGCCGGGAAGAGAATGGCGGTATGGGGTGTCGTGGGGCACCTGGGGGCCCCTGCAGTGCCCATGCCAATGGCATGGGCACTGCAGGGGCCCCCCGTAACAGGGCCCCACAAAGATTTTCAGTGTCTGCCATGCAGACACTGAAAATCGCGACGGGTGCAACTGCACCCGTCGCACCCCTTCCACTCCGCCGGCTCCATTCGGAGCCGGCATCCTCATGGAAGGGTGTTTCCCGCTGGGCTGGCGGGCGGCCTTCTGGCGGTCGCCCGCCAGCCCAGCGGAAACCCAGAATACCCGCGGCGGTCTTTTCACCGCGCAGCGGTATTCTGGCGGGCCGCCGGCCAGGGTCAGAATGAGGCCCTAAGTGTATTTTGCCCATACAGTAACCAGCAAAAGAAGTGCTGCTCTGTTCTATCCAGTAAATCAGTTGTTCTCTGGCTGTCCACGTGTAGGGAGGCAGACACGGAGCAGCATATACATGTGGAGGTGAGTTTTCAGTGCTTGTGGCAGTAGTTATTGAGGTCTTGCTATAGGTGAGGGTACCATCAAGCTTTGGATAATGGGCCTTGTAGCTCCAGTAGATAGACTCACATGGTGGCACCAAGATGATTGGGATTTGAATGGTGCCAAGCAATTCATCTTAGGGAAGAGACGATTTTGGGCAGGTGATGTCCTAGTTGATCAGTGGAAGAATTCAGAGATGATGCTGGTGTTACGAGGGGGGAAATGGGGTGGTCTGTGCCATCGAGTTTGAGGGAGATATTTCTGCGGACAGCAATTCCAGTGCATTTACTCTGCACTCCGAGATCTTGACTGGGAATGAAAACGTGGAACACAATTTCTAGGGCTTTCTCCTGCTATTTCAGATCTCACTTTACATTGTAAATATAAGGAGGTGCAGCATATTTTAAACTAATGCTAAAGTATACCAACATTCGCATGCCTGTGTCCACGTTATTTCCTGTCTTCGAGCTTCTGTGTGTGCGTGATTTGTCTTGGTTATGGCATATGTGCCAATATCTGGATACAGGAAAGAGGGAGATTTTGAAACACATGGGGGCTTATTTTTTCCATCGACTTACATTAAAATGACATAATCTTCACATTTTTGTCTTATTTATCCCTCCACCCTTTGCATTTCATATATTTTATATATTAATGTATTTGATTGCACGTCTCATATATAAATACACATTGCATTTAGTATTGTTGGCAAATGTATACCATAAACATGCTTTACTATTGTTTAATGGTGTATTAACTGTTGATATCTGTATTCATGATTTATAAGGGCTTAAAAAAATTAAGTAAGGGAGCAACAAGATGAATATGTTAATTCTTGTATTTGACTTTATTAAATGCGAGGCAGCCCTTTTCAAAATAATTAGAAAAGTGTATTTACTTTGTGTACCGACAACCACAAAGCAGAGAGGAAATATACTACTGCCTTATTTCATTTGCAGCTGTAAACATTGTTCATGAATGCTACAGCGAGGCACCACAGAGTCTGCCTCGCATTATCGAGTTGCTGGGTACACCATAATGTCTTGAGCACAGAAAACAACCTTCTCAACACAGAACAAATATGTCTGTAGTTCTACTAAGTTATGCAGGAGAGAGGCCACCATAGAAACTCGAATTGTCCATTTTGGTGATAAATGTGCTTAGTTTGAGGTATGAAAGGAGGGGTTGGTGAACAGAGAATGGTTTCATCTTAAACACTGTTACAATGTTGTAATTCATTTTTATATTTTGTTTATAACTGGCTTTAATTGCCACTATTTTGTTTATCTTTATAGCTATTACTACACACATTATTTGCACTAGGGTAGGGCACTGATTCCATAAAATATATTCCTAGCATGTATTTTTGGGTGTGTCTACTCATGTTGAAAAGAGATTAGGAGCCCATTAACAACAAGTCAACCCAGTGAGTCTCACAGGAGTGATTGTTGCCCAGAATACAACAACCTGTAATGGGCAGGTGGTTTTTGGGTTGCAGGCCAACAGGTTTACTGTCTCAAGTTGGTAAGTTTGTGTTGAGCCTGCATTTTCAAGGATTTAGAAAATCTAATTTCTAGAATTGTTTTGTATGAAAACTACTAAAAGCACATCAGAGGTGAAGGCAATTTTAGGCATGGGACAGCTGAAATAAACCCATTTGGACTTAAAAAATAAGAACTCTCCGGCCTTAATCTGGTGTTGTTGACATGAATGTTATGGGCTTGACCTAATGATAGGAGGCCTATCACATGTCATGATCTCCCTCTCCTGGGTCACAATCTTATAATGAGCACCACACCACCTCCAACTATCTATCCTGTTGCCTTGAAGATATAAATGTGCCATTTCAAACTACACCTCGGCTTTCAGTGATCCTCCTGCTTGACTTGATGTAAACATTGTTTCCAGGCCCCACCAACAGCATGGGGTTACTCAAGAAATACACACCTTCTATTCTATCAACCCATCCACAATCATGAAAAGCGTGTCTGTTATGCGTTAGACACTTTCAGTCTCTTAATCTCACTGTTGCAGACTCTTTTCCGACCCTGCTTTCGTCCTTTGTCACTATTTTCACACATTTCTCTTCATCTCTCTTCTTTTCTGCCTCTCTCTCTGTCTCTCTCTCACGCTGGGTCAAATGATGATGAGGAAATATAAGTTCCAGACCTCAAAAATGTGTGTGTGTGACCACCACCAGCAACCACTGGCACAAATTAACTTAAGCACTAGGTTGACCTTAAATAGAGTGTACTGTGCAGTTCTAATCAGAAGGCTACATTAACAAGCATTGGCAAAGCCAATTGGTTTCGCCTATGCGAAATCTATTAGCGTTGTCAATGTTTTTTTACATGTTGCATGACAGTTGAGTTGCTATGCAACATGACTCAGCTTTGACCACGTCACAGCGTTTTTATTTACTTTAAGTCATGTTACAACGCAGCTTAACTGTAGTGCAACATGTAAAAAAACAATGACAAAGCTAATGCAGCAAGCATGAACAAAACACATTCTATTATCGCATGCCACGGAATAATACCGCTTCGATTCAGGAATATTAATAAACCAAAATGAAAACACGTATGTGATCTCAGGTCGCTGAGAATTCTCTCAACAGATTTATTTTTGTATGGGAACGTCACAGAGGGTGTAATTTACAGAGCAACTTTAATAATCCGAGGGGCACTGAAGAAAAAATCCTTTGCGTTGTAAACCATTTCTAATTACCTGCCAAAGCAATTAGCCGACTATCTTGGTGGAATTAGATTGCTCAATGTAGCAGAAATAATGCAAATAATTTTGTTAGGATGATGGGGCAAACGAGCCCTGAGTCTCCTTTGCAGGAAATTCTAGCTCTCGCACCCCAGAGTGACTCGATAAGTAGGCATGAGAGGGGGCTGGAGAGGGGGATGCGTGGCCCAGGTTGATGGCTGCTGCCCCAATGAGCACTCTGTCTGTCTGCCCGCCTTGCCTAATGGAATGGGAAGCTGCAAACCGAGTGCTTGGAATGAGCCCTGGACATTCACACAGTGTGTGGCTGCAGTGCAAGCATGGCCCAAGGTAACAGTACTGTTAGTGACGGAAGTAGGAGAGCTAATCTAGTGTTCTAGGTTCACAAATAAACTGCCGATTTCAGTCCAATATAGAACGCGAGCATCATTATTACAAAGAGACTGTGGAAATAAACAAAAAAGTACCTTTGCAAGCATATGCTCAGTGGAAGGACACTGACCATTGGAGAATGGCACTGATTGGAAGGAGTACTTGATCCCGAGGCATCACAATGGCAAAGCAGCAAGCAGGAAGTGAAAGCAGACGACATACTGGCCAATCAGAAGCAAGGAAATTCGAGCGATCTTGGTAGAAGCCAGTGATAAGTTCAGGTAAGTAAGGGGCTGCTTTCAGGTGCCTTTTAAGTTTTTTTAAATTCACAATAGACTTCACAAGCAGCGTACAAGCGCGCAGTCAGGCAAAACCTAAAAAACAGATAAATCAATCTAGTAGACAGTCCTGGTATGATAATGGAAGCCGAATATCCCAGGGGTATAAATGCTGATAAGAAAATGTGCATAATTCAACAAACTTGTAGTTCTAGAATAGGGGTTGATAAGATAAGATTTGTTTGCAGGAGCAGATGCTTAGGAAGAAACAAAGCAATGCCTCTCAGAACAGGTGGTAAATAGACTGTTGTAACAAATATCTTCATCCCTACTGGTGTCCCCAAAATGCCTTCTTTAAAGATCTTACTACATTTCAATACTTTAAAACACTCTCCCACTGTGTACCATAAGCCAAACGCATGTGAATCTTCCTTCCAATGACAAAACATTGCACAAACCCTTACACATTCTAACCTCTAGAGGATGTTCCTAGGCGACTACCATAAGTTAAAGTTTCAAAAGTATGTTTCCTCCAGTGACATGAAGTGCAAGGGTAAAGATGTCAAGTGCAAGCATAACATCAGATGCTATTGAAACTGTTTGGGGTAAAGGTTTGTGCAAAAGCATTAAACTGTGGCAAAGTTTGAAAGAAAACAAAAAACACTATTTCAGTGGAAACTCTGGCTCAGCCATTACAACAACGGTTCTATTGCTGCCTCTCTAGTATACATGAAAAACATATTACAAATTCTAAGAATTGTGAGAATAAATTAAAAAATGTGGAAGGAAAAAACAAAAAGGGGTAAAAGAAAAAATAAACGTAGTCTAGCTTTTATGTTAACAGTAACCTGGCAAGGAAGCAGCAGAGGAGCACAGCATTTAAAGAGGAGGAGAGAAGCAAGATAAGCGGGAAAAATGAGGGCTAGAAAAAGAACAAAAAACTTGTAATAGAGGTGGTAAAGGAGGAGATTATGCCTTGCCACCCTCTTTGGTGGAGAAGCAAGGAGGAGAGAGAAAGAAGCAGAATCTTCAACCCACCTGCACCAAAAGAAATCGATGTTATAGAGAAGGAAGGGGAACCACAGTTTCAAAACAAGAAGGAGGTGGCGTTGCAGGTAAAGAAATAGGAGGAGCTTGAGAAGGGGGGCTCCCAATTAATAAAAAATAAAGGTTTAGTTGGGAAAAATCATCCTGAAAGTTAGAGTTTTTGGCAAAGAACGGATTTCACTACTCTGGTTACTTCAGCCTGGTAAAAGCCATCCTAGGTGATCATTTTGATTTACAGGTTCGTCACAAAAGGATCTCCAAACCTGGATTCCTCAAGCTGGCTTTTCGCCAAATACTCATACAACCTGGGTGAAAAGATGTTGCAGAGCTGTGAGCGGAAGATGGAGGCTTTAATCAAGAGTACAGGTAGAGAGGTAGAGAGCCACAGGGCTCAGGAACAACTGATCCTGCTAGAATGCTCTGTGACTTCCTGGACAAGTTCCTTGGTCCAGGACCTGAAATAGGAATCACAACCCAACACAGCACCCACCATAGCTTGAATTGTCTTTTGGAACTTAATGTGTGTCATTATTACTAAACACAATGGTGCGTCTTCAGTTGGCTTTGTATGGATGAAAAGTTTAATCCGCTCCAGTGGTATTCAAATCTGGTGTCTACATGGACGTCAAGTAGGGACTCTTGCTCCTTTGTTGACCCTAGCAGGGCCCATGTTGCCTCTGGTCTGAGCAGTCCAGAAGCAATCAGCAGCAGCAGACAGTGAACAGGACTATAAGACCACTTTTGCAGAAAATAGGGGGCTCTTGAAGAGGTAATGAAGGGTCACGGTGATATAATTGCTCCTGTTACCTGTGGAATTGTAAGGAATTGGTGCAGATTTAAACAGATTTCTGCAGCAAATGCTCAACCAACTAAACAATCTTATGTGCCCTTACTGTGGCAATGAAAAATCTTAGTCTGAGCTGTGCCATTGTATTTCTATATGCCAGTTGTATTTTGTGTTAAGCTGATGCATTCTGGCTGATTTTGTGCTTTGTTTACCCCATTTTGCCGTTATTTATTTGTTGCTGGATTATAGCATGCCGTGTTGTGTTATGTGCACAATATGTTGTGTCATTTGTTATACTGTGTTGCCACATTCTTTAGTGTATGAACAAGTCCATTATCCGGTTATCGTATACTATATTTCATGAAATTATCTTATGATAACGTATATTCATGTTTTGTGTTGTATGACATTTTTGCACGGATTTTGTGTTCCAAGTTGCCACGCGCGGCCCAAACTGCTTCACAACGCGATGGTCATGGTATATTGATGTACGATTTATGACATTTTTATTTAGATGGATTAAAGTTGTTATGTTATCTAATGCCACGTTACGTCGTTTTATCTGGTGTTTGTAGTGAGGTGTATTCTGTTTGGCCTTGCCCACCTGCTGCACATCTGCAGATTTCTGATCCTGGCGATTTACGAGAGTTCCACACCTTCGCGGAGATTCCTTCCAAGTGGATTTTGATCCCCTCCTAGGGAATTACCCTTCAAGCAAGCATTCGATCCAGAGACAGATGCACCCGTGTGAAACGATTCCCGAACCCTTCACCCCCAACCCCGAGCACCGGGACAGCTGGCTCTGAGGGTCCGGTATGCGCATTCTGCTCTAACACACAAGGCCGCTTGGCTGCTGGCCAACATGGCCGCGGCTGCAGTTCCTGCCATGGGAGAGGGGTTTTGTGAGCAGTGCCGGATCATTGCAGGGGCACTAGAGCACGTAGCCTGGGTCACTGGGAGGCCCTGGCGTCTCCGAGGAGGACTGGTCTGTTGAAATCCGTAAAGGATGCGCGAAACTTGTATAATAATATGTGCAGTTTCAACAAAATTACGTGAAACGTAAATCTGTTTTTTTACACTACTTTTTTTTTTACTATGAAGCTTGTCACACCCAAAATTGCTGCAAGGATGCACATTGTGCTGAAAAATTAGTGCAATAAACTAAAGTATTGTGAACAAGATCCGCTGAAGTGTATCACATTCAAAATTGGCGAAAGGGTGCACTTTGTGCACAGAAATAGCACAAAAGTATTATAAGACCCACTCATGTTGTGCCTGTTCGTGTTGTTCCAGTGCTCCCACAATAGGATTTATTACAGAGAAACCCCAAAATAAATGATGAAGCGTAGTGACATATTTTCACGGAATTTCATGTAAAAAGCGTAACGTGAAATGCTGCAAAATTCACGAAGTACACCGGTCTACTTAAAAGTTTGCCTGGGCCTACAAATGATTTCATACTTGTTGCCAGTGGAAAGCCAACAGGGCATATGAAGTGTTGAGTTGCCACCTACCGCCATGTCAGGACAGTTTATTTCACCTGCTGGGGCCGTATTACACATAGTACCTGAGGATGCAATGGGTATGTGCCCCCGCTTTGTAGGTCTCAGGGGCACTTTGGTATTACGGAATGGTCGGCAGGTGCTTGTCCGGCCCCTCCTGTAACACTGATAGCGCTGGCGTATATGTAGCACCAGCGCTATCTTCAGAGAGTTCCATCATTTTCATGGGGCTATGGCTCCATGCAAATGAGGGAATCACTTTGCCTCTTCTTCTGCACCTTATTATGAACCTGGTTTCAGGGGCAAACAGGCTCTCGGAAAGCGCACTGATTTTGCACCACAAAAAGGTATCACACACACAGAGCATCTTCTCAAGCCAACCCTCTGGAGAAGGGTAAGGGGGTCCTATTGATCCCCCCCGCCCCCATCCCGCTGTCAGCAGATGCATTAACTCACTGCATTGGATCTCTCTCCCCTCTTTCAAGTGCAGGTGACGTGCCACCTGTACAGTGAAATAAAAAGCCGCTTGTCATCAGCCACTACGTATTTCACTGAATGCGCTGCCCCAGGGTAGCCGCAGCTTTGCGGCTCCCCTGAGGACGCGCTCCAGTGGCATAAGAAAAGCAGGGGGAGAGCTAACTCCAGGGCCCCCCTCAGCACAGTACACTGTACACGGGTGGCACGCCCCTGACTGCGTCCACGGGGGAGGTGCATTGCAGGGGGTCCCCCTCAAGTTTTGTTATCCACTGATGCGCTCTTCAATTTTGCACCCGGTTCAATAGGTATAATACAGGCTGAGGTGTGTTACCCAGCTGGTTCAACAGAAGCAGACCAAGATTACAACTCTGTGCGGAGATAGTTGTGTATAAGGATTAACTGAAAGGCCAATAGAGAAGGAACAGAGACAGGCACGTGTTAGACTGGTTTTTCTTAAAGGCCAGTAGGGGCCGCGGGGGCAACCATGGGTCAAAGTCTCATGCAGGTCCAAATATGCTGGTTTTATTCCAGGTGTTCAAGATAAATGTACACACTCAATTTAAATGTAAGTCATTTTCTTTTACATTGTCATTGGTTATCCCTAATATCTGTTTGCACCCAACCCCCCTGGACATTAGTTGGACCACCCCACTTTAGTTAAATTGACCTCATTGAGTTGATCTCACAGCCTGTGCAGCCTGACATGGTAGGGGTGTTGTGAGAGCTGCAGACGGAGCGGGTGGAGCGTGGGGAATACCGCAGTGCAGACGATACTTGGAGGGGGACATATTTCCACCAGCTCTAATTACTCATCACGTGCTATAAAAGGAAGCAGCTGTGCAATGCTCTGTTGGACGTGCTGCTCTCTGGGATATGAGGATCCTAAATATTATACAACAGCCCCCCCTCCTCCCATTCCCAGGCCTGCGGCATGGAGAAGTGGAGTGGGAAGGGGGTTGCTCGTGCAACCAGATCCTTTCTCCCAGGGAGGCAGCTCCAACATCCAGAAAAAGTTCACATAGAGTGAAGGAGCTGAGATGAGGGAAGCCACTTCCCCCCGTTTGTTGGGGGGAAGGTGGGGCGGGGAGGGACTCTTCATGTTTACTTTTAAAATCAAACCACATGCTGATCCAAAAGACCGCTTGGTGGGCGTTCTGGACAATTGGGAATTCTGAAGATGTTACTACAGGCTGCTAGAACTGGGGTGTAGCCAGTCACATGTTAGATGAGCACTACTGCACATCAATGGTATAACGAAACGTGAGCTTCCCCTCCCCTCCCCAGGGAAAAGTACCTTGAGCCCCCCCCCAGTACCAGTCAGGGGCCTGCCACCCATGCACAGTTTACTGTGCAGAGGGGGCTCCTGGAGCTCGAACCCCCCCCCCCCCCCCACCCCCGCACCATGGCTGCACAGCCTCCCAGTTGCACTGTTCACTACTATGCTCTTCCTGTACTAGAACACTCACTTTGGTCAGATAACACAGGGCTATGGGAAATCTACCGTTAGACGCATAAAATGTGTTTTGAGTGGATCTGAGTAGATAAAGTACATGGCTTTGGTCAAGTTGCTTCCTATGCAGTTGATGGAAAAAGAGAGTCTTTGGCTGGCTGAGTGGAAGTCTCTGCACCGTATGTTCTACATGAATTGTTTGGGCGCATGTGGTAGATGGGTTCTTCCTTGTCGTGCGTGAGGCCCTGAGGGGTCATGAAAAGTTCATATTATATATCAGGTGCCCTCTATGCGGGAACAGGCAGATCTCATGCATGTAAAGGATGGACGTGCATGGGACAAACATGTGAGTACGTAATAAGCCTGCATGGCAGCTATCTTGGGTGTTAACCCTTTGTGGTGCAGTAAGGAGAGAAAGAGAAAGCCTCAAAGAACAAGGAATTGAAACATCTCACTTTGAAAATTGTAATGCATACATTTACTGCATATTTAAATATGTCATTACTCATCAGAGCAAAATACTAAATTATGTCAGTAAGGAAAACAAGCATTTACAATGCAATTGGTCTCGCATTTGCTTGAGTTAGAGCTATTGGTGCTATAAATGAATAACTGGACTTTTCCTCCTACATAATTCCAGTGACCCTGCATATCGAAAGGACTAGCAGGCCTACTGGAATATTATTATGCAACTGCAAATTATGCAAATTTCACACACACTTAGCTAGCAACTAGCAAGAAGATTGCTTCCCTTGTGTATTGTGAGGACTAGATAACTGCAAGGAAATGAGTCAAGGTGCAGAAGGACTAAGTCGGCTGCTGTATGTATAAGGATCTTCAAGCTGCTGACAGCAAGCTGACAGTACTTAAGTTAGAAGCAGAAGCCTACCTCTCAAAATAAGAGCAAATAACAAACACCATTGGTTGGCAGAGGCTTAAAGACAATTGTGCAACTGCACTGAGACAATGGATTCAACTTATCAGTGACATACAAGTGAAATCTATTGTAGCTGATGCTGGCTATAAACCGAACAGATCATGAGGACTGCCCTACACACAAACTGCCCTCAAATAATTGAATCATCTCATGACACATATGACCACCAACCAGCGTAAGCGTGATGGCTATTGTCATGATAAGCAGCACTGATAGAACATGTAAAACACAGTATACAGCTGGCAATGAAAAGCGAAATTTGCAGTTAATGATATATGGATGTGAAAAGATGCCGCTTGACTGCCACACCTGAACTCCCACCCTTCCCTTCCAGCCACCCTTGAGAAACCCCTTCACATAGCTTTGTCGCATAGTCTCTCATTATTCTAATGAGACTACTGGATTTTGAGCTGCAAAATCGCCCGCTGCATGGGAGACTAAGTCTGACCCACTGCAGGTGACACCTGTTGTTCCAATCTGGGTTTTGCTCCGGCTAACTAGCAGTGCCTCATCTCTACCCGAGGGCAGGGATGACTGGGCAGCCGAGCGCATAACAAACTTGGTTTCTTAGGGAAGCCGTGGTCACTCAGGTCTCATCTGTTTCTCTCAGTTACTTTAGTCTCATATATAAATGACAAACAGAGGCAGTATATGTTTCAATAATGATTTTAATAAAACGACTGCATCTTAGATAGCAAAGCGTGAGCTGCAATCACCAGCATGACAATATTAAAACTGTGACGAGAAGAGTGAAGCATAGAAATAACGCTATCATATTGTCACTACGGTCAATATACTAATTCCTACCTAGGCGATAATAGAGCACAGCATGTTAAGCTCTAATTCTGCCTTTCAGGTTCCACTGGGAAGATATCACCCCCCATACCTGAGCAAAGGCCTGCAGTCTGCATTAGCATCTGTAGCAAAGTATTCGGAAATCAGCATACAGTCGTGGTTCTCTGGCTGGAATCTCCCTCTAACGTGTAAGGGACAAGGAAGTGTTTTTATAACAACACAGCGGATGTTCTGAGAAAATGTCCCTACGTAAGGATGTGTATTTTCTACGAATGTTGGAGACTAAACTTCTACCACGTTCACCGGCAATGTACTGTGCTGTAGCCTTGGAAGAAGCACAGAGTGAGCAAGAATGTATTGTTTAAGAACAGTGTGCTGGCCTAGGCAAAAACAGTTAGATAAACAGAAAATTAAACAAGACCATTAAAGTGGCTATTGCAACAATAATAAAATAAAAGCAGAATAAAATATATCTAGGTTAGAGTGCACAGCGACCTAGCCTAGTGTGTTAAAATAACGTGCATGGAGCTATAGCTAAAATGGCTACACAACACCCTCCCCTTGTTGGTTGAAGGTGGTTCAAAGCCTAAAGACATATAAAAATATCTATGTCAATTATGACAAGTCAAAGGGACACATGAGCATGTAGAAGGACAATTTAAAATGTGAACATGTGGCATAAAAAGATGAATTCCAAAAGGCAAAGTTATTTTTGAAAGGTTCCAATCAATTCCAGGACCATAGAGGACTGGAAATCGTCCACCTAGGCTGATGTTAAAGTCAGAAAGGCATCGCCAAGAAGGATCAAAGAGCATTCGTGTTCCAGACCCTCAGCCAAGGTGGCATTCTGTGGTATGCCGTTGTGTATTCCAGCCACAGTAAACGGCAACTTTTCTAGTTTCTCGATGTTTAGCATGACGTAAGTCGCTTATTTCTTAGCCATTAGTTGTTGTTGTTGCATTAAATTAAAGGAAGGAAAATTTCCCTTGCGCTGACATGCTGCCAGGGAATGCGACCCACCTTCAATATTTGAAGTGTCCAACCCAACTGCATAATGGACCTTAGCTGACTGTGTCCATGGTGTAGAGAAGACATATCTGTTTGTATAATGTTCATAGCAGAAGAGACAATGTTATTTAAGGTGTATATTCGGTCGGGCAGGGTATTAATCCCATTATCCACAACAGCTAATACCTTTTTTAGATTTTCCTGGTCTATTTGCCTTAACCGGGCAGCTGCTTCCTGTTGGGAAAGCTTCCAAATTTAATTATATACTTCATATAAGAAACGCTTTCTGCAGTGTTTTCTGAGGCCTAACAGGAAATTCTGTAAATCAGTATTATTTGACAGGTGACTGAGGTGTCCTCTAACCGCATCAGTGAGGACGTTTTTAACCATTGCTGGCATAGTTTCCCTACACTGTATGTTGTAACTATACCCGCATGTTCGGATGATATATAGCGGGGGTCTGGCCTATTAGTTCTAAAACCCCTGAGGAGTTAATAAAACGTTGGTGACACCCATTGGTATCTACTGGCCACAATAACCACCCGCCAGGACGTTTCAGTGAAACATTAAGGGGGTCATTACAACATTGGCGGTAAAAGCCGCTTACCGCCGTGCAGAAGACCGGCGACACACCGCCGCAGCCGTGGAATTCCGCCACGGTCATTATGACCCACAGCTCGGAATCTGCCAAAATCCAGACACCCACACAAGTCCGCCACACCAAAGGTCAGTGATAAACTGGCGATAACAAAACCTCCACCGTCACGGCAACAGGAATACGCCCACACTATCACGACCCACGAATCCACGCGGCGGTCTTTCAACCATGGTATTCCATTGGCAGTACACATTGCCGCGCTCAAAATACACACACATTTACAAAACACTACCACATTGGACAATTCAAAATACACACACCTGATACACAAACACACACCACTCCCACACATCCAATACAATATAAAACACACACCCACATCACCCACAAACCCTTATGTCAACAATTGCGACTGAAGGCCAGAGAGAGACACCACCATCTACAAACTAGCATCCACAGGCACTCAACACCATCACTCACACAACATTCTAGCACCTCACACAACACACCTCTAAATATCACCACACACATCACAACACACTCCACCCTACACATCACCCACACCACCCCATGACACCGCAAAGACACCCCAGGTTCTCTGAGGAGGATCTCAGGGTCATGGTGGAGGAAATCATCCGGGTAGAACTACAGCTATTCGGAACACAGGTGCAGCACACCACCATAGCTAGGAAGATGGAGCTATGGGGAAGAATCGTGGACAGGGTCAACGCAGTGGGACAGCACCCAAGAACTAGGGATGACATCAGGAATAGGTGGAACGACCTAACGGGGAAGGTGCGTTCCGTGGTGTCAAGACACCACCTTGCGGTTCAGAGGACTGGCGGCGAACCCCCACCTCCTCCCCCACAACTAACAACATGGGAGGAGCAGGTCTTGGCTATACTGCATCCTGATGGCCTTGCAGGAGTAGCAGGAGGAATGGACTCTGGTAAGTCAAACCTTTAACTTCTTCATCCCCCACCCACCTGCATGCTATCACATACCCCCACCCTCACCCCCATCACTCCAACTCCTCACATATGTCCCAATATCACAAACCACACATCCCAAACCCAAGCCCTGCATGCAACACCAAAGCATGGATACCCATCACCAAAGCATGGCCACTGCACATACCCATACACCCCCCTAACCCATTATCACACAAGGTCCTACACAGGAATGCAAGCACTGGGGTACAGGGTCACCCACCCATTGCACACCATGGCACACACAGATGCAATAATCATGCCTTTACACCCCTACAGGACCCTTACCCAACGTCACCTGACAGGAGGGTCCAGATATGTTCACTCCACCCACAGAAGAGGCCCACAGTGATGACAGCAGCTCTGTCCAACTGGATCAAGATGACCAGCCCGGCCCATCTGTGACCTCAGGACAGTCGGTTCCCCTCACACTGGCACAGGCCACTACAGAGCTTCCCCCCCTCTGGAAACACCAGCACAGCACCCACCCAGTGGGCCCATACCTCTGTCCCCAGGACACGTCAAGCAGCTGTGTGTCCACCTCTACAGGGAACCCAGGCTAACCCACCACCCCAACAACACCAGGGACCTGGGGGCAGTGGTAGTGGGCACACGGTTCAGGGGACAGAGGCACAGGAACACAGGGGAACTTGGAGGGCTGCTGTGCAACAGGGGGAGGACAGGCCCAGGGAACCCACTCTCCACGAGGCCCTCTCCAACATCATGGGAGCCTACCACCATTCCCAGGAGACAATGGCAACGGTACTGGCCAAGTTTCAGGAGACCCAGCGGCTGCAGGAGGAACAGTATTTGGGCTTCAGGGAGGAACTCAAATCCATTAATTCCACCCTGGGCACCATTGTAGGGGTGCTGAAGGAACTCGTCAACACCAGGAGGGACACTGTGGCACAACAAGGGGCCCCTATCACTAGCCTGGACGATGAACTGCCCACCACCTCCGCCGCCGCTAGTGGACAGGAGGCACCGCCACAGGACCACCACACCAGCACCCGACCCCCTGCAGATGGAGAACCACCCTGCAAGCGGTCCCTTAGATCCAGGACAAAGACAGAGAACAATGCCAAGACCCCCGCCAAGAAATGAGACCACCATGATTGTCATCCTTCTGTCCCACTTTGTCACCCTGTCCATACTTAAACTGCCCCAGCTCCACTTCCTATGCCCCCTTGGACAATGCACATGTGAGACTAATAGACTGGACTCTGCCATGGACATTCCTCCACCATCATCCCTGACCATTTTACAACCCCCTCCACTATTGAGCACTTAAATAAACACCCTTAAATCACAAAACAATCAGGAGTCTGTCTGTGCTTTCGAAAATGTGTATTGGCAATAACAGTGGCAAAATGCTATATCAAATGTAATGTCAACATACCTATGTCACACAGCTCTAGTCCATGCGGAAACAAAGCAGATGTCACACAGTGGGACCCACATCTGTGAAATTGTAAGGGAAAGTGACAACTCAGTGACCATTCACTGGGTGAAAATGACAGACAGATAAGAGGTAGTATAATTAAATCAGATGTAGCAGTGTAGGAAGTTGGCTCTGTATGTGCTATTTCAAAGTAAGGAATAGCATGCACAGAGTCCAAGGGTTCCCCTTAGAGGTAAAATAGTGGTAAAAATAGATAATACTAATGCTCTATTTTGTGGTAGTGTGGTCGAGCAGTAGGCTTATCCAAGGAGTAGTGTTAAGCATTTGTTGTACATACATATAGACAATAAATGAGGTACACACACTCAGAGACAAATCCAGCCAATAGGTTTTGTTATAGAAAAATATATTTTCTTAGTTTATTTTAAGAACCACAGGTTCAAATTTAACATGTAATATCTTGTTTGAAAGGTATTGCAGGTAAGTACATTAGGAACTTTGAATCATTTCAATTGCATGTATACTTTTCAAGTTATTCACAAATAGCTATTTCAAAAGTGGACACAGTGCAATTTTCACAGTTCCTGGGGGAGGTAAGTTTTTGTTAGTTTTACCAGGTAAGTAAGACACTTACAGGGTTCAGTTCTTGGTCCAAGGTAGCCCACCGTTGGGGGTTCAGAGCAACCCCAAAGTTACCACACCAGCAGCTCAGGGCCGGTCAGGTGCAGAGTTCAAAGTGGTGCCCAAAACGCATAGGCTATAATGGAGAGAAGGGGGTGCCCCGGTTCCGGTCTGCTTGCAGGTAAGTACCCGCGTCTTCGGAGGGCAGACCAGGGGGGTTTTGTAGGGCACCGGGGGGGACACAAGCCCACACAGAAATTTCACCCTCAGCGGCGCGGGGGCGGCCGGGTGCAGTGTTAGAACAAGCGTCGGGTTCGCAATGTTAGTCAATGAGAGATCAAGGGATCTCTTCCGCGCTGCAGGCAGGCAAGAGGGGGCTTCCTCGGGGAAACCTCCACTTGGGCAAGGGAGAGGGACTCCTGGGGGTCACTTCTGCAGTGAAAGTCCGGTCCTTCAGGTCCTGGGGTCTGCGGGTGCAGGGTCTTTTCCAGGCGTCGGGACTTAGGTTTCAGAGAGTCGCGGTCAGGGGAAGCCTCGGGATTCCCTCTGCAGGCGGCGCTGTGGGGACTCAGGGGGGACAGGTTTTGGTACTCACAGTCGCAGAGTAGTCCGGGGGTCCTCCCTGAGGTGTTGGTTCTCCACCAGCCGAGTCGGGGTCGCCGGGTGCAGTGTTGCAAGTCTCACGCTTCTTGCGGGGAGTTGCAGGGTTCTTTAAAGCTGCTTCTTGGAACAAAGTTGCAGTCTTTTTGGAGCAGGTCCGCTGTCCTCGGGAGTTTCTTGTCGTCGTCGAAGCAGGGCAGTCCTCAGAGGATTCAGAGGTCGCTGGTCCCTTTGGAAGGCGTCGCTGGAGCAGAGTTCTTTGGAAGGCAGGAGACAGGCCGGTGAGTTTCTGGAGCCAAGGCAGTTGTTGTCTTCTGGTCTTCCTCTGCAGGGGTTTTCAGCTGGGCAGTCCTTCTTCTTGTTGTTGCAGGAATCTAATTTTCTAGGGTTCAGGGTAGCCCTTAAATACTAAATTTAAGGGCGTGTTTAGGTCTGGGGGTTTAGTAGCCAATGGCTACTAGCCCTGAGGGTGGGTACACCCTCTTTGTGCCTCCTCCCAAGGGGAGGGGGTCACAATCCTAACCCTATTGGGGGAATCCTCCATCTGCAAGATGGAGGATTTCTAAAAGTTAGAGTCACTTCAGCTCAGGACACCTTAGGGGCTGTCCTGACTGGCCAGTGACTCCTCCTTGTTGCTTTCTTTGTTCCCTCCAGCCTTGCCGCCAAAAGTGGGGGCTGTGGCCGGAAGGGGCGGGCAACTCCACTAAGCTGGAGTGCCCTGCTGGGCTGTGACAAAGGGGTGAGCCTTTGAGGCTCACCGCCAGGTGTCACAGCTCCTGCCTGGGGGAGGTGTTAGCATCTCCACCCAGTGCAGGCTTTGTTACTGGCCTCAGAGTGACAAAGGCACTCTCCCCATGAGGCCAGCAACATGTCTCTAGTGTGGCAGGCTGCTGGAACTAGTCAGCCTACACAGACAGTCGGTTAAGTTTCAGGGGGCACCTCTAAGGTGCCCTCTGGGGTGTATTTTGCAATAAAATGTACACTGGCATCAGTGTGCATTTATTGTGCTGAGAAGTTTGATACCAAACTTCCCAGTTTTCAGTGTAGCCATTATGGTGCTGTGGAGTTCGTGTTTGACCAACTCCCAGACCATATACTCTTATGGCTACCCTGCACTTACAATGTCTAAGGTTTTGTTTAGACACTGTAGGGGTACCATGCTCATGCACTGGTACCCTCACCTATGGTATAGTGCACCCTGCCTTAGGGCTGTAAGGCCTGCTAGAGGGGTGACTGACCTATACTTGCATAGGCAGTGAGAGGCTGGCATGGCACCCTGAGGGGAGTGCCATGTCGACTTACTCGTTTTGTTCTCACTAGCACACACAAGCTGGCAAGCAGTGTGTCTGTGCTGAGTGAGAGGTCTCCAGGGTGGCATAAGACATGCTGCAGCCCTTAGAGACCTTCCTTGGCATCAGGGCCCTTGGTACTAGAAGTACCAGTTACAAGGGACTTATCTGGATGCCAGGGTCTGCCAATTGTGGATACAAAAGTACAGGTTAGGGAAAGAACACTGGTGCTGGGGCCTGGTTAGCAGGCCTCAGCACACTTTCAATTGTAAACATAGCATCAGCAAAGGCAAAAAGTCAGGGGGCAACCATGCCAAGGAGGCATTTCCTTACACAACCACCCCCCAAACGAAAGAGGATGAGACTAACCTTTCCCAAGAGAGTCTTCATTTTCTAAGTGGAAGAACCTGGAAAGGCCATCTGCATTGGCATGGGCAGTCCCAGGTCTGTGTTCCACTATAAAGTCCATTCCCTGTAGGGAGATGGACCACCTCAACAGTTTAGGATTTTCACCTTTCATTTGCATCAGCCATTTGAGAGGTCTGTGGTCAGTTTGAACTAGGAAGTGAGTCCCAAAGAGGTATGGTCTCAGCTTCTTCAGGGACCAAACCACAGCAAAGGCCTCCCTCTCAATGGCACTCCAACGCTGCTCCCTGGGGAGTAACCTCCTGCTAATGAAAGCAACAGGCTGGTCAAGGCCATCATCATTTGTTTGGGACAAAACTGCCCCTATCCCATGTTCAGAGGCATCTGTCTGCACAATGAACTGCTTAGAATAATCTGGAGCTTTTAGAACTGGTGCTGAGCACATTGCTTGTTTCAGGGTGTCAAAGGCCTGTTGGCATTCCACAGTCCAGTTCACTTTCTTGGGCATTTTCTTGGAGGTGAGTTCAGTGAGGGCTGTCACAATGGATCCATATCCCTTCACAAACCTCCTGTAATACCCAGTCAAGCCAAGGAATGCCCTGACTTGAGTCTGGGTTTTTGGAGCTACCCAGTCCAGAATAGTCTGGATCTTGGGTTGGAGTGGCTGAACTTGGCCTCCACCTACAAGGTGTCCCAAGTAAACCACAGTTCCCTGCCCTATCTGGCATTTGGATGCCTTGATAGAGAGGCCTGCAGATTGCAGAGCCTTCAAAACCTTCTTCAGGTGGACCAGGTGATCCTGCCAGGTGGAGCTAAAGACAGCAATATCATCAAGATAAGCTGTGCTAAAGGACTCCAAGCCAGCAAGGACTTGATTCACCAACCTTTGGAAGGTGGCAGGGGCATTCTTTAAACCAAAGGGCATAACAGTAAACTGATAATGCCCATCAGGTGTGGAGAATGCTGTTTTCTCTTTTGCTCCAGGTGCCATTTTTATTTGCCAGTACCCTGCTGTCAAGTCAAAGGTACTTAAGAATTTGGCAGCACCTAATTTATCTATGAGCTCATCAGCTCTAGGAATTGGATGAGCATCTGTCTTGGTGACAGAATTGAGCCCTCTGTAGTCCACACAAAACCTCATCTCTTTCTTTCCATCTTTGGTGTGAGGTTTGGGGACTAAGACCACTGGGCTAGCCCAGGGGCTGTCAGAGCGCTCAATTACTCCCAATTCCAGCATCTTGTGGACTTCCACCTTAATGCTTTCCTTAACATGGTCAGACTGTCTAAAGATTTTGTTTTTGACAGGCATGCTGTCTCCTGTGTCCACATCATGGGTACACAGGTGTGTCTGACCAGGGGTTAAGGAGAAGAGTTCAGGAAACTGTTGTAGGACTCTCCTACAATCAGCTTGCTGTTGGCCAGAGAGGGTGTCTGAGTAGATCACTCCATCTACTGAGCCATCTTTTGGGTCTGATGACAGAAGATCAGGGAGAGGTTCACTCTCTGCCTCCTGATCCTCATCTGTTACCATCAACAGATTTACATCAGCCCTGTCATGGAAGAGCTTAAGGCGGTTCACATGGATCACCCTCTTGGGGCTCCTGCTTGTGCCCAGGTCCACCAGGTAGGTGACCTGACTCTTCCTTTCTAGCACTGGGTAAGGGCCACTCCATTTGTCCTGGAGTGCCCTGGGAGCCACAGGCTCCAGAACCCAGACTTTCTGCCCTGGTTGGAACTCAACCAGTGCAGCCTTTTGGTCATACCAAAACTTCTGGAGCTGTTGGCTGGCCTCAAGGTTTTTGGTTGCCTTTTCCATGTACTCTGCCATTCTAGAGCGAAGGCCAAGTACATAGTCCACTATGTCTTGTTTAGGCTCATGAAGAGGTCTCTCCCAGCCTTCTTTAACAAGAGCAAGTGGTCCCCTTACAGGGTGACCAAACAGAAGTTCAAAGGGTGAGAATCCTACTCCCTTCTGTGGCACCTCTCTGTAAGCAAAAAGCAGACATGGCAAGAGGACATCCCATCTCCTTTTGAGTTTTTCTGGGAGCCCCATGATCATGCCTTTTAATGTCTTGTTGAATCTCTCAACTAAGCCATTAGTTTGTGGATGGTATGGTGTAGTGAATTTGTAAGTCACTCCACACTCATTCCACATGTGTTTTAGGTATGCTGACATGAAGTTGGTACCTCTGTCAGACACCACCTCCTTAGGGAAACCCACTCTGGTAAAGATACCAATGAGGGCCTTGGCTACTGCAGGGGCAGTAGTCGACCTAAGGGGAATAGCTTCAGGATACCTAGTAGCATGATCCACTACTACTAGGATGTACATATTTCCTGAGGCTGTGGGAGGTTCCAGTGGACCAACTATGTCCACACCCACTCTTTCAAAGGGGACCCCCACCACTGGAAGTGGAATGAGGGGGGCCTTTGGGTGCCCACCTGTCTTACCACTGGATTGACAGGTGGGGCAGGAGAGGCAAAACTCCTTAACCTTCTGGGACATATTGGGCCAGTAGAAGTGGTTGACTAACCTCTCCCACGTCTTGGTTTGTCCCAAATGCCCAGCAAGGGGAATATCATGGGCTAAGGTCAGAATAAACTCTCTGAACGACTGAGGCACTACCACTCTCCTAGTGGCACCAGGTTTGGGGTCTCTGGCCTCAGTGTACAGGAGTCCATCTTCCCAATAGACCCTATGTGTTCCATTTTTCTTGCCCTTGGACTCTTCAGCAGCTTGCTGCCTAAGGCCTTCAAGAGAGGGACAGGTTTCTTGTCCCTTACACAGCTCTTCCCTTGAGGGTCCCCCTGGGCCTAAGAGCTCAACCTGATAAGGTTCAAGCTCTAAAGGCTCAGTTCCCTCAGAGGGCAGAACTTCTTCCTGAGAAGAGAGGTTCTCTTTTTCTGACTGTGTTGCAGTTGGTTTCCCAACTGACTTTCCTTTTCTCTTGGTAGGCTGGGCCATTTTTCCAGACTCCAGCTCTACTTTTTCACCCTGCGCCTTGCATTGTGCTCTTGTTTTTATACACACCAGTTCAGGGATACCCAGCATGGCTGCATGGGTTTTTAGTTCTACCTCAGCCCATGCTGAGGACTCCAGGTCATTTCAAAGCAGACAGTCTACTGGGATGTTTGAGGAGACCACCACCTGTTTCAGGCCATTGACCCCTCCCCATTCTAAAGTTACCATTGCCATGGGATGTGCTTTAGTTTGATTGTCAGCGTTGGTGACTGTATAGGTTTTTCCAGTCAGGTATTGGCCAGGGGAAACCAGTTTCTCTGTCACCATGGTGACACTGGCTCCTGTATCCCTCAGGCCCTCTACACTTGTCCCATTAATAAAGAGCTGCTGCCTGTATTTTTGCATGTTAGGCGGCCAGGCAGCTAGTGTGGCTAAATCCACCCCACCCTCAGAGACTAGAGTAGCTTCAGTGTGGACCCTGATTTGCTCTGGGCACACTGTTGATCCCACTTGGAGACTAGCCATTCCAGTGTTACCTGGATTGGAGTTTGGAGTGGAACTTTTCTTGGGACAGGCCTTGTCTCCAGTTTGGTGTCCAGACTGACTACAGTTTCGACACCAGGCCTTTTTGGGATCAAAGTTTTTACCCTTGTACCCAGGATTGTTTTGTGAAGAGGCTCTGGGCCCACCCTCCTGTGCAGGTTTTTGGGGGCCTGTAGAAGACTCTTTACTATCTTTATTTTTGGCTGTCTCACCACCTTTCCCCTGGGGAGGTTTTGTGACCCCTTTCTTTTGGTCACCCCCTGTGGAAGTTTTGGACACCCTAGTCTTGACCCAATGGTCCGCCTTCTTTCCCAATTCTTGGGGAGAAATTGGTCCTAGGTCTACCAGATGCTAATGCAGTTTATCATTGAAACAATTACTTAACAGGTGTTCTTTCACAAATAAATTGTACAGCCCATCATAATTACTTACACCACTGCCTTGAATCCAACCATCTAGTGTTTTTACTGAGTAGTCTACAAAGTCAACCCAGGTCTGGCTCGAGGATTTTTGAGCCCCCCTGAATCTAATCCTATACTCCTCAGTGGAGAATCCAAAGCCCTCAATCAGGGTACCCTTCATGAGGTCATAAGATTCTGCATCTTTTCCAGAGAGTGTGAGGAGTCTATCCCTACACTTTCCTGTGAACATTTCCCAAAGGAGAGCACCCCAATGAGATCTGTTCACTTTTCTGGTTACACAAGCCCTCTCAAAAGCTGTGAACCATTTGGTGATGTCATCACCATCTTCATATTTAGTTACAATCCCTTTAGGGATTTTCAACATGTCAGGAGAATCTCTGACCCTATTTATGTTGCTGCCACCATTGATGGGTCCTAGGCCCATCTCTTGTCTTTCCCTCTCTAAGGCTAGGATCTGTCTTTCCAAAGCCAATCTTTTGGCCATCCTGGCTAACTGGATGTCCTCTTCACTGGAGTTATCCTCAGTGATTTCAGAGTTGTTGGTCCCTCCTGTGAGGGAACCAGCATCTCTGACTATTATTTGTGGAGTCAGGGCTTGAGTAGCCCTGCTCTCCCTAAGTAGGACTGGAGGGGGGGAATTTCCCTCCAAGTCACTATCTTCATCCTCTGAGTTGCCACCCTCAGAGGGGTTGGCCTTTTCAAACTCTGCCAAAAGCTCCTGGAGCTGTACTTTGGTAGGTTTGGGGCCCATTGCTATTTTCTTTAGTTTACAGAGTGACCTTAGCTCTCTCATCTGTAGATGGAGGTAAGGTGTGGTGTCGAGTTCCACCACAGCCACATCTGTGCTAGACATTTTGCTTCTAAAAGTTGGAATACTTTTTAAGAATCTAAAACTGGTTCTAGAATCTAATTCAAACTTTTACAAACTTTTAAACTCTAAAAAGAAATGCTAACAGGGACTAACACAAGGCCCTAGCAGGACTTTAAAGAATTTAGAAAACTTTTCAAATTGCAAAAATCAATTTCTAATGACAATTTTGGAATTTGTCGTGTGATCAGGTATTGGCTGAGTAGTCCAGCAAATGCAAAGTCTTGTACCCCACCGCTGATCCACCAATGTAGGAAGTTGGCTCTGTGTGTGCTATTTCAAAGTAAGGAATAGCATGCACAGAGTCCAAGGGTTCCCCTTAGAGGTAAAATAGTGGTAAAAATAGATAATACTAATGCTCTATTTTGTGGTAGTGTGGTCAAGCAATAGGCTTATCCAAGGAGTAGTGTTAAGCATTTGTTGTACATACATATAGACAATAAATGAGGTACACACACTCAGAGACAAATCCAGCCAATAGGTTTTGTTATAGAAAAATATCTTTTCTTAGTTTATTTTAAGAACCACAGGTTCAAATTTAACATGTAATATCTTGTTTGAAAGGTATTGCAGGTAAGTACATTAGGAACTTTGAATCATTTCAATTGCATGTATACTTTTCAAGTTATTCACAAATAGCTATTTCAAAAGTGGACACAGTGCAATTTTCACAGTTCCTGGGGGAGGTAAGTTTTTGTTAGTTTTACCAGGTAAGTAAGACACTTACAGGGTTCAGTTCTTGGTCCAAGGTAGCCCACCGTTGGGGGTTCAGAGCAACCCCAAAGTTACCACACCAGCAGCTCAGGGCCGGTCAGGTGCAGAGTTCAAAGTGGTGCCCAAAACGCATAGGCTATAATGGAGAGAAGGGGGTGCCCCGGTTCCGGTCTGCTTGCAGGTAAGTACCCGCGTCTTCGGAGGGCAGACCAGGGGGGTTTTGTAGGGCACCGGGGGGGACACAAGCCCACACAGAAATTTCACCCTCAGCGGCGTGGGGGCGGCCGGGTGCAGTGTTAGAACAAGCGTCGGGTTCGCAATGTTAGTCAATGAGAGATCAAGGGATCTCTTCCGCGCTGCAGGCAGGCAAGGGGGGGCTTCCTCGGGGAAACCTCCACTTGGGCAAGGGAGAGGGACTCCTGGGGGTCACTTCTGCAGTGAAAGTCCGGTCCTTCAGGTCCTGGGGTCTGCGGGTGCAGGGTCTTTTCCAGGCGTCGGGACTTAGGTTTCAGAGAGTCGCGGTCAGGGGAAGCCTCGGGATTCCCTCTGCAGGCGGCGCTGTGGGGGCTCAGGGGGGACAGGTCTTGGTACTCACAGTCGTAGAGTAGTCCGGGGGTCCTCCCTGAGGTGTTGGTTCTCCACCAGCCGAGTCGGGGTCGCCGGGTGCAGTGTTGCAAGTCTCACGCTTCTTGCGGGGAGTTGCAGGGTTCTTTAAAGCTGCTTCTTGGAACAAAGTTGCAGTCTTTTTGGAGCAGGTCCGCTGTCCTCGGGAGTTTCTTGTCGTCGTCGAAGCAGGGCAGTCCTCAGAGGATTCAGAGGTCGCTGGTCCCTTTGGAAGGCGTCGCTGGAGCAGAGTTCTTTGGAAGGCAGGAGACAGGCCGGTGAGTTTCTGGAGCCAAGGCAGTTGTTGTCTTCTGGTCTTCCTCTGCAGGGGTTTTCAGCTGGGCAGTCCTTCTTCTTGTTGTTGCAGGAATCTAATTTTCTAGGGTTCAGGGTAGCCCTTAAATACTAAATTTAAGGGCGTGTTTAGGTCTGGGGGTTTAGTAGCCAATGGCTACTAGCCCTGAGGGTGGGTACACCCTCTTTGTGCCTCCTCCCAAGGGGAGGGGGTCACAATCCTAACCCTATTGGGGGAATCCTCCATCTGCAAGATGGAGGATTTCTAAAAGTTAGAGTCACTTCAGCTCAGGACACCTTAGGGGCTGTCCTGACTGGCCAGTGACTCCTCCTTGTTGCTTTCTTTGTTCCCTCCAGCCTTGCCGCCAAAAGTGGGGGCTGTGGCCGGAGGGGGCGGGCAACTCCACTAAGCTGGAGTGCCCTGCTGGGCTGTGACAAAGGGGTGAGCCTTTGAGGCTCACCGCCAGGTGTCACAGCTCCTGCCTGGGGGAGGTGTTAGCATCTCCACCCAGTGCAGGCTTTGTTACTGGCCTCAGAGTGACAAAGGCACTCTCCCCATGAGGCCAGCAACATGTCTCTACTGTGGCAGGCTGCTGGAACTAGTCAGCCTACACAGACAGTCGGTTAAGTTTCAGGGGGCACCTCTAAGGTGCCCTCTGGGGTGTATTTTGCAATAAAATGTACACTGGCATCAGTGTGCATTTATTGTGCTGAGAAGTTTGATACCAAACTTCCCAGTTTTCAGTGTAGCCATTATGGTGCTGTGGAGTTCGTGTTTGACCAACTCCCAGGCCATATACTCTTATGGCTACCCTGCACTTACAATGTCTAAGGTTTTGTTTAGACACTGTAGGGGTACCATGCTCATGCACTGGTACCCTCACCTATGGTATAGTGCACCCTGCCTTAGGGCTGTAAGGCCTGCTAGAGGGGTGACTGACCTATACTTGCATAGGCAGTGAGAGGCTGGCATGGCACCCTGAGGGGAGTGCCATGTCGACTTACTCGTTTTGTTCTCACTAGCACACACAAGCTGGCAAGCAGTGTGTCTGTGCTGAGTGAGAGGTCTCCAGGGTGGCATAAGACATGCTGCAGCCCTTAGAGACCTTCCTTGGCATCAGGGCCCTTGGTACTAGAAGTACCAGTTACAAGGGACTTATCTGGATGCCAGGGTCTGCCAATTGTGGATACAAAAGTACAGGTTAGGGAAAGAACACTGGTGCTGGGGCCTGGTTAGCAGGCCTCAGCACACTTTCAATTGTAAACATAGCATCAGCAAAGGCAAAAAGTCAGGGGGCAACCATGCCAAGGAGGCATTTCCTTACACAACCACCCCCCAAACGAAAGAGGATGAGACTAACCTTTCCCAAGAGAGTCTTCATTTTCTAAGTGGAAGAACCTGGAAAGGCCATCTGCATTGGCATGGGCAGTCCCAGGTCTGTGTTCCACTATAAAGTCCATTCCCTGTAGGGAGATGGACCACCTCAACAGTTTAGGATTTTCACCTTTCATTTGCATCAGCCATTTGAGAGGTCTGTGGTCAGTTTGAACTAGGAAGTGAGTCCCAAAGAGGTATGGTCTCAGCTTCTTCAGGGACCAAACCACAGCAAAGGCCTCCCTCTCAATGGCACTCCAACGCTGCTCCCTGGGGAGTAACCTCCTGCTAATGAAAGCAACAGGCTGGTCAAGGCCATCATCATTTGTTTGGGACAAAACTGCCCCTATCCCATGTTCAGAGGCATCTGTCTGCACAATGAACTGCTTAGAATAATCTGGAGCTTTTAGAACTGGTGCTGAGCACATTGCTTGTTTCAGGGTGTCAAAGGCCTGTTGGCATTCCACAGTCCAGTTCACTTTCTTGGGCATTTTCTTGGAGGTGAGTTCAGTGAGGGCTGTCACAATGGATCCATATCCCTTCACAAACCTCCTGTAATACCCAGTCAAGCCAAGGAATGCCCTGACTTGAGTCTGGGTTTTTGGAGCTACCCAGTCCAGAATAGTCTGGATCTTGGGTTGGAGTGGCTGAACTTGGCCTCCACCTACAAGGTGTCCCAAGTAAACCACAGTTCCCTGCCCTATCTGGCATTTGGATGCCTTGATAGAGAGGCCTGCAGATTGCAGAGCCTTCAAAACCTTCTTCAGGTGGACCAGGTGATCCTGCCAGGTGGAGCTAAAGACAGCAATATCATCAAGATAAGCTGTGCTAAAGGACTCCAAGCCAGCAAGGACTTGATTCACCAACCTTTGGAAGGTGGCAGGGGCATTCTTTAAACCAAAGGGCATAACAGTAAACTGATAATGCCCATCAGGTGTGGAGAATGCTGTTTTCTCTTTTGCTCCAGGTGCCATTTTTATTTGCCAGTACCCTGCTGTCAAGTCAAAGGTACTTAAGAATTTGGCAGCACCTAATTTATCTATGAGCTCATCAGCTCTAGGAATTGGATGAGCATCTGTCTTGGTGACAGAATTGAGCCCTCTGTAGTCCACACAAAACCTCATCTCTTTCTTTCCATCTTTGGTGTGAGGTTTGGGGACTAAGACCACTGGGCTAGCCCAGGGGCTGTCAGAGCGCTCAATTACTCCCAATTCCAGCATCTTGTGGACTTCCACCTTAATGCTTTCCTTAACATGGTCAGACTGTCTAAAGATTTTGTTTTTGACAGGCATGCTGTCTCCTGTGTCCACATCATGGGTACACAGGTGTGTCTGACCAGGGGTTAAGGAGAAGAGTTCAGGAAACTGTTGTAGGACTCTCCTACAATCAGCTTGCTGTTGGCCAGAGAGGGTGTCTGAGTAGATCACTCCATCTACTGAGCCATCTTTTGGGTCTGATGACAGAAGATCAGGGAGAGGTTCACTCTCTGCCTCCTGATCCTCATCTGTTACCATCAACAGATTTACATCAGCCCTGTCATGGAAGAGCTTAAGGCGGTTCACATGGATCACCCTCTTGGGGCTCCTGCTTGTGCCCAGGTCCACCAGGTAGGTGACCTGACTCTTCCTTTCTAGCACTGGGTAAGGGCCACTCCATTTGTCCTGGAGTGCCCTGGGAGCCACAGGCTCCAGAACCCAGACTTTCTGCCCTGGTTGGAACTCAACCAGTGCAGCCTTTTGGTCATACCAAAACTTCTGGAGCTGTTGGCTGGCCTCAAGGTTTTTGGTTGCCTTTTCCATGTACTCTGCCATTCTAGAGCGAAGGCCAAGTACATAGTCCACTATGTCTTGTTTAGGCTCATGAAGAGGTCTCTCCCAGCCTTCTTTAACAAGAGCAAGTGGTCCCCTTACAGGGTGACCAAACAGAAGTTCAAAGGGTGAGAATCCTACTCCCTTCTGTGGCACCTCTCTGTAAGCAAAAAGCAGACATGGCAAGAGGACATCCCATCTCCTTTTGAGTTTTTCTGGGAGCCCCATGATCATGCCTTTTAATGTCTTGTTGAATCTCTCAACTAAGCCATTAGTTTGTGGATGGTATGGTGTAGTGAATTTGTAAGTCACTCCACACTCATTCCACATGTGTTTTAGGTATGCTGACATGAAGTTGGTACCTCTGTCAGACACCACCTCCTTAGGGAAACCCACTCTGGTAAAGATACCAATGAGGGCCTTGGCTACTGCAGGGGCAGTAGTCGACCTAAGGGGAATAGCTTCAGGATACCTAGTAGCATGATCCACTACTACTAGGATGTACATATTTCCTGAGGCTGTGGGAGGTTCCAGTGGACCAACTATGTCCACACCCACTCTTTCAAAGGGGACCCCCACCACTGGAAGTGGAATGAGGGGGGCCTTTGGGTGCCCACCTGTCTTACCACTGGATTGACAGGTGGGGCAGGAGAGGCAAAACTCCTTAACCTTCTGGGACATATTGGGCCAGTAGAAGTGGTTGACTAACCTCTCCCACGTCTTGGTTTGTCCCAAATGCCCAGCAAGGGGAATATCATGGGCTAAGGTCAGAATAAACTCTCTGAACGACTGAGGCACTACCACTCTCCTAGTGGCACCAGGTTTGGGGTCTCTGGCCTCAGTGTACAGGAGTCCATCTTCCCAATAGACCCTATGTGTTCCATTTTTCTTGCCCTTGGACTCTTCAGCAGCTTGCTGCCTAAGGCCTTCAAGAGAGGGACAGGTTTCTTGTCCCTTACACAGCTCTTCCCTTGAGGGTCCCCCTGGGCCTAAGAGCTCAACCTGATAAGGTTCAAGCTCTAAAGGCTCAGTTCCCTCAGAGGGCAGAACTTCTTCCTGAGAAGAGAGGTTCTCTTTTTCTGACTGTGTTGCAGTTGGTTTCCCAACTGACTTTCCTTTTCTCTTGGTAGGCTGGGCCATTTTTCCAGACTCCAGCTCTACTTTTTCACCCTGCGCCTTGCATTGTGCTCTTGTTTTTATACACACCAGTTCAGGGATACCCAGCATGGCTGCATGGGTTTTTAGTTCTACCTCAGCCCATGCTGAGGACTCCAGGTCATTTCAAAGCAGACAGTCTACTGGGATGTTTGAGGAGACCACCACCTGTTTCAGGCCATTGACCCCTCCCCATTCTAAAGTTACCATTGCCATGGGATGTGCTTTAGTTTGATTGTCAGCGTTGGTGACTGTATAGGTTTTTCCAGTCAGGTATTGGCCAGGGGAAACCAGTTTCTCTGTCACCATGGTGACACTGGCTCCTGTATCCCTCAGGCCCTCTACACTTGTCCCATTAATAAAGAGCTGCTGCCTGTATTTTTGCATGTTAGGCGGCCAGGCAGCTAGTGTGGCTAAATCCACCCCACCCTCAGAGACTAGAGTAGCTTCAGTGTGGACCCTGATTTGCTCTGGGCACACTGTTGATCCCACTTGGAGACTAGCCATTCCAGTGTTACCTGGATTGGAGTTTGGAGTGGAACTTTTCTTGGGACAGGCCTTGTCTCCAGTTTGGTGTCCAGACTGACTACAGTTTCGACACCAGGCCTTTTTGGGATCAAAGTTTTTACCCTTGTACCCAGGATTGTTTTGTGAAGAGGCTCTGGGCCCACCCTCCTGTGCAGGTTTTTGGGGGCCTGTAGAAGACTCTTTACTATCTTTATTTTTGGCTGTCTCACCACCTTTCCCCTGGGGAGGTTTTGTGACCCCTTTCTTTTGGTCACCCCCTGTGGAAGTTTTGGACACCCTAGTCTTGACCCAATGGTCCGCCTTCTTTCCCAATTCTTGGGGAGAAATTGGTCCTAGGTCTACCAGATGCTAATGCAGTTTATCATTGAAACAATTACTTAACAGGTGTTCTTTCACAAATAAATTGTACAGCCCATCATAATTACTTACACCACTGCCTTGAATCCAACCATCTAGTGTTTTTACTGAGTAGTCTACAAAGTCAACCCAGGTCTGGCTCGAGGATTTTTGAGCCCCCCTGAATCTAATCCTATACTCCTCAGTGGAGAATCCAAAGCCCTCAATCAGGGTACCCTTCATGAGGTCATAAGATTCTGCATCTTTTCCAGAGAGTGTGAGGAGTCTATCCCTACACTTTCCTGTGAACATTTCCCAAAGGAGAGCACCCCAATGAGATCTGTTCACTTTTCTGGTTACACAAGCCCTCTCAAAAGCTGTGAACCATTTGGTGATGTCATCACCATCTTCATATTTAGTTACAATCCCTTTAGGGATTTTCAACATGTCAGGAGAATCTCTGACCCTATTTATGTTGCTGCCACCATTGATGGGTCCTAGGCCCATCTCTTGTCTTTCCCTCTCTAAGGCTAGGATCTGTCTTTCCAAAGCCAATCTTTTGGCCATCCTGGCTAACTGGATGTCCTCTTCACTGGAGTTATCCTCAGTGATTTCAGAGTTGTTGGTCCCTCCTGTGAGGGAACCAGCATCTCTGACTATTATTTGTGGAGTCAGGGCTTGAGTAGCCCTGCTCTCCCTAAGTAGGACTGGAGGGGGGGAATTTCCCTCCAAGTCACTATCTTCATCCTCTGAGTTGCCACCCTCAGAGGGGTTGGCCTTTTCAAACTCTGCCAAAAGCTCCTGGAGCTGTACTTTGGTAGGTTTGGGGCCCATTGCTATTTTCTTTAGTTTACAGAGTGACCTTAGCTCTCTCATCTGTAGATGGAGGTAAGGTGTGGTGTCGAGTTCCACCACAGCCACATCTGTGCTAGACATTTTGCTTCTAAAAGTTGGAATACTTTTTAAGAATCTAAAACTGGTTCTAGAATCTAATTCAAACTTTTACAAACTTTTAAACTCTAAAAAGAAATGCTAACAGGGACTAACACAAGGCCCTAGCAGGACTTTAAAGAATTTAGAAAACTTTTCAAATTGCAAAAATCAATTTCTAATGACAATTTTGGAATTTGTCGTGTGATCAGGTATTGGCTGAGTAGTCCAGCAAATGCAAAGTCTTGTACCCCACCGCTGATCCACCAATGTAGGAAGTTGGCTCTGTGTGTGCTATTTCAAAGTAAGGAATAGCATGCACAGAGTCCAAGGGTTCCCCTTAGAGGTAAAATAGTGGTAAAAATAGATAATACTAATGCTCTATTTTGTGGTAGTGTGGTCAAGCAATAGGCTTATCCAAGGAGTAGTGTTAAGCATTTGTTGTACATACATATAGACAATAAATGAGGTACACACACTCAGAGACAAATCCAGCCAATAGGTTTTGTTATAGAAAAATATCTTTTCTTAGTTTATTTTAAGAACCACAGGTTCAAATTTAACATGTAATATCTTGTTTGAAAGGTATTGCAGGTAAGTACATTAGGAACTTTGAATCATTTCAATTGCATGTATACTTTTCAAGTTATTCACAAATAGCTATTTCAAAAGTGGACACAGTGCAATTTTCACAGTTCCTGGGGGAGGTAAGTTTTTGTTAGTTTTACCAGGTAAGTAAGACACTTACAGGGTTCAGTTCTTGGTCCAAGGTAGCCCACCGTTGGGGGTTCAGAGCAACCCCAAAGTTACCACACCAGCAGCTCAGGGCCGGTCAGGTGCAGAGTTCAAAGTGGTGCCCAAAACGCATAGGCTATAATGGAGAGAAGGGGGTGCCCCGGTTCCGGTCTGCTTGCAGGTAAGTACCCGCGTCTTCGGAGGGCAGACCAGGGGGGTTTTGTAGGGCACCGGGGGGGACACAAGCCCACACAGAAATTTCACCCTCAGCGGCGCGGGGGCGGCCGGGTGCAGTGTTAGAACAAGCGTCGGGTTCGCAATGTTAGTCAATGAGAGATCAAGGGATCTCTTCCGCGCTGCAGGCAGGCAAGGGGGGGCTTCCTCGGGGAAACCTCCACTTGGGCAAGGGAGAGGGACTCCTGGGGGTCACTTCTGCAGTGAAAGTCCGGTCCTTCAGGTCCTGGGGTCTGCGGGTGCAGGGTCTTTTCCAGGCGTCGGGACTTAGGTTTCAGAGAGTCGCGGTCAGGGGAAGCCTCGGGATTCCCTCTGCAGGCGGCGCTGTGGGGGCTCAGGGGGGACAGGTCTTGGTACTCACAGTCGTAGAGTAGTCCGGGGGTCCTCCCTGAGGTGTTGGTTCTCCACCAGCCGAGTCGGGGTCGCCGGGTGCAGTGTTGCAAGTCTCACGCTTCTTGCGGGGAGTTGCAGGGTTCTTTAAAGCTGCTTCTTGGAACAAAGTTGCAGTCTTTTTGGAGCAGGTCCGCTGTCCTCGGGAGTTTCTTGTCGTCGTCGAAGCAGGGCAGTCCTCAGAGGATTCAGAGGTCGCTGGTCCCTTTGGAAGGCGTCGCTGGAGCAGAGTTCTTTGGAAGGCAGGAGACAGGCCGGTGAGTTTCTGGAGCCAAGGCAGTTGTTGTCTTCTGGTCTTCCTCTGCAGGGGTTTTCAGCTGGGCAGTCCTTCTTCTTGTTGTTGCAGGAATCTAATTTTCTAGGGTTCAGGGTAGCCCTTAAATACTAAATTTAAGGGCGTGTTTAGGTCTGGGGGTTTAGTAGCCAATGGCTACTAGCCCTGAGGGTGGGTACACCCTCTTTGTGCCTCCTCCCAAGGGGAGGGGGTCACAATCCTAACCCTATTGGGGGAATCCTCCATCTGCAAGATGGAGGATTTCTAAAAGTTAGAGTCACTTCAGCTCAGGACACCTTAGGGGCTGTCCTGACTGGCCAGTGACTCCTCCTTGTTGCTTTCTTTGTTCCCTCCAGCCTTGCCGCCAAAAGTGGGGGCTGTGGCCGGAGGGGGCGGGCAACTCCACTAAGCTGGAGTGCCCTGCTGGGCTGTGACAAAGGGGTGAGCCTTTGAGGCTCACCGCCAGGTGTCACAGCTCCTGCCTGGGGGAGGTGTTAGCATCTCCACCCAGTGCAGGCTTTGTTACTGGCCTCAGAGTGACAAAGGCACTCTCCCCATGAGGCCAGCAACATGTCTCTACTGTGGCAGGCTGCTGGAACTAGTCAGCCTACACAGACAGTCGGTTAAGTTTCAGGGGGCACCTCTAAGGTGCCCTCTGGGGTGTATTTTGCAATAAAATGTACACTGGCATCAGTGTGCATTTATTGTGCTGAGAAGTTTGATACCAAACTTCCCAGTTTTCAGTGTAGCCATTATGGTGCTGTGGAGTTCGTGTTTGACCAACTCCCAGACCATATACTCTTATGGCTACCCTGCACTTACAATGTCTAAGGTTTTGTTTAGACACTGTAGGGGTACCATGCTCATGCACTGGTACCCTCACCTATGGTATAGTGCACCCTGCCTTAGGGCTGTAAGGCCTGCTAGAGGGGTGACTGACCTATACTTGCATAGGCAGTGAGAGGCTGGCATGGCACCCTGAGGGGAGTGCCATGTCGACTTACTCGTTTTGTTCTCACTAGCACACACAAGCTGGCAAGCAGTGTGTCTGTGCTGAGTGAGAGGTCTCCAGGGTGGCATAAGACATGCTGCAGCCCTTAGAGACCTTCCTTGGCATCAGGGCCCTTGGTACTAGAAGTACCAGTTACAAGGGACTTATCTGGATGCCAGGGTCTGCCAATTGTGGATACAAAAGTACAGGTTAGGGAAAGAACACTGGTGCTGGGGCCTGGTTAGCAGGCCTCAGCACACTTTCAATTGTAAACATAGCATCAGCAAAGGCAAAAAGTCAGGGGGCAACCATGCCAAGGAGGCATTTCCTTACAAGCAGCCAGTGTTGTCTTCTTACCTGTGTCTCACTGGAAGTATTGCAGGATCACTGTGTTCATGTTGTCTATGTCCTCTTCTTCTGCTTCCTCGTCTTCACTGTCCACAGGCTCCACAGCTGCCACAACACCTCCACCTGGACCACCCTCCTGCAGAAAAGGCACCCGTCATCGCAAAGCCAAGTTGTGAAGCATACAGCAGGCCACGATGATCTGGCACACCTTCTTTGGTGAGTAGAATAGGGAACCACCTGTCATATGGAGGCACCGGAACCTGGCCTTCAGGAGGCCGAAGGTCCGCTCTATAATCCTCCTAGTTCACCCATGGGCCTCATTGTAGCGTTCCTCTGCCCTTGTCCTGGGATTCCTCACTGGGGTCAGTAGCCATGACAGGTGGGGTAACCAGAGTCACCTGCAAATGTCGAGGGACAACTGTTAGACACACACTAACTCATAGGGACATCCCCAGACCCAGACACCTAGTCACACTGTATTGGGTCCATGTCCTCACCTAATAGCCACACACGGTGCCTCTGGAGTTGCCCCATCAGATAAGGGATGCTGCTATTCCTCAAAATGTAAGCGTCATGCACTGAGCCAGGAAATTTGGCATTCACATGGGAGATGTACTGGTCTGCCAAACACACCATCTGCACATTCATCGAATGGTAACTCTTCCGGTTTCTGTACACCTGTTCACTCCTGCATGGGGGGACCAAGGCCATATGTGTCCCATCAATGGCACCTATGATGTTGGGGATATGTCCCAGGGCATAGGAATCACCTTTCACTGTAGGCAAATCCTCCACCTGAGGGAAAACGATGTAGCTCCGCATGAGTTTCAGCAGGGCAGACAACACTCTGGACAACACATTGGAAAACATAGGCTGGGACATCCCTGATGCTATGGCCACTGTAGTTTGAAAAGACCCACTTGCTAGGAAATGGAGTACTGACAGCACCTGCACTTGAGGGGGGATTCCTGTGGGATGGCGGATAGCTGACATCAGGTCTGGCTCCAACTGGGCACACAGTTCCAGGATTGTGGTACAATCACGTCTATAGGTGATGATCACATGTCGCTCCTCCATTGACGACAGGTCCACCAGTGGTCTGTACACCGGAGGATGCCGCCATCTCCTCACATGCCCCAGCGGACAGTGCCTATGGAGGAGAACAGCGAGCAGAGAGTCAACCAACTCTGAGGTACGTAAACACAGCTTAATTGGAAAATATTAGCAAATCCACATATGCCTGTATTAGTGTTTAAGCAAGGCCTAGATATGTGTGACGCAGTCCAAAATAATGCCATGTGGCCCCCTGAAATGGCGGCTGCCTGACCTGTAAAGTGGGACAAGGGGATATGAGGTAACTGTGCTGGCGTTGTACACCGTAGCGGTAGGCGGTCGAAGATCGCGGCGCAATCCTGCATTGGTTAACATTGGACCCTATGGGTCCCAGGAGCCAATGACGATGTACGCCGGCGGTGACGGTACGCACCGCCGCGGACGTGACCGCCATTTTCTCTCTGTTCAATCACTTGATACCTGATATTCGACAGGAGAGGACCTACACTGCAAGTGCTGCTGTGACCTCAGTCTGGAAGAGGCAAACGCTCGTGTGTCTGGGGAAAGGGCCCCTGCCTTCAGCACGGAGGAGGTGGACAAACTAGTGGATGGGGTCCTCCCCCAGTACACGCTACTCTACGGTCCTCCAGACAAACAGGTAAGTACACTGTGAGCATGCTGTATGGGCAATGCCTGTGTGGAGTGGTGTGGATGAAAGATAGGGGGGTGAGAATGAGGCGTGCATGAAACAACGGTGAGTGCATGTGCCTCATGGCAAGGGTAGGGATGCGGGCAAATGACTGTGACGGTGCAGGCGGTAATATCTTCTCCTTTTCCACAGCACTATTCCTGTAGGTCAGCGCCCACCAGAAGAAGGACATTTGGCGTGCCATCGCCAAGGAAGTCCGGACCCTGGGGTCTACCACAGACAGAGCACCCACTGCCAGAAAAGATGGGAGTACATTAGCCGCTGGAGCAAGAAGAAGGCGGAGGCCCAGCTGGAGATGGCCGTCGCACCATGACCCCCCTGATGTTCAGGATCCTGGCGGTGGCGTACCCGGTGTTGGATGGGTGCTTGAGGGCATCACAGGAGCCACAAGGGGGTGAGTAAACTCTCATTCTGCTGATTCAGCGCGCATTGTAGGTGTCTGGGTGGGGGAGGTGGGCTGTGGGTTCCCCTAGGCCAGGGTGAGTTTAGTAGGCAAGGTCCCTTCTTCTTCCCTGTGGCACCCCACCCCACCTGTGTACAGTGCCAACTACACCTAGTCAGGCTCCTGTGACATCCATGTGTGCAGCAATCAGGCATAGCCTTGTAACCCATGACCCTGGGATTGATTAGGGAACTCCAAGTGCTCGGCGTAGTGCAGGGGGCTTCTGTGTCTGTAGTGTCCGCCACTCAACATGTCTTTCTTCTGTCTCCCCCCCCTTTTTGTGGTCTCCCTGTTCTTGTGTGCATTAACATCATCAGGCGGAGGAGCAGTGGCACCGGAGCAGGAGGGAGCTGCAGCCCACATGGCCCTGGAGGGCAACACAACGGAGTCTGAATTCACCAGTGGGACGGAGGGCGAGGGGAGCTCCACGGCGGGGACAGGACCTGAGACCAGCGATACGGACTCCTCCTCTGATGGGAGCTCCCTTGCAGTGGCGGGCACCTCTGTGCCCACCGCATCTAGAGGTACAGCTGCCACCCCCCTACCAGCACCGCCCTCCCTGCAGCTCCTCAGCATGTGTCCCGTGCCCGCTCACCCAGGAGAGTGGGCATCTCCTTCGCCCCAGGCACCTCAGCCCCTGCCCCTGTCACCCCTGCTGCCCTCAGTGAGGAGGCCATTGACCTCCTCAGGCCCCTCACTGTTGGGCAGTCTACAAGTTTGAATGCCATCTAGGGTGTAGAGAGGCAGTTGCAACAAACCAATTCATTCCTTGGAGGGCATTCATTCTATTCAGGCAGCCCATCAGCGAGCTTTTCAGACTCTGGCCTCAGCATTGACGGCAGCCATTGTCCCTGTCTCTAGCCTCCCCCTACAACTTCCTCCACCCAGACCCAAACCCCTGTACCTCAGCCTGTCCCAAGCACACCATCAGACCAGCATGCACACACCTCAACACACAAAGGAAGCTCTGGCAAACATAAGCACCACACATCCCATAGGCACTCACGCAAGCATCATACACATGCAGTCACACCACCATCCACTGCCTCTACTGTGTCCCCCCCTCTACGTCTCCCTCTTCCCTCCCTGTCTCGTCTCCACTCACACCTGCATGCACTACATCCGCAGCTACTACGTCCATCACCAGCACACCCACCACCACCACACCCCGCTCACGTGCACTCACCACCCCTACTACCATTCACACATCCCCTGTGTCCTGAACCAGTGTGTCTGTGAGCCCTCCTCCCAAACTACACAAACGCAGCCACACACCCACCCAACAGCCATCCACCTCACGACAGCCTCCAGCCCATGCACCTTCACCCAAAGTAAGCAAATGTACACCTCCTACAACCTGTGCCAAAACCTTATGAGTGGCTACAGGAAGCTTTTGATGTCCTAATACCACTCAGAAAAACTAAACACAACAAAAGAAAACCAACACCTGGGAGAAACACAGAACTTAAAAAGATAAAGCAACAAATCAGAAAGTTGCAGCGGACCTGGCTCAAAACAAACAACAGTCAAGACAAACTGCAGCTACACAAACTTAACAGGATATACAAATCATCAATCAAAAAAGCTAAAAAAAGATTCTACTCAGATAGAATTCAAAATGCTCAATCTACAACCAAGGAATTTTATAAAATTCTCAATGAATTTCAAAAACCTACATGCATGGAAGGAAGTCATCCCACTACTCAAGATTTCACAAACAAATTGGCAACCCACTACACAACCAAGGCAGACACATTGGACTCCTATTTAAAACAGAAGAAAACCATCAGCACCAACCCCTTTCCTAAAATACCCTTTAAGAATAAACCAACCCAACCTCTACAGTCCTTCAAACAACTATCCCAGGATGAATTTATGGATTTGGTCAAAGCAAGCAGACCATCTGGTTTCCCTTCTGACCCTTGCCCACCACAAATCTTCAAGAACATTCTTCTATCTACTTCTGCTGCCACACCTGTAAGAAGAATCATCAACAACTCTTTAACTTCAGGAACTTTTCCTGTAGACCTGAAAAAGGCATACATACGATCTCTGTTGAAGGAAACAAACCTAGACCCGCAAGACCCCAACAACTACAGACCAATCACAAATGGACCTTTCCTGGGCAAATTGATAGAAAGAGCAGCATTCGCCCAGATGTCACAATTAATTGAAGACTATTCTATACTTTCAGACTTCCAAACTGGATTCCGCCCAGAAAGAAGCACTGAATCGGCACTCATGGCAATCTGGGACGATCTTAAAAACACAGTCGACCGAAATGGAGTTGCTGCACTACTTCTCTTGGACCTCTTAGCTGCCTTTGATACGGTTGACCATGACACCCTAACTCAAAGACTCCACAAAGCCGGCATACAAGGGATTGCTCTCGACTGGATTACTTCCTATCTTCAAAAAAGAATAAAAAATCATCCACTCACCCCCCTTCTCGTCCAAACCCTACGTCACAAAAGCAGGGGTCCCCCAAGGGTCAATCATCTCACCTTTGCTTTTCAACATCTACATGATATCTTTACCAGAACTGATCAATGATTTCCATCTCACATGCTACAACTATGCAGATGACACACAAATACTACTTAAATTAGAATGCCCCAAAAACATTGCTCACAAATCTTCAGTTGCCTCAGAGCCGTTGATCAGTGGATGACCTGGAGCCATCTCAAACTAAATACCTCCAAAACAGAAATACTCATATGTGGTGACTGGAAAAATTATGACCCTCTGTGCGCCTGGCCTGACGATCTCGGACCACCTCCTCAATTATCCAAGGAAGTTAAAAACCTAGGAATCACCATGGATTCCAAGTTAACTATGAATGCCCAAGTAGACAAATTAGCACGCACAAGCTTCATCACCTTGAAGACTTTACGACGCATCTTCCCCCACCTCGGATTTCCAAACAAGGTGCAAGCTACTATCTCGCTTGTACTATCCAAACTGGATTATGCCAATAGCCTCTACCATGGATCATCTCTATCTGTTATGAAAAAACTACAACGTATCCAGAATTCCGCAGCCAGGCTACTATTACATATAAAGCCGCAAGCCCACATCTCCCCTGCCTTGAGAGCACTACACTGGTTACCCCTTGCCAGAAGATGCACTTTCAAGCTGCTTTGTATCACCCACAAAGCTATACATGGAACAGGACCGCTTTTTATCAGAAAGAAAATTACCAAATACATCCAACAAAGAGCCCTCCGCTCAAGATTGGCACCCCGCCTTAGAACACCACCATACAAGAAAAAGAGTATAGGTGGTACATCCTTCTCCATCCAAGCAGCCAAACTATGGAATTCATTACCCCCAACTATAAGAGCCACAGATAACTTTCTTGTCTTCAGAAAACTACTCAAGAGTTGGCTCTTTCCTTCATAGCCACCATATTCAAACAACTATGAACTGCATATGCCTATGTTGATAAATATTTTTTTCAGATTATATGTATATTTCTAATCATTTATAGTTTCTTTAGAAAATATGTATTGCTACTATGTCATAACAATAAAATACACACACACTCTTTAAACCTGTTTGACTAAGTATTTTTTACCCATGGTTCTAATTATGTATTGTATGTGCATATGTGTGTGTATTCATGTGTATGTGTGTGTGTATAAAAATATATATATATATATATATATATATATATATATATATATATATATATATATATGTATGTGTATATGTTGTTTCTGTGCTTGGCATGTTCGTGGTGCATTGCATGGCTCCTGGGTGGGTTGTTATACTAGATATCTATGAATTCCTGCTCTCATCTTATCACACTTATCTACTCATCATCATATGTCATGTCTCTATCAACCTATCCTCCATTCTCACTCTGACTCATCCCAAATCCCTTCTACTACTTTCATCTCCTAAATAAATCTGCCTAAGCTCTTCCCTCCGCTTCCACATCTAACTCACCAAACCTCACTCTACTACTGTGACCTCCCACACAACCCTACTAAATTCTCCTGCATTTATCTCACCCTGCTACTATGCTCTCCCTAACCCTTCCACATACTCTTCCCCCCTCTGCCCCCCTTTACTCATCCCAAGCCTTTGGGTTGAGTAAATGAAGGATATACTCCCAATTAACACTTCTGGATTTCTTTCCTCCTCCACCCCTCCATTACTCCAGTCAATCTAACTAACAATCTCTCATATCCACGGCTCAAATCAACATTAATAATACTAAAACTTTACTCATTATTTAACGATACTAATCCATCACTAATTCTTGTTGGGTTCCAGAGTAGCGTGCTACTCATCGAAAAGCGCTTCGACACCTCGTCAGGGGTAGTAAGCGCTATATAAATACGATTACAATACAATACAATACCTCTTCCTCCACTCCCAAACCCCCTCCATCTACCCGTCCCAGTGTTCCCCAAAACCTTTTTCTGTCCAACCTTGACCTCTTCCCCTCACCTCCCCCACCCCTTCAGTCTTCTAGGGCCCGCCTCTCCAGGTCCCAACCCAGCACCTCAGCCACAACATCTGCGGGACCAGTGGTGCCAGTAGTAACCGGCTTCTGGAGTGTGCCAGGCAGCAGGGCAGCCAGTGTGGCAAGGAACCAGAGCACGGACAGTCCCCCACCTGTAAAGCACAAAAAGTTGGCCAGTGCCCGGCGGGAGAGAGGAAAGAAATCAGCCACCAAAGCCGCTCCCAGGGGTACATTTGGGAGTGTGGAGACAGCTGCGCCACCATCCAAGGTGGCGAAGGGGCACAGTAAAACCGGTAAGTCTGGGAAAATCTGCACGGCGGACAAGACTGCCACCAGCAACGCTGCCCAGGACACCGCTGCCACCAGCACTGCTACCCAGGACACCGCCGCCACCAGCACCGCTGCCCAGGACACCGGCGCCACCAGCACCGCAGGCCAGTGAGCACCAAAGTTTCCGACGCTACTGCGGCCACCACGAGCTGGATGAAGCACTCTGGGCACAAAGCCCCCTGCAGAACCAGTGGAGAAAGACATCCACTACCTCAGTCCTTGGCAGGATGAAGCACTCTGGGCACAAAGCCCCCTCCAGAACCAGTGGAGAAAGACATCCACTACCTCAGTCCTTGGCAGGATGAAGCACTCTGGGCACAAAGCCCCCTCTAGAACCAGTGGAGTATCACATCCACTACCTCAGTCCTTGGCAGGATGAAGCACTCTGGGCACAAAGCCCCCTCCAGAACCAGTGGAGATTGACATCCACTACCTCAGTCCTTGGCAGGATGAAGCACTCTGGGCACAAAGCCCCCTCCAGAAACCAGTGGAGAATGTTATCCACTTGAGAGACTGTGGCTTTGCACTCCCCAGGATTGAACAGTAGGCAAACCACCCACTGGAGAGACTTGAGAGACTGTGGCTTTGCACTCCCCAGGATTGAACAGTGGGCAAACCACCCAATGGAGAGACTTGAGAGACTGTGGCTTTGCACTCCCCAGGATTAAACAGTGGGAAAACCACCCATTGGAGAGACTTGAGAGACTGTGGCTTTGCACTCCCTAGGATTGAACAGTTGGCAAACCACCCACTGTAGAGACTTGAGAGACTGTGGCTTTACACTCTCCAGGATTGAACAGTGGGCATGGAGCCCCCTCGTGGATCTGGCGTCGTGCACTCATCCAGCTGAGGTGCCCCCCCTTCCCTTCCCTCTGAGGTGCCTGTTTTATTTCTATCTGATGCCCCAGCAGTGTTCTCTCCGTCTTGTTCGGGTATTGAGTGTGGGCCTCGCCCATGCCTTTTGGGCCCAGTGATCCACGGACTATAATAGTGGAATACATTGGACTCGTATTCTTGGTGCATATATTTGTTTATAGTGTGAATATCTTTATATATGTATATGTTTTTGATTACTGTCTTTGGATATATTACAATCATTTGACTCATTTCCTTTTGTCCTTGCATTCTTCCAGGGGGGGCTGAGGGGTGTAATTGTAATGTATCATGATGTATTAGTGTGTGTTTTGTTGTGGGTAAGGGTGGGGGTGGGAGTGTTGCGTGTTGCGTGTGTGTCACTGTTCTTTCCCCCTCCCCTGTGTCGTAGGTGCAGTACTCACCGTCGTCTTCACCGCCGGCGTTCGAACTCCTGGTAGAGGAGCAGGAACATAAAGGCTGGAAGAATCTGAAGTTCCGGTTCCATGGCGTCCTGGTTCCTCGTGGGATGTGTAGAGGTGAGCGTTTCCCCTTCCAAGTCCTGTTTCCGCCGTGTTTTTGTTTGCGGTGAGTCCGCCCTAGAAAAGGTGGTGGATTGGCCTGTTGTAATTCTGTGGGCGGTACATTGTCCTCCGCCTGTCTGTTGGCGGTTACCGCCGCCGTGTTTGTTTGTACCGCCTTGGCGGGCGGAGTGTTAAAGTGGCTGTCTATGTTGGCGGTTTCCGCCACGGTCGTAATTCCATTTTGTTTTACGCCGGCCTGTTGGCGGTTTTACCGCCGCTTTAACACCGACCGCCAGGGTTGTAATGACCACCTAAATGTACTATTCTGGACCCATTCATCAAGCTGGTCTTCAGTTGCATTTGTATATTTTTGCCATTTATAACATTTTGCAGGGGCTGATATACTAGGCGTGTTTAATTCTTTAATTTTTGCTAAGCCTAGATAACTTGTTTGTTGTACTGTTTCATTTAGGAATATCATTTGTATAGGTATCAGGCATGCTCTGAATAAAGCTTCCTTCCCCCTTACTTGCCAATGTTTAGTTCCCCATACACTTTTTAAGTAAATTGACTTTAGCCAATAATCATAGCCTTCTATAGCCAACCAGGAAACATAGGATTCAAATATATAAATTTAGTATTCGTCAATAATATATTTATATCTTTAGTAGGTGGCAATTTAAAATAATATGACTTAGCATTTTTTACATCATGGCCAGAAAAATATGTAAACTTTTCAGTATATGTTTTTGAACTCCCTTGTGGTGGAGTCGGACAGAGTTCCCATTGTGTATAATTAAAAACAGTTTTAGGGTTGCTCGCTCTGTGTATGAAATGGTGCCCATAATAATTATAGCAAAACATATCACCATAGTTTTCTTTAGATTGATAAACATCTTCATTTTCAAATACTGTATATTACTGCAATTCAGTCATCATAGAATCAATTGTTTTCACATCCCAATCATCAGAAACAACGCCTGATATTTTTATATCTTTCATAGATAGTTTGAACATATATGGTATTTGAATAACCTCCGTGGGACAGTATGTATAAAATATGACTTTATCCCAAACAATCCCATCAGGAATTGGTATCGTGGAAATGTTCACAAAAGATAAGTCTCTTCGGACTTTGTGTGATGAAAAATGTGGTTTTAAGACCTCATCCACCAGTTCAACTGTCAATGTTTCAGGAAGAAAATGGTCATGTATTAATAAAAAGAAAGTGATAACAAAACCAATCCAAAGCAGGAAGGCTAGTACAGTCAAGGAAAGCCATAGATAGTTCCATAGAAAAATAAAGAATGTTATTTTAAGCCAGTTCGTTAGCTTACGTATTCTTGACAATATCCAGAAGCTGTTCGTGCAAAAGCTGGAGCTGTGTTAGTTGGTGGAGTTGGTGTTTCTCGCGGTGGCACAGGATAAATAGCACAATCCGTTTGTGATGAAGCTGTATCGAATCAATCAATTATCTCTCTATTTTCAATGTTAGTGGAACCAATGCAAGATAATTTTCCACCCTCCCCGAGCTCGGAGAGGCGTCAGTGTTGCTACTTACAACTTGTAAATGAACTTCTTGACCAGTAGTGAAAGGGATTCGGGAACTACTGGCTGTTCCTCTTGGTCTGCTGTGCAGGATCGGCCACATGCTGTAGTTTGACATTGTCGATGGAGACAAAACTATTTTCTTTGGCACCTGCTAACGGTGGTAGAATTACAGTTCTGGTACCGTGTATCCCCAAGACTGGGACTGGTGCTTGGTAAGAAGGACCAAATTCTTTTTTCACAGCAACCTTTTCACGTACTAGATTCCCGATTCTATGAATCCAGCCGGTTGGCATTACAGGCACATCCTTGATTCCTGTGGAGGCAGCACTGAGAGAAGAATTGTCATCACAGAACTGTTGCAATTCCTGTAAGACAGTGACACGTTCATTTATGTCAAAAGGTGCTTCTGCCACCTCCACGCCAGGACCATCAAGATCTGGAACATACATTCGAGTTCCGAGCAGGCACTCATATGAAGTACGACCCCCCAGGAACCTTCTAGGCAGATTGGTAATGCTCTCTGAACTCCATACAGGTGAGTAAGCCAACTGCGAACCGTACCTAAGACTCTGGCTGTTAAGGATTGCTTTAAATCATGGTTTAATCGCTCCACAACACTATTTCCCTTGGGATGAAATAGAGACGAGTATTGGAGTTGGACCCCAACTAAGCCATGGCATCCCTGAGTGCCCTTGAGGCGAAAGCAGGTCCAGGTCCGAGTGGAAAGCCGCAACCGCATATGTACCAATAAAGACTCACAAATCTTTCATAACTGTCCGAGCACCACACCATAAAAATCTGGAGCAGGAATCAACAGCGACTAATATATACTTGTATGCACTATCTGGTGTTAGCAGACCGCAATGCCAAGTACACACATTGTAAGGGTTTGTTTGAAATCAAGAGGGGTGTCTGCGGCGGGCGTTTGGCAGCTGAAACTTTAATCTGTTGGCAGATATCACAGCAGAGGACATGCTGCTTGGTCTCTTTATAGGGGCCTGGCCTCCCACTGCGTGCTTGTAAAATTGAGATTGTAGCCACCACACCAGCATGGGCAGATGCCACCCCTTCATGTGCTGATTTAATCAACTCTGGTCTCATGTCTTTGTTGGGAATATCTCTCACGCCTATACCTGGTATCCTAACCTCAGCGTTCAGGCGGTCTCCCATTCGGTGGGAATATTTAGCCAGAAATGTTTTAGGATAGGGCGTACCATCAGCTGTAGCTTTCACGGCAGCCCATATATCTGCGTCTGGTTTCGTATTTAAACATGTTACTGCAGCTACAGCAGCTGTAGCTACTGCTGACTTTGCGGCTTCATCAGCCAATGTATTCCCAGCAACGTGTATTCCAACATGCTGGTGTCCAAGTGTGTGTACAAAATGGACATTTGGTAGCGTTTCTTTTAGATCTGCTACTTTCCCCCACAGTAATCTGTATTTAATGGTGTTGCCTTTAGAATCTCTGAACCCATTCTGGTGCCAATAATGCAGGTATTCATTGAAGGACTGGACACAATAGTACGAATCACAAACAATCAGCTTTGGCTGTGCAGGATCCATATGTTCCAGTGCCATCAACAGAGCTTTTAGCTCCACCAATTGTGCTGTACAATCCGCGAGGGTTTGCGTGAATGTGTGTAGGGGACAAAATGTATTGTCCTCCATATAACCGCTTACAACTGCGCAAGCAAATTGTTGTTTTGTGCCAATTGCAGGTTGTGCAGAGCCATCAGTGTACATGACTCTATGATATTGTTCGATAGGTAGTGTATGTGCTGGAACTGGGTATTCTAGTTCATACTGCAAAAATTTCTGAGTTTGTAACTTTGGGTCAAAAATGTAATCTACATCAGTGGCTGTCAAAGACGTGGCCCATTGAATTCAGCGTGGATGTAATGCTTTTGCGTTAGGAACGCTGGCTTTTGTAACAGCCTCTAGGGCTGGAATTGGGGAAACAAAAATTATGCGTTTGCCCTGGGCTAGAGGTCTTTCTTTAATGACCGCCTTCTGTACAGCAATGGGTATTTTCTCAGTGGGAGCAAAGCGTTGTTCTGCCACTGAGTACAAGTGTTGTTTGTATGCAATCGGGACTGTCTCAACTTCATTAAATGTCACATAGGTGAAACCGATGGCACCAGCAATTACTCTGATTACCAAATGTGTTTTATTGTCCCCTGTGTGTAAATGTTGTGCTGCAAGTGTGTCTGTCTGCAGTTCTCTGAGAATGCATGTGTGTTCCATTGTCCAAAATTTACTTGAAAAATCAGGACTTATCAAATATAAAGGTTTTATGCATGAAGCATAATCTGGAATGTAAGTTCTGCCAAAATTTAGGAAACCCAATAGTGATTGGAGTTTTTTGATTGTATTTGGAGGTTGTAGTTGTGCGCATTTTTCTAAGAATTGTGGCGCTAGGCTCTTTCCTTCACTTGACAGTTCTTATCCCAGGAACAGGACACTGAGAAAGGCAATTTTAGTTTTTTTAAAGTTGAACTTGTAGCCAAATTCAGCAAATCCAACAACAATGCGGACTACCCGTCTTAAATGTTGTAGTAATTCATCATCCGTAAGATAAATATCATCTACATAGGACATTGCTTCAGGGTCAATCTTGTGTAAAATTGCAGTAACACGAGCTGCGAATAGTCCTGGGCTGTTCCTATATCCCTGTGGTAAACGACAGAATTTTTTCTGAGAGCCTGAAACTTGTTAAATCTCTACTCTCAGGCACTATATTCTGGCAGAAGAAACCATTGGAATTGTCCAGTGTTGTTTTGTATTTTTCACGCACTATATTGTTCATTAGTGCTGTGCTATGTGAGTTTTGTATAGAATACGTGCATGTATGACTGTTTAAGTGTCTGTAGTCTAAGGCTATTCTATATGAATGGTCTGGTTTAGCTACTGGGAATACTGGATTATTCATTGGGGAGACACAGGGCTCAATTACGCCCTGGTACTCTAAGTGCGTCAGTATTTCCCTCACAGGTGCTTTTGCATCATGTTTTATAGGCTACTGATGTTGTGGTTGGGGTTGATTTTTAATTGGAATTACATGGCAGGGGGATTCTTTATCCCATCTTACGTGATTGCGATATAACACAGGTGCTTGTGCCAAAGCCCAATCAATGGCATAGGATTTAGCGAGTTCCTCTGGAACAAGGGGCGAGAAAGAAGGCTTAATAAAATCTTCTCCATATGGGCAGGTACGGCCAAATTCAGGTGGCCAATCCTGTTTAGCCAACAAAACATCATATATGTTTACTTCGCGATCCCAAAAGATAGCGTCTATTGTGCGTTCAATGTCTCCTAGCTGTAGCGTTACTTTATACACCTTATCAGGCGTGGAGACACGCATGTCCGCAGTTTCTACTTGTATAAAGTCATCAGTTGCTTTCACCTCCAGATGCTCTAGAAGACTCCGGCGAACTATTGTGACCTCTGCCGCGCTGTCTAGCAGTGCTAGTGCCCACTTCCTGTTCTTCAAGAGGACCCTCTTCCTGAGTGGCATGTCGAACTGCGACTGCTGCCACTTTTTTCTTTTTGAATTGGGGTTTTTGTTGGGGGGTTTCTCTTTCTTATCAACAGAAACCTCTGAAGAGCGTCATGATTCCTGTCTCGGTTTCACGTACTCTGTCCTTCGCTCTGATCGCCCACCTCTCTCATTTCTTTTTTTCAAGTAGTCCTGAAAGGAACGAGATTGGCGTGTATCAGTATATTGATATCTATTAGGTGTTTTTATATTATCTCTATTTTTTAGATTATACCTATTCTGTGTGGTCGCCATACACGGAGATTCTCTCCTCTCTTCTTTAGGAGTTTGTTGATTTTTATCCCAGCGTTTCTTTTTACCCTCAGGTGCTTGCTTGGGGGTATCTTTGTTCGATTTACCCTGAAATTGTGGTTTCCGTGGTGTGGCCCCTAAGCTATCTCGACCAATGCTTGAATAGGTCTCTGCTATTATTTTAGGCAGCTCTCGTTCCTGATCCTGTTGTGGAACGTCACAGAACCGGATGCGCACTGCAAGCGCCACCTCTTCCCCTTTAAGATTGCTTAAAATGATTGAGCATACTGTGGCAAAATTGCCCATCAATTGCACCCCCAAATCTAGGGCCGGGGCAGCCCCGTATTCATCTTGAATTTGTTTCAACTCCTCTGGTAAATTGGCAAATGTCGGTGTACTGTGTGCGGTTGTATAGAGCGCAGGAAATACCGTGCCCCAGGTATTACAGTTTTCTACTGTAGGGTCCATCCCAAAAGGCAAGCACATTGTTAATATTCTATGTTCATCCTGTGTCCCGTATGGGGAAATACTGCCTCCAGCGTATTAATTTTCTGTGCTAACCAAAACGAAGTTTCCTCTAATTTGGCGGGTACTTTACCCATAATTGAATGTACAGTCACAGGATTTATACCTGGGGTTGCTGCATGTGGATGTTCTGGAGCAGCACGACCTGTTTTTGTATTTTGTGTTTGCATCACAAATTATACTTATCGTCTATATATCGCTATTAATTCAATATTTAAACGACGAACCTCAGCTACTGCTAGATTCGCAACCGCAGGATGCGGTGTTTAGGTGGCCAATAAAGGCCAGGTAGGACCGTCATCACTTAGTGGAACTAACCTTACTGGTAATATTGTGTGGGGTAGGGCGCCATCAAGCCAATTATTATGTTCTTGATAAGATAATGGTAGCTCTAAATATGCATATGCCCTGTATTGTCCAGGTACATTTGCAAGTTTATAATGACAAAATGTATTTGTGTTCCCATCAACTGCTGGAAATGTGACCCAAGAATAGAAGAGTTCTGTTTTATAAGCTGGATGGGCATCCACCACAAATGTGACTGGACCCCCTTGGGCCGTTAGGCCATTTGATAGTAAATGTGCAGTCAGAGGTTGTCTCATATTGACTGCTATTACTATCTGCTGCGGATTCGCCATGTTAGATAAAAGAAATGTTCAGAGAAGGCACACCAAATTGGGTTTTTTTCCCTTTTAAAGTTCAAGCTTGAACAACCTGCAGCCCCATATAGGATAGCCTACGTAGCTGGAGTGGAAATCCCCAGTACCACGAACGTCTCCATATACGGTACTGTGGTATCATTGTATATATTGAGACAGAGATACTCCGGAGGACCCGAAAATTAGAGCCTGACCAAACATTGGCGGCGCCATGTCATGTAGGCTCTCATTATCCTAATGAGACTACTGGAGTTTAAGTGGCAGAATCGCCCGCGGCGTGGGAGACTAAGTCTGACCTACCGCGGGTGACACCTGTCGTTCCAATCCGGGTTTTGCTATGGCTAACTAGCAGTGCCTGATCTCTACTGAGGGCAGGGATGACTGGGCAGCCGAGCGCATGACATACTTGGTTTCTCAGGGAAGCCGTGGTCACTCAGGTCTCATCTGTATCTCTCAGTTACTTTAGTCTCATATATAAATGACAAACAGAGGCAGTATATGTTTCAATAATGATTTTAATAAAACAACTGCATCTTAGATAGCAAAGCGTGAGCTGCAATAACCAGGACGACACAGCATGACAATATTAAAATTGTGACAAGAAGAGTTAAGCATAGAAATTACGCTATCATATCGTCACTATGGTCAATAGACTAATTCCTACCTAGGCTATAATAGAGCACACTGTGTTAAGCTCTAATTCTGCCTTTCCGGTTCCCCTGGGAAGATATCATCCCCCATACCTGAGCAAAGGCCTGCAGTCTGCATTAGCATCTGTAGCGAAGCATTCGGAAATCAGCATACAGTCGTGGTTCTCTGGCTGGAATCTCCCTCTAACGTGTAAGGGACAAGGAACTGTTTTTATATCAACACAGCTGATGTTCTGAGAAAATGTCCCTACATAAGGATGCGTATTTTCTACTAATGTTGGAGACTAAACTTCTACCACGTTCACCGGCAATATACCGTGCTGTAGCCTTGGAAGAAGCACAGAATGAGCAAGAATGTATTGTTTGAGAACAGGGTGCTGGCCTAGGCAAAAACAGTTAGATAAACAGAAAATTAAACAAGACTGTAAAAGTGGCTATTGCAACAATAATAAAATAAAAGCCAAATAAAATATATCTAGGGTAGAGCGCACAGCGGCCTAGTCTAGTGTGTTCAAATAACGTGCATGGAGCTATAGGTAATATGGCTACACAACAGCTTGTTGCTGGACGCTGAACTGGAATGCAAATGGTGTCTTTTTTGGAGAGGAGGGAGAGAGAGGGACTTTGGTAGCACCAGTGTCAGACATCCGGCAAGACATCATTGTGGAATCAAGGATGACATATGGGAGCGCTGAAATTAACATTAATAAATATTTAATATATTACTGTATTTGATTTAACATTGAAAATGTATTAACATAGAAAATAACGAGTGACTCGAAAAGTGCCTACTTGATTAGCTACCATCACATACGAAGTTATTCATTCATAGTATATTAACATGTCTTAAGAGTTTATTTAATTGTCGAAATGCAGTAATCTGTCCTATATATAGCTAAACGTTATGAATTTGCTTATGCTAACTAAAAGCCTCAAGTTAACGAAGCCGAGGCTGAAACTGAATGTCTGCCAAATACTGAAAAAATTTAACATTAGTAAAATGATCTCATGCTTACTGAATAACAAATCCTTTGTCTAAGTCTTGAAGTTTACCAAAACCTGTAATAACAAAATATATTTATCTCGAGGAAATGTGTGTAAACCTGAATGGTTCTACATTATTGTAACCATTGACACAAAGCGTATGGGAAAGCAATGCTCCCAAGAACTAACAATGGGCCTACTAATAGATGACGGAAGGATCTACAAATTGATTCTTATTGTATCGACTAATGTACGCAAATGGAGAAGAGCCAATCAGTGGACATGACTTGTGTGAAAGACTGTCTAGTTATATCTCTGATTTAAAATAACAATATTATTGGACAACCGTTTCTAGCAAGATGCTTCTGACCAATGACAACGTGGGACAACTTTAACTTAACCGCACTGCTCTTGGAGTTCTCAGCCATCATTCCGATGTCACCCTATGGCATCCAGCCACTCTGACACTCTAGTCACTTTGACACATGCCAGCCTGTTTAATGACATTCTGGTACTTTGATATTTTGAGTTTATTTTTTTTATGCTCCATGCAATGATGTTGGTGCTCACTTTAGCGCTCAATGCTTAGAGCCTGTAGCGCTTTTTGCTGTCTGCCTTAGATATTATCTTGATGGTTCGGAGAACTTAGAGCCCGATTCTGAACCGTTTCCCCTTCCTTTCCTTTCCGTCCTGATGCTGATGTTCCCCTGATGAAGACAACGCAGCTTGCTGATCCTTAAGGACAGGTATATGCTAAAATGTCTATTGTTGATTTGACTTTTGTTTTCTAGGTACCATCTGCTGCCTTTTGATAGAGCCATAGTTAGATGTTTTTCAAATTTATGTTACTAATACCTTTGCATGCAGCCCAGCATGCTAATCTGGAGTTAGTGAGGAGTTTTCTCTATTCATCTGTTTTGACAACTAACTGGCGTAATTCAACTGCTGATCAAATGTATGTTATTTCCATTGTGCAATTACTCTTGCTATTGATTTGTACTGTCGCTATTGAGAGTCTTGTTATTAATGCTTTAGTCAAGTTAAGAATTTTCTGACATTTCAGTCAACCAGTGTTGTTTCTGTATCTTTATCATGTGGTTTTGAGACTAATTTACGTGATCTTAGAATTGTTAATCTATGGAAATAAATATTCTAACTGATACTAAAAGGTGTGGTTATTCGTGGCCAAATGGGCCATGGTGTGTACAGTTACTGACTCTAAGAATTGTATTGTTTATTTGGTGATATTTATGTGATGTACAGATTTAATAGTGTGAACATCTTAAAAGGGTCAAAAGGTCCATCGGCCTAAGGACGCGTCCCCTCACAATTTACCGCAAATAACCAGATAAGGCAAGACACGCTCAGACATAACATAAGAAAGAAGCTACTCAAACCCATGCAATCTTGAGCATGGTAAGTTGAGGGGAACAAACATGTCATCCATTTTGACAATTTTTCTCAGCGCTTGGAGACCAAAACTCTAGCACAACCACTATTCTCCAGAGAACCGGTCACAATCGAAACTTGAGCCCATTTTAAATATAATTTTTCAATGCTGTCCTTATTGCTGTCAATCCGCATATAGTGAACTGGTGGCAAAACACGACAGGGTTACTACATACATGTGGGGCAGGAATTCCTTTCAAAGATCAAAGCACTGAAATATTTAGTGCTTACAAGTCACAAGATGAATTCAAGATAAACAGGCCAAGACAGTGCACCCACGTGAAACAGCATTGCGATACATACATTCCCTGTTTCATGCGCTTTAAGAATACAGACTGCCAAGAACTGCCTGGGCTAGTTTTTAGACTCAAACGCAACTTTGAAACGGCCAATTTAGTTTCTTAAACATATCAAACCACACACAGAGAGCATGCGCAGTGTGTTCGGTGTCAGCCCTGGCCCTTGAAGCAGCACAATAGCGGAATGCCCAAAACAATAAAGAAACACCATACAGCCACCCGCATGAACCGGTTCTATAGCGGCATGCCCCCAACCATTAAGAAAATAACTTCAAGCCATGCAGTACGAAGCTCGTGATAGCAACATGGCCCGTACAGCTAACTTACGGCCACGCAGCACAAAGCAACCATTCAAAAGAAAAAAAATAGTGTGCCAAACAAAGCTGTCTGGCCGATCGTGCAATCATCCATGTAACAGGGTCAGTTATCAGGGCGGTAACAAAGCAGCCTGAAGGCGGGACAAATGTGAAGCATTTACCAATGAAAGCGTATGCATTTTGAAAGGCAGGCTAAGAAACAAATGAAAGTTATGGGCATGGGATGGGCGTGATGAAGCTCACATACGGATTACAACACATCGGAAAAGCAGCACTTGCGCGCTGCTATGCTCAACCTAAAAACAGAAGGCCGTGCTGCTGAGTGGATGAATGAAAATATTGTTTATCTAGTCTGGTAAAGTGCTACAATATATTAGCAGTACTGTAAGTGCTTGTTTGATTCAGGTATTCATAATTGATCGTAGGCATTTAGAGTCGATTATAATCATCTTTAAGACCTATTAATATATTTATATTTACTTTGAGTTGTGTTAATTCTCTACAGTGAAACATAGGTACAGTGCTCTCAATTTCTGTACCGCAAACAAGTGCTTAATTTGTGCTTGTTGTTTCCAGTGCTGGACACCAGCACTTATTTTTTAGGGCCGGGGCTTATTCTTCTGCCTCAAGCATTTGCTGCGAGCAAAAGACACATATGGGAAAGACGGAGGAAGGGAAAAACGAAAAAGCGTCACAATGGGAGAAAGCAGAAAGCTGCAAGAGTGAGCTGAAGCGGCAGGGAGTGGCTTTATATGGATTAAAGAGGCCCGAGATGGCTTCAGGGTTACGCTGCCTCAGTATTCAGTGCTCGTACATTTAATTTCAGCAGCTGCATGTTTAAGAGGAGGACTTTGGGCACCGGCATGTTTTTATTTACAAATAAAGCACTGCCGCAAACACAACATATACATTTATCCCTTTGAATTTTATGGTGTTAATCTCTTATATATAGAAAATAAATATGGTTATGTCAAATACAAAAGCAACCTATTTAAAAAAAGAAAATTGTATTAGGTCTTTTCTTCGGTAGAAAGACATAGAAATGAGATACAATACATCATCTTCTGGTAACATATTAATGAATATATAGTAGAAGCGGGACAAACAATCTGCCATTACAAATACCAGCTGTATTTCAGAGTCAATCCTTGTTTTCACTGATACATTTGTTGCTCTCTCCTAGTTTTCCTTCTGAACGGACTCCCCCATCATCTTCTAAGCCATAGTGGACCCTCCATCAGCCCCATATTATTCAGAATTATTGTGGGTTACCCTTACTTTCATATACGACCTTTTCTGCCTCCATGCACATGTCCACCACTTCTTGACATTTTCACTTCATCTGGGATTATTAGTATGCCTATTCTTTGACAATGTCCCGTTTTCATAATATCAACCCCAGTACACAAAGCAGGAGTTTGCGCCTGAGTATATCTACATCATTTGCAGTACGCAAGATAACAAACTGAGGAGTCATTGGTATACCATACACAAATAGAGAGGAATATTCCTCTTTTAGCCCCTTCCTAAAAGCTTGAATCACCCCACATCCCCAGATGGTGTGTAGAAAATTGCCCTCCTATATGTTGCACATTGTGCAAGCAGGTGTCGGTACCAGGCCCATTTTATGGAGTCTACTTCTATTGTAGTACGCTCCTGTCATATTTTGAGCTGTAGCAATCTCACTCTCAATCTTGTTTTAATTTCAACTTCCCTTGGATACATGAGTGCTACCTCCCAGTCTCTGCCTTCTAGTGGGCCCAACTCCTTCTTCCATGTCTCTCTCAGTCTATTTAGGCAGCTGTGCTTGCTTTTAATAACAGTTTTGTAGATGCTCGAAAAAGCCTCATTATCTTGTTTGTCTTTCAATGCTCTTTTAGGAATGATTTTCTTATTTTGGTCCAATATATGATCTCTGTTGTAAGGGCATATCTAAGTTGGGTCTATTAGAATGCTGGAGTCTGCGCCTAATTATAATCGTCTTGCAGTCTGTTGAATATTTTGATACCTCTATCATCCGGTACATCTCCCATTGTCGATATCTCTGTAACAATAACCCACTGCCTAAAACCCTTTAGTTTATTTGTTTCTGTTAGAAAATTTCTTATCTATATCCGAATCTCCCTAGTGAACTTTAAACAAGTAGCAGCCTTGTTCCATGACCTGATTACTGTTTGTGTTGCCATGGAGAGGTTTTCACTAGCAATTGTTTCATATATTGTAATATTAGGCCTACCATTATAATATACACAATAGATTATTACAGCTAAATGGAAATTGAAGTGTCATCACATCAGCTCCGCTTGTATATTACATCAGAGCACTTTGGAGGTTTTATGTGAAAGCTGGTACATAACTATCAATAGTGCAGCATGTGAAGGTGTATTAAGACCCACAGTATATGTATTTCGATGGTGCACCACTTTAAGAGTATCTAAACAAGTCCAATAATTCGATGTCATTTCATTGTTGTCTTCTCTTTGTTCTTCTTTTCTTTAAAACGATTCTGAACAACATCAGCCAACGCGTTTCATCCTCAACACAGGACTTCTTCAGGGCTATAACACAATGAATGTAATGCCCTAACATTAAGAATCCACATAAATATCTTGTATTCTAAAAACAAATATGACATACTTAACATTGACTAATAACCTTTATCTGGTGACTAAACATACTGAGAAGGGACACCCACAATCCATGCACTAACATTTAAATATCAAACATATTCGGTGTACAAAAAACATATTGTAAAACAACTTCCACATATTTCTACCATGAAAACATATACACACACTATACGACAAACAGACTGAGAAAAATGATGACAAAAAAGAACTAAAAAGTGATAACTCATTTAATTAATAAAAAACACATCTATATATACGAAAAAATCAATAAAAAACTTTTTTTTTTTTAAATGCACAGTACTTCCTAATAGTTGCTGCCTCAAATAAAGGTATTATCTACAGTGATAGTCATGAATGTTTCATCCTTCCATAGTACACCTAAGGTGTCATTTACCCATGGCTACCAAAGATCTGCAGTGTATATGTGTCTTGATACTAACACAAAAGAGATCAAATATATTTATTTATACAGTATTCCTGATTGTTATTATCAAACCGAAATGTAAAGACACTTGTATCTTTTTTGTCCGATATTTATTCAATTCCCATCTTTCCTGTTCAAATCAATGATTTCACTAACTGCATCATGTTGCCTGCATTGGGCATAGTACCTAATGCAAAAATGGAAAACACCATATCACGCCGGAGATGCCACTAAGATGGAGGCAAAAATATGGGATCAGACCCTCAAGAGGTACAACCATGGTCCAAGTGTAAATAGTAACATATGAATTAGTGAATACAGTTACATCCAAAGTATCAAGTGGATTGGACCACACAACATATGATGATAAATTGGTTAGTGTCAATTTGTCTAAACGCTCACTTAATAAAGATGAATGTGAAATTTTGAGTGAAGGGTTGGGCTTTTGCCCTACACAAATTAATGATCCGGTTGAGGTTTTTGTCGATCTGTTCAAATTTACACGCTTACTCAAACTAAAGGATCATTTGAACTCAATACATATGTTACCAGTACTGCCGGTAGAGATATCTATCTTCTGTGCCGTCTCACTCTGTCTCTGACCTGTTTGATTTACAACTAGTGATGTCACTATCTAACAATGACCTTGTTGATATTGATAACTTAAGAAAGGACTTGGGGATTGAGGAAAATGTACACATAAATAGTGGACTAAAATCTAGTTCAAAATTTGTGCCGCACAGAACACATCATAACATTGACCTCTTTCGTATGAGGGTCACCAAGGATCTGTACAGATGTGTGGAAAAATCTACTAATCTAAAATTTAGAGGTGATAATTTAACTAAAACAGAAAGAATTGAATTACAGACCCTAAAATCTGACCAAACGATAGTTATCAGGGAAGCAGACAAGGGGGGTAATGTAGTTGTTATGAATAGACATGATTACATACAGGAAATCAACAGACAATTGTTAGATCGTGTCTGTTATGAACACATTCTAGAGAATCCAGTGAAATCACTAAGTGAGTATATAAACATGCGTCTAGTGGATTGGCCAGAGAGTGGCATAATTACAGATGGGGAATACAACTACCTTATGGTTAAGGATCCACACTTCCCCTGTATATATATGTTGCCAAAAATACATAAAGGGGGCAAGTTTCCACCCGGAAGACCAATCATATCTGGCATTTCCTCTCCTAGTGAGAGGCTGTCAGAGTATGTGGATGTGTTCCTACAACCATTTGTACATAACTTACCTGATATTATACAGGACAGTAAGGACATACTTAACAAGTTTGAGGACTTTGATTGGTCCAATGACTTGATGTTTGTAACAATGGATATAATCAGCTTATACACCTGTATACAGAAACAATTTGGCACTAGAACAATTGAATCTTTTTTGCGTACCAGAACCGCAGACCACTGGGAACATAACAACATGATAATGGAAATGATTGATATTATCTTGGCTAAAACTATTTTCTCCATGATGGTCAGTGGTTTCACCAAATACAATGGGTTCCAGGTTTGCTCCATCTTATGCCTGCCTTTTTATGGGCTGGTATGAGATGGAGCATACCTGGGGCAGATATGCCTCCCGATGGACTGATTTGGTGTTTTTTTGGGGAAGGTACATGGATGATATCATCCTTTTGTGGAAAGAGACCTTGGAGCAGTTATTGATATATCATGCCTTCCTAAATGATAATCCATACAATGTTCAACTGAACTTACAAAATAGCAGGGAACGTATATAATTCCTGGATATCTAATTCTATGTGGAAAATAACAAGACACAGACTACTTTGTTCAGGAAGTCCACAGCATGTAATAGTGTCCTCCATGCCAGCAGTGCCCACCCGAAATCGGTCATTAACAACATTCCGTTTGAGAAATGGTTTAAATAAGGCGCAATTGCAGTACTAGGGACACATTCACTGCTCATGCTAATAAAGCTAAACAGAGATTCAGGAATCGGGGCTATAAGGAAGATGTTCTGACCAATGCGGAAAAGCGGATTGGCAGGGTGATGAGAAGTGCAATATTAAAATCTAATGATAACAAAAAAAGAGAAAAGCCCAGGCATTTGGCGTTTGTAACCCAATTTTCTACTTTGAGTAATGATATCTAATAGATCTTAGAAAAGCACTGGCATCTGCTTTTGGAGGGGCCTGGCATAAAAGCAAGGTGTCCAGCAAGCCAAAGGTAACCTATCATAGGGGCCCGACCCTTAGGGACTACTTATGTCCCAGTTATATTCTAACAACTAAGACACACACATGGTTATCCACAGGTACGAAAGGATTATTTATATGCTACGAATGCAGTATTTGCAGTTTGGGAGTGGATAAGATCAGAAATTTCTGTTATAATACTAGGAGGAGATATGAAATCAGGCACTTCATTAATTGTAAAACAAAATATGCTGTGTATATTATAGGGTGCACATGCAATAAAATCTACGTGGGCAGTACAATAAGGCCCCTTAAATTCCGGATACAGGAACATATCTGTGCAATAAGGTACAAGGAGATGAGATTTCCCTTAGCGCTCCACATGACGGAACACCATTCTGATAATAGTGAAGTATGGTTTCATGGGGTGGATCAAGCATTACCTAGGGGGAAATAGAGAACTGGCCCTATGTCGGAAGGAGGCTGCGTGGATCTGCCGCTTGTGATCTGTGGAAATGGATCATAACACTGACGAGGAATTCCATTATTTCCTCTAGTGGATCTTTTGAAGCAGGGTTATGACTAGATATTATGAAATATCTTGAACAACACGGTTATGGAAGAAATATATATTTGTATTATTCGCTGAATTGAACACCTGCTGGTCTGTGTTTTGCATGAGTCACATGGGCTGATGGTGAATATACTATCAGATGGAGTATGACTAATAACAGATTTGGGATTGCTGTTATATAAGTTGACTTGAGCCCCTCTGTTAGGAATGTGTAATTGGTTAAAAAGAGGGAATATATTATGATCGTATCTAGGTGGCTGTTGTACATTTGACACATTATTTATCTTGGCTGTTTTATTTAGATGAAAACTCTCTTAAAGGGTGTTGGGCTTGTGGAATAGCTTGAAGGAAACTGTTGGATGCAAAGAGGTCGTATATTGGTTAACAGGCTTGGATGGACTTGGGGACCATTCTAAAATGGCCGCCGTATTTTTTTATCCTCTTTCCTTGGGCTTCTATGTGGATCGTTTATTTTGGTAATCCGGACATGAGGCTGCATTATTGTGATGGATTTGATGAGGTTCGATGGTGGCAATCCTTTTTGGATTGCCACCACAGAAGCTTAATTGAGCATTGTTGTTACGTATGTGCAGTCTTTGAAGGAAATAGAAAAAGAACATTACGGGTATGGTTGGGTGTCCGTTGTACACCTGACTTACCATGTGGGATGGTTGATTGCTCTGATGTCTCCTACTTGGAGAGTGGCTAATTTGAGGAATTACGTTGATTAAATTGTTGGATAGAAATAAATTATGCCTTGGTTATGAGGCACAAACAAATATTTACACCATTACAAAATGGCCGCCGGGTTTGTCCATTCTAGTCATGGGTCTACATGTCGACCGCTTACCACGAGAATCCAGATGTGGTATGGCATTATTGGTAAGGGACGACGAGGTGGCAACCTTAAAAAGCGAGCATTAACGACGGCTCGGTTTCGGTCTCATGCTTTGGTGACGGCTGTCACTGTGATAATGGAAGGCGGAGTATTGAGGCTTCAAAAAGGTAAGCTATTTTTGACAGAGGTCCATCGGTTAAGACTTGTGTCCTTTATAAATGTTTGATAATATAGGGATCCACTTGGTATGTGTTTGCTGAATTTTTGGGGTATAAGAATAATTTCCCCAATCTTTGACTGCATTTGATTTTCGAACAGTACGAATGACGAGCACTTTAGTTAAAACGTGTGGTGGTTGTCGCCCACAATGAGGTAATATTATGCCCTTTGTCCCTCAAGCCCTGGTTGACAAGGCAAAGTATCCTTGTTAACACAGAATAGTTCATTAGAACTACAGGGAGTGCAGAATTATTAGGCAAATGAGTATTTTGACCACATCATCCTCTTTATGCATGTTGTCTTACTCCAAGCTGTATAGGCTCAAAAGCCTACTACCAATTAAGCATATTAGGTGATGTGCATCTCTGTAATGAGAAGGGGTGTGGTCTAATGACATCAACACCCTATATCAGGTGTGCATAATTATTAGGCAACTTCCTTTCCTTTGGCAAAATGGGTCAAAAGAAGGACTTGACAGGCTCAGAAAAGTCCAAAATAGTGAGATATCTTGCAGAGGGATGCAGCACTCTTAAAATTGCAAAGCTTCTGAAGCGTGATCATCGAAAAATCAAGCGTTTCATTCAAAATAGTCAACAGGGTCGCAAGAAGCGTGTGGAAAAACCAAGGCGCAAAATAACTGCCCATGAACTGAGAAAAGTCAAGCGTGCAGCTGCCACGATGCCACTTGCCACCAGTTTGGCCATATTTCAGAGCTGCAACATCACTGGAGTGCCCAAAAGCACAAGGTGTGCAATACTCAGAGACATGGCCAAGGTAAGAAAGGCTGAAAGACGACCACCACTGAACAAGACACACAAGCTGAAACGTCAAGACTGGGCCAAAAAATATCTCAAGACTGATTTTTCTAAGGTTTTATGGACTGATGAAATGAGAGTGAGTCTTGATGGGCCAGATGGATGGGCCCGTGGCTGGATTGGTAAAGGGCAGAGAGCTCCAGTCCGACTCAGACGCCAGCAAGGTGGAGGTGGAGTACTGGTTTGGGCTGGTATCATCAAAGATGAGCTTGTGGGGCCTTTTCGGGTTGAGGATGGAGTCAAGCTCAACTCCCAGTCCTACTGCCAGTTCCTGGAAGACACCTTCTTCAAGCAGTGGTACAGGAAGAAGTCTGCATCCTTCAAGAAAAACATGATTTTCATGCAGGACAATGCTCCATCACACGCGTCCAAGTACTCCACAGCGTGGCTGGCAAGAAAGGGTATAAAAGAAGGAAATCTAATGACATGGCCTCCTTGTTCACCTGATCTGAACCCCATTGAGAACCTGTGGTCCATCATCAAATGTGAGATTTACAAGGAGGGAAAACAGTACACCTCTCTGAACAGTGTCTGGGAGGCTGTGGTTGCTGCTGCACGCAATGTTGATGGTGAACAGATCAAAACACTGACAGAATCCATGGATGGCAGGCTTTTGAGTGTCCTTGCAAAGAAAGGTGGCTATATTGGTCACTGATTTGTTTTTGTTTTGTTTTTGAATGTCAGAAATGTATATTTGTGAATGTTGAGATGTTATATTGGTTTCACTGGTAATAATAAATAATTGAAATGGGTATATATTTTTTTTTGTTAAGTTGCCTAATAATTATGCACAGTAATAGTCACCTGCACACACAGATATCCCCCTAACATAGCTAAAACTAAAAACAAACTAAAAACTACTTCCAAAAATATTCAGCTTTGATATTAATGAGTTTTTTGGGTTCATTGAGAACATGGTTGTTGTTCAATAATAAAATGAATCCTCAAAAATACAACTTGCCTAATAATTCTGCACTCCCTGTATAAAGAGGTATGCCTATTTGTTGTTGGTAGACATGGTGGCCCAATAGAGCACTTTCTTATTTAAGGTTAAAGGTGTGTTTATTTTGCTTTACAATAGGGGTGAGGACTGTTTGTTTTTGAGAGACACGTGTGAGCAAGGATGGTGGCATCTTTGGCGTGATATGGTGTTTTCCATTTTTGCATTAGGTACTATGCCCAATGCAGGCAACATGATGCAGATAGTGAAATCATTGATTTGAACAGGAAAGATGGGAATTGAATAAAAATCGAACAAAAAAGGTAAGAGTGTCTTTACATTTCGGTTTGATGAGAACAATCAGGAATACCGTATAAATGGAAATATTTGATCTCCTTTGTATTAGTATCAAGACAAGTATACTCAGCAGATCGTTGGTAGCCATGGGTAAATGACACCGTAGGTGTACTATGGAAGCGATGAAACATTCGTTACTATCACTGTAGATAATACCTTTATTTGAGGTAGCAGCTATTAGGACGTACTGCACGTTTTTTTTTAAATAGGTGTTTATAGATTTTTTCATATATATAGATGTGTTTTTATGAATTATATGAGTTATCACTTTTATGTTCTTTTTGTTATCATTTTTGTCAGTCTGTTTGTCGTATAGTGTGTATATATGTTTTCATGGTAGAAATATGTGGAAGTTGTATTACAATATGTTTTTTGTACACCGAATATGTTTGATATTTAAATTTTAGTGCATGGATTGTGGGTGTCCTTTGTCTGTATGTTTAGTCACTAGATAAAGGTTATTAGTCAATGTTAAGTATGTCATATTTGTTTTTAGAATACATGATATTTATGTGGATTCTTAATGTTAGGGCATTACATTTATTGTATTATAGCCCTGAAGAAGTCCTGTGTTGAGGACGAAACGCGTTGGCTGATGTTGTTCAGCAAGTGTTTTAAAGAAAAGAAGAATAAGGAGAAGACAACAATAAAACTACATTGACTTCTTGGACTTGTTTAGATACACCTAAAGTGGTGCGCCATCGAAATATATATATTATATAGTTCTTGTTTTAGGACAGCATCTTGGCGGCAGGTGCTGTGATGAATGCACACATTAGCATAGAAATCGGATCTGTGACATCTTTGTGTTAAATATATAGCAGGTTACAGGGACTAGGGGCCAGATGCACGAACAGTTTTGCATGGCGCAAACTGTGAAAATCGCAGTTTGCGCCATGCAAAACAGACATCGCGATGCACATTCCCATATTGCGAGTCGGTACCGACTCGCAAATAGGAAGGGGTGTTCCTTTCCTATTTGCGACTTGCACCGCAATTCGCAGTTAGTACCCACTTGAAGTGGGTGCTAACTCATTCGCAAAAGGGAAGGGGTCCCCATGTGAATATCGCACAAAATGTTTTTTCAGAGCAGGCAGTGGTCCAATGGACCACTGCCTACTATGAAAAAAATGGTTTCATTTTTTATTTCGCATTGCAACTCGTTTTCCTTTAAGGAAAACGAGCTGCAATACAAAAAAAAAAAAAAAAAACTGCTTTATTGAAAAAGCAGTCACAGACATGGAGGTCTGCTGTCTCCAGCAGGCCACCATCCCTGTGAGTGCAGGGAATCGCAAGGGGGTCGCAAATTGCGACCCACCTCATTAATATTAATGAGGTGGGTCTTTGCGACCCCCTTGCGATTCGCAGAAGGTGTCTGTGACACCATTCTGCATACGAATTTGCGAATCGGAAATTGCGAGTCGCACCAACTCGCTATTTCCGATTCACAAATTCGATTCATGCTACAACTGGCCCTAGGTGCATTTTTTTGTGCAACCTCCTGCCAATTGCATTATTAGTGTTGTATTAAGACCAACAGACCTGAGCGGTCCACTGAATCCTGATTACTGCTGTTTTTTTACTAATCCAGAAAGCAGTCAAGGAGCCCATTTTCCTTGTTGGCAACAAGGCACTTGCTGAAAGTTGCCCTGCATCCTAGAATAACTGCATAAGTGCCACATCATCAAGCCACACTATGCAGAATTAAGCAAAAGGTCCCCCGCCCATGCTGATTTCAGCTCTCAAACAGCTTGCAGAGTATCAGAAAATGATCATGAGAGATCATGATGCCAAACCAACACAAACTTTAGTGCAATGACCCAGTTCATGCCACTCAAAATTGCAATCTAATTCCCTTCAGTGACGTAGACTGCCTAATGCTTCGTTCAATTTCTTTGCGAATACCAATCAATGGCCTGTGCCTCACTAACTTACTCCAGTGCACAACATGGATGAAATGAGTCATAATTGCCACCATCCTCAGCAGTTCGGCCTGGGACTTTCTGAACCACTGCTGGGAACTGAAGAAGAACAGAATATGCAATCCATTAGGCAGACCAGCACCAGAAAATGAAATGCCTATCCAGCATTCAAATGGAGGACAGTGTTCTGTTGTGAGACTTCCACCATTGAGTGAATTTGAAGCTATTAAACCTAAGCTCTCACCCCATTGTTAGAAAAATCTAAAGATTTGTTCGACCCTGTGCAGGACAGTTATGCATGTGCACCCCCAAATTAAAAGATACATTGCATCACCTTGATCTGTACTGCTACCTGCAACATCCGACTCTCCACAGCCAAGACTGACTAGCTGGAGGAGGCACTCTGGCATCCAACTTGAGAGAACCCGGTGTTCGGCAAAGTATCTCTTTGCAAGGGCTATCTCCCTGCCCCATACCCTCTCCAAGATATTATTTCATTTGAAATACCTGTTTTCAATGACTGTGGAGATTTTCCACCCTGGAACTCTTCATGAGTGACACTCACTGGGTCATCACTTGTTTGGGGGAGTGATATTATGTCCGAATATGGATAGCATGTCAGGTCTCATTAACTATACCCCAGAGATTCCCATTGCTAGGCATTGGCATTTTATGATAAGAAGTGGCATCTTCCCACTCAAGGGGGAGGCCTGAACTAAAATCCTGATTAAGTCTACTGTGCCAGCGTAACTCTGTCTCCTTCTCCTCACATTCCTTCAGGGCACAGGCTACATCACCACCAGCCACAATTGGGCATTCTCTTTTCTTTCTGACTCTTTGCCCAGCTTTCAACAACATTTATATCTACACCATGGGACCCAACTCCACAACATCAGACATAAAGCATTAGGTAAGAGTACACCCCCAAGTAGGATTCCGCTTACATTATACCCCACTGTAGCTTTCTGCTACCATTTATATGTGTGACAGACATCAACTTACTATGAGAAGGATTGAAATAGAAATAGATGCAAAATCCTGAATTGAAAGAGGCCACTACAGCCCCAAGGAAGAAAGCACAGGCTGCTTACATCGCAAGAGCCACATGATTAGCTTAGGTCTTCCCTACAAGGGCATTGGAAGCCTGCAAGGTATACACTGTATCCTGTCATCCCCAGATATTTGCAGCGAATATGATCTCAGCCACAACTTGGCCCTGTAAATCCTAGCCTAAGGCCTATGCATTTCTGTACCTTCGGAATAGATTATATTTTTCTTTTGCTCGCAGCTGAAAGGTGAAGACGATATCTGACCTGCACCTGGTGTCAGGTCTCTTCTCCATATCGTATTAATTGTATTTGTCTAGACAGTAATGGCATGTTGCTTAAAATTCAAAGCAATATACCTTTAATACTTGGATATTCATACCAAGTGAGGCTGTGGTTAATTCTGTGACTAGGTCACATAAGTGACTGTCATTATTCGAAGAATGAGTGTCCTGTGTGCATAGTCTTGTTGGCTCCCTTTGATGGCAGTGCTGCATATGGCCTAGTGGTGGTTTGGAGATAGTTGTTTTCTTCTAGCAGCAGGAGGGTGGCTTGGTGGATTGCAAGAGCAGGCTGTGGATGCTAGCTGAAGGGTATGGTAGCTGGCTACCTGAAGGGATTTGCATGCATGAAGTCTGCCAGGGCTGGAATTTCCGGTGACAGTAAGAAATAATTCTTCACAGACGAGACGAGAGGAAGTCTTAATAGCCTAAGAAAGGGAACTGGAACGTGACTTGGTCTTATTTGGGAAAGTTACCTTGTGGCTCTACATCTCATTGATTTTGAACTGCCCTTTCGAGTCTATAGAGTTTGAAGATGGTAACAAGTACCATATGACACTCAGAACTGGGTGAAGAAATAAAAAGCATTGGCAAAGGCAATAGGTCGGGCCTATGCAAGATCTATTGGTTTTGTAAAGGTGCAAGCTGTTGTGCAACATGATTTAAAGTTAAGAAAAAAATGCTATGACACGACCAGTGTTGACCGCCTCATAGCGCTTTTTTAAAGCCATGTTGTATAGCAACCGTGCTGCTGTGCAACATGTGATCACAATTGTGGCAGAGCAACAACATGAGGGAGACGCGGGGGAGTGTAGAAGCAGCAACAAAGAGAGGAGGGATCCAACAAGAAAGAAGGGGAAAAATAGGAGAAAGCAGGAGGAGGGAAGTATGGGGAAATGGAGTGTGGTGAGACAAGAAAAAAAAGTACCAGAATCACACCATGATCAGCTGACCGGTGACTAATTAAATTGAATTAATCTGTGCTTAATCCATACTCCACTGAAAGAAACGGAAGTGGCTCTCGGCATGCACTGACCAATTAGAAGTCAGCAAAGAAGAGTGACAATGAAGCTAAACAATGGTAGGCAATGGGTGGGCTCTAAACCCTTCCCTGTAATAAAATATGCCAACATGCGGGTGAGCATGAACCTTTGCAGGCTCGACCGAAAAAGGAAGAGGAAAGCTAGCACCTCTGTGCCAAATATAAGAAGAGAATTGTGGGGAAGGGATCAGGCTACAGAGAACACGGACGCAGATTTCAAAACCCTTAACAGGGATTTTCCGTGATTTATTTGAGTTATAGGAGGGGTGGATCAAATAATATAATGGTAGCTCTTCTTTTTTTCTTCCTTTGTTTCTCTTCTGCGTGAGCTTTGGCTGGTTTTTTTCTTCCTTTGTTTCTCTTCTGCGTGAGCTTTGGCTGGTTAGGGTCTTTAATGGTTTTCTTTGCTTCCTCTCAGGTGGCGAGCTCGGGGTGTCCTCCTCTTGGTATAGCGGTTTTCTCGGAAGAACAAAGAGGACACAGCAGGTAAGTGGGACGGTATTTCCTTATCTTTTAATTTTAGGGTTTAGTGTGGGGAGGGGAGGAGGTGTGAGGGGAATTGAAGTGAACAATCAAGAAAAACAATTAATACAGGTGGTGTTTACGTGGGGAAGTTAGGAGTTTGTGAGGGTAGGCGGTTCTGAGCTCTACTTAGGCTAAAACTCGGGTGGGAGAGTGCCCTGGTAGTTCCCCTGCCCCTGTCTTCCCCTTTCCACCTCCGTCTCCCCCTCTGCCTCCCCTTCTCCCTTCTTATTGTGGCTGCCCTTGAAGAGGGCACGTACCTTGTGCAGCCACGACCCTCCTGGGCCGTGGCAGGCTGTTGCGTTTCCTCTCGGTCGTTCCGGCACGGGCGTCTCCTCCCAGTCGGGGTCTCTCTTCGGCTTCTCTTCTCCCCTCGATGGGGATCCGTCGCGTCTCTCCTGCTCCGCCCTCCTTTCATCCACCTCGATCGCGGCGTCTTCCTTTTTTGTCTGCTCGGCAACCCGGAAGTCCGGGGCCGATTGTCGTCTCCGCCCCCACGCGTCTCCTTGACGACGTGGACGGCAGCCGGAGGCGTCTGGTGATCGCCAATGTTGTAGAAAGGTAGGCGAGGCGAGCGACGCCCACCTACAAGAATATTTTATTATCTTTTCCCCTTGTTTCCTTGGTTTTATGCTGTCCATATCACAAGCGATGTGAAAACACAGCAGGTCCAAAAAATTAACACGACTCTATCCTCAGGCATATTTCCCAAATTAGCTGCATGCAAGGCTCAACAGACTAACATGACACTCTGGTATAATTTGTCCATCAACATATTAGCTAGAGTATGCATCAAACCACTGAGTGCATGAATGACCGAGTGAATAAAAAAACATACCAAGTACATGATCAAGAGGTGGTCTTGTGGATCTGCACTTTGTCGAGAAGTGTACACATGGGAGCTAAAGAAAGAGATAAGTGGCATCCTGACCTATCAGATTACCTGGGTCAATGCGACAAATTACCACTTCACAGTGGCTGGTTGGCGCACTGTCTCTCATCTATGGCAGTCATACGCTTCAGCTAAGCCACACTGCTCTCACAGAAAGAACCTGCGTTTGATGCCAGCAGGTTCAGCATTGGACTCTCAAAAACACATGGAGCAATTTCTCATTGCTAGGCCTAAGCATTTAAAACTCCCTTTCATCCTCCTTTCAATTCACAGAAAAACTGCTTTAGTTTAGCAGCTTTACAAACTCCGCCTTTTCAGGGTTGGAACGTTCTAGAACCCACCGACCCATGGACAATACAGAGACTGAAATATATCAATACCTCCATTTTTAAGTGTAAGATACAACACACATACAAATGTAATACACCCCAAACATTTATGCAAACTGCATTGAGTCTTCACCAGTGACTTCGATTTTTAGGAAGGAACCTTGATGTCAGGAGTAATGTAATTTGACAAATGGAACTCCTATTTCAGGTGTGCTGATTTTCCTCTATTGAGCTGGAATATGCATGTTTGTGTCTGCAGTGATTCAACGGATGTGGACTACTCAAGAGGCATCCATGATTCATTCCAATGGACCTGCTTGTGTATAGGCCATCATAGTTTCACAGACGGTAGCATTCTAAATCAGTATGTCATGCCCTAAATGATAACATCTTAATATCCTTTTTAAAAGTGATTTTGTACTTGGCTTAATCTAAAAAGTTGGTACCGCAGTATACCTTTACGCTGCGGTGGACTAAAGAAGGCAGACTTCGCAAGTCCCTCAGTTTTTCTGTATTATAACGTCTGACTCGTAGTATTTCTTTGAGTTTCCAAAACACACCTTCGAAGTATGTTCTGAAAACACGTGTCAGGCATGGGGTGATAGCCACAGTAACTCCAACAGAGCACTCCGCTCCACCTATCACCAGTCACTTATCAACCATGCCATAAACTTGCACCCTCTATGACCCTAAACTCATCATCAACTGACATTAATCCACCACTACGCTACACGCGTCACCTTTCCTATGTCATATCTTACCACCAATCAACCGTGCACCACCTCTGTCATCCCCACCTGCCACAAATCCATTGAAGCATTACCACTTCAAACAAACTGCTAGATCCATGATCAAAGTCCCAATGCCTAACACTATTCCCTTTTCGGTCTTACCACTTCTCGAATCCCGACTATCTCTAGCACTACACTCCCATGCACCTACCACAATTGTCCTTTTATCTCAATTGCTCCCTGATCCAACTCTATTTTTTTCATTAGTCCCATCTTAAAGGAATGCCTTCAGGACTAAGCAGGGCACTCTCTACAAGAAAAAGCAATTGTAGGCTTTTACAAGGCCGATGAAGATCTGCAAATTTATTTGGCATCTGCATTTACCTAGAGAAGGTACTTGTAAAACCAGTTATCGAAGGCTATAGCAGGGGTCCTGAAAAGTAATCTCAGTGAGGGGGTTCTGTATAGATTTACCTATTTGTGAAGCTGTTTCACAAAGGACACACAATACTGTGGAAATGATGTGGTGTCCATTTTCGGAGAGGGTCGTAATGGGAGTAAAGTGGAGGTAATGTGGGTACTGATTGGTGGACGTGTGTGTTCTTTGGAGCTAGGAATAAAGGGTATCTGGCTGTTATGAGAGCCTTGCATGGATACACCTTGTCTTAGAGAAAGCATGACCTATAGGACCACACCATTCCAGTATTAGTACCGCAAATAGTTTGAAGTTCTACAAACCAGGAGTCATGAGGAATGGGAATGAGAATCATTAAACATAATTCTTACTGACTCCATAGAATCAAAAAATATAACCAATGCAACCAAAGAGAAGAAACGTAATTGTAGTTTCAAGGTATGTATAATACCTGAAGCCACCTTGAATAATCTATTCCCACTCAATGATATACGTTACAATGCCTTATTTCTGCACCAGCTTGACAGATTCACAAAAGGTGTGGTGTACATGTGTAAATGGTTCAGTTTGTTCCAAAGATTGGGGTCAGAGGACAGTATGCTCAGCACCTGCACTTCCAAAACCAAACTCCACGAGTGCTGTACAAGGTTAATGCTTCTTCAAAAGGAAGTTTAATAATCAATTGTTCAATACATTTGATACTCCAATAATATGAACGATGTACTCAATTCCTTTCATAATCATAATCTTGCTTTCTTTATTTCTTATATTTGTTTGGACAGAAATGATCCTCTACTAGAACACAGCCAACACATGTTTCGAGGTCACATTTCTTCTTCAAGGTAAGGAATTAATTCTTGGGTTATGTTTCCTGTGAAACGCAATGAGAATCTTTTCTGTGAGTTTGTTGTTCCTTGATATTTCTAAGACACTCCTGATGCCATAAAGAAATGCAGGACTTACAAATTGAGATGGTAAGAATCACAGCATCAGCATCATCAACACACTCAAAGCAGCACTGCATACCGGTCAGCAAACACATTATGTAACCTCATCTTCTCAGAATTGCCATCTATCACATAATACCTCCTGTACCACTGGTTTAGAACAACCACCTAAACATCTTCCTTTTCCTTCTTAGTCTCCAAACAACTCACTGAGATTAACCAGAAGGAGAAAAACAAACCTTGATATCCTCCAAAGAATTCATAAAGATCCAACTCATTCCTCCCCTGCCTCTTGCATATTAAACTTCAAAAAATTTCTAAAGACATTTCTGGAAAACAATGTGAACACCCATGCTCCAAATGAAACACACAAGTGCAAGAAGAACCATGTTGCACCTTGGTACACCAAAAACAGTGCTAAAAACAACTACTCCAACCACAGTGAGGAAAGAAAATGGATGAACAGATGAGCCCCCAGTGACCTTATTCCACTCATTTCCTTCCGTACAGTATGCATACAACTCTTATCAGCCAAGTACTCAGCGGCGGGCACCACAAATCTCAATGGAGGGGCAGGAGAGGGGATGACGGGACAGGGTAAAGACGGAAATACATTTTGTTTAAAACACTTACCTTTCAATTCCAGTCGCTGCTGTCTCGCTCCTCTTCTGGTGTCTCAGCTTTCTCTAGGACACCAACACAGGCTCTCCAGCAACCTGGTGTTGCTTTCATGGTATGGCTAGCATGAAAGGAACACCAGGATTGGTCTGAGCGGCTCGAACTGTCACTCAGACACAGCGCTGGGGCCTGTGCAGTTTCTCCAGCCCGGCTGTTAAACATAGCCGGGCTGGAGAAATCTAAGTGCGTATGTGTGTGTGGCTGGCCTGAGACAGCTGCCCAAACACACATGCGCACTTAGTGCACCCTCTCTTCCTCCCCCTTTCCCACGTACCATGGCACGGCCCCACCCCTCACTGTACTGCTGACTGAGCCAGCAGTTAAAAAATAAAACGATACTGGAAATATTGTTTCATTTTTCATCCTCTGGCTCTTGGCTGGGGGGGGGGCGAGGCTCCTCTGCCATTGCAGAGGAGCCACCCCTGCAAGTACTATACCAACACCATTAATAAAGCGATGAACACACCCCGCAAGCATGTGCAGTTCCATCAACCTTTACCTCAGCTAAAATACAGGAAATCTGACAGCACAACTTTGCTCACTGCTGTCAAATCCTCCCCCCACCACAAATGCACACATCCTTGGCAGGGTATTCCCCAAGACTTTTTGCCTTCACTCCTTGATTTTTGCTGAATTTGTTTTTGTTGTATTAGGACTCTTGTAATGTCTGTGCACTTTACGCCTGCTGACCATTGCTAAAGTGCTTGTGCTCCCTCCTTCAAACATGGAAAACTGGACTGCACCTCATGGGCACATTTGCTTTACTTGTAAGTCCCTAGTAAATGGTACTACCTGTACCCAGGGCCTGTAATTTAAATGCTAATAGTGGGCATTGTGCCATGTGCTGAAGTAGTACAGTCAAACCTGTTTCACTCATGCCACTGCAAACTGTGTGCAGTTTTAAATTCCCATTTCTACCTGGCAAATTAAACCTTTTGCCACGCCTAAACCTTCCTTTTTAATACTTGCAAGTCACCCCAATGGTTGGCTCTAAAGGATCATAGGACAGGGGCATTGCATTTCAAAAGTAGGGCATGTGTACTTACATTTTACATGTCCTAGGAGTGAAAAACTATTAAAGTCATTTTTCACTGTTGTGAGGCCTATCCCTCCCACTGATTAACACTGATTTACATTATTACATTCAATAAGTGCTAACACTTCAAAGGGCTTTGCCTCCAGCCAACGAAAAGGAACCTAACACCAGATCTGCCCTGCCTCATGTCACTCCAGACAAATTTGGAGCCATGACCAGAGGAAGGAGAAGGACTTTCCAGAACCAGTTGTTAGGGTGGGACAGGGAGCCCCCTTTACAAAGGCTGGCACCAAGTATAAATATTGGACCTCCAGAACCACTCATCAGACCACTCAAGGACCTGTGAACGATTCAGAAGAAGGACTGCCCTGCCCTGCTGGCACATAGACTTCCCTTCTGTTTGAAGTGCTTTCTTGCTATCTGAAGAAGTAAGAAAGAGGAATATTGCACTTACTGCCTTGATCCCAGTCTGCCCAGAGTGACTCAGAATGGCTCCAAAGATCAGTTTGCTGACCTCCTATTTGAGCTACAGGGACACAACACGCTTCCAGAGGCCTGCCGTGCAACTGCCCAGCTGACTAGCACCAACTGCACATGCCTAAGCCTGCCTGAGTTCTGCTACCTGCCTGTGCTGGAGTGAGTCCTAATCCCCATGAGGTGCCTCCATGTCCTGGACCCTTAGCTGCCACCAGAGATCACTCCTTGCCTAACTGCAGGTTCTATCAGATTTGCTGTGGAACAATGCAGTGCCCCACCAAGTCACTCAGAGCCTGCCCAGAAGCTCCACTGGATCCAACGTCAAGCAACACAAAGCCAGTCAAAGCCTCGCAACATAGGTGAAAGCTTCATCGTAACCAACGGCGATCCCCACCAACCCTCTCTGCCAAACTGAAAGCTTCATCAGATCTGACACATAGCAATGTAAAGCCTCCATGGAGGTTAATTCACCAAAACGCCAGGGGTAGTGGAAGTGACATCACACACCATTTCATCTTTACTTTCATTCACACACACGCTTACCCATACACACACATTCACTTATACACACACTCTTTTACATAAGCACACTCTCACCGTCAAGCATGCACAAAACATACATTTAAAGTGTTTTTTACTTCCTTCAGCTGTCAAGGAGGATCATATTCCAGCTAACTGTACTTCATTTTTATTACATATTATTTTTCGCTATTAGGGTACTATCAAAGACTGAGAGAAAACAAGAAAGTGGAGCCCCAAGCAATATCCACAAGACGAGCTGCCCTATGTTTCTGACACTGATGTGTCCATCTCTGAGGCCAGGGGTAGCAAAGGCAGTCACAGGGGTGGCAAGGGGAAAGCTGGGGGTAGCAGCTGCGACCCCTGGTGACCTCTAAATGACATTCATGGAAGCCTGGCTGTCCAGCTGAAAGCTCCATCTGAAATGACGACGAGTGACGCAAGGCCCTGCAAAGCCTCTCCACACGGCTGAGAGCTTATTCGCAATCGATGCCAAGTGACGTGAAGCCTTGCAAAGCCTTGCTGCACAGCTGAAAGCATCTTCGGAACCAACACAGAAAGATGCAAAGCCCCAAAAAGCATCACAGTGCAGACCTCGCACCAAGGACATAAAGTACAACTCACAGCGGCCCAAACTCAGTCATGTCCAATTTCTGCACTCCATTGCGATCAGCCTGAACTTGTTACTTTGTCCCGGTCCAGCATATCTAGGTACCCACAATTAGTGCTTTGGGCCTTTCAGAGCTATTTTTACCTAAAAATTTCAAATTCAATATCTCCGGTTCTACTTATTTGATTTTTACTGTTCTGGCATCATTTTATTTATTAAAATTTACTATTTTACTGAATTGGTTTGGGATTTTTATTTTGTTGTGTTTTCACTTTATCACTGTTTGTGTGCCGAATAAATACTTTGTGCCAAGCTACCAGAGATTTGCACACAGGTTAATTTACTGGCCTTTTGTGGTTCACCCTGACAAGGATTGTGGTTGTTGCCTGGATGGGGCTGGAGGAGCATAAAAAGATTTCCAAATTTAAGATCAGCATGACAAAATCGGAGATATTGAATCTGACAGGCCCACAACAGACATAAACTTCCTCAGATTGTACAAAGGTTCACTGGGCCACAAAACATACTTAATATTTGTGAGTCTTCATCACCTTAATCCAATAGATCTAAACAAAGTCAATTATCTTTCATGTTCTTTACATTATAAGAGGACTTACGGATGTGGGCCCCAATAACTATTTCTTGCATGGGAAAAATAAACTGTCTCAAAACGACAGTCCTCCCAGAGGTTCTTTATCTTTTCAGGCCTTCCCTATTATGCTACTTGGGAACTTTTTTGTTGACCTTAAGCGCATACTGCGGAAGTATATCTCGAGAGGAGGACCGACCAAGGATCACCTACAAAACCATGTGTCAGCTTAAACAGAAAGGGGGTCTTTCATTACCTGACTTGAAAACCTATTATAGAGTAGCTTAACTGAGGGACATCTCAGAATGGAACATTAGGATGTCTGATAAAATATGGATGAACATGGATAGGGCAATAATGGGGTCTTTTACTTGAAACTAAAGAATAATGGAGCAGCAAAAGCCTACCTCTGCATTTCAACATCCACAACACTACAGATCTTGGATACCTTAAATAAACATTTGCATTGGACAACATTCCTTTCCCCATATTCCAACGTCTACTTTACCCCTACTTTCATTCCTGCCTTGTATCCAGAGCCTTTTAACTTGTGGTGGAGTGAGATTGCAAATGATTTCCAACATGTTTAGAAATTGTACCATCAAGGATTTTGTAGAACCTGCATTTAGTTTTCACTTAGAGAAAGCAGAGCATTTAAGTGCATGCATATAAGATGCTGAGTCTTACATCCTATGCTTAATAAATTCAAGCAACAGGCATTAAGGTTAGAGGGGATAATTGTAAAATATACATGCATATGCGTATATATATAAAAATATATATATATATATATATGTGTATATATATATATATATATATATATATATATATAGAGAGAGAGAGAGAGAGAGAGAGAGAGAGAGAGAAATAGTAGGATAAGATAGCCCAAATAGATTTAAGTGCATCAATTATTTCTATCCACCAAGGTTTAATATGTGGGCAATTCCACAAGATGTGTTTTAAATCTCCCACTGTGTCCACCCGCTCCAGCACTTCAGGATGCCAGGGGGATAAAGCGTGTGTAATTTCGCTGGATACTGGTACCAGTTAAGTAGGAGCCACCAATCTGCCTCCCTACCCAGGATGCTCCATACATTTTATGCAAGTCCCTCTATATGTGTGTCAACTGGTACATATATATATATATATGTGTATATATATATATATATATATATATATATATATATATATAGAACATAAATCGCTGTGTCCTTAACCAACAGCGTAGCAGACCGAGATGGGGTTGCGACCCCCTCGTATCAAAATAACATTAAATTGGCTATTTTTGATATATAGTCCGTTTTCAATGTCACTTGGTTTTTGTTTGGACTTAGCATTTAAAAATGAGACAGTTGAAGGGTCAATTACCCGTTTCCGAAACGTGTTGGGATTACTGGATGACCATTAAAAATCTTCACTTCAGCAATGTTTTTGTGACGGAGACTTATTATTGACGTCCGTGGTGAGATGTGAGGATTCGCCTGGCCGGATATTATGTGTTATTTTGATATATATATATTATATTATAATATTAAAATAAATATATATATATAGATATATATATTACTCTTACTAAACTGTTTTATCCCCCTAGCATAGCATCCTGAAGTGCTGGAGCGGGTGAACACAGTGGGGGATTTAAAACACATCTGGTGGAATTTCCCACATACTATGCCTTAGTGGATAGAAGTACTTGATGCACTTAAATCTTTTCTCGGCTACCCTATCAGCAAGAATTCCGTCTATTCAACAAAAACAACAAGCAACCAAATAGTCCAAACAGGGCTTAATGACATGAACCTGGCCAGATTAGAACCACACTCTTCAGCCATTACTGAGTAACTTTGGTTCATTTCATCCTAGGCACCAACCTCACCCTCATGGAACATACCACCACGTAAATCAAGACAGCCTCTTACCAACTCTCTCTACTGAAGTGAAACTGTTCCTCCCAGAAAGCAACTTCAGAACTGCTGGCACTCTTGTAATCTTGAATTTGGACGATGGCCACCACCCCGCTTCATGGTCTCCCAAACTCTTCGATGGGTCCCCTTAAGGTCATCATGCATGCAGCAGCACGCCTTATTCAGGGCTTTGAAGAAATTTGGCCAGATCACCCCAACACTGATAAAACTCTACTGGGTCCTTCTGCTAACCCGGGCCATCTTCAAAACCAATTGCATAATCTAATGTGCTGAGATTGCATGCTTTGGCACAATACAACCACAACTACTGACTTTGACAATGCTTGTTATGTTTGGCACAGTGACGAATTTGCTTCACTATCTCAAATTATTTTGTTTGTAAGGGATACAGAGAAGGGGACCAGGTGGAGTTCCACTATGGGATGCATCAATCCCATACCAAAATTCAAAGAGTGTGTGACGCGCTGCTTTGCCTCTGGGTGCAAAAAGAGCACACTGACAGATCGACAATTCCTTGGTGTAAATTACTATTTACTCCTCTCAGTGACATGGCTATTTTGAAATGCTACCTTTTCGAAAATACTTGTTTGTTATCCATTTGCATACAAAGAAAGAGGAACCATTAAACAAGGCAACTTTTCACTATTTGCATAATGAGCAGTAAATGTTATAAGGGTAATCGGAATACAGTTCGGTTTAATTGTTCCTTTGTTACACGCCCCTTTTATATGCAGATAAACCAGGGGAGAGAGTGGAGCGCCCTAGATGCCCGGAAGCAACCTTTGGCACTGAGCGCACTCCGTTGCACACCTCATTATCAGGCTCCTTTCTTGAGGTTTCGGTGACCCCCAATAACAAGATAATGTATCTAGCCTGTGAGCAACGCACACCACCTCCTTTCATCCCTTCCTTTCAAAGCGTCTTTGTTGTCGTTGTTTCTCTTCTGGGTGCTTTATGGAGGGAACACGTTCAAGGGCGAGGCCCGCCGTCAGGATGGTACGGCTGGCCAGCGTCCTTGGATCCAGGACATGGGCGCCGAAGGGGAGGGTGGGTGACGTGAGGTGGAACAGTGGTGAGCGAGCTGACACGACAAAGGCAGGGGGCGTGAGGTGGGGGTCCCTTACATAACTCCCTCTCTGGCATTCCTGTGTCACTGTGACCTCAGATAATACCGCCATGGAGAAAGATGATGTGCGAGGGAGACTGCTTCTCGTATTAGCTGGTGTATTAACTCACAGGGTTCACGCTCCTGCTGCTGAGATCCGAGGAGCTACAAGTCTCAGCTTCATGTACCAGCAAGACCGATTTGGCTCAGTTCTTTCTAGTTGGATGAGATATGTGTCAATGAGTTCAGTAATAATGGCAGTGGTAGAAGCCACCACTGATATATGTGGAACAAAACTATTTTACTTGAGCTGTGTTGTTAAATTATGATATGGAATATGACCTATCACTGGGGAAAAACAACGCCCGTCCCCCTGAATGAATTGTTATCCTAATAATTTCCATTCGTGATTTTTACTTCACAGTTTCACCTGGATCACTCCCTTCATTATCTTAAAACAAATGACTTTCATCAGCAGCTTTTCTGGTATACCTTTTCCAACACGTTTCACGACCAGACCACCGTCGCTTTATCAAGGCAATTGGCGAGAAGAACACACTTAAAAAAAAACATGATTGTCAAAATAAATTACACAATTCCTATATGAAAGATACACTAAATTACATCCATGCATTGTTACTTTGTAGCTGTGCATAGACAGATATTCCAAAAATTGAATACTTTCTGATACATCTAGAAAAGAAAGATCATAAAAGGGTTTTAGATATTCATTCAATTGTGTCTCTAGTTACAGAAAAGTGTAGGCAGCTTGTGTGTGATTCCTTTCTCATGATTCAATGTGATATTGCAAACTACTGTAATAGACACAATAAAACATAAGGTATAGCTATTCCTTTTTCATAATTCTATGGAATGTTTTAGACGGTCCTAAAAGGCACAATAGAATTTTCATTTAATTGTTCTTGCATAACTGAAGCATGTTACATCAAATTATTCATAAAGCAATTTATTTTTCACAATTCAGTGGAAAATTCTAGGGCATCCTGAGAGGCATAATAAACTTTTCATTTAGTTATTCATTTATGATTGATGTATGATTGGTTACCAATACCGACTCAATTAATTTAGTGAACAGTATAATATGCCATGTTTTGTTCTATATAATCCCACTGTAAACAAGAGCCATCTAAGAGAACATATATATTAAACCAGCATTTGCAATGCAATATCTCTCACATTTTTTGATTTAGAGCTATTGGCATTGTAATTTCATAAAGGGACTTTTCTTGCCCCATACATTGGTCAACCCTGCGTCATAATTTCGTCTTTTCCTGCCATATAAATCCAGTGGCCCAGCATTTAACTAAAGCACTTCAATTTACCATCTTAAAACATTTAGGGGGTCATTACGACCTCGGACCGCCGTGCGGAAGACCGCCTGTGCAGGCGGTTTGGCGCTCGGCGTATTATGACTGTTGGCTGCTCTCTGTCGTTATTCCGATGGAGAGCCGCCAACAGCCATACTTGCGGGCGGGGGGGAAGTGGAGGTTGCCCCACCTCCACCGCCACGCCAACAGAACACCGCCCAGCGAATCACCGCCGTGGCGGTGTTCTGTTGGTGGTGTGGTGTCGGCGGAGCTGCCCCCATGGCTCCCGTCCCCTCCCAGAGGATCGACGGACCAGGTAAGTCGATCGTCTGTTAGGGGAGGGGGTGGGGGGGTGTTGTGGGTTGTGTGCGTGCATGGGGGTGTGCATGTGTGTATGTAGAGGGGGTGTGTGAGTGCATGTATGCTTGCGTGGTGTTGTGTGTATGGGAATGAGTGCATGTATGACTGTGGGTATGTCTGTATGGATGTGTGCGTGTATGTTTGAATATGGCTGTGCGTGTCTGATTGTGTGTGTGGATGTAGGCATGTATGTCGGGGTGTGCGCGTGTTGGTGGTGCCTGCATGCGTGTCGGGTGTGTGAGTAATGTTATGTTAGGGGTCTGGGTGGGGAGGGGGGCCCTGCCACCTTTGGAGGGTGGCAGGGGTGGAGGGGGGTGTAGGGGAGGGCGTTGGGGTGGGGGTGGGGGTGGGAGAGACCCCTATCAGTGCCAGGGAAGGAATTCCCTGGCACTGATAGTGCTTACCGCCATGGATTTCATGGTGGTTGAAACCGCTGGAAATCCACGGCGGTAAGCCGGGTCCAAATACCGCCGGCGGTATACTGACGGCCGCCGGGCTGGAGACCCAGGTCTCCAGCCCGGCGGTCGTCTCCGCCCTGACGGGCGGGATGGAGAACCGGCGGATGACCATGGCGGTAACCGCCATGGTCATAATTCACCAAGGTAGGACCGCCAGCCTGTTGGCGGTCTTCCCGCCGGTTCTCCGCCATCCGCCAGGGTTGTAATGACCCCCTTACAATTATCAAATAAACCTTTATCTGAAATAAACGTTTGGCATTAGAGTGCAATACTCAAAACCACATAACAAAAATATAATTTGGGACGGATAGGAGGGTGAAAAGAAAGAGGGATTTTGGAGTAAAGATGGAGAGGGCAAGTGGCATAGTACCGGCGTCATGGGACCTGGAGTAAGAAAGGAAAATGGCTGACTGGAATTTTGATAGGAAAATACAGTAGTAATTAGAGTTGAGTGAGGTCCATAGGTGTCTGGGCCCCGGTGCCACAGTACCTGTTGCTCCATTGATCACTAGACCTCAGGAGAGAAAGCGGATGGGGCAGAAAAGGAGAAGCAAAAGGAATACAACAGGCAAAAGGAAGAAAGAGATGGGGTCTCAAAGAAATAAAATAATGAGAAAATGAAAACAGAACTAAGAGAAGAAATAGAACAAACATGTGAGACAAAAGAAAAAAGGGAAGGAAGCTAGCAAACAAAAGATAAAGAGGAAAAACTAATGAAAGAAGCATGAAAATAAAAGAAAAATGAACATTAGAGAAAAAAGAGAGATGGTGAGAGAAACAAGCAGCGAAAGAACCAGGGCATTTATGTACTGACACATTTCCAGCAGACACAGAATGGGATAACTACTTTGGTACTTCATCCGACAAGTAGCTTGTGGCTTCCACACACAAAACAGAAAAAGAGGGATTTATAATTAAACATGAGTTGACAGATAAAGATAAGAAAAACACTAGATCATGGGTACTCACAAACTTTTTCTCGGGGGCCAAAATTGCAGTATGGTTTGCGGACGAGGGCCGCACTGAAGTGACAGCGGGGGGCGGGGCTTAGAGGGGGCGGGGCTTAGAGGGGGAACAACCACCCCACCCCCTTTTTCAAAACAATGCCCCTACCCCAGTAACACACACAGCGCGCACACATACAGCGCCATCTGCTCTCACCCCTACCCCAGTAACACACACAGCGCGCACACATACAGCGCCATCTGCTCTCACCCCTACCCCAGTAACACACACAGCGCGCACACACACAGCGCCATCTGCTCTCACCCCTACCCCAGTAACACACACAGCGCCATCTGCTCTCACCCCTACCCCAGTAACACACACTGCGCCATCTGCACACAGCACCATCTGCTCCCACCCCTACCCCAGTAACACACACAGCGCCATCTGCTCTCACCCCTACCCCAGTAACACACACTGCGCCATCTGCACACAGCGCCATCTGCTCCCACCCCTACCCCAGTAACACACACAGCGCCATCTGCACACAGCGCCATCTGCTCTCACCCCTACCCCAGTAACACACACTGCGCCATCTGCACACAGCGCCATCTGCTCCCACCCCTACCCCAGTAACACACACAGCGCCATCTGCACACAGCGCCATCTGCTCTCACCCCTACCCCAGTAACACACACAGCGCCATCTGCTCTCACCCCTACCCCAGTAACACACACTGCGCCATCTGCACACAGCGCCATCTGCTCCCACCCCTACCCCAGTAACACACACAGCGCCATCTGCACACAGCGCCATCTGCTCTTACCCCTACCCCAGTAACACACACAGCGCCATCTGCTCTCACCCCTACCCCAGTAACACACACTGCACCATCTGCACACAGCGCCATCTGCTCTCACCCCTACCCCAGTAACACACACTGCGCCATCTGCATACAGCGCCATCTGCTCTCACCCCTACCCCAGTAACACACACTGCGCCATCTGCACACAGCGCCATCTGCTCCCACCCCTACCCTAGTAACACACACAGCGCCATCTGCTCTCACCCCTACCCCAGTAACACACACAGCACCATCTGCTCTCACCCCTACCCCAGTAACACACACTGCACCATCTGCACACAGCGCCATCTGCTCTCACCCCTACCCCAGTAACACACACTGCGCCATCTGCACACAGCGCCATCTGCTCTCACCCACCCCAGTAACACACACACACAGCGCACACAGCGCAATCTGCTCTCACGCCTACCCCAGTAACACACACTACATTAAAAACAAATAAATAAATAACCAAAGAGCCTTACCTGACTCAAAGCACTGTAAAGATGCCACAAATGTGGAACAGCAGGCAGGCAGGCGGGCAGCAGACGTGGAGCCGGTGACAGGAAGCAGACGACCAAAGACCCATAAAAGTTAGCTGCAAGCGCTGACTTTTATGGGGCTTTGGCTTCCAGGATCGTCAGGGCAACGCCATAAACAATGGCCGCCGTATGTAAACATAGAGGAGGGCCGCGGGAGCATGCTCCCGCGGCCCTCTTCTATGTTTACATACTGCTGCCATTATGATGTGGCGTTTGGTGTGCGTCTCGCGGGCCGCCAAGCTAGGTCCGTGGGGCCGCTGGCGGCCCGCGGGCCGTACTTTGAGTACCGTTGCACTAGATAAAGGAAGGAAGAAAGATCTAAAAAAAAGTGAAAGGACACATACCGAGTCAAAAGAAAGAGCAAATAAAAAAGATAAAGAAAGAATGAAGGTAAGAGAAAAAAATAGTGAAAGAATGAACGCCTGATGAAGAAAAAAGAAAGGAATGAAAAAAGGAAAGAAATAACCAGGTTTTTGCAAGTTTGAAAGAGGAGGTAGCAAGAGGAAGAGGAAAATAAAAAAAGGGAGAGGAGTAGAAATAAACAGTAGAAAGAAAGAGCCAAACTGTTAACGTGTGGATTTTAACAGCTGGAAAAAGGAAAGTGGGGGAGAAAGAAAACATTGAGAGTAAACAGAGTAAAGGAAAGAACGGAGTGAGGTAGGTGAAGCAGACCCTCCCAAATGAAGATGGCAGCTAAAAATAAATGTAATTGGCTCTCCCACGTCCTTAAACAGAAGTCAGTGTGTGGAACAGCAGGAGGCACTGCAAAACAGCAGGAGGTGCATTAACAGATTTGTATGTGAACCCCAATACAGCAATATTGGTGTGCTTCAGATCAGGATTGGGGGTATGGACGGAGCTGTGTCCTGAATGCAAGAACTGAGGTGCTCTAGCAGACAGCATGTTTGATGTTCCTGGCACCGGCACAGGTGAGGGCTTGGAGTGTGTGAACTGAGGCGCACTGATGGAGCTGCGCCTGAGGCCCCAGTACTAGAGCAACAGAGTGTACTGACTGGAAGAAATGAGGTGCTTTGGCAGACAGCGTGTGTGGGGCTCCTGGCACTGGCACGGCTGAGGGCTTGGAGTGTGTGAGCTGAGGTCCACTGATGGAGCTGCACCCGAGCCCCCAGTACTGGAGCAACAGAGTGTACTGACTGGAAGAAATGAGGTGCTTTGGCAGACAGCGTGTGTGGGGCTCCTGGCACTGACAACGGCTGAGGGCTTGGAGTGTGTGAGCTGAGGTCCGCTGATGGAGCTGCACCCGAGCCCCCAGTACTGAAGCAACAGAGTGTACTGACTGGAAGAAATGAGGTGCTTTGGCAGACAGCGTGTGTGGTGCTACTGGCATTGGCACGGCTGAAGACTTGGAGTGTGTGAGCTGAGGTCCACTGATGGAGCTGCACTCGAGCCCCCAGTACTGAAGCAGGAGAGTGTACTGACTGCAAGAACTGAGGTGCTCTGGCAGACAGTGTGTGTGTGATTCCTGGCACTGGCACTGAACTGAGGTGCACGGAAGGAGCTGCGAGGGGGATCCCAGTATAGAACAGAAGTGGGCACTGTCTCTAAGGATTGTGGAGTCCTGGTAGAGGTGGTTGCCTAGGCTTTAAGCAATTACAAGTGATCCTCCTCCTTTGCTCTCAGCACCAAGAAAATCCAAGCTAAGGAAAGGTTTGAGCCAGGCAACTGAGAGAGGTTGCAGAGAGCCCACAAAGACCAAATGTGACCAAGATAACAGCCTGATTTAAAGGCTTGTTTACACCTAAGGTCAGAGCAAGAATGCTCTGCAAGTGAAAAGGGAAGCTTCTCTGGATAGCAGGAGGAAACAAAGTTTTAAAAAAATCCCCTACAGACCAGGTAAACAGGACAAAGCGTAATTATACAATAGTTGTATCCCATACAGTGCTCCCACACAGAAGAAGGAGGGACAAAGAGGCATGACTGACCACTAGCAAGCAAGGATTTTTAAATGACACTGAAACTAACAAATGAAATAGCTGGTAGCCCCCAGAAGAAGTACACTTAAATGTAAACAAGAGGTCGTATGCTAACGCTCGTCCTTAAAAGAAAATAAGAAATCACCTGCCTTTTTGGGCATCGATAATTATCTCAATTTCATTGTGTACTCTTTGTCAATTTCAATAAATACCCTTTAACATGTTGATCAAAATGGAAGAACATCATTATAATAATTCAAAATCATGTTCTACATAAGTGAAACTAAAATAAATATAAATGAGCCTTCACACAATCTCAATCTCCACTATAACGGATATCCTCAAAATCCCACAGCCACTCCCATGTACACCATGTTTACAAACATATAATTAGTATGCAATCCCACACAGGAATTACAGCATCACATTAAAAACATTGTATTGCATCAAGGGACAAAGAGCAAATAGATGCAATGCTTAAGAATCTTGTGACAAAAGAAACCTGATGCACTTGAGTTTTGTTTTATCTACCAAAGGGTCACAAGTATCTAACAGAACCTCCATTGAGACCAATTGTTTCTTTTGAGAATTTAGTGAATCAGGTTTGCTATTATCTGAAACAGTCTTTGACATGTTTCTATGATATCATTCCCCATATAGAGGGCTTACAAACAGCACAGCATGTGATGGATCAGCACCCAAAAATCGAAATTCCAATTGAACTCTTAATGGAATTAAAGAATTGTATTTTATTCAACAACTGCTTTAACTTAAGCATTGTATGCTACCAACAAACAATAGGTATGGCAATAAGAAGTAACACAGCATTGGAATGGAGTTTTTAGGTGTGGGCAGGATGCCCTGCTTCTCCAGGATCTTCGGGCGAGTGGTAGGGTCCAAGGGCAGGGGTCGATGTAATTGGCCACTGGGTCCTCGGGCCCTGGTCACAGGGCTTCTTAGGTCCCCTTGCCTAGTGGTTGGGTGCCATGTTAGGTTCGACACACTAGCTGGCAAGGGATATTTAGCTTACATTTTTCCTCAGGTTACTAGTGTAGGTAGTGTTACACATTTCAATGAAGCAATAATATGGAAACATTAACCCTCAATGTAAATCAGGCTCTGCTTACCTTGAAGGAAGCTGGCAGGTCCGACTTATGGCCCAAGTAAAGGTCAGCTTGCGGGGTTGGCAGCAGTTGTCATGGCTTACTCCTGCCTGAGCCACAAACATAAAAAAATGTTCCAGGAGGCAGCATGGGGCAGGCCTGCCATTGCGGATGGCAGTGCATCGCCGCAATACTGGTGAGGGCGGGAGGGGGAATAAGTCCCCGGGTGGCCCACGGGGCAAGCAGGCAGTTCAGGGCAGTTGAACGGTGAGTGGGGCCACAAGGCAGTTGCGCTCGCCTGCTATGGCGGGGGCCAATGGTGTAGGAGCAGGGCGGGGTGGGGCGCGGAGTTAGGAGGGTTGCAACAGGCGGGGCGGTGAAAGAGAAGGTGCCAGTTAGGCAGGGGAAGCCTTTGGTAGGTGTGACAGCTTACCCATGCAGGCTAGAGAACATGATGACGCCTCTGGGCCAGCAGGGGGCAGCTCCAGTGATGTCAGAGGACAGGGCCTATGAGATGCAGGGCCTGCCTTTGGACCTATCAAGTGCCCATAGGCAGGCCCAATCTGTGGAGAATGTGCTTCCTTCAATGGCAGCTCACAGTGAAGGAGAAGTACTGTAGGTGGGGGCCACAAATGAGGTGGCTGCCTTAGAGCAGCAGGGTGGGCAGGAGCTTTCCCCTAGGAGATGGGGGATATCTGGTGAGGTGAGGTCATTAGGGATAAGTGTTCGGGTGCGGCTGTAGCCTCTTTTGGCCAGTGGGTGGGTGGAGACCAGGGGAATATGGGATTGAGTAGGTTTGGGCCCTCACCAGTACATTTGGGGCAAAGGAAGGAAATGGGTGAGGGTGTATGTCCTGAGAGGTTTGCATGGTGTAGTTGCGGGTAAATGGGTGTGGTGCCCTGATAGGCCCTCCAGTGAGTATTGTCATTGGGATCAGGGTCAGTTTAGTGCCAGTCAGGTGGTTCAGGCAGGACAGGTGGCAGATTCCAGTCAGCTAGGAGGGTCTTGTGCAGCCTGTCGACCCTGGTCCGAAGATAGAGCTCGTGTAAATGCTGCCCACTCTAGGAGGTCGGGGGACCATTTGACAGAGCAACAAGGATTGGGATCTTCGTACGCCTTGCAACAAACCGACTTGTACACAGAGCTTTATGAAGAGCAATTTGGAGATGGGGATGTTGAGGATGGTGCTGTGCCTGGAAATAGTAGGGTTTTGGAAGGTGTGCCTCATGAGTGTGACATTGAACTGGATTTTAAGGAGGACGAGTTATAGAATGGAGAGCTTGTGGAAAAAGAAGAGCGTGAGTACAAGTGGTGGGCGGCTCCTCATCTATGTCATGGACGTGATGTTGCTAATCGGAGGGAGAGCCTTGGTGTTTTTCAGCAAAATGCCATGGTTTCAGAGATGGCTTGGGCAGTGTCCATCCAAGCAGAGGCACGACCGGCATCTGGACAGACAGCTTTCGTACGGGCCCGATAATAAAGCTAAGTCAGAACTTTTGTGCAGGGGGGCAGTGTGGGGTGGATAGAGGTCGGGTGCAGGCTGTGGGGTCAGAGAATGGTGTTGGGAAATGTTGCCTGTGGCTTTTGAAGGATAAGTATGGTCAAGATCAAGGTATGGGTATGGAAACAGAAGGGGAGAGTGTACAGGGCAAAGAGGGGTCGAAGGTAGGAGTTCAGGAGAAGGTATCTGGTTCTGGAGAGGTGGAGGTAGAAGATAGTGCAGGGGAAAACAAGGAATCCAAGGATTTGAAATGCAGTGGGCTCCCCTACATGGGGATTACTAAGCTGCTATGGGCTCATCTGATGCTGGTTACCAAGGAGAGCATTTGCAAAGGGGAGTATATTGAACTCTTTCAGCTCTTGCACAGGGAGATAAGGGCGAAGGAAGGGCAAAGGAAGTTACAAAATAGGAAGAATAAGAGCTATTATGGCGGCCTAAGGTCCTGGTAAACATTGAAAACTGGAAAACTGGACAGCTGCTTCCCCATTTATGCAAATGTTTATTGCAAGAGCAATACCTCGAGCAGTGCTTTGCACTGTTCAGATATCTGGATATGTTACAGAAAGCTCAGGTCACCTTGGATGGGTCAGCACGTGTGAGATATGATGAGGAGTTTCGTGCACAGTCAGCAGAGGATGCGGATGGTATTTTGGGCCAGTTGGTCAATGACCCTAGAGCGGCTGGCCCACACTACTTATAAGGCAAGCAGTTGGCCAGTAATTTATAAGTCCATTGAAGGTGTCCCACCCATACTGGGGTGGGTGTGAAAAGCAGAGGGCACGCTAGGGTGTTTGATTTCTTGTTCCTTTTTCAAAGCCTTCAGTTTGTTTCTCCAGAAGTTGTTCATAATTGTGAGGAGGGAAGTTATGACTCGTTATCTGGATGACCATTTCTTGGTTGGAGCACCAGGGACATGGGACTGTCAGGAAGGCTTACTGTTGTTTCAGGATTTGAAGCAAGATGTGGGTGCCCGGTTGGCACCAGAAAAGTCACTTGAGCCTATGCAGGTGATCACCTTTGTAGACATCTGGTGGACTCTACAGGCATGGAGATTAGACTCCTGAAGACAAAAAACAGAAGTGGTTGGAATTGTTGGGTAAGGTGTTGACAAAAAGCAAGGTGCAGGTGACGGATATTCAGATGTTGCTGGGTCACTTGAACTTCGCGTGCAGAGCAGTAAGAGCTGGCAGAGTATTTTGTCAACTTTTGGGCTGGGCATTGGCAGGAATAGCACTTCCGCACCATTGGGTGAGACTCAAGGCTGGGGTGAAATAGGATTTGAGAGTGTGGAGAGTTTTCTTCAGTATATGCAAAGGTATTCCCATGACAGGAGTGGGCAAGCAGGTGGAGTTGTCAGTCAAGTTGTTTTCTGATGCAGCCGGCGGCCACAGTTTTAGAATTTTTTTACAAGGTAGGTGGAGCATGGAGGAGTGGCCCAAGGATTGTAAGCATGGGAGTCGGAGCATTTCCTTTCTTGAATTTTTTTCATTGGTGGTGGCAGTTTCTCTGTAGAGGAAGCACTATACAAACAAGACTGTCCTGTTCAATGTTGACAACATGGCCATGGTGAGAATTGTGAAGAGACAATCGGCTCGGGACCCCAAGGTGTGGCAGTTGCTGAGAGTCTTTGTTTTAGAGTGCCTGCCCATAAATGTGAAGTATAAGGCCTGGCATGTTGTAGGAGTCAACAACAAAATTCCTGACGTTCTCTTGCGTTTTCAGTGTACGAGGTTCATGGGCTTGTGCCGTGGGCTGACCCAGAGAAGACAATGATGCCGGCATAGTTGTGGTTGGTGGAAGAAAGTGCGTGATGCAGCTGGTCCTCAGTTCCTTATCAGACTCTACTCACAGAGCATACTGGTTGGCAATGGAGGAGTTCTTGCAATCCAGGGTGTGCGAATGAGTGGTAAAGAGAGAATACAGGCCCACATGAATGATGTGGTGCACTTTATTATGAGTTTAATTGACAAAGGTTTGATGGTAGTCACCGTAGCTGGTTTGTTGGCAGGTGTGGCTTTTAATGATAAGTTATTGTGGGTTTATGAGCCATCGGTGGGTGAGTTGGGGTGACAGATTTTGGAAGGCTGGGCAAGGGAGAGGTGCACTGGGGCTTTGTTTCTGCATCCGATTACACTGGAGATTCTGAAGCAAGTGGTCAGCAGGCTTCCTACCATTTGTAGGGGTGAAACAGAGACTCTCCTTTTCCCAGTTATTATAGTTTGGTTGTTTTTTGGGGCTTTCAGAGTCAGGGAAGTGGTGGGGTCCAAGTCCCGGTCAGGTATTCACTGGATGGATGTCCAGCGTTTCCCAAGAGAGGTTCAGGTGTGGCTCCCTTAATCAAAGACAGATCATTCAGATAGGGACACTTGCGTCAAGTTGAGGGTTTATCCAGATGTGTGGGTTTGTCCATGTGTGTGGTGGGGTACTGAAGGGTTCCCGGGAGGGTGTAGGAGGAGTCTTAAGACATGACAATGGGACCAGGTTTATGGCATCTCTTGGAGTGAGTTGAGGAAAGCTGTGCTTCTTTGGGTGACAGACCTCAGGAATTTGGCATGCATTCTTTCAGGATTGGCATGGCCACAGAAGCAGAGAGCAGAGGCTTGCTGGGTGTAGAAATAAGGCACGTGGGGAAATGGGAATAGATTGTTATCTACGCTATTTGTCTTTTCGGTTGGGTTTTTCACGATTGGCATTAACGCTGTTGTTTCCTCCAAGGTTGCATTGTGGGCCCAGTTGGAGAGCACGTTGAAGTTCGGATATGTGGGCATTCGTTCATGAAGTGTGCATCTCAACATGCCAAAATCCATTGTGGAGGAAAACAACTTGGATTTATGGACACTATGGTGCAACTAAAAGAGCTTCGGAAAGGGGGCATGAGGTGGCATGAGTTATTGCCCAGACTGAATGTTTTGTCACAAGGGGGGGTCCATGTCCAAACATTTTACTCCTGCATTTAGGAGAAAATGATTTAGTAAGAATGAAGGGTTTGGCTCTGGTAAAATCCATAAAGGCATACTTGCTGGAGATTAAAAGATGTTGGTCTGGTACCACTGTAGTATAGACCATGGATACTCAAAGTACGGCCCGGGGGCCACATGCGGCCCACTTGACCTTTACACGCGGCCTCTCTGGATAACAGGAGTACAGAATTGCTCCTAACTTGATCGTAAATAAAGAGGCAATGGTTTATTTCAAGGTTAACTGGTGTTAAGGAAAGAAAGTAACCAGGGAGTCCTGAGCTTCACTTTAAAAGCAAGTTCATTTTTAAAGACATCTTGCCGCAAAAGTCTACCAATATAACAGTCACTTCAAAATTTAAAAAGTGTATTAAGTTAACACGCAGTCCATTTCACCTAAGTATAATTTATTGTATCAGTGCAATGAGAAGTATTAATTTAAATGTGATAGTTTTCAAACAAGAATTTAGAAACATTAATTTTCACTTCTACCCTGACAAATACGCCAATAGTGAATTAAACAAGTAAGTCAGATGTTATGTGCACTTTTTGAGTGGCCTGGGTTCCTATTATAGATGACAAACGTTATACTTTATTAAATCAAACCCAGAAGCAGATTTGTACTGTGCAGACCCTGAACCTAAAATTAAGCAATTGCCTAGGATCACAAAATTTGGAAAAGTGGGGAAGCTAAGATTAATCCCAGGTTTTCTAGTTTCATATTGCTCAATTCAGCCACTAGATGTATACCCTTCGCTTCACCTACCAATACTTAACCGTCAAGCATCCCAACCCCCTTTCCCGACCACCATTCCGATGGCATTGATGCGGCCCTCGGTCACATCACAGAACAAACTTTTTGGCCCCTGGAAAATGTTTGCGAGTACCCATGGTATAGACCATTTTCATGCCATGACGGACCTGCAGGGGGTTGCAGATACATGGGGAAATTGACAGGGCATGAAGGAAGGGAAGCAGAGAACTTCGGAAGTTTTGTAAAGCAAAAGGAATTATATTTTTGGAGCATAGAGACATCAAATATGAAACTGTGAAATTTTTTGAGGACAATGGAGTGGATCTTTCCATTTATGGGTTGGAGCTGTTTTTGATGCAGGTGCGGAATATGTTGGCAGGAATGGGTGTAGGGATGAGCATTTTCAGAACAGCAGCTAAGGGGGGCGGAAAAACTTTATTGTTTTTTCTGGAGGTGGTGTTTTTACACAAGTTCAAAGTCATTGACACAAACGTTGGTCATGTTGAGACCAAAGCAATAGTGCGATGGGGTGTCGGGGAGTTTTTTATCAATGGAATAATATGGCAGCAGTGGTGTATGCATGATACTTGGATGCAGGGCGTTAGAATTCGGAGAGTATGATTGGACAGGTGGATTAGAAAGAGTCCCGTGGGGGAAGGGGAGGGGGAGGAGGATGATATTTATTATGATGTATAGTGAGGAAGGGTTTTGGAAATGGCCTCTCTGCAGGGTCACCCCCAAACCTTTTGCCTTCCTCATCTTCTTTTTCTGACCTCATTTTTGCTGGCTTTAGGACTCTGCAGACTTTACCACTGCTAACCAGTGCTAAAGTGCATGTGCTCTCTCCCAAAAAAACATGGTAACATTGGTTCATTCCCAACTGCCATAATTGATTTACTTGTAAGTCCCTAGTAAAGAGCACTACATGTGCCCAGGGCCTGTAAATTCAATGCTACTAGTGGGACTGCAGCACTGATTGTGCCACCCACATAAAGTAGCCCCTTAACCATGTCTCAGGTCTGTTGTTGCAAAGCCTGTGTGTGCAGTTTCACTGCCACTTCGACTTGGCATTTAAAAATACTTGCCAAGCCTTAAACTCCCCTTTTTCTACATATACGTCACCCCTATTGTAGGCCCTCTGTAACCCATAGGGTAGGGTGCTGTGTAGGTAAAAGGCACAACATGTACATGTGTGTTTTATATGTCCTGGTGGTGGAAAACTCCTAAATTCATTTTCCACCACTTTGAGGCCTGCTCCTTTCATAGGCTAGCATTAGGGCTACCCTCATATACTGTTTGAGTGGTAGATTCTGACCAGAAAGGGGTAACCAGGTTATCTTTAGTATGGCCAGAATGGTAATAGAAAATCCAGCTTATTGGTGAGGTTGGATTTTATATTACTATTTTGGAAACATCACTTTTAGAAAGTGAGCATTTCTGTGTTTAAAATCCATCTGTCTCCAATCAACGACTGAGCTGGGCTTGTTGACAGCTTCCTTGTGCATTTCACCAAGACAACCACAAACACAGGATACTCAGTCACACCTGCTCTCACCTGCATACTGGTTGGGTCTTCCTGGGCTGGAAGGGTGGAGGACCTGACACATTTCAAAGGCTAGTGGCCTGCCCTCACACAATGGACTGCCAAACCACCTACTGGGACCCTGGCAGGCAGACCTGTACTGAAGGGGGACCTTGTGCACTTCAAAACCACTCTTTGGAGTCTCCCCAACTTCAAAGGCATTTGTGGGTATATAAACTGGATCTCTGACCCCACCAACTCAGACACTTCTGGACCTGAACCTGCAACCTGTCAAGAGGAACTGCCTGGTTGACCAAATGACTCATGTGGACTGCTTTCCTGAAAAGGTCTGCTGCCCTGCTGCCCTCTGACTTTGCTGGGAAGTGCTCTCCAAGGGCTTGGATTGAGCTTGCCTCCTGTTTTCTGAAGTCCTAGGGCCAAAAAGACTTCATCTCTTCAAGAAACTCCTTGTGTGCCAAAATCGACGCACAGCCTGCCAGAAACGACGTACAATTGTGGTGAGACCGAGAAATCTCCGCACAGCCGAACTGGAATGACACAGCCTGACTTCCCGAGTGAAGCATCAACGCAGTGCCTGCCTTGAGGCTGGAAATTTGAAGCACAGACCTACCGGATTGACGTACAGCCGAACCAGAAGGACGCAGTCTGACTTCCCAAGTGAAGAATCAATGCAGCGACAGAAAATTTGATGCATCACATTACCGGATCGACACGACGCCTGTGACTTCGTCCCGCATCGTCCACTCATTGTCTCTGGATGTCAAAAAGATACCCCCATCACAGTGAGGATCCAAGACTGTGCATCAGAAATCAACGCAAAGCCCTTTGCAGCGTGGAAAGAAACAGTGCATCGTCTGTACCACGTCGGAAAATCCAACGCACACCCTATTTTTCCACCCATCTCCTCCTCTGTAGTCTCTGAGCATGTTATTTTTTACGCAAACCAGGTACTTTGTGAAACCAAGACAAAACTGTTGATTTCTAAGATTTAAGACTCTTTTTATTCTTGCAAAAGTGATATCCCAACTTGTGCTTATTGAATCCTTACCGTTTTGACCTTAATTTCACCAGATAAATATCATACATTTTTCTAAACCTGTGTGGTGTATTTTTGTGGTGTTTTCACTGTGTTACTATATGATTTATTGCACATATACTTTACATATTGCCTTCTAAGTTAAGCCTCACTGCTCAGTGCCAAGCTACCAGAGGGTGGGCACAGGATAATTTGGATTGGGTGTGACTTTCCCTGACTAGGATTTTGGTCCCTATTAGGACAGGGGGGTATACCTTTGCCAACTAGAGACCCCATTACTAACAACAGGTTTTTATGGTTAGTATATAAGGTGTAGAAGCAAGGTTTATGTTTAAGGGTTGGGCCCCTGTTTCATTAAAGCGGCCTTTTGCACACAAATAAGTAGTCATGTGTTCTTGGATGCGCCATCCCGCCCAATGGGGTTTCGGGGTGTGGGCAAAATGCCCTGCCACCCTGGGATCTTTAGGTGGGTGGTAGGCTCCAAAGGCAGGGGGTGATGCGATTGGCAAGCTGGTCCTCGGGAGCAGGTCATAGGGCTTCCTAGACCCCACCCCCGTCTAGTGGTTGGGTACCATTTTAGGTTTGACACACCAGCTGGCAAGGGATAGTGAGCTTAGGTTTTTCCTCGCCCACCCCTGTAGGTAATTGCTGTTTCTAATGAGTGTTTCGGGGAAAGAGGTGCAGGGTGTTTTTTTTTTACAGTGATGTGTTTGCTGCTGATAATGATCAGGTGCGTAGACGGGGGTTTTACAAAAGTTTAAAGTTATTGATGGAACGTTTGTCATGTTGAGAGCCAAGCAAGGGTGCGAGAAGGGGAGTTGTTATGAATGGAATAATATCGCAGCAGTCGTGAATGCATGATGGTGGGATGCGGGCAGTTTGAATGTGGAGAGTGTAGTGTCCTGCTGGACACGTTCTAGTGTTTTGGCCAGCCTCTCTGCTGAGGGCTGGCCTCCCACATACACCCCACACCCACCCAGCACAGGCGTCACCGGTCAGGTGACCCTGGCAATAAAAGGGGCCTGGCGCAAGTGCCCAGGGCCAGTTACACCCACTCAGAAACAGTGTCCGCGTCGTCTCTTACAGTAGCATGGGGGCCTAGGGCCCCAACACTACATTGGCGATGAGTGGGTACAGCAACCCACGTGGCCGCAGACAGCTACTTCTCCATTGTTTGTGGAGGGAAGTAGAGCGTCTGTAGAAGGCACCCTCCACGTCTGCGGCGAGCATGAAGATCACCGGTGTGCCAGGACAGTGACCCACCGCGAGCCCAGAAAGGACGAGGGGAATGGGAGCACTAGTGCTGGCACTCCACCAGGCATGAGGTGAGCCCGGGGGTACCAAGATTGCCTCCCCTGCACCCAAGCAAGATCATTGGTATGGCCTTGGAAGGCCGTGACACGGCCCGCAGCGTGAATGAAGGCTGCTGCGGCCGCGCTTTAATGAAATGGTGCGAGCGTGCACCAAGACATAAGGAAAAAGAAGACAGAAAAGTGGTGGAAAAAGAAAAGACACTTACCTGCAGCTTCTGCAGCCCCCTCCAGAGCCCCCTCCAGCCTGGATCCTCTCCGGTGTCTGTCTCCAACAAACGAGGCACAAGAGGAAGAAAGAGTGTCTTTCAAGCATGAAAGAAGTGCACTACTGACATCCAGTGGCCAAAGGTGGCACTGCACCCTATTTTCTATTTTAAAGGAAAACAAGATTGGATGAAGGCAAGTCTACAGCAGCACTTTCAGAAAGTGACTGCTCCAGACCAAGAGTGCGCCCCTGGACGGAAGTGGCGCAGAAGACGGAAACGGCGAGGAAGAAGGACGCGACGCGGACGACGCTGCACAGGGAAGGAGAAGACTGCAGCTGTCTCAGCCAATCTGCAACGGTGAGAAATGGACGCAAGTGCCACGTGAGGCACGAGGAGAGCGCGCATGGACTGCGCAGCCCCTGGCAGCCATCCACCGCCATCGCCGAAAGAACGCCACATGTCCAAACAGTGATGGACATCACGGCAGGACAAGAAAGGGATATGCCAGGCGTTACCACAGGACGCCCAGAAAAGAGACTATGTCACATGTGCAGAGAGCTGCGCCAGAGAACGAGATGACTAAGGCAACGCCCGCGAAATTGGAGAGAGCACCCGAGAGCGTGACGTAACGCATGGGACAAGAGGCCGTGCAAGCCGGCTTTTCAGCAACACAAGATGGCCACCGTTGGCCCATCACACAGAAGGTCATCAGAAGCGACCAACCCTGCAAAGCACACGCAGGTTCAAGCAAGACCCAGTGCCAAGAAAGCACTGCCTTGAGGCGCAAGCACTGCGCCCTCAAGTGAAGAGGAAGCGGAAAAGAAAGTGACCCTATTTCACTGCCCTGCAACGGGCCAGTGACTCAGCAACGAGTGTCCTCCCCCACACTGCCTCAAGACGGAGTCGGCAGAGACTCGCAACAGGCAAGAGGAGAGTCGCACAAGGAGTGTCCTCCCCCACACTGCCTCAAGACTGAGTCGGCAGTGACTCACAACAGGCAAGAGGAGAGTTGCACACCCTGAGTGGCACGATGCCACCACTGCAACACGGGGATGAGCCCCTAGTCCTTCGGCAGGACAGGACCTTCGAAAGGTCCACACGAAAGGAAGACAAGTGGCCAGACGCCACAACAAAGGAGAAAAAAGCGTGGCGTAGCACCACGCTATGAAGGAGGAAGAAAGGAGACTGTGTGACATCACCTGTCACACTGCAACACCTGACGACCACAGAAGAACAAGAACGGAAGATCAACAGGGTGGAGAGATGGAGGACTCCCACAACAAAGGAAGAGTGCACACACAGACAAGACAGCCACCGGGGTGCGATGACGTCACTGGAGACAGCTCAGCGGGAGTGCCAAATGTAAGACGCCATGCGCGAACCGCGTACTTACCCCACACGTCAAAGGTGACCATCCAAGCCACCTGTCATCGGCTGCTTGAAGCAGATGGCACCACTGCTAGCTAGCATCTGCACTTGAGCAAAAGAAAGACTGCACTCGCTGTGACGAAGTTACTCCAATCACCCTTACTCCAGCAACATCACTTGTCGTCCAGGTCTCCCAACGGCAAATGTCATCATTGCCATGTGCATCACGGTATCCATCAAAGGAGCAGTTAAACAACCAGAATGGAGTTCTACACCTCTGCTTTAATGCTCTGAAGAACTAGTCAACCAATGACCAACTGCTCGCCCTATCGGTATCCTGCTCTCGGTGACAAGAGCAAGTCGTGACCCAGATCCATCTACCCCTGTAATTGCACGAGCGACTAGGCAGTGGCTCCTAGGAGGTCTTGCAGCTGCCCTATGTGGCACACAAGCAGCCCCAGCGCAGATCACAAGCAGTCCCGTGACAACCCAGACAAGGGTCCTCTCAAGCTTGAGAGAGGACTGGACATTGCCCCACCGATGAAGTCAGAGACAAAAAGGGCCGTGCAATGGAGACTCCCAACAGGTCACAGCACACCAAGACTGTCTTCAGTGAATTAACATGACACCAACTAGACACCCTCCTGGCAACGTGATAGACAATTGCCCTGAGTCCGTCTGAGAGCCTGCATGCACCTGATCCATGTCGGCAAGCGCCCTGACCACGGAACATCCACCCTTGTGGTTGCACGAATGATTTGACCATGGCTCCTGTCGGAGAGCCTGCAGCGGCCGGCAGATGGCCCACACGCAGCCCAGCACAGTCCATGCCGATCCCGTGGCAAACCCATCGAAAAGGCCTCGAGGAAGTTCCATAGTGAAGAATCCAAAACCGAGAGGTGGCCTGGAAGCAACTCTGCCATCAGAGGGTCAGAACATACAAGGGCTTCAGAGGAGGACCTCACAACATCCAAGATGTCATCCGTCTTCAAGGGATTGGCCTTCGTGAAGCTAGGATGTCTTGGCAAGCAGATTCACAGTGGACTCCACCAACGCTCGTGATGCACCCAATTTGGGTGATGCACCCAATTCGAATGATACGCCCTATTTGAACAAACTGAACTGTAAACACCACCAGCCTCGCCACGAGTGCCCACAGGACTGAAGCACGGTGCATCAGTGGACATTTGTCCAACCATCTGACTGTCAGAGTCTGGATTTCTTCCACACTGTGTTCGTGCCCGGCTGTGACTGGTTAAATCATGAACTCGTGCAGAAGGATCCGGGTGCTCCCAGCTGCACCTGCCCACGGTAATCCTGCGGCCTGCCTTCTCGAGGCCGAGAGACTGATGGTAGTGTGTTTTGTTACTGTGTTTTTCTCTTGCAGGTTGGACTTTGTTTTTGTTCCTCAAAGTTTTGGAGGAATGTAGTGTTCTAGTGTTTTGGCCAGCCTCTCTGCTGAGGGCTGGCTTCCCACATACACCCCACACCCACCCAGCACAGGCGTCACCGGTCAGGTGACCCTGGCAATAAAAGGGGCCGGGCGCACGTGCCCAGGGCCAGTTACACCCACTAAGAAACAGTGTCCGCGTCGTCTCTTACAGTAGCATGGGGGCCTAGGGCCCCAACACTACAGAGAGTAAGATAGGATGTGGTTTGGAAAGCGTTATTTAGGGGAGGGGGAGGAGGATGATAGTTATTAAGATATATAGTGAGAATGGGTTTTTAGGTTAGTATGTAAGGCATTAGTATGTAGGCGTAGAGCCAAGGTTTATGTTTAAGGTCTGTGCACCTGTTTCATTAAAGTGGCCATTTACACACAATTAAGTAGGTACGTGTTCTTGGATGCGCCATCCCGTCAATATGACAATATCTACGCGTTCTTTAAGAGGAACATGTATTAAAGCATAACATTTGGGCCAATAAAGTCAAACACTGGTGTCATTTTATAAATGATATCTTCAGAAAGTGTTAGGAAGCACCCGGCGCCTCTACAACTTTTTCCCACTGTCTTTGATCTACATACACACTGTTCACTTAATCTGGCTATGACAATGGGGAATTCAAATGCCAATTTTTGGACAAAAATATATCTCCATAGCAAAGCAATCTCTAAATACATTCATTTGTCATGCCTGCTGACAGAATTCGTTTATTATTGAAACAGAGTTTTCATCTGTGACCCTTTGTTGAAAATGTAACATATAGCTAATTATTAGGCAGTTGAAGTATAGCAGCGGAGAAAACAATTTACAAAGAAATAAAAATGGGGGTGGTCCACAAATGTACTCACTGAGGTTAATTAAATGAGGTTTTATAAAAAGCACAAAAACGGATTTTAGTGATTTCCATTTAACAGGCACTAGAAGTCCAATGATTATTCACGGTTAAGTCTGAAAGAGCTTGATTCGGAGTATCACAAAGGTAAATCAGCTCAAGGATGCAGACTGCCCCTGTTTTGATTTGATTGATCTGATATCACCGAATGAGTAATGAACTGAAAGGAGTTAACTCCTGGAGATCCATTTGTCCGATATTCAGATAACGGGGTGTGAATGAGGACCAAAAATTGTTTTTTTTTAAACCAGGCACTAGAAGCGAAGTTACTAGAAAGAATCAAATTAATAATGCATCAAAGTAGCGAATAATATAAATTTGCAAAACTTACTGATATTCATTAGAGTATGGCCTAAAGATCACTCAACTTGTGTTGAATAAATATCTTGGCGTATGCACTAATCGGCAAAAAATAAAGGCGTATCTGTTGATATCTGTTGAAAGCAGACATTCGTAATCAGCCTGTTTACACAGACAACACATACATAGGAACACATCCATTTCTTGCGTACATTGCAATAGAATCATTAAAGGACAGAATGTACAATATGCAATAATAGGCAAATGGATCTCAAGTATGAGATGTGATTTATCTTATGAAACGTCTCTAAATCAAATGATATGTTGGAAGAATTCTCGAAAATTCAAGTCAAGAGTAAGTGAACACAATCCTGCTATTAGGAACAGAAAAATGAAATCCACTTTGGCAGGAAATTTTCTGGATCACCAACATCCGTTTTGCAACTGAGATATCACCTAGGTCAAAGGGTACATTTACCCATTAGGGGTTGGAACGTGCACCTAAAACTACAGCATTGCGATCTATATTGGATAGAAAGCCTTAATACTGAGAATTGGAATAAACTGAATGATGAGGAGCAGAATTGGGCATGAAATTGAAACAAATAATTCACAACCTGTCTATTTCCAAGAGCTTTTCTCAATATAGCACGAATTTGAATAGAGCAAAAGAAATGTATCTACATAGTTTTCCTTTCTCTGCACATGCAAGCAAAGATACATGATTTAGTTTGGGACTTCCGAATTTTGGATCGTTATTAAACAAGATTAAATGACATGACAATACAATACTGGAGTGAAAGCAACTGCATATACCAGCAGCATATCAATATGAAATCATTTCAATGACATGCGTAAGAGTTTTATGTTTTATAGACTGCAAAGGAGTAAAAAGGATGTGACTGGATTACTTTGTTAGTAATTCTTCAGTTAATGCCATATAATCGAATATGGGATTAGACTACTCCCAGACATCACTGTGGATGAGGAATAAATGCATAATGACTAAGTCTGAGGTGAAAAACCGACATGCAGCGGCATGCCTCTCTGCACTGTATACCACCAATGATGCATTTCTGATTCACGTAGGAAGAGAGGTTTTAAAGTGAGTTGATTTAGTGTGTACAAAGTTAAGCCATGGTATGCTCTGATACTGTGAGTCATTTATATGGGATCCGAGACATCAACAGAAATAAGTTTGGACTGAACTTTCATTTCAGGATTACCTTAGATCTTGTCTATAACATATTCTTCTCTCTGCTAATGACAAAATTGTCCTATTGGTATTTTAAAATGTTAATTGCTGCCTTATTTACCATTTTAAGTAGATTCAAAGCATTCTCCTTCTGAAGGGATAATTTCCTTGAAAAGCGTAGAGTTTATTTTGTCAACTCAACCCATATGTGCACATATTAATTAATATGCATACCTATGGAAATGTTGGAATTGTGGCTGAATTTATCAATATTTAGTTGTCGATAATTTACACCACATGCGATGCAATCAACAAAAATTACAGAGTTCATTTCCATTTTACAAGTGTGTGACCAGCACCCCACCACCTCCTCTCAAACTCAGGATGTACCATAAAAAACAATGTGGGGCCCTGGAATGGAAGCTGTATTAGACCCTGATGCTATGCGTCCAGCTTCAATTATTTAATTTCATCCACAGATGGCATCTTCATTCAAAGGCTCCCTAAGGAAGCTGTAGCCACCAACCAAAGCCCATCGAATGTGGCAGCTGACAGAAGTCTTGTGATTACTTCCGCAGACAACAGGTATGAACAGTCTTTCCCTTCTTGCATACCTTCATGCAGATCTTGAAAGTTTGACAACAGAGCTTGAGCTGCTACAGAAGATCAAGCATGAAGTGAGACGTCCATGGCTGAAAAAGATAGTTTCATATTGCATTCCACTTCACGACTCCACGATCAGATGTGCTTTCTTTAAATGCAGTGGAAAAATAATTTAATTCAGAAACAGAAGAAAATCTAGTCTCAAAACCCAACAATGGCACTTTTTGGCAAGAAAACAGGAATTTCATGTCTGCTCCACATTCCTCCACTCTTTGAACAGAATACCTATGACAGTCTTGGGTAGAGGAAGGGCATCAAACGATAGACTATTAATTGAACAGATATTTGGGTCAGTTTCCAGAATGTCAGAACCCAAACAATCTCTGGTATGAGCCACAACCTGTGCTAATTGCATATCATCTACAAATTACAACTTAGGGAATGGGTCAAAAGGGACCTCTTGCTCCCCTTCCTCCCTTCTGTAATGCTTAACATGCTCTGTTTTAATTCAAGGGCAGCTGCTACAGTTCCATTAATCAATAGGTGTAATTCTCTTATGGATATTGTTAGATGATAACGAGGAGCAGGAATCAGCGTTGATTCCTGGCTTCAGGTATTTTTGTGTGCCATCATGCTGACTTCACACACAGTGATTTACTGCCATTAATATTGGTTGCTGGGCACCTTTTCTTGCCAATAAGACTCCAACGGGCCTAATTCCCATTGCATTTACCTGTCCTTTACAGATTTACGGTTTGGAGGAAACTGAAATTCATTCCATTTCAAGATGAAACTCTAAATATGGAACATAATACACTAGCTGAATCTCTTCCAACACATGCATAGTATTGTAGAGGAAATTGCTTTTTTTGTTTTTGGAGTTTCCTCCTAAAAATTGGAGGATTTTCAGTTTCCTCCAAATTCTAAATTACCCCTCCCCAAGCCATAATCAGGATTCACTTATAACACCCTTCTCCCACAGCCTGTGCAGCGAGGTCTGTGATGGCGGTGGAAGAGAGAAGGTGGGTGAGATGTCCACTCAGCTGGGTCTTCACTGGCCTTTATTGTCCTACTACCCCTCTGCGTCCAGGCATATGTCATGTAGGGAAACACCAGGCATTTTCAACAGAAAATGTAGATCATTAATTATTCTATAATCCTGATTGATACACTTCCGAAACATGTAAACTAGCAGGAAGGAGTGAGTGGAACAGGGAATTATGCGAGAATGTAGAATAAAAAAGACAAATACCTCTTGTATGAGCTGGAGAGTCGTTTCTCAAAATAAACAATTGCTTTGAAAAGGTGCCTGTCTCGAGGCTGCTAGAACCTCATTTAAGGTTGGACGGGTGCAGTACATTCACCAGAAAAGATGTCCCGTCCACCATATAAAGAGCTCACAGAAATCAATGGGACTCTAAGTAGGGCAGACAGGACATCTGCTACTTTTTGGCAGATGACCCACTCTGTCAAATGTTAAATAAGGCTCTTAGCCACCAACCGTAAGGACTGGGATGAGAAAGACTGACAAGCAGGTAATGAAAACACTGCCCTTCACCTGAGATCTAAAACCCTTTGGTATTCATGAGTTGGTGTTTAGCTTTTGCCAATGTCACCAAGGGAACGTAATCACTGCAGCACACATCTCTCACTTTTAGGAGGGCACTAAGGACCATGTACCGAATTTGGCCGACCAGATACTGCCACAAATGTGGTGCAGTACTCTGTCTGTCAAACTTGTGGTTCTCAAATGTATTTAATCTAGGGAGACCTATTGTTTCTGATGGCAGGGCCTACCATGGTTCTGTCTGTGGAAACATTTGGCCAACAGCCCAATGGATATTGATCTTTTATTCAGTGAGCATCAGACGGTTGACCCTATTGAGGGCAGTATTCTGACATCATTTTTATCCTGCTTAGGATCGCCAGGGAAATCCTATTGATCCTGAAAAGAAAATGCTTTGCATCACATTATGCCTGTTCCAGGCATAATGTATGCAAGGGGGGGGGCGTTCCGACACAGGGAAGCCCAAACAAAATGAAATTTACTAGTTTTCACTGCACCATTTTTTCCATCATTTTTAATGCCTCCTCAAGGCTGGCATTATAATAATGCACCATTAAAATGAATGGGCCTCACTGTGCTTTGCTGCACTAACGTCAACATTTTTGATGCTAGTGCAGCAAAGTGCCACAACAGTATCAAAAATACTGATGCTGTTGTGGTAATGACCGCCATGGTGCGCCGTATTGTAAATACGGCGCAACCATGGTGTTGTTTGGTGGGGCAAGGGCGACACAAGAGAAGTGGCACATCGGGACCGATACACCACTTTATCATAAATATGCCCCACTGCCTTTGAGAGTTTGCTTTTGAGTAACAAAAACATTTGCTGAGCTGGCACACTGAACATGGCGCCCGAACAGCAGAACTCCAGGGTCTTCAGAGGAGCTAGTGGGTGAGGTGGCATCTCCTCTGAAGGCCCAGAGTAGATCCTCCTGCCCTGAGAGAGTAGAGTCCAGACCGCAGTTCTTTAAATGAAGCCCTAAATGACACGCGGAAAGAACCACATCAGCCCTCAGCTGTAAGAGGTCACTGTCGCCCCCTAGTGACACTCGGGCATTGCAGCCCATCACCAATAGCCTCAACTTACCACTCTGAGGAAGGCACCACTCCAGCACTCACTCACCTGCACAAGGTAACTATATCATCCTGGAGAAACAGCACTTCACATAGGTGTCTTCACAAGGTCTCCAAAATGATGGGATACACACAGGCAGTGAGTCCTTTGAAAAACAGGCATGAGTTTCAAACAATGTCAAGAAGGAGAAGGGCAGCTTTGACTTTCTGGGGATTTGTGGGTTCACTGATAGTTTGGAGTATCTACACATCCCTCACTGCATCTTTCTTTTATAGTTTGCTTGACACTGGTCTCCTATCACTCAGATTTTAATGTCGACATAACAATATGATTTGCTGTCACACTTAAGTCTATAAGGTCGAGTTTTATTTATTTTACTTACTTTACTTATCACCGTGGCGTTTGAGCCTTATTATAAACGTATATCCATAGGCTAAATAATATTTGAAATGAAAAAAACACTACTGGTTGCCTAGTCCTATATAAGTCTGGGATAAGGAACGGAAAACTGGTTGTATGCAATATAAATAATATCTTACGTCATGAACACCACAGACTGGCTTATCCATGCTACCTGCGACAGAAGGATGAAAGTCTGAGTCGGTACCCCTGAGATTCAGCCGTTTCCTCGTGGTTATAGGAACATATCGGCAGCAGCAGACGCTTATGGGACTGTTCGTAGCGCCTTGCTGTTTGGTAGCGCTGTAAGAGCACGGCGCTACGAGCCATCGACGATACAAGGTGAGTCGAAGGCCCCGCAGAGCGCACAGAAAGCCCAGCGTTCCAGGATGGTCGGATGCTGCGGGCGGTGGTGGGCGCAGAAGGACATGAAAGTGTCCGGGGCACAAAGGCCTTCATGAATAGGCAAGCAGGGGTCTCTGGGCCCGAGCCGGCCACCCTCAGGCTGCTGACCCCCACCCTGGGGGGCTCGTCATTAGCCGATAAAACATCTGCGACTGAAAAATTGAATTAATATCGCAGGAGAGTGGGGGCAAGACTTGACGGGGGGGGGTGTGGAGAATCCAAAGTCGATGTATCAACACACGAGCCAAGATATTCTAATGCCCGACTAACGGGGGGCTAAACACGAGGCTGGCAGAAGCGCGCGGGCTTCCCGAGAGGCGGGCTCGCGCGCTCCCTAATGAGCTCCCGCGGGACTTCCACTTTGTCAATCATACTTGGTTCTTGACACCAGCGACAACATCAAATGCCTATTCCTCCCGTTCCCTCTCCGAGCCGCCGCAGCCTTCAGGAACGAGAGGCGTTCGAGGCGAACAAGAAAATCGGAAAATGGCAAAAAATAATGAAAACAGGAAAACAAAGTGAAAAGGAAGACGGGGGAGGAATAAGGAGAGAGGGCACAAGAAAACGAAGTGACAGAGAGGTGGAAAGGCAAAATAACAGTACAAAATAATGAGAGAGTGTGCCAGTGTGCGGTATGCTCTCTCTTGTACAGAGCCCTCCCATTCCTCTTAAAATGGAAGAATTGACCTACCGCTCTCTGTTAAATGTAGATCTCTACGGTGTTGTCTCAGAGCCTGTGATTGCAGTACACTCCAGTTGTCTAGTAAGGAGTCCAAGTGCCTTCTGTGATGCCACGGTTTACCTCACTGCTGGGCCGGGTGAGCTGGTTCTCCCATTTTAGAGGACTAATTAAAGACAAAGTGTTCATTACTTCCTTGTAACGTTTTCCGTCTAATTAATTACATATTGATGCGGCTGCGTCACCTAGGCACACCCCTACACCAGCAAAACTTTATAAAAGCCCCCCAGCCCTCAGCACTTCCTGTTTTAGTTGACTAAAGACCCTGCATAATGCAGTTTGACTGGTCCTAACAAGGCGGATGGAGGGGTAATCAACTATGGTGAATATGTACTCAGAATAATGCAATTAACGGTAAGCAATTCAAACATTCGATTCTTGTGTCAAGTAATATTGATCTTTGTCTCATTTTGACCATTGGATGCTCACAAGCAAGGAGGGGTTAAATCTAGATTTCAAAACATATTACAGAAAGGGGTCACATTAAAATAGAACTGAGTCCCAGATTCATACTTTGCTGAACCTTCAAAGGTTACGAATACATTGAGATGTTTAGACTTTCACTAAATTCCACTTGGTGATTAGAACTGGCTAGATCTACAATGGAGAAACCAGTTGACCCTGCAAGAAAAGAGACCTGGAGCCAGATGCACTAAGGCCTTTTGCAATCGCAAACCCTGTGATTTGCAAAATCATGTGGTTATGGAGTGCAAAAAGGGCAGTTTGTAACGCATAGTACCCATTTTAAAATGGGTTCTGCGACCAATGCTGAATTACAATTAACAAAGGTGTTAAAAGGGATTCCTTCCAAACTGCGATTCGGTATTGAATCTATGAATGGCTGCAACCGCAATCCAGTTTGTATATGCTGTCCCTGAAGTTTTCCAAAAAATAAAATAGTTGTTTTTAAAGAAGCACGGTGTTCCTTCCATTTTGGAATGCAACGACAGGGAGGGTGGTTTGCATACTTTGGTAGCATTATTCCTGTAATTGCAGCCAGTCATAGGGGACTTACCTAATGAATATTAACTAGTCATGTCATTCTAAGACCCCAGCGATTTGTTTTGTTGTGAACCGACCTATTAATACATTGATAGGCTTGCAGAATCGGATTCCATCTGCAAAAAGTCAAGGTGCATTTTGCGACCATTTTTTAAACAAAATAATAGAAACTCTGGCCTCAAATTGTGAACACTGGACTGCGGGTGTCTATCCTCCGATAAAAATGTATCTGCACTTCTTTGATCTATACATTATCTTCAATCTCCACTATATGTGAAAGAAAAAAAATCGTGTCTCAAGCCAATCAAATGATTTCCTGGGTTCAATTATGTCTTTCTGCTAAAGATCACTTAGCAATTCCTTCAGTTTAGATCCGTAAATCACTGGCACTTTCCAATTACAAAATATTCCCATGTTTACTTAAGTATTACATACTGCTTGAGATCTACAATTTTTTAGCTTTTCACTAAACACCTCAAATAATTTTACCATAAACCTTCTAGGACATGAGATAGATATTTTTACAACTTGTTTTCTAAGGTGCTTTCTAGAAAGCACTTTCTGGAAAGCTAAATGTTGCACCGCCAGCTGATAGCACGAGGAGTGCAAGTAATATTTCTCTGGGTGAAGCCAACCCCACTCTATGCATTTTTTAAAGAATTGGTAAAAAATAGGTCATACAGAGAGGTCATTCTCAAGCCAGACCTAAAACTGGATTTTTGCCTTACACAGACCATTATTAAAAAAAATGTGAGTCGTGCACTGCTATTTGGTGCATTTTGTCATTTACTGACATAGTACCTTAGGAGTCATTTAGAATTTGTGGGAAGCCGTAAACAAATTAGGGATGTGTGAAATTTGCATATTTTGCTGTTGCGCACTTATGTGAAATTTCAGAAAAACGATGTCAAATTACACTAACTGCAAAACTGGCTTTTGGAGATGTATTTTATCTCAAAATCCGCGCCCCCCCCCACCCCACACTCACACATCCACTTTTGACATGGGAATGGATTTCACTTGAAAAAAGAGCAAACAACAAAAGCACTGAGAGTGTTATGTCCTCAGCCCTTATAAGGGCTGGGACATCTGTCGGGAGTGGCGCGCGACGCGCGGCAATAAAAACAAGTGAAAACCGGCCTTTATTTACTTAAGGCGCGGCCGAGTGCGTGCACGCTGGTATTAAGCCCGTCCGCACGGGTCTTTGTATCGAAGCGTGTCTCGGTGCGAATCTGCCGCACCCAGCCACGCCCTTCTTTATTTATAGCTCCCGGCCGCCGGCCGAGGAGCAAACCAAATACACACTATAACAGAGGGGAAATGCCCTAAACACATCCGGGCATTTCCCCCACCTCGTTGCGCCCCCACAGCGACACTTCAATGTGCTGGCCAGTTACGTAACATTCCTCCCCAAAATGCAAAAACACACAAACACCAAGATAAGTATCATCATGAAATGACAATCAATAATCACACACATAATCCCGGAGACGGGATGAAGGACAAGGATTGCCCCGCAAACCATATCCGGCAGATCCAGATCGCTTAGACACTAAGGGCCTGATTTTGACCCTGGCGGACGGCGGAGGCCGTCCGCCAAGGTACCGCCGCTGAATGACCGCGGCGGCCATTTAGACATTTCCTCTGGGCCGGCGGGCGCTCTCCAAAAGAGCGCCCGCCGGACCAGAGGAAATGCCCCTGCAACGAGGACGTCGGCTCAGAATTGAGCCGGCGTAGTTGCAGGGGTGCGACGGGTGCAGTTTGCACCCGTCGCGTATTTCAGTGTCTGCTTAGCAGACACTGAAATACTTTGCGTGGCCCTCTTACTGGGGCCCCTGCCGTGCCCATGCCATTGGCATGGGCACGGCAGGGGCCCCCAGGGGCCCCGCGGCACCCCCTACCGCCATCCTGTTCCTGGCGGGCGAACCGCCAGGAACAGGATGGCGGTAGGGGGTGTCAGAATCCCCCATGGCGGCGCAGCAAGCTGCGCCGCCATGGGGGATTCTAAGGGCAGCGGTAAACCGGCGGGAGACCGCCGGTTTGCCTCTTCTGACCGCGGCTGAACCGCCGCGGTCAGAATGCCCTGCAGGGCACCGCCGGCCTGTCGGCGGTGCTCCCGCCGACCCTGGCCCAGGCGGTCTTAGACCGCCGGGGTCAGAATGACCCCCTAAGTCAGTGGAGGAACCATCAGTCTTGGATTCAGACTGGATTGACCCTCTACCATCTCCACCACCAATCAGCGACCCGTTCATTGTGGTATCCGCCTCAGGCCCGTCACACACCGGAATACTGGCCTCAGCATCTTCGATACATTCCTCCCGAAGGTCACTCTCACCATGAAACTTTTTAAACAATGACACATTTCGGGTCACTGTGTCATTTCCACGCTGCGCAACCACAGCGGATCCATGTCGTCGAACAACTCTCCACGGGACTGTCGAAAAAGGTGTACGAAACTTGCTACCAGGCAGAGTCTGCTTGAGTAATACCTGATCACCAACCTTCAGATCAGAAGGCATGGCGTTCCTTGCACGGCTGACCCTTTGATTTGACATCCGCCTCTTCTCTTGGACCACACCCCGAGCCATTCCAGGAGGACACCATGAAGAATGATGGGGAATCGCATCAATAGACGCCCTTCCAAACGCCACATCTGACCAGTAGCCAAACTAGTGGTGGAATGAGGTGTTTGGCGATAGTTCCGTAAAAACCAAAAAATCGCATACTCCACAGACTGGCCACTAGCCACCGCAATTCTTATTACCTTATTTAAAGTCCGCATGAAACGTTCCACCTCACCATTGGCCTGAGGCCATCGCGGAGTGATTCGGCGATGACGGGTGCCAGTAATTTTCAGGTACTCCGCAAACTCATTGCTCTGAAACGGCGGTCCATTGTCAGTCTTTATCTCAGCAATGAGACCATGAGTAGCCATTATCTTTTCCAATCTAGCGATCACTACGGCAGCAGTGAGGGCCGGAATGATTTCAACCTCAGGATACTTTGAAAAATCGTCGATTACCACCATGGTGTGGCGACCATCGGGCAGACTACCAAAATCCAGACTCGCTGATACCCATGGGCCGGTAGGCGTTGGTTCAGTTTCAACAGGAACAGGCCTCGCTGATTCACCAGTGGCCTGACACCATCGGCATGACCTGACCACCTGCTCAACCTTCTCGTCCATGAGAGGAAACCACACCTTGGATCGAAGTCGGCTCTTGGTCTTGACCATACCCTGGTGGCCATTGTGTGCCAAGTCAATCGCCTTGCTGGTAATGGAGGAAGGGATGACCAGACGACTTCCTCTTAACAAACAGCCTTGAGAGTCAATGGTAAGCTCACCCTTTACCCCAAAAAGGCTTTCCATGACGCGTCGAGCTTCAGAGTTGAATAATGGTAACTGATTTTTGATTCGGTACCACTGACCAGTCTGGACAGCCTTCATTACTTTCTGCAGACTCTCATCCGACTTGGTCGCTTGTATGATTTCCTCCATGGTCATAGGTAAGGGCCGGGAACGATCAGCTATGTATCAGACATATTCTTCAGTCTCTCTGGCTTCCTCGACCTCTACTTCGGATGCACTTCTGGGATGTCTTGATAGATAGTCAGCCGGATTTTCGGATCCCGGGCGATACTCCAACTGGCATCGATAGTCTTGCAATTGTAGCATCCATTTCTCTATTCTTGGTGGGGGTTTAGAAGCAGTTCCGTTGAACAACGGAAGCAGAGGCTTGTGGTCAGTGGTAACTACAAACGGGCGACCATATACATAAATATGGAAGTGCTTGCACCCCCAATGTACCGCAATGGCTTCCTTCTCAATTTGCGAATACCGCTGTTCAGTGTCAGTCAGCGAACGGCTGGCATATGCGACAGGAGCCCACATTCCTTCACGTTGGTCCAGCAACAGTACCGCTCCCAGACCTTTGGGTCCTGCATCAACAGCAATTTTGGTATTTCTTTTCGGGTCAAAGTACTTCAGTACCGTGTCACTGGATAAGGCCTCTTTGATTGTTTCGAACGCTGTTTGTTCAGCAGACCCCCACTGCCACGACTCAGACGTTTTGAGAAGATTCCTCAGGGGTTGGGTCAGATTGGATAGATCTTTTATGAATCGCCCACAGTAGTTAACCATTCCTAAAAAACTTCTAACTTCCGTGACAGTGGTGGGCGGTGATGCCTCCTTAATGTCATTGACTTTCGCAGGATCAGGGGCCACTCCTTTCGCTGAGAACAGATATCCAAAAAACTGTATCCGGTCTCTCAAAAACTCACATTTTTGTCTGTGCAAAGTCAGTCCAGAATCCTGGATGCGTTGTAAGACCTTTTGTAACCTGGCGTTGTGTTCCGTAACAGTGGGAGCATGTACCAGGATGTCGTCACTGACATTTATGGTTCCCGGTAAACCCACCAACAGCTCCTGAATCACATTTTGGAATACTTCGGCCGCACTTGATATCCCAAAACTTAAACGCTTGTACCTCCGGAGCCCAACATGAGTCGAGAATGTTGTTATGTAGCGGGACTCCTGTGCCAATACCAGCTGGTGGTACCCCGACCGGAGGTCCAGCTTCGAGAACCATCTCGAATCACTTAGCTCCCCCAGAATGTCATCGATCGTAGGTGTCAAATGCCTTTCTCTTTTGATAGCCGCATTTGGGAGACGCATGTCCACACAGATTCTTACTTCGCCTGGTTGTTTGGGCTTCCGAGCTACTACAATGGGCGACACCCACGGGGTAGGCCCAGACACCTTCTCAATAATCCCAGCTTTTTCCAGATTCTCTAATTCTTTCTCCACCTGGGGCCTGAGATGGAACGCCACTCGCCGGTGGCGGAGAGCTATCGGTTGGATGGTATGATCAATGTGGAGTTTGAGCTCCCGTCCCCGTAGACACCCTATGCCATTAAAGACTCCTTCGTACCTGGCAACCAATTCCGTCACCGATTCTTGGTGAATGCTGAGCGCAAATGTCACAATTTGTAACTCCTCCGCCGCCTGACAACCTAACAGCATGCCAGCCCCTCCTTCGGTCACGTAGACCTTTGCTGATATTGAGTTTTGTCCATGAGGGATCGTAGTGTAGAACATACCCCTTAGGGAGAGGGGGGTGCTTTGTCCATAGGCATACACCTTAACATTTGTCATGGTCAAAGGTGGGGTCGGGGACATCTGGCGATGTTCATCAGCCGCTAATAGATTTATAGATGCTCCCGTATCCACGACAGCTACCACCTCATGATGACCCATCCATATCGGGCACTTCGGAAGTTGTGCTTGGCGATAATTGGTAGGTGTGGTCGCAAATAAAGAGTGAATGACATGAATCACTGTTTCATCATCGTCCATGTCACTCCCTCGCTCTGATTTTTCATGAGGGGCGTCTTCCAGCGCAACATTCACAGTTGCTGTTCGGGCGTCTTTGGACCTGCATACCTTTGCGAAATGATTCATTTTTCCGCAGCTCGCACAGATCTTTCCCCTCGCTGGGCACTCAGACGCTCGGTGTGGCACACCCCCACAGTATCCACATTGTCTGGGTCGCGGACCGCTCCCTTTTTGTGGAGTTTTCTTCCGGGGTGTCACAACCGCGTTGACGACCTCTTCTTTTATAGGACGTTGTAACGCCGCCTCCATGTGGGAAGCCCTGGCTTTCGAGAGCTCCTTTGTTCTACCTATTTGTAGAATGTCCGGTAGTGATTTTCCTGATTCTTCTAGGATGCGTTCCCTGAGGGGAAGGGAAGCACACCCTTGTATTAACTGTCCTCGGACTTCCTCAGTCTCATCATTAAATCTACACGTGCCCGCTAGCTCTCTTAACCTTAGGTGAAAGGCATCCAGCGACTCATCTGTCCGTTGTCTTGCCTGTCTAAATATGAATCTTCCATAATCAGTGTTTACCATTGCTCAAAATGGCGGTTGAGGGCAGCTATGAGTGTCTTATGAGTTTTGGGTGTATCTTCCGCGATATTTTTCACAATTTTGTATATGTCCTTGCCTCCTATATGAATGAGCAGGGCGCGTTTCTGGTCATTCGCTACTTTTGTGGCTTCAAAAAACAACAGCACTCTTTCCACCCATTCTCTCCACTTGGGCGCTTGTGTTGAGGGAGCCCCTTCCACCACAAAAGGCTCTACTGGGGGTATTGCTGACATTGTGGTTGGGGTGGTGTCGGGCTGGCTACTTGTTCTTGTGCTCACACTGAGGGTATATTCTTTTACTCACTGTTTCTTGTTGATTTCTCTTTCTTGCCAGTCTTGGCAAAGGTGCATTACTCCAGAATTGCCTTATTGCCTTGGATACGTCCTTTTAAGCACTTTTCTTATATATATTTTTTTATTTTTATTTTTTTTAAGACTGAGTGCCCACAATTCTTCCAGGATTCCTGCCCTGCCGCACGAGCACCGTAGTAGACCCACGGCCGCAGCAGGGTTCGACCCTCGAGGCATGGTTCTCACTCCCTCGTCGCCAAATGTTATGTCCTCAGCCCTTATAAGGGCTGGGACATCTGTCGGGAGTGGCGCGCGACGCGCGGCAATAAAAACAAGTGAAAACCGGCCTTTATTTACTTAAGGCGCGGCCGAGTGCGTGCACGCTGGTATTAAGCCCGTCCGCACGGGTCTTTGTATCGAAGCGTGTCTCGGTGCGAATCTGCCGCACCCAGCCACGCCCTTCTTTATTTATAGCTCCCGGCCGCCGGCCGAGGAGCAAACCAAATACACACTATAACAGAGGGGAAATGCCCTAAACACATCCGGGCATTTCCCCCAACTCGTTGCGCCCCCACAGCGACACTTCAATGTGCTGGCCAGTTACGTCACTGGCCAGCGACATAACAGAGAGCACCTTTTTGCGTTCTTTTGCGCTGTTCCTGTGCATTCACGGTGAAACTATACAAGAGAGGGTGTTCAATTATGCAATGTGTCGCAGTAGCACAATGTTGGTAACACAAAATTACTAAGAATGCACTAATTACGCCAACATAAAGTACATTTCAATCAGTAGGAAAAAAATCTGGTGAAATGTGCGGACAGTGCAGCATTTAACACTTTTTTGCATTTAGAGAAAAATACTGCATTCTGTGCCTATTAGTACCAGAGCACAAGCAAACAAACAGTGCTATTTTGTATTGCAGAAAAAGAGACAAAAACAATGCTTTCACATTTATCTCTAAATTGGCATAATGTCATGGTAACTAGCTGTGGTAAGGGTATTACCAGTTTGTTGTATAACTGCAAACCATCTAACATCCTGTAAGTGACTCCACTGGGGGAGGTGCTCATTTCTCCCAAATGGCATTTGGGGGGACATCTTCACTGTAAATAAATAGCAGAATGTACACTGAAAGTGCTGCAACTGATGCTATAAAAACATCCTTCTGACTTCATAAAGATGTACACCTTTTTCAGTGTTCCTCAATGCCTCTAACGGCCTTATAACATACCTGAGATCGCCCGGTCACTCCTCCCCAGAGTTCACGTAACTGCAAGCAGGGCGTGAGAAATAACAGGACACTCACGTGGGACCCTGAGCGTCACCTTAGAAATTAGGAATTACCAGGGGAAATTAGCAATTTCATTCCCAATTCTTCCCAAAATCTTATCCTTAGAGCCATTATGCTTTCAGCGGGAAGACCCCCTAAGTCAGCCTTAAGAGGTAGTAAGGAATTTGTAGGGTTCAGTAGTGGTTAGCATTAAGGGGTAGTAAGGAGTTCAGGGAAGGATAGTGATAAATGGTAGTAAGAGCTTTTTTGGGTTTTGGGAAAGAAAGCGTTAAGGGGTAGTGAGGGCATATAGGGGTCAGGGATGGGTGCTGTTAAGGGGCAGCAATTGTTTTTTGGGGTTCAAGGAAGGGTAGTCTTAAATGGTAGTTAGGGTTTTTAGGGTTCAGAGATATTAGAGGCATTAGAGTGATGGTAAGGGAATTCTAGGGATTAGCAAGGGTAGCATTACAGGGTTTTTAATGTTCACTGAAAAGTAGCCTTAAGTGGTAGTAAAGGGTTTTTAGGTTCAGGGAAGGTTAGTTTTAAGAGGTAGTAAGGGTTTTATAGAGTTAAGTGATAAGTAGTATTAAGGTGCAGTAAGGGTTTTTTAGAGGACAGGTAATGGGCACAGTAAGGGATAGCAAGTTGTTTTTGGCTTTCGGGGATTGGTAGTGTTAAGGGGTGGAAAGGGGTTTTTAGAGGTGAAGGAAGGAACAGTAAGGTTTTTCAGGGTTCCAGGATGGCTAGCATTAATGAGTAGTAAGAGTCTATAAGGTTCAGTGATGGGTAGCATTAAGAGGTAGTATGAGTTTATAGTACTCAGGGATAGTAGTGTTAAAAAGTAGTAAGGGTTTTTATGGTTCAGGGATGTTCAGCTTATGTTGCTGGTTCATAGAAGTGCTGAGGGGTAGTATGGGTGTTTAGGGTTTAGGGAAGGTTGCTGTAAGGGGTGGTATGGAGTCTTAGGGGTCAGGGAAATGTAGCATTAAGGAGTAGTAAAAGTTTTTTTTTAGAATTAAGAGAAAGGTAGCTTTGAGATATAGCAAGGGTTTTTACGTTCAAAGATTGGTAGCTGTAGGGGTGTTAAAGATTGTTAAGGTTAAGGAAAGGGTACTGTTAAGATGTAGTAAGGAGTCTTAACGGTTCAGAGACAAAATAGTGGAAAGCGGTAGAAAGAGGTTTGTAGGGGTCTTGAAAGGGCAGCATTAAGGGTAGTAAAGGTTTTTAGGGTTCAGGGAATAGTAGCTGTAAGGGGTAGTAATGTTTTTAGGGTTCCGGGATAGGTAGTGTCTAGGGGGTAGTAGGATTTTTAGGGTTCACAGAAGGGTAGAGTTAAGGGGTAGAAAGGGATTTTTAGGATGCCGGGATTGGTATCATTAAGGAATAGTGAGGTTTTTGGTGTCAGGGATAAGTAATGTTAAGTGGTGGCAAGAGGTATTTTAGAAGTTAGTGAAGTGTAGCATTGAGGGGTAACATTGGCTTTTATGGTTCAATGATGGATACTATTAAAGGATAGTAAGGGCCAGTGAGGGTTTTTAGGGTTCACAGCAGGGTAGAATTTAGGGTTCATAAGGGCTTTTAATGTAGTGATGGGTAGGTTTTTAGGGTTTAGCATTGAGTGGTTGCAATTAATTTTTGAGATTCAGGAAAGGGTAGCATTAAGGGATAGTGCAGTGATTATAAGGTTCAGGGAAGGGTAGCATTAATGGTTAGTAAGGGGCCTTTGTGGTTCAGGGAAGGGTAGGATTAAGGCATAGTAAGACATTTTTAGGATGCAGGGAAGTGTAGTGTTAAGAAGTAGTAGGGAGTTTTTAGGGTTCAGAGATGGATAGCCTTAAGGGTTAGTAAGGTTTTGTGGTTCAGATAGGATAACGTCAAGGGGCTTTTAGGGGGTCAGGGAAGGGATGCTGTCACAGGGAGGAGGGTTTATTGGGGTTTTAAGGATGGATAGAATTTAGGGATAGTATGGGTTTTTACGGTTCAGGAAAGGGTAGTGTTAAGGGGAAGTGAGGGTTTTTAGGATTCAGTTAAGGAGTGGTGATGTTTTTTAGGATTCAGTGATTGGTAACTGTAAGGGGTGGCAAGGGTTTTTAGGATTCAGGGGTAAGTGGCATTAAGAGGTTGTAAGGGATTTAGGGTTCACAGAAGGGTAACATTGAGGGGTAGTAAGTGTTTTTTAGGGTGCAAGGATGGGTAGCGTTAAAATGCAGTAACGTTTTTAGGGCTAGGGAAAGTGGCAGTGGTAGTGTAAAGTGATAGCAAATGTTTTTAGAGGGTATGCAAGGTAGACACTATGTTCTAGGAAAGGTTTTTAAGGTTCAATTATGGGTACCATAAGGAGGTAGTGGGGGATTTTTAGGTTTCAAGAAAGGGTACTGTTAAAAGGTAATTAGGGTTTCTAGGATCCAGGGATAGGAAGCATTAAGGACATTCTGGGGTGCAGGAAAGGGTAGCGTTAAAAGGTTTATAAGGGCCAGCGATGGGTAGCTTTAAGAGGCATTAGTGTGTTTTTTTGGTTCAGGAGATTGTAGCATTAAGGGGTAGTAAATAATTTGTAGGTGCAAGGATGAGTAACAATGGGTAGTGTAAGAAATTGGGTTTTTGGTTGACTGAGGTGTGAGCCCTAAGCAAGCACTAACCACAATCCTTGCCAGGGCGAAGCACAAGCCAACCTTAAATTATCCTGTGCTCCACCCTCTGGTAGCTTGGCACAGAACAGTCAAGGTTAATTTAGAGACAATGTGTTAAGAATTTGTGCAACACTTCAAACAGTAATAAAGTGAAAAACACCACACAAAAAGGGCCCCAATCAAAGTTAGAAAAACTGAAAAAATAAAAGTGATTATAGTGAAGTAAAATAAAAGTGTTTTTTAATGGATAAAACAAGATACAAATATCGAAAATCCAAATAGTAGAACCAGACATATGCAATTTTAATTGTGAGATAAGTACCCGTAAGCACAAAGTGCCAACAATGTATATATGGTTGCGCTGGACTGGGACAAAGTAACAAGTTCAGGCAGACCACAATGGAGTCCGGGCCAGGTACAGGGACCCAGCTTAGACCCATTGAACAGAGTATCTTAAATCCTGGTTTGCAGAGCGTTGCGAGGATCTGTGTCAAAGATGTATTGTGCAGCCGAAGTGATGCCTCGTTTCTGAGATGCGCTGAGGCTGTGTTGCTAGGTTCTGCATCATTATCGAAGATCCTGTTGATGAGGGATTGCGATGCAAAGTCCAGCGTCAAGAATGTGTTGTGCAGTTGGGGCGATGCGTCCGATCTGAGACACTGTGAGGCTGTGATGCGGAGTCCAACATCATTGTCAAGGCTGCTGTCGATGAGAGATACAAGGCCCTGCACCTAGGATGTGTTATGCAGCAGAGGCTCTGGAGTAGGTTGCAGGCTACAGCGGCAATGCAGGTCTTTGTAATGGGTCCAATCCATGCACCCGTGGAGATGCATCGGTTCTGCTCGCGGTTTTGCCGCTTAGCAGAGGAGCGGCATCAGATTTGCTGGGTCCACAGAGGCTGGCTAGCACTTTTGGCCAAGTTCCAAGGGTCCAGGACTGGAGCGGCACCACTTGGCAGGTTAGGCTCTCAGATGGCAAAGTTGTTGGAAGTCTGTTGTGTCCCTGAGGTTACAGGTGCGGAGGCCAGCAAATTAGCCCTTGTAGTTAATCTAGGGTTCTGAGTTTAAGAGATGCAGGTCCAGTTCTTCTCACTCAGGGAAGAGGACAGCACGCGCAGTTCAGAACAGTGAGGCAGCAGTCCTTCAGAGTAGCAGTCCAACAGAGTGGCAGTCCTTTCAGCAGCACAGCAGTACTTCTTTTTGGCAGAGTATCCACAGGTCCAGAAGTGTACTAAAGGGTTGGTGTCTAAAGTCCAGTAATTATACACAGTTGTGCATTTGAAGGGGGGAGGAGCTTCTAGAGGTAGACCTTTGAAGTGTAAAGGTGCCCTACCTTCCCGGACCTGGCTCCAGACTAACTATAGGGGATACACAGCCCTTAGTGTGGAGGCAGGACACAGTCTATTTAAGTGTAAGTGGGGCTGTGTCCAGTTCCTTCCTGCACTCCTGCCAGTGGTGGCCCATCCAGGCGCAGCTAAGCTACCTATTGTTGAGGAATACACAAAGCCCATCTGTCAACTACACCCAGTCACGTGACCTAGAGACAAGCTGTAGGCATCAAATCGGTAAGGCACGAAAATGGCAACTTTATTAAAAGTAGCATATTGAAAATTGTAATTTAAAATCCGTCTTCACCTTAAGTTAGGATCTTCTATTACAACTCCAAAGACAACAAACAGGAACTGGTTATCTGCACCCATTTTGAAATTACAGCTTATTCCATGTAATAAGGTAACTCCAATGTATTTCTATGGGAGAGGTAGGCCTTGTAGTAATGAAAAACAAATTTAAGAGCTTTTCACTACCAGGACTTGTAAAACTTAAAAATACATGTCACATGGTCGATAAGGCAGTTTAAAACTGCACACACAGGCTGCAATGGCAGGCCTGAGGCATGTTTAAAGTGCTACTTAAGTCGGTGCCACAATCAATGCTGCGGGCCCAATAGTAGTGTTTAATGTACAGACCACGGGTTCAGGAAGTACTACCTTACTACAGGCATACTAGTAAATTAAATATGCCAGTTGGGCATAAGCCAATTCTACCATGATTAAAAGAGAGAGCACAAGCACTTTAGCACTGATTTGCAGGGGCAAAGTGTGCGGAGTCCCAAAGCCATCAAAACAAAGTCAGCAAACAGGAGGTTGGAAGGCAAAAGGTTAGGGGAAAACCACAGCAAAGAAGCCAGGTCAAACAGGTAGCAAGGTTTTCCAGTTCAGGGAAGGGTAGCATCATGGGATAGTCAAGGGTTTTTAGCGTGCATGGAAGGGTGGCATAGTGTAGTAGATAATTGTTAGTGTTCAGGGAAGGGTAGCATTAAGTATTCTTAGGGTTCATGAAAGTGTACCATTAATAGAGAGTAAGGAGTGTTTAGGTTTCAATGAAGGGTAGCATTAATGGATAATGAGGGGTGTTTAGTGTTCAAGGATCGGTAGCATTAAGAGGTAGTTACAGGTTTTTTAAGGTTCAGGGAAGGGTATCTCTAAGGGGTACCAGGGAGGTTTAGGGTTAATTGAATAGTAGCAGAGTTAAGGGGCAGTAAGGAGCTTTTAGGATTCAGGAAAGGGTAATTTAAAGTTACAGTCTAATACACAATTACATTGGTTTTATTTAACATACAAAATATTACATTTAAAGTAAATTAAACATTTTAGAAAAGTAATCTTTAGAATTTAATTAATAAACAACAATAATAAATTAACTTTTGGGCGCAGCTGAGATTAAAAATGTAACTCCAGGCTATAAACCGTAAATCTAGGAATTAGAAAGAAAAACTACCATTCTCCCAAAGAGTTCCATTTTAAGATATCCATGAAAGTGATGATGGAAAGGGAAGGGTGTGGGGGGATGGGACTGCAATACAAAAATGTATTCTTCCTTACTGCCCTGCTTCCAACAGTGCTGCTGCAAAGGAAGAACAAACACCATAATGACCTAATTATCTAGAAACCATAGCCAAAGTCAATGGAATCATGCGATTCAGTGGCCAGAGCATTTTCTACATTATTATGGATTCAACATGTGCTACATAATCCATCAACAGCTGCATTATCTGCAGAGTTTAATGAAAACAATGTGTTTTTTTAGCTCAAAGGTACCAAAACGTACTAAAACCATGGTGACCCTTTTTACCATGCAGTGCAAGGCACTATGCAAAGGTTGACTGGTCATCTTTCAGTTGCTTATTACTGTATTTGGATGCTAAACTGGTATTAATGATGCTCAAATTTTGCCCAGTGTTTTGCCATCACAAAAATGTACCACATCAGGTTGCATAATTTGCCTTTTATTGTCACATAAATTAGTCGACCCTACTGCATTATTTGGTTCTCCCCTGCTCCACAATTCAAGTGACACTGCATATAGCAATGCAGTGGCATGTTTTTGACTTAAAGGTCAAGTTTTGTTAAAACACCATAACTAAACTTGATAAAGTGCTCTGACTCATGCACCTTGAAAAACAAATAATTACACCTCTTGGAGCACTTTTTCTGTGGAAGCACAAACCATCTGTCCAATCAAAACATGCACTCCCTTCCACCAATATGTGGGCAGAGCCAAAGCCCCTCTCTATAGTGCTATTGAAAGCTCTTTGTAGGTTGATCAAATAAGGACAGGGGACAGCTGCACTGACAAGCCAGACCTAAAAAATTATACAAAAATAATTTTCTTATGTATGAAATGCATGCAAATGATATAGAATGGGATGTGTGACGATTAGATATACTTTTCATAAGTAAAATAGTTTCCCATGCATTGAAAATCATGCACAGAGTGAAATGATAACCAAACTTCCCACAGGAAAGAGGTAAGACTCCTGAGTAATTCTCCTCTGAGTAAAGATGAAGCTTGCTTTAGTGCTTCCTGGTGTTTGTAGGCTTTTTTCCTGGTCCTGACTCCTGAGGTACAGTCAATGAGATTGTTGTGAACAGTATCAATGTTTGGTACCATCGCTAATCCTTACTATGTCAGGTCCTGGATACTGCTTGCCAAAGTAGACAAGATTTATTTATTTTCCTTGACTGTCCAGTGGAGTTGTAGTTGAATAGCACCACAAATGCAGGGTGTATTGTTAGGGTTGAATGGGCACTCAAGATCCTATATCGAGCAAATTCAGAAGAGGAAATGAAAGGTGCCTACACAGGGGAAACACCCAACCCCTTAAAGTTTAAAAAAACCAACATACAAGACAAACAATGTGTGGCACCTCTCTAATCAAATATAACACGTTTGAGTAGTTGTTAGAGAAACACACAATCAATTTTAATACAAGTTTAAATTGTCCAAACTAAGCACAAATTAAAGATTATAGCACTTTGAAATCCATCCGTGGTAATACAGTTGTGGTCTAATGATACAATTTCAGCCAACACATGTTTCGTCATGGGAAATTTCCTTTCTTAATATTCCCGAACGACTTCTTCAGGGCTTATTATTAGAACACGTCACCACAAATTAATCGGTGTTGAATCAAAAAAGGACATAGGCGTATTCTCATTTCATAGTAAGCTGACTCGATCTGACATCCAGTGGTCAAATGGTCATGTATATCCGTCTTTTATATCTGACTCATATTATTGGAATCTCCCTTTTTTGATTCAACGACTATGAATTTGTGGTGACGTGTTCTAATAATAAGCCCTGTAGTTGAATAGCCAATGCTTACTTCAAGAAGCTGCTATGGGATTAGTTATGCCCACCAGGCAAAGCAATAGCTATCACATTAAACAAACATAAATGTCCAGTAAGTGGTATTTTTTTTTTTTTTAAAACATCTTTAATTGTATCCTTCACACAAGCATCGTAAGGTTATCTGGACAGGGTAGGCAGATGGCCCTGTGCTCTTCACTGGCTGCTTATGCTGGAGTGTCTTCTTCCAGACAGTTCTTCAGCAGGCAGACAGGCAGGCTGTCCTCGCATGCAGAACTTCATCTCAACTTGGGGGCGAGGGTGATGTGTCATGGTCAAGTTCTCGTCCTGAGAGGCACCAGCACAGGTCTTCCCACTCAACTTTGTGGTTCTATGCTTACCATTTGGCAGCTGGAAATGTTGTTGTCAGCCAATCAGTAAGCAAGCAGCACTGGAGGCTTGTTTTGTGAGAAGGCCCACTAGAACGAGTTTCAGTCTGAGCTGAATTGATTCCAACTTTTAGTCAGACGGCTGCGCAACATCCTCTTAGTGAAGCAGGATGAGTGTGGGAAGGGCATGAAGACCTTAATTTATAGGAAGCCATTCCCGGCATGTCAGGATGGTCACGTACATCAGTGACACTCTGAGGACGAATCATGGCAACCTAGCCAAAGCACAGGAACACTCACATTCAAAACCAAGAGAGGTAAGTGGTGGGATCCATCCATCCCTCCCTTCCGTCCTATCAGTCATGCATGAACAGTGGAGAGAGATATAAAGGAAATGTCATACTTGAGATGACTGATGGGTTTTCTACAAGTGGTGGGGAGTGTGACTGTGAAGGTGAGAGTGAAACGAGGGCCAAAAAATATTGTGTCTGCAGGGTGACAACTTTTAGAAACCAGTAAATGGGGACATTTCACAAACTAAGAAGTAAAACTACAGTTTACATCTCCAAGGGGCACCGGGTGACTTGGTTGACAGTGCTTGCTAAAAAAGAAACCACAGACAACGAGGCTCTAAGTAGAATTACAATAACACTTGTGTTAACTTAATTGCTTTCTGCTAGGGGCTGTTAACTAATTCTGCACTGAACGCATGAAAACGTGTCTCTCGTGCTCAGTTGACCCCCTCTGAAATTTACAGACATTTGCTGGGAAAGATGGTGAAAAAACATGATTGTCCTGGTAGTTCCAGGACACCTACCCACTCTAAAGGTCAAGAAAACGTATTTGATAATTACAAAAATTCACATAATAGTAGAGCAGGAACAGGGCGTGTGCCCTTACAGAGAACTTGTCTTTATTACAGTAAATTGTTTACAGCTGCTTTAGTGTGCACACTGGGGGTGGGGAGACTAGAGGGAGGTTGCTGACACCTTTTTGCAGGATATAGCCCTCAGGTATTGCTGCAGGGTACCAGCCCATTAGAGTTAATCACAGCAGCAGAAAGAAACTGCCTTGCGGTGTTGGCAACTATGGGAGATATTAATTATCCAAAGCTGGAGTGGGCCTATAAAAAGGTCGAGATCATTTTTTTGTTGTTGCAGTTTTGTATAGCGCAAAAACGACAGAAGGCATTGAAGCACTTTACATGAGCACCAGATGCATTATAAATAGTAACATTCGTTTTTTAGTTGGCCGGAGATTAACTGTTTTGCCCAGATTTGCAGGATTATTGAGCAGACACCAAGACTCGGACCTGGTACCCCAGCTCCAAAGTTGGCAGTTTAGGCCATTATGTGCTCCTGAAATGATGGCAGGGCTAATGGAGAGAGGGTAAGACTGGTTTAGAGTTAGACACTTCAGTATTGACTCGGAATGGAGGGTAAATGAGCAGCAGTTTCTTTTTTTAAAAAGAAAATTGTATTAAGTTATTAGGGGAAAACACATTAGTGGCGCACACGACCTGTGGGAGCTCCATTATAACATAATCAATCAAGCATTTGACAGTGTTAACCAGCATGGAATACTCATATATTAGTACCAATGATGCATTGGACACAGGGGTCTGGTGAGTTCTTAAGGAACCCGTCCCAGGCATTTCCCCCACACACTGTCGCGCTTACGAGGACATCTCCTGGCCTCGTATACAGGCCGCTCTTGTCCTGCACACCAACCCACACCTCGACGCCAACCAGAGAGGGACAGCATAGTTTCTTATAAGGCTATGACTTAATATCCAGTGTGTACCAGCCTGAGGAGAGTGGCATGTGACTTGGGCGAGATCCCACAAACAATGTTCATGCCATTTGTTTGTGGGAAAGGATACTTTAATGGAAATCGGTCTGCCTGTTAGTTCAGCAACTGCTGAACCTGGCTCTAGCGCCTCACAGACTAACCTAACCAACAATGTTAATGCAAAATCAAAGACCCACCCGCGTGAGCCTATCAGCCTCTCTTCCGCTTGACTGCCCAAAAGCAAACTCCTCTATCAGTCCTATAAGTCCTATAAGTCCTCCTTCTTGCACATACAGTCTATGTAACCCTTCCATACAAACCTAACCACCACCTCCTGTTTCCTTTATCTATCAACCCTATCTTTGGTGCCCTTTGACTTTCCTATTGCTACTCATCCGAGGTCCCTGAAGCCCACTGGCTCTCCACAGTTTAATGTACTCCCCTTGGCACCCAAACTGGCCTGTCCACAGAGTGATCAGACCAAATGTCAAAGGCTTCCTTATGCCTTCCTCTAGTTCCATCCTAAAATGGTTACCTAAGAATTAGCAAAATACAAATCCTCTTCTAACAATATCGCTAACACACGTCTAACTTATCCCACCAGCTCAAATGTTTGCTTTTAACAAATACTATAAATTTCTTATTTAGGTAGACACCTCCACAAACACTTACAAAACAAGCTTTGGCAAAGTCAATAGGTATAGCTTGAATAATCAACGCTGAATGAAGCATTTTAAAACTCTAATGCAGTGTAAAAATAATATAAAAAATAATTGCTGTATGTATAGAAATCACCTGCAAGATAGAGCATTTAATATGTAGCGATTCAGAGTAGTTTTGAGGTGGTAAAATAGCCCCTCATGCCCTGCAAAGCTTGACCAGTAAAAGGAGTACATTGAGTGCCCATACACCTGTCAACATTCCTGAAAAATGCCCCTCAATCTTTGTACAACACAATAGGGGCAGTGCATGACAAGAAAAAGTCTACAAGGCAAAAATAACCCACCCAAAATGGCCACAGCCTTAATGGTCCCTCCCTGACCCAGTCCCCTATGGCTAATGAGTGGCGGGCTATTAGTGCCACTTGCCTACAGTACCCTGGGAGCATGCAGTTTCTTGGCTTCAAATGGAACCCTCTTCCTACATCGCACAGAGCACTTTTAATCCTCATTGTCACAAGATGAAGTACAGAGCTCCCATGCAATTACAGATGGAGTAGTTATTCGCTTGATTGTGGAAATTAGCTATAGCTGTCGCCAACATAAAGCTTCATTGTAGCTGCACTACAATGTTAGTGGGTACATCAGTTTGTACAGCAGGAACTGGTTGACTATGTGGGATCTGCAAGATATTACTGAATACTTCCAGTGATTCCCGGAGAGATTGCCTTCATGTTTACAGACACCAGTGGACTTCTTAATGCTGTTTACATGTATTGCCGCCTAGTCATACCGAGTATTGTCCTTGGACTGAAGTGCTCCCATTACAAATCAGAGGACCATCTAGGCATTCTATAGTTCTGATGTAATCTTTGCATTTTTCTCTTTGTATACCCCATTGTGTTTCATATAGTCATTTATTTGAGTGGAAATGCATATTGCATTTGGTATTGTTAGCATGTAGACATGTTTATTTCAGTACAATCTGATTGTTCTGCAATTGCTTATATATGTAATTCAAACACTTACAATGATCCTCATTGTTTAATGTTTGTGATTCAAATAATCAACAATGTTTCCTGGAAGCAGAAGTAGGTGAGAGTGTATGTTGGTTGTTGTTTTTGCTACGATACAACAAAATACCTGTTCTTGACAAAACACTCTGAAAAGGTTATTCAAGCTAAACACAAATAAGTGTTGGAGAATGGAATCCATACACTTCCAGGGAGGTGAGAGTCCAGAGATTGGGCTTGCACAAACAGAAGTTGTAAACATCTACTCCCAGGCCATGACCAGGGACCTCGGGCGAGTCTCTCACAAAGTTAAGAGCTTGCTGAGACACTCGCTCTCTTCAAATGGGATAATATCTTAATTGTTCCATCCAGGTATGCTAGTGGAAGACAAGATCAACTATGAAAATTGTACAGGTTTCTTTTGATGCTACAAAAGTTTAGTTAGAAGCAAGAAGGGATGGGTTCGAGAACAAATTAAAGGTAACTCTAAAATACTGCCATAATGTTGCAATTGTTTCTAATATTCTGTTTATTTACTGCCATTGTTACTGTTATTCTGTTTGCTTTACAGTCACAACTATACACACTATGGCCCTCATTCTGACCCTGGCGGTAGAGAACCGCCAGGGCCAACGGGGGCGGTGCTCCCTTGGGCATTCTGACCGCGGCGCTTTGGCCGCGGTCAGAAAGGGAAAACCGGCGGTCTCCCGCCGGTTTTCCACTGCCCCTAAGAATCCTCCAAGGCCGAGGGGATTCTGACAATCCTTACTGCCATCCTGTTCCTGGCGGCTCGCCCGCCAGGAACAGGATGGCGGTAAGGATTGTCGTGGGGCCCCTGGGGCCGATGGCATGGGCACTGCAGGGGCCCCCGTAAGAGGGCCCGCTAGTATTTCACTGTCTGCGTAGCAGACAGTGAAATACGCGACGGGTGCAGTAGCACCCGTCGCACCTTCCCACACCGCCGGCTCGATTACGAGCCGGCTTCATGGTGGGAAGGTCGTTTTCCCCTGGGCTGGCGGGCGGCCTTTTGGCGGCCGCCCGCCAGTCCAGGGGAAAACTTGGAATACCCTCCGCGGTCTCTGGACCGCGGAGCGGTACTTTGGAGGGGGGAAGTCTGGCGGGCGGCCTCCGCCGCCCGCCAGACTCAGAATGAGGGCCTATATGTACAGAATGAGATTTTTATTTTTATAAAAGTCATGAAAGTATACTCTTAGTGTTTATTCTTGTGCACCTGTTCATGGTGAGGAAGGTTTGGAACCTACTAAAACAAGTTCTCCTGTGAACCGCCTAGGACTGATTATTGCCTAGAAAGCACTATCCTCATGCAATGTGCAGGTGGGTCATGGATTACAGGCCAGCTGGTTCTTCGTCTCAAGTTGGTATGTTGACTAAGTCTGTGCTGGCAGAAGGTCCAGAGATCCCAAAGGTCGGGCTGTATCCTGAAAACTTTTCAGGAAATGTATCACTTGGGGACTAACATGGGGAATGATCTTTGAGTAATCTTGAATGATACAGACAAGATGTTACCAGTTATTACTAATAGCAGAGATGCAGGTTTTAATATTCTTCCCCCAGTTCCGATAGGAGATCCCTCTATGCAGTGGGCTCGTAACACTTCCTACCAAAGAATTTCTCTAACACTTGAGGTGAGGTAACTTTTGTTGTAAAGGCACATGCTGCATACCCTTTTCAAATATTTAAATCATGGGTAAAGTTTGATAATGTGGATCAGAGCACTTTTTGTTTAAAAAATAATTGAATGCTTTGATCCTTTGTTATCACTGTTGCATCGGGAAAAAAGAATAGGCACGATTTCGATCTCTGTGACCTATGAAAAAGCCTCATCAATTAGAATTAGAGCTTGTCTCAGATAATAGGTATAAGTGAAAAACATAACCATACAATTCATATTAAGATCTACAATGGAAAGAATACATTCTCTTAAGATATAATACTATTTTAAATTGAAAATTGAATGCTATCCTCGAAAAAGTGATAATCTGTTAAAACTCTAGAGAGCGCTGGCCTGGCCTCCAACAAAGGAGTTGATTCAGTTTAAACTTTTAAAGTTTCATTTTAAGATCTGGCCAAAATATTTAGATTTTAGAAAAATGACACAATTAATAAACTTATTAATAAGGGATTTCAGCTAGCCTTTTTCATCCTGGCTTGTCCTGTAGCTGTGCCATTTACATTTTCTTCTGCCTGCCACAGGATGCACCATAAGGCAGCGGGTCAGTCCCCTTCAGCTATTAGCTAACTACACTATGAGTGACAGCATTCTGCAATTTCACAACGAGTACATTCACGCACAAAGTAATTCCTCAGAAAACCTGTGATTTTGATATTTTTTTTCCAATGTTGTTTTCATACTGAGGGCCCTGTAGCTCCCACAACCATATTTTATTAAAACATTGGCAAAACAAAACATGAATTGACAAAGCCAAATTGTTGGCAGCCAACACCAGACCAACTGGCTTTGTCAATCCTTGTTAGAGTTTGGATAAAATTGCAAATCCTCTGACCTCTGAAAGAAACTAAAAGATACACTGCTCATCACTGGTTGCATTTGATCTACCCTAAAATATTACTGTGAAGAAAATTCAGCCACACAAATCTGCTCCATATTTAAGACCTAATTACAAGTTCAATGCTAAATTCCAACCCCTAGAACAAACATAAGTTTGCAAAGGTGTCAGACTTAGGAATTGTAAAATAAAACCCGTTTCCAAGTTGTGTCCCATGAGATGGAAATGTGTTAATTTCGAAGGGAGCTGGGATTGCAAGCTGGAATGACTTGCCTTCTAGTCTGTACCTTAGTCCTACTTTGTTTAAATGAACATCTTTGGCGTCAGGCTTTATAAATTATCTGATTGTTGTACATTGAACTGAGCTGGCTGTCATTTTCATGTACTGATTATTTATTAAAGGTTATTACAGGTTTTAAGCAGTCTTATGCTTGTTTTTTTCTTTAGGTACTTTGAAGCTTGTGTTTCCCAGCACATATGCGCCATACAAATAAATAAAAGCACGAATGTAACAAATGAATGAACAAATTGTGCATATATAACAGAAGATATCATTCCATATTTCTCTCCTCTCCTCCAACGGTTACGGCGGCACGGATTTCATGGCAATGGACAAAAAGAATCTTAAATCTGTAAATTGTGAATCCATTTTTTATACTTTCAAAATCATCAAAGGTGTGTTAAACAAGCTCATGGTCATATGCATTTAACTCCAGTCCATAAGAAAACTAAATGTAACATTGCATGGGGACTGCTGGGGGTGCTCGGGGTCTTATGCAAGCATTGCTCATAGCTGTGTGCACCGCAATGACCTCCAAAGTTGTTGTGAAAGAATATCTGAAAGAATTCACCTAGTTAAACCAGTGAAGGTAAAGTTTTTAGATTGTTTAGCCGTGAATACCTTTTACAAATTGGTGGTGTGTGGTAAATAAAACTGGCTCCTGTCCAAGACGGCGTATTCAGTTCGTTAGACTGAATCCAGGATTCAAGATCTAATGAACCCTGTCCTGACAGAAAGAATCTACTACCGTCTTCTACAGGACGTGAAATAGTCATCGGAATGTGCAAAGAGTTCCAAGGCGTCTTTGGGTAAAAGCACTGGTGATTGTATGGTTCCATTAGCTCGTGATACTGTCTGTCCTAGTGTGTTTACACTTATCTTGCTTTATTTTTCTTGGACGTCTTATGGTCGTAGACCTAGGAACTATACTAGTCCAAGCTGGGTTAGGTTAGTTGAGTTTAGGTTAGATGGTAGTTAATTAAATGGTCACATTGTTTTATTATATGTGACTAAGGGCACTAGAAAATTGGCAATACGTTTTAAATGTCTTTCTTGGAATACTCTACAGTGTACTATTGTTAGCATAACATGTATGATATAATTGCAGTTATTATTTTTTTTAAATATTTTATTATTAACATTTTATTATTTAATAAACATTATTATGTTTACAGCACCATCTTGTTTGCTTTGTGTTAGTGCATAACAGTGTTAATATCACTACTGTCTACATTGTTTGAATGTTCTACTTCATTAATTATTCGATAATCTTTATACTTTAAACTTATGCAAGAATAGAACATTAGTGGCGCTTCTTCTCGTATGGGTTGCCCAATTGGCCTGGTGTAGCAGAGTCATGTTTTCCTAGCTATTATACAACACCTTTAACTCGTTTCAAACATTAATCAACTTAAACTTAAACACGATGGCAATGTAGGGGGTGGAGGCTGCTAATGCAGGGGGATGCCATTTCTTGTCTTTTCCAGTATGTATGGTGTCATTACTCATAGACTTGTCTGGTTTCAGGTGGGTGGGGCGTCTACCGGGTCCAACCTGTCTGTTACTCAATATCCTGGGCTCTGTCCCCTGTTGTCCGCCTTTTGTTCAATCTCGGCCTTATCGTGTCTTCCCTTATTGTGTCCTAGAGGGCGAGGCAACATCTCCTCCCTTCCTATGTTTATCCAGTCTCCACTCCTGTTGGTGTGTCTGCGTCCGCTGTTCTCAATATATTGTCCCAGCTTGTCATTGCTACTTCCCATTTCTGTGCTATAGGGTGGCGACGCAGTCCCCTCCCCTCCTCGCTCTTCAGGACCTGGAGTTCGGCTCTAGCCCATGTTGTAACGTCTTGTCTCCACCCAACCCGGGGGGGCCGAGACTGTGCCTTCCAGTTCTTTGTGATCTGTCTCCTATATAATACCAGTGCCAGACTCAGAAATCGGGTCTCCACTCTTCCCCGCGGCAACCCATCCCCAAAGCCCATCAAACATCTGTCAGGGGTCGGAGTCAGGTTCATATTAAGGAGTCTCGATAGGTCGGACATCACCTCTTCCCACCCCAGTTGGATCTCTGGACAGGTCCATACCATGTGGTCAAAATTTGCGTCTACATTTTTACATCTGGGGCACACCCTAGGAACTCCCCCATAGATTACTGTTAGCCGAAGTGGGGTGAGGTACGTTCTGTGGAGGTAATTATATTGTATATATCTAAGTCGCGTGCTGCGAGCGACGGTCCGGGGGTAAGCCAAAGCTCTGTTCCATTCCGCATCTGACGGTTCCCTACCGACTGTCCTCCCCCATCTCTCTCTCAGTGGCCGCAGGGAATCTAGTGCATCCTCAACTTGAACTCGGTATAATTTAGATATCAGATGGGACTCATCTCCTGATGTCAATAGGAGATGCAGCACCCTGTGGGTGGCTGGTTCCGCGTTGACCGTGATCCAGTGCGTTTTCAGCACATGTATCAGTTTATGATACATAAGGAACTGACCCGGGGAGACTCCACTGTCAACAAGATTAGTGAAAGACCTCAACACTCCCTCCTGAAACAGGTCTCCCACCGTTTCTATTCCTGCTCTCCTCCAGGTTCCGAGGCTCATGCCTCCCAGGTTCCTCTCACCAGCCTCGATCGTAAGTACCGCCAGGGGTAGGGCCGGAGAGTACGGGGGGACAGTGCCATCCCTTTTCACGCACCTCTTCCAACATGCTGATGCCACTTTTGTCATCGGGCTGTGCATGTGGGGATTAAGCTTCCTATTTGTCATTCGAGCAATGAACTGATTTATGTCCTCCACTACTTGGTCGGTGTACCTCTCCAGGTGACCCTTACCTGTGAGCCACCCGGCAACCCATTGCAGCTGGGATGCCAGGTAGTAGGCTTCAAAATCTGGCGCTCCTAGACCCCCCTTGTTAGTTGGCCTGCATAGTATCTGGAGCGAGGTGTGTCTACGACCATCATCCCATATAAGTTCCCTGAGTAATGTGTTTAGTTCACGAAACCACGCTGTTGGAATTAGAAGGGGCAGGTTAGCGAAGTAGTATAGAAGCCGGGGCAGCATGACCATTTTGGACAATGCTACTCTGGCCATTATCGTCAATTTCAGCGATCGCCAGAACCCCACCGAGGACTTTAGAGATCGTAGAGCTCTGCCCAGGTTACCCTCGCGCAAGTCTGCCCTGTCGTGAAACACCTGTATGCCCAAGTACTTAAAGGTTCAGGGGCCCAAATCATATCCCCAGGGCATGTTGTCGGGCGTTCGCCGCCCGGAGCCATAGGGAACACGCATGTCTTGCTACGGTTGAGGCAAAGTCCAGATATGTTCCCATAGTTCTCCAGCACTCCCAGCGCCCATGGGAGATCCTTCTCTCCGTCCCTAAGGTAGACAAGTATATCATCAGCATATAGCGAGATGATATGTTCTTGGTGTCCCCATTCCACTCCTCTACCCACGCCCTCCTGCCGCATCTGGGACGCCAGCGGCTCGATGGCCAGGGCGAATAACAGTGGGGACAATGGGCAACCTTGTCTGGTTCCCCTGTGAATTGGGTAAGTTCCGGACACTGTTTTACCTGTTCTCACTCTTGCCAGCGGTGACGTGTACAACAAGTCCACCCATTTGACCCAATCTTCACCCATTCCCATACGGAGCATCACTGCTCTCAAGTAGTCCCATCTGATTGAGTCAAATGCCTTCTCAAAATCCACCGCGAGCAACACCCCTGCTGCAGGTTTCGTGTCGCTAGGCATATTCAGGACCGCAAAGAGACGTCTCAGGTTTAAGGAGGTGCTGCGATTCGGGACGAAACCATTCTGATCTACATGTACCAGAGTTGGTACAAGAGGGAGTAAACGGTTGGCCAAGATCTTGCTTAGTATTTTAAAATCACTGTTTAGCATTGACAGGGGGCGGAAGTCAGTCACCGAAGGTTGCCTAGATTTTGTCTTAGGGAGTGGGACTACCATTGCCTCTCTCATGGTGTACGGCATTATCCCATTCTGTAGCGATTCTGTATACATCTCTACCAACTGGGGGGTCAATTGCTTCTCGAATTTTTTATAAAAGTCCATGGGGAGGCCGTCTGTTCCCGGGGTCTTCCCTGAAGCTAATTGAGCTATAGCTTCACTGACCTCCGCCACCGTCACTGGGCCCCCCAGCCTATCCCTGTCTCCGGCCATCAGGCTCGTTATAGGTATATGTTGTAGGTAATTATCAAAGACCTCCGTACTGATTTCAGCCGGTTTTCCATATAAAAAGGTGTAATATTCATATAATTGCAGTTATAATATTATTTATTTTGAGGATCATTTTTAAGTGGAAAAATAAAAGGAAATTTAATTCAAGAAGCAGCTGGAACATACGGATGAGAATCTATCCAGAGCCCTGAGAAAGGGAATCTTTTCTATCAGTACAAGTAACCTCTTGCATCCTCTTTACCACTGGAGGTAGACATTGAAGAGATTTATATTAAGGAGTGGAAGGACATGGTTACTACCACTGACAATGATCGTTTCACTGTTTAATGCCCATGTAACACTTCCATGCTGCATAGCTCCAGCAATTTCTGTGCAATCTTGTTCCCTGCTAGACAAAGTCCACCTCCTCACCACTTTTGTGAGGGCATCTGTCACAGGGTGGACTAAATATAATTGGTGGATTCTGGTTCTTGTTATATCAACACTGCCCACAGTTCATATAGGGTCTGCCTGGATAGAGTATACCTTTGAGCTTAATGATCACCTATATTCATAATTGCATGTGCACTTTCACCTACTCTCACATTCTCCGAAAGCATGCCTTCAATTGTCATACATTGCAACCAACAGGTCCCAGCAAGGACAAACTACAACAAACACACTTAGAGCCATCCATCTAATGGGCACCCACTGAACCAATACAATTGGTATGTTATGTGTTATGTTATGTCATGTCATGTTATGTTATGTTACAGGGATTGTAAAGCACGCTTATCACCCGAGGGGAATCCAGGTGCTGGATCATAGCATGAGGCTGAGAAGCATTATGTAAATGATACATAGTAAGTAGCTATTTGCTCAACAATTCGGAATGTACCTTAGGGTTCGCAAAAGGCAGGAAAGTGTTATATAAATACCTGTACAATACAATATAATATTTGTCCAAATTGTACCCAATGTAGTTAGGACAAAGTATTTCACAGAACAGTCAAGTTTGAATCCATGCTACTTCACTGACTTCAGAGGGTGCTTCGTCGTTGGAACTCACTGAGAAAAGAAATTCAGACCTTAAAAGAAACTACAGCATACGTTTTGGCTCCTCGATATGTGCCTTAAGTGTATATTTTACGCAGACTTTGCTAGGGAATACTTTAACCAAGTATTACACAATTCATGGGGATAATAAACAAAATCAATTTGTAACAGCCAGCAGTTTTAATGGGAGCAGGGTAGACACTTCAATGTCTGGTTTATCAGTGTCAACATGGAGATCTGGTTTTGAGCTCCGGACACTGCCCAGAAGAATCAATTATTGCATCTACTATTTGTGGCAGCTATCATTTGAACTTAACTAGATGGTCTGGTAAATAGGTCTCTGTAACAGATAGAAAGTGGTTTCAAATTCAGCCCAACATATTCCTCTTTTAGAGACCTTTCAATCTGTTTATGACCAGCCTTATGAGATTGCCCACTGGGATGAGGTGATTTCTTTGCACCTGGGCTTGACGCTGCTGGTCTCCTTTGCAATAAGGCATAATTGTGCCATTAAGCAACAGGTGCAAGAAGAAATCACAGTTATGTGATTTACGCAAATGTAATCTTTTTAGAGGCTTCTGAGGTGAAGATGGTTTTCACTGTGAACGGGAGTGTTTGGGACTTTCTCCATCTGATCTGAAATCAAATATTATTTTGACACCTGCACCTTAAAATTCAAGGAACTGATTAGCTTTGCTCTACAACATATAGGAAAGCCTGAGAAAGAAGCCCATGTTTTGGTTCCAGAATCAGAGAGAGGCAAAGACTACTCAATTAGTTTGCTGGTTCAGAAGTCCATAAAGGAGTTCAGACCAGTTCTGGACCTAACAGTGTTCAACATTCTGGTAAATGATTAAGGTGCCTTCTCTGATGTTGAAACTACAACAACCCTTTGTAACTATGTGGTAGAGAACTTCCTGGTGTCTTTAGACCTCAGAATCGTGATGCTGCAGTTTTCCCTTTTGGTGACAGGTCAGATATTCTTGAGGGTTCCTGTCATGTAAATGCATTACCATTTAAGGTCATTGTCATTTTTTCTGCCCAATACATTTCAACCAAAGTTCTACATGGCATGCCGGTCAGGTACATCAATACTTGGAGTGTTAGTTCATCCAAGTTCGACCAGTGCTACAGGTTAAGGAGGACTCCAATATGGTATGCAAAGTCTATAAAGATTCCAGAATTGTGATTAATCTTGCCAATTGCCATCTTGGATTGACTCACAGGCTTAATTTCATACGAGTTATGCTTTGTATATGCATTAGCTTTGAGATACTGCTGCAGGATTGAGCTATGAAGTTTCAAGTTCATTGGGGAATTGCACCCCAGTCTTGAGCTACATAGTGCTGAATGTTTGTGGAATTCACTGCATGGGGTGCAATTCCCCAATGTGACAAGATCCCCAGGTGATGTGGGAGACACCCTCAGAGCTTGGAAGAGTGGATTTAGGAAGAACCACAGGTTGGGCCTACTGGCAACCAGGTGGCCAAAGCTTACACATATCGATAAGAAACCACAATGTGGCATTCCATGCCAAATGTGGTCCAAAGTAAATTGTCTCTGAGCAAAGTGTCACTTGGTATCTCTTCTGGCAGTGAACCTTCCTGGCAATGACAAACTCAGAGTGGACATACACAGTTGTATATTTCTGTTACCTCTAGTACACATTATGCAGCAGTTTTCCTGGAAACTGTGTTTAGGTTTGTTACCTAGGGACTGAGCTTCTAATTAGCTTTGCACTGGAGCCAGTTCAGTGAAAGCTTTGGGTTGGATATTAAGTCAATATAGCAGCTGATGTGCCTATCATGGCACCGATCCCCAGGAATTTGGGGAAGGTTTGACAGTATACAATCTCTCTGGCAACATTTTGATGGCATTGCTTGAAGTAGTTTCTCCTTCTGGGAGGTCTGGCTGTAGATCAAAGTTGACAATCCCCACTGCATCTATCTTCAGTCTTCCCTTTTTAGGGGCAAGCGCAGAGCACTCCATCCCTCTTCTAATCCCTCCTTAGGGGGATTTTAACCACGCTCATGTTATGTCAGTCACTTTCATTGGTTCGTGGGCTTGCCTTTTAAAATCGGCTTGTTTTCATTCGTGAAAGGGATGCATATGTCATGTCTTTTCCGGTGTTTATCCCTCCTCGAGGGCACCGGTAAACTACTGGAAACATACGAGGCTCCATGTTTTCCATATGATTTCTGGACTACTTTTTCTCTTTATTTCACTGCGTGTTTTACAAAGCGCAATCACGCTTTTTTTCTTTTTTTCATTTAATGAGGCAAGAAGAGTCCGGTTAGGAGTTTACAACGCTAATAGCTCTAACTTGACTTAATGTGAGACCCGTTGCATTGCAAATGCTTGTTAATTTCAACTGTGTCTCTGGCAAATTTTATCTCATTATGACATTTGAGTGAAAATGTTCAGAAAACCGAGGAGGTTGTACGGTGGTGTGGTAGAAGAATTGCATAGCTAAACATGTTGGAAGCCTTTAATATTGTCTGCCTGTTCAAAACTCTGTAATACTTTTGACTGCCGGCGTTCAAATAGAAGCCATCACACCAGCTATAATCCTCCATCCTGGGTACCAGAGTTGATATCAACTGCTGGTGGACTGCTATTAGGGGTTTTGGAGGTTAGGGGTTTGGTCTGATTTTTCTGTGGTTGGCCAGAGAATCACAGTGCACCATTGAGCATTGGCACTCTTGTTGGGATTTGACCACAGGTGCACCATTCTTCAGGACTCTTCTTCTATCAAAACCCCCAATCAGGTGCAATCTCACATTTTCTTTTTGATATACTGTACATGTTATCCATCCTCCATATTTCTGTGAGCTCCTGAATCAGAAAAGCTCACATCAGCTCTACTCATCCCATCTAGCAAGGTGATCTGACCCGCATTTGCCTATTCCAGACCCACTTGGGTCCCTTCTTCTTCTTGTCCTCTGAAGTTGTTACCATATGCAGAGGAGGCCTCAGTACCATGCGTGTGACAGTACAACTGAACACTGGAGACGTCTTATTCCACTTAAACACTTTTCCAACCTTGCATACAGGCTCCATCTTGCACCCAATCTTGGACAGGGCAGGCCTCCTCTGCAGATTTGCACTGGCTTGCAACTAATCGACCAAGGCCACATTATCTATCTATCTATCTATCTATCTATCTATCTATCTATCTATCACGGTCTCTCTCGCTTTATCCATCGCTCTCTTTTCTATTTTAAGGCCTCTCTCTATTTTTACCTCTCTTTCTCGCCTCTGTCTCTCCTCCTTCTTCACTGCCCTCTCTCTCTACCTCTGTCTTTCCCTTCCTCCTCCCTCGCTCTGTACCTTCGCTATATCTCTCTAAAGCCCCCTCCTTCACATACTCCTCCGTCCGTCAGAAGATATCTCCCTTTTTCTCCCCTTCATCGCCTCCTCTCACTAACACCTTTGACAGCGAATCGTTTCCCAGTAACAATGTTATATAATTCAGGAGAATTCTCCTTTTTTACGGTTCCAATTAGGAAACTTTTTATAAATAATACATGGCGGTGAGAGGCACAGAATTCAATTATTTGGTCTTTTAGTGGCAGCCCCAGTGACATGAAACAAGGGACTTCAAAGTGGGCTGAGGTGAGCTGCACATCAGTGAGAACCGGGCCTCGGATAAAAGGAGTGAAGCCGAGGGGAAAGCTGCATTAATGTGCGCTAGGCATGAAAGGCGGCCCCTGAGCCCTTCACTCCTGGGGGAGACAAAGAGACGCAACTTTAAACACCCTCCCTGGATCCTTCATATCCCGCCCTGTGTCTGATTAACTCGTACAATCAGCGCTGTCTGTTCTGCTTTTACAAAAACTCCAATTATACACAAACCAGCACATAGCGGGGAGTGGGAGCTTCCAGTGGCGCAGCAATGGTGCTAATTCCTCTGATGGACAAAGCTGGATGCCCCACAGCCCCTGGCTAGGTGATACAGTATTGCTAGCTAAGCCTCTGCAAGCTTCCCTTACAAATCTGTGTCGGATAAGGTGCCCCCTCCAGTAAATTCCAAGTGTATTTCAAGTCACTTTGAAAGTCTTTAACCATGTAGAGACATGCGGCCACAGTGCCTATGGGAGCTTACAGAATCCAAGGATACCTGCAACATCTTTTTTTTAATGTATGGTGAGGGTGCATTACTCCATGTACTAGTTTCTCTTTGCATTAACAAAAGCAAAACTGGAAGTTGCCCTTTATTCTACATCACACCCAAGACATGGAAGGACCTCCCTCAACACATCCGAGCCTTCTCCTCACATCCTGAGTTCTGCAAGAATCTGAAGATCTAGCTCTTCATATAAGCACCTTGGGAACCTCACACCTCACACCTGCTCAAGCAGCTGAATACCCTCTCGGGTGATTAGTGCACTATAGAAATCAACATAACATATCCCTCCAGAAATAGCTTACTAGTAAGCCTAAATAAAGCAGTAGTTTATTCATACCTGATTTCACCTTTGAATCAGAGAACTTGTGGTTTGTTTCAAATATAGGTTACTGGAGTACAAATCACAGGAGGCTACAGAAAAATCATATAATGTGCTAGTTACATTTCCTTTCTTATGAAGGCCTGCCTGCAGCCTTCTATGTTGTAGAGATGTGAGGATCGGCCAATCAACTGAATCAAACATAATGTTAGATGGCTCCACCCAAGAAAATAGGAAGACCATGCAGGGCCTATCATGAAGGGCCTGCCCGCTGACCGCCCACCTCTACTGGTGTTTCGTATGCTTACGTTAAGTGTTTTTAAATGCCCCACTCCCAGCACACAATGTCTTCTCTGTGTTACAGACATCAGGTAACGGAACAGGTGATAGAGGAAAGCTGAGCCAGAAGACGGGTGGCCATGTGGTTTACAGCATTCCTGTGATGGAGGAGTGCTCCTGTGAAGGGGAAGGCAGAGTTCCTCTGAGGAGATGGCTGAGAGCTCTCTCCTAATGCTAAGATCGCTGAGTGGGAGGGGCATTGAAATCAGTGGTGGAACTGTAGTTTCACAACTCACTTTAGCAAAGTTATTGAAAACGAATATTGACATAATTGTCCTATTACAGCACATTCTGACTTCAAAACAAGCCTGTAATTAAAATATAAAGAACACAGGCTTATATATTTCTGTCTCCCTCTTGTGATATTTGGTCCATCAGGCAGGAGTGGAAGCTTTCTGAAAGAAAGAGGAAGTCTAGGACACAGCAGTGCCATCTTCTCTCAGACAGAAAGAAGGGGATAACTGGCTGGAACAGAGCATGCTTCTCAGGAAAAAATGTGCTTTAGGAACTGTTTGTCAGTCTTAATACATGGTCTGCAATAGTGCCATCGTCTCTCCCAAACACAGAACCATCCAGCACCTGTGTAAGCTTCGCTTACACAAAGAACATGTGTAGTGGATGCAGCATCTGTACAGCGTCCATTGACACAAAGAAAAGGAACAGCATGGGCAGCACTAGTCAAAGCTTCACTCACATGCAAGTGCGCGTGGACACACACACAAACCTCAGGTACACCAGATGCAGCAACAATGTGAGCATCTCACACACACACAGAACAGATACAGCACAGTGGAGTGCATGGGCAGCAGCAATACAATCTTCTGCCTCTCACACACATGCACACACACACATATATATGCAGAATATTTATAAACATGCAGCAGCAGTAGGAGCATCACAAACACACCTACACAGTACAAGTATACCAGAAACAACAATGTGACTATCCCCCCACACACAGAAACGGGTACTGCTCATGCACCCTTCACAAAGAGAAGAGAGCATGGGCATCAGCAATGCAAGCTTCCATCTCTGTTTTTCACATAAAAACACACATACCAATGAACACATAAACACAAACATACCAACGAACACATATAGAATAGGTACAGCACATGCAGCAGCAGTGGAAGGTTTCCACCCCCTCACACACACACACCTACGCTCATACACTCATACAACAAGCATGGCACAGGCAGCTATAGTACAAGCAACAGCAATATAAGGCTCTCATTATAAGTAAGACAGAATAAGGTCAGGTATTAACTGCAAGTGGTAAATATTACTCATAGTAGGGTGTTTATCACATGTGACAAATACATTCTGTATAAAGTTTTTAACTTGCAAATGAGGCATAACATACAGAATCTGTGTTTAGAAAACCAAATTCTGCATGTTGTGCCTTTTTTCGCAGGCCTCTTTCCCGATAATAGGTTTTGCCTGCCAGATCTATGAGAGGAAAACTGCAAGAGTATGATAACTATAAAGCAACCTATTAATTCTGATGCCTGTTCAAATGCTTCCTATCCCTGTGCAAAGAAGAGTTTGCACAGGGATCAGCATTTAGCCGTACATTTGTAACGACTGTCTAAATGTCCTTAACAAAGAAGTGTAGTTTGCAGACAGACAAGATGCAGAGAAGTTTTAAGCTACTGGCAAAGTGGGAAATTGCCCTGGGCCTCCACTTTCCAAAAGCAGCCCCTTTCTGTAGCTCTCATTTCTGCCTCTCATTGATTTCCTCTGATTCTGTCTCTCTCTACACTCTACATACCTCACCACTCTTTACTTTTCTATCGACCTCTCTTTCTCTATTTCACCTATCTTTTGCTCATATGTATATATATATACATATGTAATATATATATTACATAGTGGCAGTTGCCACTAGGTAGTTATAGCTAGGACCAGGTTTCCATGGAAAAAGCGTTTTTTGACTTGCCTTTATCTTTGGCGCCGTTTGACGAATCTTCAGAAAATCTTCCCAAAAAAGCATGCCAGTGATTCTTGTTGCTCACTGAAAGTTTTTGAATGATAAGTCAAGTGGGGGCCGAGAAAAAGGGGGAGTTGAAAAAGTTATGTTTCCCATGTTAATTCCCTTAGGACCTGTGAATACAGCTACTTCCTGAACCCCTGGACGGAATAAAACCAAATTTGGGGTGCAAATCCTAATTGAAAGTGGCATAAGGGGTCAGGGTAAAATTGTAATGACCCAAGGGTGTTATATAGGTGCGTTTAGGGGCAAATTATGGGTTTCAAATAATTTTGCATCACCATGTGCGGTATTCGCGAATGTGAAACAATTTGAACATTCATACACTAATTCATTCACTTATACATGCACTAAGAGACTAATGTGCCCACTCACACACCCACTCACAGATCCACTGAGAGAGACAGGCCCTGTAGCCAACCTGTGCTACGCACGGGCAAAGGGACAAAAGACTGGATTTGCTCCGCTTGCAGGCTTAAATGCACCTTTACCTTTACGAACACACATTGGTACAGACTCAGGCCTGAAGGTTTAATCAAAGACAAGCTGGGCCCATGATTTAAAGGTGAGCCCTGTTCTGAATAGGTTTTATAGGGCCTTTACTAATGCTCAATGAGGCCGTCCTCGCCCCTCCAGAATCACTATGATTACTGCCTTTAATGATGGGTTTATGGTGGGTCCACACAACAGTTTCCTCATGTAGTGGCAAATTTGAAGTCAAGACCCTCACGGGGAATAGGAGCCTAAGACTGCCATAGGGCCCCTCTAACCAATGAAACATTATGGGAGAGTGAAACATGATTGCGGAATAGACATCCCTACATTGTACTGGTAGGTGATCACCAGCACACGCACTCTGAATATGTCAGATAATTGACTTGGAGCCCAGCAAAATGAATTTGCCTATGCACATACCATGTGGTCAAGTGGGCGATCCAGGAGCCTGGTCCCATTGACTTGGAGCCCAGCAAAATGAATTTGCCTGTGCACATACCATGTGCACACATCATGTGGTCAAGTGGGCGGTCCATGAGCCTGGTCCCATTTCCTAGTCCAGAGGTCCTTTCTATGACTTTTTAAAAAACACTTAGGCCCTCAGTATCAGTTGAGGACTAAATTCTGACTCTTGTGCAGTCACAAGTTTGCACAAGGATTAGACTTTTGAGTTGTGTGATAATTATCATGCCCCCACAGTATTCTGCTGATAAGATTCTTCAGGTCGAATCTGCCAAAACTGGATGTAGAGAGTTAGCCAGGAATTTCGAACAAAAGGCAAATCATGTAGAATTTGGTGTGTTAAAACTATGACTGTTATGCCTCATTAAAAAAACTCTGAAAACCTCACCATGGGCTAGTTGTATTTTTCATATGTGGTAATTGCCCCATCCTATTCCAACCAACTCCCAATGAGGGCCCAAACCAATTTGTGGTTATACATATAGAGGTGTCTGGCCTGTGGTGGAACTGCAAGAGGTACCTGCAGTCTGTTGCCTTCTGAAAGGCCAGACGGGCCTGAGGTAGTTAAGAAGGTATTGTTGACCCTTGGTTCTTGAGTTTGAGTTTATTGATTTGTAAAGCACCAACAAATGCCCAAGGGCATCTCGGCACTGCCTCAAAGTGCCTAAAAAGACAAAACTGTCACATAGTGCTAAGTAAACTGAAAGAAGAAAGAAGAGTTCTTAGCTGACACTGCCCTGGATCCCAGGGCCTAACAGAGGTATGACCAGTTTGCATTATAAACTTTATGTGTTTGGTTCCTGCATAGCCCTTTATGCTACAGGTACTGTCACTATGCTTTAAAGTGAAGCTTACATGTATTGTATTACGCTTTATGTACTTGTAAGTGTGAGTGGGTGTTAGGAAACTAGCTATGCAAATGAGGTTAACAGTGGAGAGAAACGCTCTATGGCTGCCGAGGGAGTGGACTTCAGTTTCACCTTTAGTTTTATGTCTGAGGGTTTTATAAGTTTCTATGGCTCCATCGATAGGGTGGTGGGCAGTGTGAGTGCGAGTTCACCTTCACACACTGTATATTTCCTATTTTCTTGATGCTTCTGATCAAATGGCAGATGGGGTAAAAAGGATTCTGTAAAGATGAGGTTGCGCACCTTCAATTTTCAGAATCTGTATTTGTAGATACAGGAATACATCTCCACCTGACCATCCTAACATCCTGCCAGCTTCCTAGCCTCCCAGCTTCACCTCCCATTCCACTTTGATGTCACTTATCATCAACATCATCACATTCTACGTTCCTTGCATAGACTCCTACGTTATCACCACACATCTCTCCTTTATACCATCCTGAACCTTATTGTTTGAACAACACATGTACAATATAATTTACACTATATCACAACAGTAACTGGTGAGTACCTTACAATATATAAAAATCATAATACTATACTATATATATGTTATATATATATAGTATAATATATATTATATATAGTTATATATATATATATATATAGAGAGAGAGAGAGAGAGCAAGTATTCTACCAAGTAAAGGTAATCAAATGCAGTGTAGTAATTCAGGATGATGGAACTACGTGGAATATGGGAGATGTGTGTAAAGTTAACGAGTAATGGAAGTATGCAAGAGAAAAATATGACAATAGTACTGTGTATATATATATATATATATATATATATATATATATCTAAAAAAAAAAACGAAAAGCCCAGGCACCAGTCCATGTTAAAATCCAAGCATTTAATAGCATTTCTGAGCAGCAAGACAAAAAATCCTGAAGCGTTTCGGCAACAGCATGCCTTGTTCACAGGTAAGTAAGAGCAGGTGTGAGTGAGCCAGTGCTTTTTAAATAAACAGTCATGTGACTTCAATAACCAAACTCCAACTCCCATAATGCACAGTTCCATATAAATAACTTCCTGAACTGGAGCGCTTAATTTCCATATAGCTGCAATAGCGTCACAGGCACTTCAGTTCACCATATAAATGTTCTTGTGTGCATTAGGTATCCATTACTTGATAGTCCACTTGCTTTTACAGTTGCTGCCCAGCATGATAACAGCTATACAAGGAATACATGAAAAGTAAGAGGAGAGGCACACTGTCTCCCTCCTATCCCTTGCTCACCTCCATCACAATATATTTCTCGGATAAATGCCTTGTTTGCATGAAGGAGAGCGGGTCGGGCCCCTTCCATAAAACTATCATTGACACCTCCTGCTCCGTAAGGGGCCACAGACCCTGCAGGGCGGCCTGGGTTACTGGGGCGAAGCATCCCACAGAAAATATCTCCCAAAAAACCGAAAAGCCCAGGCACCAGTCCATGTTAAAATCCAAGCATTTAATAGCATTACGGAGCAGGAGGTGTCAACAACCACCTTTATATGCGTGGTGTGACGTTCTCTTCCACACCTCTTCCCCCTTTGAAAATATAGGTGAAGGGTTGGTGAACAGTCCTAATCTTAAAAGCTAAACCCCGCATATAAATCCTAAAGTGGTTAATTCCCCAGCAGCAAGCTAAGGCTTCTCTTTCTGGCAAAGAATATTTGACTTCTGCTTCTTAATGTAAAACTAACCACATATTCTGTACCATTCTTGATCTGCGTTAGTTGGGCACCAATCCCTACGTTACTGGCATCCGTCGTAATGTATGTCTTTCCTGTAATGTCAAAATGTCCTAACATGGGGGCTTTTTCAATGCTTCCTTTTACTTTCTGAAATGCAAGCTCACACTCCTCTCTCCATTAAAACAACGTGCCCTTCTTCAATTTCCTCAAAGGTTCTACCTCTTCTGCAAAACTTTTTACAAGCTTTGAGAAATATTCTGCGTGTCCAAAAAATGAGCCCATAGGGCTCATCTATGTTATGGTGCTAACTTGATCATTGAAAAGTTTTGGGATGAAATACTTGCCTTAAATTGTGCCAGGTCTAGCATTTTGTCATGGGTGCCCCCAGTATGCCAGTGCCAAATGTTTTCTATTCGTGCTATTTCTATTCTTTAGGTGACGCTTACACCAATAATTACCTCAGCATGTCAGGGTCAGCATTTTGTCATGGTTGCCATCCTTCCATACTTCGGGTTGTCTTCCTTTATGCCAAGAACTTCTTCCAATTTGCTAGTACCAGAATGTTTCACCAGGTACCCCATAAGCCAAGAATTACCTCAGGCATGTCATTACCAATATTTTAACAGGAGTGCACGTCATGCTGAGAATTATCTCCAGTGTGTCACTGACACACTGGTACGTCATGTCTTGCTAAGATTTGACTATGTCTCTCATGCTAAATATCGGCCCAAGTAGACCAGCACCAACATTTTACGATGGGTGTTTCTATAAAGCAAGAATCACTTGCAGTATGCCAGGGACAAAAACAGACCTATAAGCATACAACCACATTCTCATTCACTTTCACTCACTTCTACTCATTCAGTCTCACTCACACTCTCTAATACTACCTTACACTCATTCTTATTTATAGTCACTCACATGCAGGCACTCATCCCTACTTATTATGACACATTCATAAATACTGACACTCAATCTCACATATTCTCACTCATTACCTGTCGCTGATTCTCACTCACACACACATGCTTACGCATACGTTAACACTCGCTCACAAATAAACACAAACCCTCACATAAGCACACTGTCGACCAGGACACACACAACGTACATTTAAATGCATGTCTTACTTATCTTCACTGCCACCAAATGTCTCACGCCAGCTAACTGTGCTTCGTTTTTATGTTATTTTTAAAGTTTTAATATAATCATCAAAACAGGTCACCTTATCACATTATGAATGAGATATAGGTTTATTGACATCAGTGACGAATTCTGTGAGACAGATATTTGCACAGCGAAATTACATGAGATGGTTTGTAATTACAATTATTTATTTCTCATTATGTAGGAACCATGAACCAAGTGTCTGGTCAATCAGTTATTTCCCACTGAGTGATTATATTCCACATTACACATTTTCTGGCAGTTCTTCACTGTTTATCGTTTCTGCAGAGCTAAATATGTCTGGTACGTATGTCCCCCATACATTCTGGAGTCTAGACCCAGAAGGCATCAGTAAACGGTAATTCTTGGTTGTATTTTTTTTAATTACACTAATAGTGAATAATATAATATAATTTTCTACTGGAAAACGAAAAATGGACTGAAAATAAGGGGCTGTGTTGTTGGCACTGATTTCGCCACTTTTTAGTCCAGGGTTACAAAGGCAGTGCCATGGGTCGCGAAGAGCAAGTCAGAGGTGCAGCTTCGACCTCTGGCAACTCCTAAATGACGTCCAGGGGCAGGAGGGAAGGGTCCAAAAACCAGATGTGCTGGAGGATAAAGGCAAGAGAATGAGTGGCATGGTAGAAAATGGAGTAAGAAAAGGGTTGCCATGGTGAGGGGGCTGTAACCGTGCTGTCCTTGGGTGGAGACTCATTCGATATCTTTGTTAAAAGAAAAGAAGCCAGTAGAGAGGTTTCTTTGGGTTTTATTATTTTCGCAATTGTTTTCTCTTTAATTCTCTTATTAGGTTTTTCACTTGTCATTCTGTTATCAATCCTACTATCAGTCCTGTTAATCTTTTCTTGTTCTTCTTTCTCCTATATTCAGGGTTTGATTATCTTCACTTTGTTGTCATTTCAGGTGTGTGAGCGGCTTGCCCTGTCGGTGTTCTTGTGGACATCGTCCATCGGAAGATTAACAGAGCCAAGGTCAGGTAAGTAATTTTCACTCTCAGGATCTTAAATATGGGAGGGTTCATGAGGGTTCGTGAGGGGAAAGGGAGTAGGAAGTCCCCAGCTGTGGGGTCACAACACACAAGTGCTCAAGAAGAACAAAATTTACAATATCCCCTCCTTTCTGTTCATCTGTCAATAAGGAGGTGTTATGCTATGAGCATGCACCTTACCTCGACTATCGTCCCCACCACCCTATTACCCTCAGGTTTTGATCCTCTTTTGAGACCCTACCACTGAATAGTGATAACGCGTCCCGTCTCAGATAATTTACTTACACAGGGACTCGTTTTAGGCCAATTAACCTTTTGACCCTGATTTGGAGACTCCTTAGGGTGAGATATCTATTCAGCATCCAATCAATAAATCAATAACCTCATCAATATTCACAATAACAAGTCATTCGAATTAGTCAATGACATTAATGACAATAATACGAATCAAAACATACCATGACCTTCCAGCCATGAAGAACCACACAAATATAGTAAGATTTAAGGTATTTACTCCATATTTGTTACACTCTACTAGCAAGTTTATTAGTCTTAATACCAGTAAACACATCAATAATACTACAATATGACAACTTGAATAAGACTTTATCAGAGCAAAGATCATGAACATTAGAACAAAACACAACGTCAACATGAATCAATTATTAGTAGAGCATCATTAGTATATTATTCAACAAAGCAAAGAATCAGTCATTTGTTTATTTGCACCCAATATTTAGTGAACTCCTTAACTAACCTCTAATTAGCATTAGCATGTTGGGCTTCATGGAAAAACAATTTAGCAACATGAATTTTGGAAACACCTAACTATGGCCTCTATCAAAAGAGCAGTTGGTACCTAGAAAGAAAAGGCAAACAGACAATTACAATTCAGTATCATATAGTTACCCTCCGTAATGGGTCAGCATACAGAGTCAGTCTTCGTCCTCAGGACATTAGTCGGTTCGCCATCAGCCAGGATAAACAGCAAAGTCTCAGCAAGATAGGGTAAGAAGGAATGCTTCCCTCATAAGGAGGAGAAGAAAGTATCTGATAAGGCAAGAAGGTGAGGATGGTTTAAAGTATCAAACAGCAAAGTCTTAAGGCAGAATATCAGAGTAACAGCAAGAGTGTCCCTATAATGGCTGATTTCTCCTTATGTCACATCGTTATATTTATCTTGTCGAACAAGCCTCTAATTTCCAATTGGGCAATATTTGGTGCATCGTTATCTCTGTCCAATGATCCATCACACACCTCACTAGAATTTTCCACCTAAGACAGTTCTCACGTAGTTTATTGGCTCCTATGATAGACGTCTTCAACGGGTAGAATGTCAGGTAAGAAAAGTTACACTTGTCGCTCCAGTCAGTAGCTCCATTGCCTTCACCAGTTTAGGCGACTGTGCACCTATTGCGAATTACACTGTTGAATTCAGCAAGAATGTCTCCTTGAGCAATTCGGGTCTCATGAGAAAGAATTTACTACGGTTACACACACATCTCTCTGTATGTCCTTCAGGAAGACAGCACATCGCACGTTAGAAAAATGCATTTAATACGAGACCAGGCAGCTAGACCCAGACCCTTGCTAACTAAGGCCTAGTGATTAATTTAGCAACCTTAACATATAACTCTTAATGCTAATACAAAATCATACATTAGTACATTATTAATCCATTATTAATCAGTTTCATTAATCATCGTATACATTGGTGGCCACTCCCCTTGGGCAGATTTCAAACGCGTACATTTATAGCACATTAATACATTTTCTATGCGATATCATTATAAATTATTTTGCAAGCATTTCATGTTAATATTGAATATAAAAGCTACACTCCAACAATCCCTCCTCTGATGACTCTTGTCATCACACAATCTTTCTTCACAATTTTGTTCATCTTCTTAACTCCTTCATCTCAATTTCTTCCCTCCTGGTATTACGTTTTGCCAATTGTGCTCTAATTATTTTACAAATTTTGCACGATAACCATAGCCCAAATAAACAAGCCAAAACAATCACTATTCCCTGTATTATTTTTCCCAACATCCCATGCCAAATATCACTAAACCAGCTTCCCACTTTAGCAATTCCCTTTCCAAACTTTTCCCAAACTCGTGGTTCTTTCACTTCCTTCAAATCTGCACTATCTCTTGTTAGGTTAGTAAGCATACTTCTAATCTCATTACTATTATCAGGTATGTAGGCACAGCAGTGACGCTCATTAAGCATTTTACAGACTCTGCCATTTTTCGCTAAAAGAATGTCTAAAGCAAGCCTCTTTTGAAGAGTCATAGCCCTCTCCGCAGTAAGTTCAGTATCCATCAGGAGTATAGCTCCTGTAAAATTTGTCAGCATGATATCCACAATGGTAGACAACTTTTGAATCTTTATGGAGTTCAAGATAACTCCCACTGAAGGAATTATTGCTCCAAATATGTCTCCTACTACACTAGCAGCAGTCTCTCTCTTTTGTCTTTTGCTGCAAGCCTTTTTCTAGTTTTCCCTTCAGAACCCTCCTTCTATCCTCAGTGTGATGTAGAAAGCTTTTCTCTACAGATGTAAGCAAGCATGTCAAATTATTGAGGTGTGCATATGATGTACTAATTGTTAATGTCGCTTCAAAGAATCCCTTAACTAGTTTTAAGCTATAGTATGTAGCTACACTATTCAAATCCTCTATGATAGGCACATAAGAAAACACATGGTCGTGGTTGGAATAGAAATATTGCACTTCTTCTTGATTATAGAAATGTGTTAGTAACAGACTACAGTTTATCCCATAAGTTAGGGGTAGACTATGATAGGTAACTCCCTCTTGTACCGAAACAGGAATCTGCATACACACATATCAAGCTTTAGCATCCATACTATCAACGTATTCACTCAGCAAGCAATAGAAAACATTGGTAGACAGTTCCCCTTTTGTGGTAGTTCCCTCATGCAAATATTTCGTATCTAGCTCAAACCTCTCCCAAGGTGTTAGAGTAGCAGCCTCAGGAATTGTAGCATTGTTAGTTTCATTCTCATCCATCAATCACATTTCCACAAACAAAGCTATAATGAAAATCACACATACAACACCCAAAGCAACACCCACATAGTTACAATGCCTACTTCCCCCATTATCATTTCCCCTGCTAGGCATGATCTGTAAAGAATCAGAAAGTAAAGTGTTATAAGTGTAAACAACCAACTGAGGATGGTTAAAGTCCTTTTTTTTTTCTTTTTTTTTTTCTCTAGCAAAGCTAAGCAAAGTCTTTCTTCGGCAAATATTTACAGCTTTCTCATTCACTCCCAGGATCCTTGTCAATTCAGGTTAGCAGCTTTGTCAAACTCGGTTCTCAAAAGTCAATTCAGGTTAACAGTGTCACATCCGGTAATTCATCAGTCTCTTTTCTCAGATTTCTTTAATTTAATTTTCACGTCAACACAGTCTCTTGCTCTGGCCAGACTCAGGTGCCAAAGTACTGACCTGGAACTACTCGATCAAAACAGAACGCCAAGAACTCTTGTTGCCACTCAGCTGACGTTGCATATGCCCATTCAGGACCTGCGTATCTTCTGTTGTTTTCAACTTGCGATCACCTTGCAATTCTCCGTCACTCAGATCTTCTTTCCTTGTTGTATCGACCTCTTCCTCTATTGTATCGTCAACAACCACCTTTCCTTTTGTCACTTGCAATTCTGGCCACTTATCACCTTTCAGCGACTCTTTGATCTTCCTTATGGCAGCTCGTTGCCCTCCACTGACTCTATGGTGTTTTCTCTTGATGGACCTGCAATTTGCTCAGGAGGAGTCTGGACACTCTGATTCTCTTCCGCCTCAACTCCTTCGCCTTCTGGATCTGTAAGGGGCTCAACTTCAATACCGCATCCGTCTGCTTCTGGGAGGACCTCTCTCTGGGTCGGACCACCTGGTGCCTCAGTTGAGATAGGCTCACCGTCACCCCTCTGGATCTCGTTTGTTGTTTGAGTGACCAAGCCGTCCTCAACGAGCTCCCCTTTTGTCTCAGTTCCCCTTTGATTACTCTCCGGCCCTGAGACTTCTTTTTCTTTAGCTGTGATTTTCGAAAACTCAATTTCCTCATCAGTTGGACACGTCACCTTTTTCGTGTGACTGGCTTGGATCCAGTTTGGAATTCCTGCACATTTCACAGCAGTAGTAGTCGTCAGTATTACTTGATACGGCCCCTTCCAATGTGGCTCCAAACACGACTTCCTCACGTGTTTCTTGACAACAACCCAGTCACCAGCTTTCAGGTTGTGACCTGGATCATTTATCGGTGGCAGTGTGGTTGCTTCCACCTGGTGAGAGAAAGAGCGGACCACGTCAGCCAGACCCTTGCAGTAGTCCAACACCATATCATCCATGATATTCACAAGAGCATTTGCAGGTACTGCGGGCAATCTCATAGCTCGGCCCATGAGAATTTTATGAGGAGACAGTCCTGTTTTCTTGTTGGGCGTATTTCTCATTGACATTAGCACTAAGGGCAATGCATCAGGCTATTTCAAATTTGTAGCTGCACACATTTTTGCCATCCTCGACTTCAGGGTACCATTCATCTACTCCACTAATCCTGATGCTTCAGGACGGTAAGTACAATGCAGCTTCTGTTCAATGTTCAATGCTGCGCACAACAGCTTAACCACCTCATTGTTGAAGTGACTTCCTCTATCTGATTCTAAAGAGATCGGGAACCCGAAACGTGGTATCAATTCCCTAAGCAGCAACTTTGCTACTGTGAGGCTGTCATTCCTACGTGTGGGGTATGCTCCAATCCAGTGACTAAAGATACACACAATCACCAACACGTACCTCAAACCTCCACACACAGGCATCTCAATAAAATCCAATTGCATTCTGCTAAATGGACCTCCTGCTCTCCCAATGTGGCTCAAATTCACCACTGTCCCTTTCCCTGCATTCATCTGCTGACAGATGATACACCTGTGACAAATCACTTCTGCAGCTTGTCTGAATTTCGGATTAAACCAGTCAATTTTGAACAACCTGATCATGGCTTCTCTCCCAATATGTGCTTGACCATGGTAAAACCTTGCAAACTATGACAGGAGACTGTTCGGGCAAAACCATTTTCCCCTCATCTGAAACCCACAAGTCATCTGGCCTTTGTACACATTGCATATTAACCCAAGAACGCTTCTCATCCTTGCTGGCACGACCCTGTAACAATTTCAATCCCTCCAATGTGTCAACCAACCTCTAAGCGTAAACTGTGCATGTCTCATTTTCTGTTGTTTCTGGTAACAATTTCCACTGATCCTTGAATGATATACAGTTCAATGCGCAAAACCTTGCGCTTGATCCACATATCCATTTCCCATTGAAACAAAGTCTTGTGATTTCACATGAGCGCTGCATTTCACCACCGCAATTTCATGAGGTAACTGAATCGCGTGCAACAACTCCTTAATTCTTTCACCATTTTTCACTGGAGAACCAGAAGAGGTCAGGAAACCCCTCTGGGACAATAGCTGGCCAAAATCATGGACAATCCCAAACCCGTACCTGCTGTCAGTATAGATAGTTACCTTCAGCTTGTCAGCAGCGTGGCATGCCCTAGTAAGAGCAACCAATTCTGCCAGTTGAGCAAAGTATAGTCTTTCAAGCCAAGATGCTTCTAGGATGCCAGTGATTGTACACACAGCGTATCCAGCTCTTAGTGCTCCTACTGAGTCTCTCAGACATGAGCCATCAACAAAGATAATGTAGTCATTCTCTTCCAATTGGGTATCTTTAATGTCAGGTCTCGGTTTGGTGCACAGTTCTGTTACTTCAAGACAATCATGTTCCACCTCCTCAGCATCATCAACCTCTGTATTCTCATTTGGAAGCAAAGTTGCTGGGTTCAACACAGTACATCTTTTCAGTGACACATTTGGTGACCCCAATATAATCGTTTCATATTTCGTCAATCTGGCATTTGTCATGTGCTGGGTTTTGGTTCGGGTCAGTAAAATTTCAACTGAATGTGGGACCATAATTGTTAAAGGATGTGCCATCACTATGCCTTCACATTGTGTAAGGCTCTGACCAACTGCTGCTACTGCGCACAGACAACCCGGTAAGGCTGCTGTGACTGGGTCCAAAGTAGCTGAAAAATATGCTACTGGTAGGTTTGCACCTCCATGGACCTGAGTCAAGATAGACAGGGAGCAAGCATCACGTTCATGAAAAAACAGGACAAAAGGCTTCGTGTAATCAGGCATACCTAAAGCTGGAGCACTGCACATACACTCTCTTAGCTCAATGAACACCTTCATCTCGTTCTCAGACATAGTTATGGTATCTGGGCCATCTTTAACCTCCTTAACTGTCAGTCTCACCAATAGCTTGGAGATAACTGAGAAATTCGGGATCCACTGACGACAGGATCCCACCATTCCCAGAAACATCCTAACGTCTCTCCGAGATGTTGGGGGATTCATCTGCAATAATGCCGTCACTCTTTCCTTTGATATTTTCCTCGACCCCTTCTCAATTAGATGACGTAAGTATTTCACTTCTTTCTGACAGTACTGCAGCTTCTTTGGGGACACTTTATGCCCATCCTTTCCCAAATAGTTTGGTAAGGCGATAGTGTCATACTTGCAATCATCTCTCGTTTTGGATGCAATCAACAAAACATCAATGTACTGCACTAAAGTCGAATTAAAAGGCAATTCCAATGACTCCAAATCTTTCTTCAATATTTGATTGAAGATGGAAGGTGATTCCCAAAACCCTTGAGGTATTCAACACCAACTGTAGACCCTGTCCAAGAATTTGAAACTGAAGAGAAATTGGCTGTTCTCATGAAGAGGCACAGAAAAGAACGCTTGGGACAAATCTACAACTGTAAACCACTCTGCATCACATGGAACCTGGAACATAATCACAGCTGGATTTGGCACTACCGGACAACATTTCACCACTATGTCATTGATTTTTCTCAAATCTTGGACAATTCAAACTTTCCCACAAGGCTTTCTCAGTCCCATTATGGGCGAATTGCATGGACTGCTCATCACTTCTTTCAAGACCCCTTGCTTCACAAAGTCTGCAATTATCTGCTTCACCTGTATGAGGACATCCTGTGCCATGTGGTACTGCGGCACCTAGGGGAACACAGCATTTGGCTTCACATTAACTTTGACTGGGTCTACTCCTTTTCTCAATCCCACTTCCTTTCCTGTCAAGTCCCACACCTTTTCTGTGACTGTTCCCTGCAAATCTGCTGGCAAATCCGTCACTGTGAACATCGGGAAGAAGCTCATCTAGGGGTACTCCTCATTTGTGGTCTCCGTTTCTGGCTCTGAGATCTGACCATCATCCCCTTCATCGTCACTGTTGGTCTGCACCTCAATCCCTTCATTGGAACAGGTTATAGAACACCTCGTCTTGCACAGAAAGTCTCTTCCCAGTAGGGACATGGGACTTGAATCACAGACTACAAACCTGTGCAATCCCTGGAAGGTACCAATCTCAACCTGAACCGGATCTGTGATCGGGTTAGTCAGGAGCTGGTTTGCCACTCCTACTACCTTTATTGTACGTCCGGAAAGAGGCAGTTTCGGAACCTCTGCACTTCTGACTGTAGAGCGCTTAGCTCCTGTGTCCACCAAAAATGAGACCTTGTGACCCATCACTTTCCCTTGCACGTAAGGTCCCCTCTGATCTACTTCTAGGGACGCTGCAAGCCTGCACTCCTCGCTATCTGAGTTGTCATCTGACTATTCATCGTTTATTCCATTCTCACTACGCAATGGGAACTGTTGTACTGCATTATTTTGACTCATTCCTTGACCTATAACCTGTTGAGGAAGCATCACCTGTTGCTGTCCCATTGGTGCTAAGGGCAACTGCATTTGCTGTCTCGGTACCATGGGAATCTGCTGTTGCACTTGCTGCATCTGTACTGGTTGTACACGCGGCATCTGGACTTGTTGCATGGGTTGAAGACCCTGCATCTGAACCATGTTATTCTGAAAATTCGGATTTGGACCCCTCATTCTTGGTCCTTTAACATTTTGGAATGCATTAACATCATTGCTTTGTTGAACAACACCTTCCTGCACCATCATCGGGCATGCCCGCTTCCAGTGTCCGATGCCCCCGCAAGCATGACACAGTAACATCTTCTTCATCCTCTGCACATCATTTTGAACTACTACAGTATTCAGATCTGGACCACGGTTCACAAAACCTCCTCGACCTCTGCCTCTCACTTGCGCCTGTAACATCCTGTTTCCTTGCGGCTGTTGCACCACCTGCTGTACTCCATTTCCCTGCATCCCTACTTGCGCTGCCTTAATTTGCATCACCTTCTCCTTCAACTTTCTCTGCTTCAACTCAATTAAGTCACTACAGTATTTCACATACTGCAACACCTCATCAATCGGCTTCACTTGCCAACAGATCAAATGATTCTTAATCATCTGGCTAATCTCAGGTCTCAATCCTTCAACAAACCTGAACACAAGGTGATTCATGTCTTCCGGTTCTATGACCTCTGTACCACTGTAATGTTTCAACGCCTTCAACAGCCTCTCATAATAGGCATGTATTGATTCTTTAGCCTCCTGTGCCGTTCGATCAATCTTTTGCCAATCAATATTCTGCGGTGACACTTTCTGCTTCAAAAACTCAATCACCTTATAGTAGTACCCCATTACATCAGGAGACGGTGCTCCTGTAGCCCTGTCCCTTGCCGGTTCCGCTGCTGGCCAATCAACACTTCTCTTACACTCAACCCACAAATCAGCTGGAACTATGATCTCAAACAGTGTGTTCAAGTCTTCCCAAAGACACTTCGCAAGCTTCGCAAACCTGTCTGTCTGCTGGTACCACTCTATCGGCTTCTCCCTCAGTCTGGGAAAGTCATTTGTGAAAGACAAAATGTCACCTCTCGACCACGGTACATGGACTAAAACCCCTCCAGCCGTTTCTCTCATTGGTAACATCTTTATTGTACCCGTATCTGGCACGGCTTTTGCCTGCTGCTGTTCCGGGCAGTCACTTTTCCTTTGATCTCTTCTTTGCCCATCTGCCTTCCCACTTCTCTAATGCTCCCCAAAGTTGTGCACTCTGTAATATTTCTTTAAGGTGTGCCTTCATCCCAGTAGACCTCATGTGATCAAAATCCTTAGGTTCGAAGTCTAACCTGTAACTCCTCTTCAGATGTTTGGTGTTATCCAAATCTATGTTGTATTTATCTGCCAAGTTCGCTAACCTCTGGTGCACCTTGCTCACCTCTTTGGTTATCTTTGGGCACAAATATCTCAACTCTGCCTCAGTGTATGACTCCAGTCTGTTCACTACCATGCTCCCCTCTACTAGCTCAGCTGCTTCCATGCCCAACCTCACAAAATTCAGGTATTCCTCTCTCTCCGACCGCTCTGCTGTCGCAGGAGTAGTCTGTGGTGAATTCAGCTTGTCTAACCATTCATTCAGTTGTTGTGCCGTTAAACCTTGCAACAAGATATTTCTAGTCTGTATCATAGGTGTCTGTGGCACATTCGCACTTGGGATCTGCGGAGTCAGCAGTCCCAAACCTGACTGTCTCATGGTATCCTGAGGAACCCCTATTGGACTGAAGTCTAACAGGGACCTGGACCTTTCTACTGTCTGTTCTATTGGAGTTATTCCTTGAGAGCTCCCTACGAACCCTCCTCTTGTCATCTCTTGGGTCATTACCCCCTGGTCACATACACTAGGCTTCGCCTGCGCATACAAAGGTACTGGTGGACCAACTGTAATAGGAAAGGATATGGCAGCTAGCGCCTGTCTGCTTCCCAAAGCCTGCGGAGCATTAATTCCCATAGTCTGATTCATTACGGGTGCTGCGACTGGCTGCGGTCCTGTGTCCGAAGTGCAATTCGGCAACAACTGTTGCTGTGCCTGAGGCAGTAAAAGTGGAGTTGGCTCAATCTGCACTAACTTTGATCTCGTATATGCTTGATCAGGCGGCACCATCAAGACCTCGTAGTTGTCTCTAATATCGGGACATCAGGGTAGAGCCTCTGAACTGGTGGTGGCTGCAACTGTGTCTGCATCTCTGGAGCAGTAGACACAATGACAATATTCTGTATTGGAGCTGGTGTTGTAACAGTATTTACTTGTACCTGGTTTGTTGTCCCCTGGTTTTGTGTCGAGTTTACAGGACCTGCACTAGTACTTGGTCTATTGTCATCTATGGCATATGGTGGTGGTCGATCATGTAACAACTGATTAAGGAACTCATCATCATCTGAGTCATCTGCATCTGCCCAGGACTTCTTTGTCTCCTTTGCTTTTCTAGAGCCCTTATCCGTCTTACAAGTGGCTTTACCCCCTTGCGCTTCACTTTCTTGCGTTATTGCTGGAAGCATTTTAACTCCATCTATTATTTCCCTTCTCCACATCCTGTGCTCACTATCCCACCTAGCCTCAGCTAGCGTCTTTTCTGCTTTCCTCATCCTCCTCTCAAACTTTTGTTGCCGCTTTCGTATGGCCACCAATTCCCAAATTGCTAGCGCCTCAAACTGTGCTGGCCTCGGAGGTGGCCTTTGCTCATTTAACGCCTTTCACAAATTCTCTAAAATCATTATATTGAATGATCCGTGCTCCGGAAACACTAAACACCCATCTTTCTCTGTTAATGTGCACCACTGTTTCAACCAAAGACATGGCGCGACTCCCCTCTCCTCCATTACGGTATAAGCCGGAGTATCCTCGGTCGGTGTAGGCTCCCCCACACTGGCGGTAATGTACACATCTCCCCTTAAAGCGCTCCTTAGAGCCTTGAAAAACTTCATTTTTGCGTCTTTTATTTTGTCAACAATCAAATCATGAAATGACTTTAATTCCCAGAACACTCTTCACCTGCCTTCTCAACTAATTGCCTCTCACGGACGGCTGCCAATCCGTGCGCGACCCTTCTCACTAACCGACCTATGAGGTCACACTCACACACACTGGGGCTGACAAAGGGGGTCATTCTAACTCTGGCGGGCGGCGGAGGCCGCCCGCCAGAGTTACCCCGACAGAACACCGCTCCGCGGTCTGAAGACCGCCGCAGTGATTCTGTGTTTCCCGCTGGGCTGGCGGGCGACTGTCAGAAGGCCGCCCTCCAGCCCAGCGGGAAACCCCTTCCCACGAGGAAGCCGGCTCCGAATGGAGCCGGCGGAGTGGGAAGGTGCGACGGGTGCAGTTGCACCCGTCGCGAATTTCAGTGTCTGCTAAGCAGACACTGAAATTCTTTGTGGGGCCCTCTTACGGGGGCCCCTGCAGTGCCCATGCCATTGGCATGGGCGCTGCAGGGGCCCCCAGGGGCCGCACGACACCCCATACCGCCATCCTGTTCCTGGCGGGCGAACCGCCAGGAACAGGATGGCGGTATGGAGTGTCGGAATCCCCATGGCGGCTCAGCAAGCTGCGCCGCCATGGAGGATTCCTGAGGGCAGCGGAAAACCGGCAGGAGACCGCCGGTTTTCCCTTTCTGACTGCGGCCAAACCGCTGCGGTCAGAATGCCCTTGAGAGCACCGCCAGCCTGTTGGCGGTGCTCTCGTGGTCGTTGACCCTGGCGGTCAATGACCGCCAGGGTCAGAATGACCCCCAAAGTCTTGCGGCTTGTCCTCCTTATGCTCGATTCACACAAAAACTAATGCGATATATTGCGAGCACTAACAAAAACTCAAATTTGCTGGTTTACTACAGGAAGGGTAGCACAATTGCTTCAGAACTTTACAGAGATTTCACCTGAAGCCTCGCCCGCTACTCTTTCCTTCACAGATCCCGCACTCGCAAGCAAAATTTGACCCGCAAATTCTACTCTCGACTTGTCAATGGTTCGTCCTAGTGCACTTTAGAACTCGCCAAATCTCCATCGAAGTTTTCACTCGCACACTCTGACTCAAACTCGACTCGTCAACCACGCCCGATTGACCTATTAAAGCACGCAAATTACAACATAAACCAAGTATCTCATGCACTTTTCAATATACTCCGGAGTCTTAGACCACGCGGGGTCCGTACATCACCAACAACCATTTGGACAATTTTTTAGCACAAAGCGCCACACTCACATGAAGTTCACCGACTTCCCGACTCTCATACTGAGGAGTACGCACACTCCTACTAAAACATCACCTGGCCTAAAATTCTCACAACCCTCACAATTCACCTGCGGTATGCATAAGCTGTACAAGCGCAAACCCTACGTCACTCACTCCATCACTAGAATGCCGAGAACATACCCAACTTACTTCGGCAAGCTCTGAGATTCCGGGAAAGTCATTTGGGACTTAGGGGCACATCATCTCTCCAATTTGCATTATCTCAAAAACAATTTCCAAACAATGGTCCCTCGCCCTAGGGCCCCAAAGAGCCCAAACCGTCCTCTGTTGCCAGAACTGATAACGCATCCTGTCTCAGATAATTTACTTATACAGGGACTCGTTTTAGGCCAATGAACCTTTTGACCCTAATTGGAGACTCCTTAGGGCAAGATATCTATTCAGCATCCAATCAATAAATCAATAACCTCATCAATATTCACAATAACTAGTCATTCGAATTAGTCAATGACATTAATAAGAATCAAAACATACCATGACCTTCCAGCCATGAATAACCACACAAATATAGTAAGATTTAAGGTATTGATTCCCTATTTGTTACACTGTACTAGCAAGTTTATTAGTCTTAATACCAGTAAACACATCAATAATACTGCAATATGACAACTTGAATAAGACTTTATCAGAGCAAAGATCATGACCATTAGAACAAAACACGACGTCAACATGAATCAATTATTAGCAGAGTATCATTAGCATATTATTCAACAAAGCAAAGATTCAGTCATTTGTCTATTTGCACCCAATATTTAGTGAACTCCTTAATTAACCTCTAATTAGCATTAGCATGTTGGGCTTCATGCAAAAACAATTTAGCAACACAAATTTTGTAAACAACTAACTATGGCCTCTATCAAAAGAGCAGTTGGTACCCAGAAAGAAAAGGCAAACAGACAATTACAATTCAGTATCATATAGTTACCCTCCGTAATGGGTAAGCATACAGAGTCAGTCTTCGTCCTCAGGACATCAGTCGGTTCGCCATCAGCCAGGATAAACAGCAAAGTCTCAGCAAGATAGGGTAAGAAGGAATCCTTTCCTCATAAGGAAGAGAAGTAAGTATCGGATAAGGCAAGAAGGTGAGGATGGTTTAAAGTATCAAACAGCAAAGTCTTAAGGCAGAATATCAGAGTAACAGCAAGAGTGTCCCTATAATGGCTGATTTCTCCTTATGTCACATCGTTATATTAATCTTGTCGAACAAGCCTCTAACTTCCAATTGGGCAATATTTGGTGCATCGTTATCTCTGTCCAATGATCCATCATACACCTCACTAGAATTTTCCACCTAAGACAGTTCTCACGTAGTTTATTGGCTCCCGTGATTGACGTCTTCAACGGGTAGAATGTCAGGTAAGAAAAGTTACACTTGTCGCTCCAGTCAGTAGCTCCATTGTCTTCACCAGTTTAGGTGACCTTGCACCTGTTGCGAATTACACTGTTGCATTCAGCAAGAATGTCTCCTTGAGCAAGTCGGGTCTCATGAGAAAGAATTTACTACGGTTACACACACATCTCTCTGTATGTCCTTCAGGAAGACAGCACATCGCACGTTAGAAAAATGCATTTAATACGAGACCAGGCAGCTAGGCCCAGACCCTTGCTAACTAAGGCATAGTGATTAATTTAGCAACCTTAACATATAACTCTTAATACAAAATCATACATTAGTACATTATTAATCCATTATTAATCAGTTTCATTAATCATAGTATACATTGGTGGCCTCTCCCCGTGGGCACATTTCAAACGCGTACATTAGTAGCACATTAATACATTTTCTATGCGATATCATTATACATTATTTTGCAAGCATTTCATGTTAATATTGAATATAAAAGCTACACTCCAACAACAGCGACCGTCCCTCGGGTAGCCATGTCCCTCCAGAGACGTAGCGGGAAGACGCTCCTTCTTGTCATCCTGCGTGTGCTTGCGGCATACCCAGGCAGTCCAAGATCTCTTCTTTACTGCTTTTTGGGATCACTTTCCTCTCGGGGAGCTTCTCTGTGTTGTTCTGTCTTCTGCCTTCTCTGCGATGTTCTCTGGATCTGCTGTGCACTCGTCGTGTTAGTTTCCCGTGGGATCTCTCTCTTCTGTGGCGTTTGGCTCCCTCGTCGAAGCTCTCCTCATCTCCCTTTGCTCGCCTGCAGCATCTTTTCCTGTCCTCCCTGGGCTTCCATGCGCGACTTCCGTCAGGACCCGAATGTTTTGATTATTCCCAGGGAATGGGAGTTCCGGTGTTCCCCAAGGTCGCCTTGGCGCGTATTCAGGCTGTTCCGTGCTTTGTGCAGGGATCCCGATAGCTACTCTGTCACAGGGGCAAAACTTGTTGTGTTGCTGGGTACAGGAGTGGAACTGGGGGAGGACAGGAGAGGAAAAGAGTTGCTGGTAGGAGAATGGCTGCCAAAGGAGCCTACGACATTAACATACTTGTTGGCTTTGGTTTCCAGCACCCTTTTCCCCCTGCAGCATGCCGCTTTAGCTTCCTGGAAGCATGCTCTGCCTCAACAGAATACCTCAGTGGCCATCACAGGAGGTTAGAAATGAAGAAAAGACCTCCATCCACCGGCCCTTCTTTTAATGACCAAACAACATTATTTTTGTATGACAATAGCTTTCTCAAGTAGAAGCCCCCAGTCCACTACCAAACTGAAACCCTCCTCTAATGGCACCTGCTGTAACTATCCTTGTGACACACACGTCATTCTAAAGCTCAAAGGTTAATCTGACTTGAAGTTCATTGTCCACATACATTTAGTTTCCAGTAATAAAATGCATCCTGCCAGCACTTTGGTTCTCTCCCACCCTGACAGTGCCACCTGTTATATCATGGAGCTCCCATGTTAATACTTTGAAAACCACAGAGAATTAAAAATACTGCCAGCCAATAACTTCTCAGTCTACTGATTGTGCCCACATCACACCAGCTCTCATTGCTCTACACAGGCTCCCAGTACGTAGGCATATCCCCACTAAAGCTGTATGAATAGCTCACCAAGTGGTGCCTGGGACTGGACCACTCCTCTGTCAGCAGAAAGTCATTGCATATCGCCAACAAGGACTACTGTGCTCAAGGCTGGCACCAGTACTAAGGGTACGTCCCTTCTGAAAGATACCTTGGAATCCATTGTCTGCTCACATATAATTTACAGTCATCTCCAATTTCAGAAAGCATTAAAACGTGCATCTTGCCATCATTACATAGAATATGAATTATTTAAAATGGTAAGTAGATATTCACAGCTTCGTAGGTTCTTACACTTGATGAAGCAGAAAATGAAGGTTTTGATTTATTAACGCATAAACGTAGTGCTGAAATAATCATGTGTGACATTAACCGAATTAATAAAGATTGTACGGGGACAAAATGTGCCCTCAGAGTAGTTTGCCATCATTTATACGCGTGCTTTATATAACGTGGTGTATTAGAAATGCACTAATCCGACATAATCATAAACGTGTGCTACGATTTGCTTATTTGAAATGCCTTAGCTTAGCATTACTTTAGCGGAGGCTTTGGCCTAGTTGCCTGGTCTCACGGTTTAAACGTTCGTATTTTTCCACTGTGCTATTAAACGTGTATTTCTGCTTGAAGCTGTACTTTTCCACAGAGACTGCTCGCATGCTTATCTTAAATTTGGTGCCAGCATGGCATATTTTCTCTTAAATTCAAGGTCGGCTTGCAGGTGCGGACAATGGAGCCTCTGAGAGTAAGCTAATCGAGAAACAATGTTGCAAATTGCGTACCCATCTCCAAGGATAATGTATGCTTAAGTAAAAGCTTGAGAACTGTCGTTTTGATTGGTCAATTTGAAGCTAACCTATGAACCCTCCACTGAAGACCCTACTGGACTTGAACTGTTGTCTATAAAACCCAGGTGCATGAGAGGGAAGCTCTCTTCGGACATCCCGCCATTTTGACTTCGTAGCTACTATGACCCATTTTGCTGCGACGCCATTTTGAGAGACTTTGATGCTTTCTCTAGTCGAGAGAAAGAGACTTTAATGATTCTTGCCCTAGAGACTTTAACTTTGATTTGCCCCTTTGCATGAAGTAGTAATCTTATCTTGCCGCCGTGAGGCAATTGCCCCGTTCACCCCTGCCCCTTTGTTCCGTCCCATACTGATCGAGAAACGGTACCTGTGAGACGAAGACTTCATTGATTGCTGATTGGAATTGGTAATTATGAAAGGAAATTGTAAAATTGCATTGTGTTTCTTTTAGGTAACCAACTGCTGATTTTGATAAGGACCCTAGCTAGGAGTTTTCTAAATTGATGTTGCCAAATTGTTTTTGCATGAAGTCCCACATGCTGATGCTAATTTGAGGTTAGACGAGGATTCCATATGTCGCACGATGCAATTTGAGATCTTGTTATGCTGACTAAATGTACGCAATTAGCCCATTACAGATTATCGTATTAGTGCTTTGCATTGCCACTATCGAATGCCTTGTGATTCAAATGCTACATAGATTACACTTGTTTCGACGATATGGACAGCTATTAATGTTCATATATGTTTATCATTTGGTGTTGAGACACATCTATATCGTGCTAGCTTTGTTAATATAGGGAAATAAATTCACTAACTTTGCAATAAACTGGTGTGGTTATTCCTGGCTGAAAGGTCAGGGTTCGCCGAAATGTATTCTGGATTAATTGTTAAGTGTTATGTTGTTCAAGGTGTTGCTTATGTTCGTTATTGATTATCGATAAGAGGTGATTGACCAATTAAGAGTACAGAGAGTTCCCACTTGGTCAGAAGATTCATCGACCTAAAGAGCATCCGAACGCAGGTAAATTGTTACCACGTTCCGCTCTATCAGTAGATGGTAGCAGAGGACGGTTTCGTCTTTTGGGACCCTGTACCATTAGAGTACATGGTGTCGAATTAACGGTTACGCATTTTGAGACCCCATTCGAAAAGTTGAATTAGATTTTCCTGGATAAAACTGATTGACAAGATGATGATGGGCTAGGTCCACCGCGACTTTCCCGGGATCTCGGAACTTGCGAATGGAGAGAAAGGAGATGTGGAAACAGCGTTGGCGGTACTAGTGATGGTATGAGAGAAGTTAGGGTTTTGCGCTTGCACAGCTTATTGCCGCAGGGTGTGTGAAAAGGTTGCGAGGATTTTCTTTTTAAGGATAGCGGAGGTGCGACTCCGAGTGTAGAAGTAGAGAGGTCGTCGAACTTCATAGAGTAACGGAGGTGCGGCTCCGAGTGTGAGAGTAGGGAAGTCGTCGAACTTCATGTGCGTCTGGCGCTTTGTGCATAAAAAGGTCCACGTGGTTGTTGTTGTTGAGGCGGGCCCTGCGAGGTCAAGAGACTCCGGAGTATGTTGATCCATGTTGTGGTCTGGGCGGTTTAGTAGGTTGATCGGGCGTGGTCAACGAGTGGGTACGTGTGTTAGGGAGTGATAGGAACTTCGACTTCGGGCTTTGACGAGATTCTAAGTGCACTAGAACAGATCATTGACAAGTTGAGAGTAGGTCTGCGGGTCAGATTTGCTTGCGAATGTGGGGATTGAGAAAGAGATCGAATAGTGGCCGAGGTTAGTGAAAAGTCCCTAAGGTCCTGAAGCGATTATGTTACCCTTCCTGTAGTAAACCGACAGATCTGTTTTAGTTTTTGGTAGCTCGCGATACATGCAAAAAGTTGTTACGGGAGGAACTGAGTGAAGGAGGATTAGCCGCGAGGCTTTGTCAGCCGCAGTGTGTGTGAGTGTGACGTCACTAAGAGCCGCGCTGGGATAGGTTGGTTGGAAAGAAGGGTCGCGCACGGATTGGACGCAGTCCGTGGCACTCGATTGGAAGGGGAAAGGCAGGTGAAGAGTATTCCGGGAATTAAAGTCACCTATTGATTACAAATCTTGTGGAATAACAGTGATCTATTGATTATAAACTTTGTGAATTAAAAGACGAGAAAATGAAATTCCTTAAAGCATTTAGGAGTGCGATGAAGGGGGAGACTTACATTAAAGCGAGCGTAGGAGAGGAAACGCCGCCCGAGGGTACACCAGCTTACATTGTAATGGAGGAAAAAGGGGTAGCTCCGTGCCTTTGGCTAAAACAATGGCACAAGTGGACAGAGAAACATGGGAGCGTAGCATTCCCGATACATGGGACATTCAATATAAGGGTCCTAGAGAATTTGAGATTTACGATGTATGACATGAAAGTACCTCCAAGGCCAGCACAGTTTGAGGCTCTAGCAATATGGGAACTCATGGCTAGGCAGCAACAGAAAAACAAGTTTGAAACAAGGATGAGGAAGGTAGAAAAGACACTAGCGGATGCTAGGTGGGATAATGCGCAGAAGGTGTGGAGGTCAGATGTATTGCAGGGAATAAAATTGTTCCCCGCAATTACTAAAGATGAAGAGGAGACAGGTAAGAAAGCTACCTGTAAGACAGACAGGAAGTGTTCCAAGGACAGAGAGGACGAGGAAAAGTTGAGAAGAGAAGAGGAGTTAGAGGATGAGGAATTGATAATGGAGTTGCTGAACGATCGTCCACCACCTTATGCAGAGAATGGACAAGGTCCAAGTACCAGTTCTGCCCCTCCGGCATCGGTACAGAACAGGGAAACGCAGAATACAGGAGTACCATCGGGATCTAAGGATCCGAGCTTACTGCTCACCCCACAGATACCGCAGATCAGGAGAATGTATCCAGATGTGCCCGTGTTGAAACCAGCAGAACACTATCAGCCGCAGATGCCAGGGTACTACAGTAGTGATAACAGTGGAGGAATGATTCTAGATCCAACCGTAAGGGGCGTACAGAATGGTTACAACCCAACAATGGCACAAGCTGAATCAACTCAGTTTATGATGCCTCAAAAGCAGATGCAGGGAGGAAATGTTCATGCTCAAATGACGGGGAGTCAGATGGGCATGCCGGCAATGATGGCCCATAATATGGGGATGAACATGCCTCAGAATATGGGAAATGGACAAAATCCAGATGCGATATCACTGCCCATTACTGTAGGTCCAGTGGTACCTTTGTATAGTCAGCCTAACTTAGGTATGAGCAGTCAGGGACAAATGCTGCAGAATGGGACAGAAAGAAGGTGCATAGAAAACACTCCAGGGATAACCCCGATAGTGGCTCAGCCAACTGGGTCTGGGTCCTTGATGGAGTTTAGTCCCGTATGCGCTCAATCAACACTGGTGAGGTCGAGCCCCCCACTGATAATACCATTAACATCGAACACTGAAAAGTTGCCACAACCATCGATGGCAGTCGATGTGAATGCTACACTGATGGGGGTAAATGCGCAACAGCTGACACAGTGGTTCAACAGTTTAAATTCCACACAAAGCTCAGACAGTGGGAGGCTGAACATGGAAGCACAAGAATTGGTGGAAGGGAATATGGGTGTGAACAGGTTAGAATCCTACACGGAAGAGGAGTTGAGGTATCTATGTCCAAAGATCACGAAAGAGGTAAACAAGGTACATAAAAGTTTGCAGGAAGTAGCAGACAGGAACGGGATTGACATAGGCAAGACGAAACACTTGAGCAGGAGCTATAGGTTGGATTTTGGGACCACAGATTTTGAACACATGAGATCAGCAGGCATGAAGGCACACCTTAGAGAATTGTTGCAGAGTGCCCAAGTGTGGAGGTGCTTAGACAAGTGGGAAAGCAGATGGGTAAAGAGGAAGGATAAGAGGAGGGACAGTGTTACAGAACACAATGAGAAAAGACCACAGAGCAGCGAGACCGTAACCATGTTACCAATGAGGGAGACAGCAGGAGGAAAGTTAGTACATGTACCATGGCACAGGAGTGATATTCAGTCTTTTACGAATGATTTTCCCAAACTGAGGGAGAAGCCGATCGAATGGTATCAACAGACTGATAGGTTTGTGAAGCTTGCCAAATGTCTCTGGGAAGACCTGAACACTTTATTCGAGATTGTGGTTCCGGCAGATTTGTGGGAGGATTGCAAAAGAGCTGTAGGTTGGCCGACAAGTGAACCAGAGAGAGACAGAGAGACGGGTGCGCCATCACCTATGGTGATGTGTCTGTACTATAAGGTGATTGAACATTTGAAGACGAAGGTTGCCGCCAAAAATGTGGATTGGCAGAAAATTGATCGAACTGCCCAAGAGGCTAAAGAATCGATTCATAGTTACTATGAGAGGTTGTTGAAGGCGTTCAAGAATTACAGTGGCACAGAAGCAATCGAGGCGAAAGATATGCTTCATTTTGTGTTCAGATTTGTGGAAGGGCTGAGACCAGAGATAAGTCAGATGATAAAATCGCATTTGATCTGCTGGCAGTCGAAACCGATTGATGAAGTCTTGACTTATGCGAAATACTGTAGCGACGAAATTGAGGTGAAACAGAAAAGACTGAAAGAGAAGGTGATGATGATGCAGCTTAAGGCGGCTCAGACAGGCTTGCAAGGGTTGCCAGGGATGCAAGGGTTCCAACAGCAGGTACCGCAACAGCAGCCGCAGTTGCAGGGAGGCATGGTGTTTCAGCAACAGCAGCCGCAGTTGCAAGGAAACATGGCGTTTCAGCCACAGGGCAGAGGCAGAGGTAGAGGAGGTTTTGTGAATAATGGTCCGGATTTGAACACTGTTGTGACAGGTGTGCAGGCAATGAAGAAAGTGATGCCGTGTCACGCGTGCGGAAACGTAGGTCATTGGAAACGCGAGTGTCCGATGGTGGTGCAGGAAGGTGCAGGTGCAGGTGTAGGTGTTGGTCAGCAAAACAATGATGTCAATGCATTTCAGATAACGAGAGGACCGAAAATGAGGGGTCCAAACCCAAATTTTCAGAACATGAATCAATTGCAGGGATTACAACCTATGCAGCCGCAGCAGATGCAGATGCCCCGTGTGCAGATGACGCAAATGCAGCCGATGCAACAGCAGTTACCTTTGGTACCTAATCAGCAAATGCAAATACCTTTGGCACCAATGAGTCAGCAGCAAATGATGGTTCCTCCACAGGTAACGGGTCAGGTAATGAGCACAAACGGCACAGTACAACAGTTCCCATTACACAGTGAGAGTGGAATAAACAATGTATGGGAGAGTGAAAGCTCAGAAGAGGAAGGAGATTGTGTGCTTGCGGCATCCCTAGAAGTTGATCAAAAGGGTCCGTACGTACGGGAAGAGTAATGGGTCATCGCGTCTCATTCCTGGTTGACACGGGAGCCACACGTTCAACAGTTAAGAGCAGTGAAGTACCAAATTTGCCACTCTCGGGGAGGACAGTTCAAGTGGTGGGAGTAGCAAACAGGCATCTGACGAACCCAATAACAGATCCGATACCAGTCAACATTGGTAACTATCAAGGGGTACATCAGTTTGTGGTATGTGACTCAAGCCCGATAGCACTGTTAGGAAGAGACCTATTGTGCAAATTGGGTTGTTCGATAATGTGCTCGAACGAGGGAATAACAATACAGACGAGCAGTGATGGGGAAGAAGAGGACAGTATAGAGGGCGATGAAATAGAAACAGTTGACGAAGAGTATCCTCTGATTTGTCTTTTACCAATGATAACTGAAGAAGATATCCCAGCAGAACTACGGGAAACAGTCGGAGAGAAAGTGTGGGACATGACAGGGAAAGAGGTGGGATTGATGAAAGGAGTAGAACCAGTAAAAGTGATGGTAAAGCCCAATGCGATCTCTCCCCAGACCCCACAATACCACATGCCACAAGATACCCTCATGAAAGTTGCCCAACTTATTGACGAATTCGTGAAGCAGGGAGTACTGAAAGAAGTATTAAGCAGCCCATGTAATTCACCGATAATGGGACTAATAAAGCCAAGTGGGAAAGTCCGACTTGTACAGGATTTGAGGAAAATAAATGACATCATAATAAAGTGCTGCCCTGTCGTACCGAATCCAGCTGTGATAATGTTTCAGATCCCTTGCGAAGCTGAGTGGTTCTCAGTCATCGATTTGTCACAAGCATTCTTTTCTGTGCCTCTTCATGAGGACAGCCAATTCCTCTTTTGTTTCAAATTCCTAGACAGAGTATACAGTTGGTGTCGAATTCCTCAAGGGTTCTCTGAGTCACCGTCGATATTCAATCAGGTTCTAAAGAAAGACTTGGAAGAGTTAGAGTTGCCATTCGAGTCAACCCTAGTACAGTACATTGATGACTTACTGGTTGCATCAAAGACAGAAAGTGGCTGCACAGCCGATACCATTGCCCTGTTGAACCATTTGGGAGGGAATGGACACAAGGTGTCTCCTTCCAAACTGCAGTTCTGTCAGAAGAAAGTGAAATACTTGGGTCACCAGATAGAGAAAGGGTCACGGAAAATAATGAAGGAAAGAATTACAAGTGTACTTCAAATGAATCCACCAAAGACAAGGAAGGAGGTGAGGAAGTTTTTGGGAATGGTGGGATACTGTCGCCAGTGGATTCCCAACTTCTCGTCTCTAGCAAAGCCTTTACTGAAATTGACCCAGAAGGATGCCTTGGAACAGATTGAACTGAAAGGGGATGAGATGGATGCTTTTGTTGAATTAAAGGAGTGCATGTGCAGGGCTCCAGCTTTAGGTATGCCTGACTACACGAAGCCTTTCACATTGTTTTGTCATGAACGTGATGCATGTTCTTTGTCTGTCTTGACACAAGCCCATGGTGGCGTAAACAGACCAGTAGCGTATTTTTCAGCTACTCTGGATCCGGTTGCAGCAGCACTCCCAGGGTGTTTGCGCGCCGTAGCAGCAGTTGGTATCAGCCTCACTCAGAGTGAAGGAATAGTGATGGGACACCCAGTAACAGTCATGGTCCCTCACTCAGTTGAGATACTTTTGACCCGCTCCCGAACGCAGCACATGACTGGAGCAAGACTCACAAGGTATGAAACGACTATTCTGGGCTCACCGAATGTGCAGCTGAAAAGGTGCACTACGTTGAATCCAGCTACCTTGCTTCCTGGAGAAAATGCTGAAATTGAGAACGCTGAAGACGTCGAGCATGACTGCCTTCAGGTGACTGAATTTTGCACAAAACCCCGACCGGACATCAAGGATACAAAACTTGATGAAAATGACCAAATCCTTTTTGTTGATGGTTCATGTCTAAGAGATGGGGTGGGAATTTTGAAAGCAGGATATGCTGTATGTACTGTAACAGGGGTCTTGGAAGCGGGATGGCTCCAAGGAGTCTATTCTGCACAAGTAGCAGAACTTGTAGCCCTTACTAGAGCATGTCAATTGTCTGCATTGATGAAAGTCACCATTTACACTGATAGCCAATACGGGTTTGGGATTGTGCATGACTTTGGACAACTGTGGTCACAGAGAGGTTTCCTGACTTCTTCAGGATCCCCAGTGAAAAATGGGGAGAGAATAAGGGAGTTGTTACATGCCATTCAAGTACCAGCTGAAGTTGCAGTGGTAAAGTGCAGTGCTCACACGAAAGGACAGGACTATGTGTCTCTGGGAAACGCCTATGCAGATCAAGTCGCAAGATTTTGTGCCTTGAACTGTATATTGTTAAGGGATGATTGGAATACAATAAGTGAACCAGAACTCGAACCAGCTGAAGCATTTGCCTTGAAGGTCGTAGATACAATAGAAGAACTAAAAGCACTACAAAGTAATGTCAGGGAGGATGAAAAAGATTCCTGGATTAAATCACAATGCATAAAAAGACAAGACGAGCTATGGGTTTCACATGAGGGAAAATTTGTTTTGCCAAATAGTCTCTTATCACAGCTTGCGCGGTTCTATCATGGGCAAGCTCACCTAGGGAGAGATGCCATGATAAGATTGTTCAAAACTGATTGGTTTAACCCCAGATTTCGCCAAGCTGCGGAAGCAGTTTGCCATCGATGTGTCACTTGCCAACAGATGAACCCAGGAAAGGGAACAGTTGTGAACGCGAGCCACATTGGTAGGGCAAGCGGTCCTTTTAGCCGAATGCAGATGGACTTCATTGAGATGCCTGTGCATGGAGGTTTAAGATATGTGTTGGTGATTGTGTGCATTTTTAGTCATTGGATTGAGGCATACCCCACACGTAGAAATGACAGTCTTACAGTTGCCAAGCTATTATTGAGGGAGTTAATACCACGTTTCGGATTCCCGATCTCTTTAGAATCAGATAGGGGAAGTCACTTCAATAACGAGGTGATGAAGTTACTTTGCGAAGCACTGAACATTGAGCAAAAGCTGCACTGTAGCTATCGTCCTGAGGCATCAGGACTGGTGGAGCAGATGAATGGTACGCTGAAATCGAGAATGGCAAAAATATGTGCATCAACAAATTTGAAATGGCCTGACGCATTGCCCTTAGTGCTAATGTCAATGAGAAACACTCCGGATAGAAAAACTGGATTGTCTCCGCACGAAATTCTCATGGGCAGGGCTATGAGACTTCCTGCAGTTCCCGCAAATATGCTTTTGAATATTACAGATGATATGGTGTTAGACTACTGCAAAGGTCTGGCTGACGTGGTTCGCTCTTTCTCTCACCAGGTGGAGGCGACCACCTTGCCACCGATCCAAGGTCCAGGACACGCCCTGAAAGCAGGTGACTGGGTCGTGATAAAGAAGCACGTGAGGAAGTCGTGTCTGGAACCCCGTTGGAAAGGCCCTTTCCAAGTGATCCTGACAACAACTACCGCTGTGAAGTGCGCGGGGGTTCCCAACTGGATTCACGCCAGTCATACAAAGAAGGTGCTGTGTCCCACAGATGAGGAAGTTGAAGCGCTGAAACTACCAGTGCCTGATAAAACGGTGCCGAGTGCTGAGACAGAACAAAAGCGAACTGAAAGCGAACAAGCAACAGCAGGAGAAAAAGAGATATTATTGGAGAACGAAGAGTCCGACTCACTTGGGGAAGACCAAGGAGAAAGTTCAGACAGCGACGACGAAGCTGCAGGTGACAAAGAACCTGAGGCAGCTGAGGGTAGCAAAAAGCCTGAAGCAGCTGAAGGTGACAAGGAACCTGAAGCAGCTGAAAGTGATACAGAGCCTGAAGAAAGTAACGGTGACGAAGGGCTCGAGGAGAGTGAGAAGGCAGGAGAGCCTGAGCAGAAGGGGGCTTTCCCAGAAACAGACGATACAGAAAAAGAAAAGGAAAACGTGACTGATTCCCCTGAAGGTGGGGACAAAGAAGAGCAGAACGAAAGAGTTCAAACCTCTACAGAAAAGATCGCAGGTCCATCAAACGGACACGGTGCAAAAAGAAGACTAAGTATCTCACCGATAAAAGAAAAGGGTAAAGAAGGTTTGAACGAAGGAGGAAGGCCGAAAGTGAAAGAGAAAAGAAAGGAAGTGACCGTCGTGGAACAATTGTCAAGTGAAGAAAAGGACTTGGCAAAGGAGGAGAGTGCCAGCGAAGCAGAATCCGAGAGAGAAGCAAAATTGAAAAGGAAAAGGATACCAAACAAGAGGTATTCCGGTCCTGAATGGGCATATGCAGTCAATGATGATTGGACTGATGAGTTTGTATCTCTAAGCATCGAGAACGAAGAAGAAGAAGAGATACCAATAGAAAAGAAAAGTTTCATAGACTCTGTTGACTGAAACGGTAGTAAATGGCATTGCTTGCTGCAATCTAACGTGAGATAAACAACCAGCTGAGACATTGCTAAACCGAATTGAGACAAATGCTGCTAACCGAAAAGTGACTGGCCTTTTAAAGAAGACGGTGTGAACATTGTGCTCGTTCAAGCTTTGTAACTGAATTGCTAAGTAGTTTCATTTATAAGTGCTTCTAGCTCTCTGATTCTATACAGATCATGCCTGGGTACGCTATGCAAAACAATAGAAAGAAGTATTGTAAATACGTGTGTATAGGCTTAGTACTAACATGTGTACTAATAATAATGGCAATTGTGTTTGGAATGCATGGAAAGGGTGAGAATGAGACTATTGCTGCTTCTACTATTGTTCCTGTTACTGTCACTGAACTAACACCATTGAAAAGACTAGCAATGGATGAGAGGCTCTTGCATGATAAGAAAGAGCTTTCGTATAACATTTTCTATCGCTTACTAACAGAGTATGTTGAGACTATGGATGCGAAAGATTGTTATGTGTGTACCCAGATACCGACATCAGTAAAGGAAGGGGTGACTTATCACCACATGCCTCTTACGTATGGGATTACATGTAGTATAGTAATGTCTAGGTTTTATGGTCAATCTAACATACAGTATTTTTTCTCGAATTATGATGTTACCTTTGCTTATGTTCCTATAATAGCGCAGCTAAGCGAGACTGCAAAATATTGGGATTACAAAATTATGAGGGACTTTTTCGAGCCAATGCAACCTTTTGAAACGGCTCATGCTCATAGGGAGAACCTTACTTGCTCCGTCTCTGCTGTAGAAATAAGCTTTTTAGATCGCACAGATGATAGAAGGGCTCAAATGAAGGCGAAGTTAGAAAAAGAACTGCATAAGAGGACTTCAGTAGATAATTATGATTTTGCTGCTATAAAGACACAAGGGAAAATAGCTTTAGATGCTTGGCATGTAGGGAAGTTTTGTATATATCGAGGTGAATCTTACTATGACAATATTTTTGTAGGAGCGAGTGAATGCAAACATACGTTTATTTTTAAGGCCAAATGGACATTCATGATGGACGGACTTGACCCTGTCATTCCAGGGGTGTATTACATTTGTGGGCATAATGCCTATTATCGTCTTCCAAAGGGATGGTGGGGAAGATGTTATTTGGGTATAGTGTTTCCGAAGGTTTATCAACTGGATGACATATCGATGATTAAAAAGACACCTGGATCCCACCGTATCCAGAAAAGAGAGACCGCAGCTGCTGTGGTAGGTGATATATTTGGAGCCATGATTCCTTCATTAGGAGTTGTGCTGAATTCCATCAAAATAAGAAAGTTGTCTACTATAGTGGATAACATGCTGACAAAGTTTTCAGGTGCTATAATCCTGATGGATGCTGAACTTGCAGCGGAAAGAGCTATGACTCTTCAAAATAGGCTTGCTTTAGGCATTCTTTTAGCAAAGGATGGAGGCGTTTGCAAAATGATTGGTGCACGTCACTGCTGCACCTATATACCTGATAATAGTGTGAAAATTAAAACTATGCTTGCTAATCTAACAAAAGAAAGTGCAGATTTGAAGGAACTGAAAGAACCAGGAGTGTGGGAGAAGGTTGGAAAGGGACTTGCTTCAGTGGGACATTGGATTGGGGGAATTTGGAATGGAATATTATTGAAAATAATAGAAGGAATATTAATAATAATAATTTGTGTATTTGGAATTTGGGGAATAAAAAGGGGAATAATAATGATTATGGAAAGAATTAAAAGGAGAAAGGAGGAGAAAATTATGAAAAGAATGGCAGAAGAATACAAAGCGCAAACTAGGGGGACTAAAAGGAAAAGGGAGCTGACAGAATTTTAATGGGATAAAATTTGTGGGCTAAATTTGTGTGATGACAAGTAGTCATCAGAGGAGGGATTGATGAAGCAGAAAATGAAGGTTTTGATTTATTAACGCATAAACGTAGTGCTGAAATAATCATGTGTGACATTAACCGAATTAATAAAGATTGTACGGGGACAAAATGTGCCCTCAGAGTAGTTTGCCATCATTTATACGCGTGCTTTATATAACGTGGTGTATTAGAAATGCACTAATCCGACATAATCATAAACGTGTGCTACGATTTGCTTATTTGAAATGCCTTAGCTTAGCATTACTTTAGCGGAGGCTTTGGCCTAGTTGCCTGGTCTCACGGTTTAAACGTTCGTATTTTTCCACTGTGCTATTAAACGTGTATTTCTGCTTGAAGCTGTACTTTTCCACAGAGACTGCTCGCATGCTTATCTTAAAGTTGGTGCCAGCATGGCATATTTTCTCTTAAATTCAAGGTCGGCTTGCAGGTGCGGACAATGGAGCCTCTGAGAGTAAGCTAATCGAGAAACAATGTTGCAAATTGCGTACCCATCTCCAAGGATAATGTATGCTTAAGTAAAAGCTTGAGAACTGTCGTTTTGATTGGTCAATTTGAAGCTAACCTATGAACCCACCAATGAAGACCCTACTGGACTTGAACTGTTGTCTATAAAACCCAGGTGCATGAGAGGGAAGCTCTCTTCGGACATCCCGCCATTTTGACTTCGTAGCTACTATGACCCATTTTGCTGCGACGCCATTTTGAGAGACTTTGATGCTTTCTCTAGTCGAGAGAAAGAGACTTTAATGATTCTTGCCCTAGAGACTTTAACTTTGATTTGCCCCTTTGCATGAAGTAGTAATCTTATCTTGCCGCCGTGAGGCAATTGCCCCGTTCACCCCTGCCCCTTTGTTCCGTCCCATACTGATCGAGAAACGGTACCTGTGAGACGAAGACTTCATTGATTGCTGATTGGAATTGGTAATTATGAAAGGAAATTGTAAAATTGCATTGTGTTTCTTTTAGGTAACCAACTGCTGATTTTGATAAGGACCCTAGCTAGGAGTTTTCTAAATTGATGTTGCCAAATTGTTTTTGCATGAAGTCCCACATGCTGATGCTAATTTGAGGTTAGACGAGGATTCCATATGTCGCACGATGCAATTTGAGATCTTGTTATGCTGACTAAATGTACGCAATTAGCCCATTACAGATTATCGTATTAGTGCTTTGCATTGCCACTATCGAATGCCTTGTGATTCAAATGCTACATAGATTACACTTGTTTCGACGATATGGACAGCTATTAATGTTCATATATGTTTATCATTTGGTGTTGAGACACATCTATATCGTGCTAGCTTTGTTAATATAGGGAAATAAATTCACTAACTTTGCAATAAACTGGTGTGGTTATTCCTGGCTGAAAGGTCAGGGTTCGCCGAAATGTATTCTGGATTAATTGTTAAGTGTTATGTTGTTCAAGGTGTTGCTTATGTTCGTTATTGATTATCGATAAGAGGTGATTGACCAATTAAGAGTACAGAGAGTTCCCACTTGGTCAGAAGATTCATCGACCTAAAGAGCATCCGAACGCAGGTAAATTGTTACCACGTTCCGCTCTATCACACTCTCTGCAATCCAACATATTTATACTGCAACATGTTTGGTGTACACCTATGAACCTCATGCAACACATCAAATATCTCCCACGTAGGACGTACTACACCCAACACACTTCAAATAATGCCAAAGCCTTGTCGCAGTAAAGAAACGCTGTACAAATGTCACACATAATACTATGAAGTGCAATGCAATCATGTACACCACGTGAATAGGTATTCCAAATATACACTGCTTCCGAATAAGAAACTGCTCCATTGGAAAGCAGGTACTTGTCTTCCCTGAAGGCATATTCAGATCTTAAATTCTACCTCACAAACATATGCTCGATGCAAGGTCTTGTCCTATGCACGAATGATCCGGGCTGCCAAAAAACAAGATGAGGGCAGTATACAAAAACCATAGTGATACGTGCACAAATGCAAGAAAATCACACATTTAAAGATGACTAAGTGATTGAAACATACTGGAATTCAAAGGCCTGGGACATGCATTTTTATATTAACCGCGCTTAGCAGTAGAAATGTTCATTTTAATCTATTTTCTATATAACTTGTACTAACTGGGCAATGATAGAAACAATACACATTTTGAAAGAGCAACAATAAAATAAATATGCAAATAAACAAACAATAAACAATTCAAAAACATAGTAGAATTTGTACAAACATACATACGTAAAAAACAGCAGTCAGATACAAGACCTTACCTTGAAAGGCAAAGTGGGCACTGTGCTCTCTTAATATAACGGATACTAACCATTATAATGCGCTTATAATATACTAGGCAGGACATACGCCACATTTATGACTGATTACCCTGTCCACAAATCTGTAACTAAGGATCTAAGTTTATTCAGTCAAAGGGCAAAGAGAACAGAATGGACTATATACATTCTTCCTAAATCACAGGTAAACAAAAGGAGGCAGTAAGTGCATCTGGAACCCAGAAACTGCTTAACGGAGAGCTTGATCCAAAGTAGGCACTTTAAGAATATGACGTTTCAAAAGCTCATTTCCCTGGTTGAAAAAGAGTCACCTCAATATGCCTAACTTAGAGGCTAAGGTAAGGTACTTGGGCTGGTCTCTCTGAGATCTTTCAACCTCCTCAAAAGCTCTTTTCTCATAGGTGAACGAGAGCCGCTTCGTGTGACCAATTTAGAGGACAGGTGAGGGTGCTGGGGTAGTTTCTCTGCGATCTTTCAACTGCCCTCCAAAAGACTCCATATTTCTTACCTCAGGGCGTAAGGCCGAAGCCAAGTGAGGGTTAATAATGTCTGAGTGTTCCCTTTCAAAATTGGAAACACCCTCACAATGTAAGATGTTTTTGTATTCCTCGCTGGAATGGGTTTTTCTTCTTCATTCTCCCTTGATGACATTGATTTTCATAAATTTCTAAATCTCATAAATCCTTTTATGTTGTTCATAATGCTCCAGAAAATTACAGACCAAAAGAACAGTAAGTGTAAGCTACTTTAAGAAGTTCTAATTGAAAAGTTTAATAAAAACACGTGAGAGAAAGATAGGAAAGAACTAACTCTGAAGAAATGTAAATTACTATCAAGAACTTTATAAGCCAATGCGAATACCAACGAAATGTGTCAAACTATATACTGTATAAACATCAAATATGTATTTAACCATTAACAGAAGACAATAAACCCATGTAAAAAATCCATAACTCTCTGCTTAAAGTAGCAGAACACAAAGAAAAGTTACCTGTAGCTGGGTTACCTTATATTTGTTCAACTCCACAGTACTAGGGGGCGTGGCCAAGATGGCGGCGGGTGCGGACGCTTAATCGAGAGCTCTGCTCATGGCCCGCAAACATCCTGTAAAACACCTGCTCCCAGGACATGTCCACACCGATCATGTCGCGTCCGGAGTGCCATAGTGTCCGTGCGCTCCTGTGAGCTGGCCCAACTGTCGCGCGCACCGCCACTGGCACGCCCTGGTCCCAGCTTGGGTTGGAGGCGGAGCAGAGGCCGCGGCGCGGAGCTGACAAGACCCTGCGCAGCCCGGCGGTCGGAACTGGTGACCGCAGGAACCGAGCACCGGAGGAGCCTACAGAAAGCGGGCAGCGCAAGCGGCGACCCAAAGGAGCAGTCAGGCGACACAGGCCCTCGCGGGGGCACGGGAGAGGGGCGTCGGGCCTAGTGAAGGCACGGAGGCCCGGAGTTGCGGGGACGCTGCGTGATGGACAGCCCGTGATGAATAAACCAACGAGGGATGGGAGCAAACACTAATAACACCGGGACCTGCCCCTCGCGCAGGCCAGAAGGGCTCACCGAGCCATGAACTGGGCACTATACACCCTGAACAAATTACGATATATTGGGCCTACCCAAGTGCGATAAGAGTCACTGTAGCACTTCCCCCCACAGATCAGGGGCCCGAGCGGCACAGCCTTCACCACTGCACATGGGACACGGAGGCACGAGCCTTCACGTGCAGACCCTACTCGCTCTCATCCGGCCTGGGGGCCCCGCTGAAACCGCCTCAATAATTACATAATTGCGGACATAGAAAGAGTGTACCGCGCTGACCTGCCTCCCCCCGCGGCTCCCGAGGTGTCCTGCCCTCCTGCAACCACACGACTGGCTCTATAGATGCCTCGCATCTCATAATTAACTGCTCTGAGCGGGACCCCCCAGAAGACTCCCCATAGGGGTCCTCACAATAGACACCACACGTGTGAACTCACACAACTCGGGAGGACATGACTCGAGACACCCGAGTCGGCCCAGGCCATTCGCTCAGGGCCTCAGAGTTGAAGTTGTGCGGAGCACATGAAGCAGCACAGGCCGCCCACCCAGGCCCCTAATTAATGCACAACAAGACTAAATTGCGCGCAACCATGGTAAAGCCAAAACCCTCGAGGGGTCAACCTGAAGCTAGAGCCGAGACTCCATCATCTGAAGCGGACACAGACTCACACTCTTTTAGAAGAAAAGTGGTTAATGCTCATGTCGCATATCTGAAACGAATCAAGTTCAAAGTCGCATAACGTATATTTAGGCGCGGTGCCAACCTGGTCAAGGAAACCCAACCACCAAGGGTTTCAAGAGTACACAGAATACACAAGCAGAACCCGCATAGGGACCACCTCTGTCCCGTGCTGTGAGGTACAAATTGAAAAAGAACAGTGGACCAGGGCACGCCAAAACAATATAATATAAATATGAAGTCCAAGATGAGTAGAGTTGCAAAATATATTTTAATCCTTGATATAAAGCATGTGAGAAATCAGAAAACAGCCAACACGTGTTTCGTCCTCACGGACTTTTTCAAGGCTGAAACATAAACAAATGGCAATTCTTACACATAAGGTTACTAATATATAAGTAGAAAAGATGGTGGGTGATACATCGTGTAAAGATCAATCATAGGAAAACAGATTTTAGCACGAGGGACATAACCCTTTACTGTGCACAGACAATTCGACAAAGGCGATACCCCATTGTTAAACCATTAAGGAAATTGGACATGCTATTTTGTATAAGATACAGTGCATGCGAGAAAAAAGTAAATCTACTGTGTAGTCATTGTAGGTATAGGTGAAAAAGACGCCACGTGAAAGTCGAGAAGCATGCGAAGTCCGTTTACTTATAACTGATGGCAAAGACAAAGTTACTGAATGCACGGTAATCAGTGAATGGGACAAACGGTGCTCGTGAGGAGAAAATGGAGAAAGATAGCAGTTATAGAGATAAATATTACCTCATAGATTCAGGTTTAGGAGAAAGATTTGTTCAAATTGGGCTATCGTAGCCCCTCAGGAGCACCTTTGTATCTAGGGGAGAAACCCATAGAGACGTGGCTGTAGTATTGAATTATTTAACACTGAAGTAAGCAGAGATAGATGGCAAGAGTAGAGTAGAGGTAGGGAGGAAGAGAGTCAGAGTCCACCTACCCACAGATTATGATCAGTCTCGCCAAAATTATGGCTGGCACTCCTGTTGTTAAAATATGAGGCTTTCCGTATTCATGGAAGTATGTCATATGATGTATCCGTAGTACCAAATAGTGCTATCATGGGGTCCAGAGGGACCCAGTCTGTGAAAAATAAGACCAATAAGAGAACGAAAGAAAGAAAGAACAAAAGATAAAAAAACACAACTATGTGTGCTACCGCATAAGCTAACGCGACAGAGAGAATAACACGAGTTACGTGCTTTTCCCTTCTTCTTTATTTCTTCTTTATTTTTCACAGACTGGGTCCCTCTGGGCCATCAGTTATAAGTAAACGGACTTCGCATGCTTCTCGACTTTCACGTGGCGTCTTTTTCACCTATGCCTACAATGACTACACAGTAGATTTACTTTTTTCTCACATGCACTGTATCTTATACAAAATAGAATGTCCAGTTTCATTAATGGTTTAACAATGGGGTATCGCCTTTGTCGAATTGTCTGTGCAATGTAAAGGGTTCTGTCCCTCGTGCTAAAATCTTTTTTCCTATGATTGATCTTTACACGATGTATCACCCACCATCTTTTCTACTTATATATTAGTAACCTTATGTGTAAGAATTGCCATTTGTTTATGTTTCAGCCTTGAAAAAGTCAGTGAGGACGAAACACGTGTTGGCTGTTTTCTGATTTCTCACATGCTTTATATCAAGGATTACAATATCTTTTGCAACTCTACTCATCTTGGACTTCATATTTATATTATATTTATATTATATTGGAGTATAGTTTTGGAGTGCCCTGGTCCTCTATTCTTTTTCAATTTGTAGCAGACTCACACTCCTTTGCCTTGCACAAAGTAACAGAGACATTGGCCGCTCATTCCACACAATTCGACAAAGTGCTGCAGGCGGTACTCGACACTAGAACATCTCTTGAGGGGAAGATAGACGCAGTGGTGGCGGAAGTTAATATTCTATGCATGGAACACCGAAAATTTGCAGACAGAGTCACAGCTGCTGAATCAACCCTCGAAACAGCTCAACCCGATATCGAGGACATGGAAGTCCGAATCCAACGTCAGGAGTCTGAAATACTGCAGCTGCAAAGGCGGGCAGAAGATGCAGAAGGCCGCTCGTACCGAAACAATGTTCGATTTCTGGGGTTCCCGGAGCGGATTGAGCTCCCTAATGCGGAATCATTCCTGGAACGCTGGCTGAAAGACACTATACTAACGCTAGGGGCTTCACCTCTACTGTCAGTGGAACAAGCTCATCGGATTCCAGGGGGTCCCCCTCGCGCGGGAGCTCCCCCTCGCCCCTTAATAGCGAGATTCTTAAATTACCGGGACAGAGACCATGTCCTGAAGGGCTTTCGCACATCAGGTCCAATAGACACCGAGAATGCAAGAATTACAGCCTATACGGACTACACAGCCGAGGTTCAGCGCGAGCGTGCCACTTTCATCCCAGCTAAACAACTACTACGGGACAACAACTTTTCATACTCCCTCATATTTCCGGCTAGGCTGCATGTGGTGGACGGCGATAGATCCCATATCTTCCCGACCTCGGAGGATGCGTGGACCTGTATCCACGCTAAGGGCCTGGCAGACCCCACCAAGGAGACTTCGGAACAAAAGGAATGGTTAACCCAGCAGTCACGAAGGAAGAAAAGATTGAAGACTAGGGCTGAGTCACGTCCAACCAAGTCACAGGCAGCGGTCGAGCAAGGCCAAGCCTTAAAGGAAGTGAATAGGTTCTCGAGCATATGATCACAGCACAACCAAGAAACTAGTGTCACGGACTCGGACTCAGTGAGTAGTCAGCATGGCCCTTCCGCATCGCCTTTGATATCCGGCCCAGCGTTCACGCCACGCTCTGCGGATGACCTCTAAAACAGTGCGTATTCGCTGCGGCTACATAATCACATGCGTCATTAGTAAGGCAAAACAATAGCTAGTGATGCTCTCGACCTGCCTGGCCAGTTTATAGTGATGACTGAACAGATCTTGTAGCTCACACATGATCATAGGCCCCCACAGAGCACAAGCGGGGGACACACTATCATATAGCTCGCTACGCCATGCACGGAAGGGCTCCGGACGGTGTAACAATGGAACTTGAAAGGGAGGCAGTCACATCCGAATGGGCCGGAACACTAGAGCTGCCTTGGACTACACAACAACCGCGCCCCCTAACCCAGATGGGTTACCGGATGGACTTCGTTGGGGCCAATGTACCTATTTGCACCAGTTGTGCCTGGCAGTTCACAGTTAGTTTAGTTATTGTAAGCTGTAACACTCTTTTCCCCTTTTTTTTTCTCTCTCAGTATGTTCTAAATTTTTCCACGCTCGTGGCGTGGGGAGGGTCGGAGGGTGGTAGGCGGGGGGGGGCTCGGGCGGGACCATTCCAGAGGAACGGGCTACACAACAGTACAACCTCAAAACACACTGATGACATATAATATAGTAACCTGGAATGTAAAAGGCTTAGCCACTTCCACTAAAAGATACAGAGTACACGCCTACCTCAAACGCCATAAAATACACATCGCCATACTACAAGAGACTCATGCAACCGCACACAAACTAAGTGAAATCGGTAAAAGTTGGTCATTTACAGTACACGGCACTAAAACCTTAACGTATGCAAAGGGGGTACTAATCTGGATCGCCTCGGGAGTCCCATACGCGGTCCAAAGCATACACATAGATATCAATGGCAGGTATGTCTGCCTAGTCCGAGAGCTGGATGGTAGACAGCTAGCCATAGCCGGAATATATGCACCGAACACGGGGCAAGGGGAGTTCTTTCGGGCCACATCTACACAGATCTCGCATGATCCGTCCATACCTAGCATCTGGGGGGGGGACTTCAATAGCGTCGTGGATATATTATTGGACAGATCTCATCCCCCAATAAAAGGCGCCCAGAGCAGGAGATTATCCCGGATGCTGGGGGCCTGGATATCAGGACGGAGATTACATGATGTTTGGAGATGCCTACACCCCATCAATAAAGAATACTCCTTTTATTCACCGGTACACCAACTTCATACACGGATTGACTTACTGTTATGCTCGGCCACGATAACACATTCAATACACAGTGCCTCCTACATGGCTAAAACCCTATCGGACCATTGTCCCCTAATCGCTACACTGAGGTGGGGCAGACAGAACACATGCATCCCTACATGGCGCTTACAACCCACCTTATTGCAAGACCCCTCCTTTCGTGAAAAGTTAGCAGACACCATAGAGTCCTACTTTGCAACAAATACTCAGACGGCTACATCACGCGCGATCGAATGGGATGGGCACAAGGTTGTAATAAGAGGCATGTGTATGTCGATAGCGAGAGGTGTTCGGCACAAATTAATCCTAGAATTACACAACATCGAGGGGAAATTATGGAGTACGGATTGTAAAGCGGCTTCGCACAGTGACACCAGCAATGACACGATCAATCTAAAAAAACAATGGAGCGAAACTGAAACCCGCCTGCAAAAATTTGACTATCGGCACTATGCGGTGTGCCTACATGCTGAGGGTGACCGATCCAGCAGAATGCTGGCTTGGCTTGTAAAAGGGGCGCAGTGGCATACTCCCATAAACGCCATTCGCCTAGATACGGGTGCGATAGTAAACACGCAATCAGAGATCAATGTTGCTTTTAGGCAATATTACAGCATGTTATAAAAGGCTGAACCCCCCGCACCCGACACAAATGGGGCAATTTTTCTGGGACTTCCCACTAACACGCCTGCAGGCAGAACAGCTATTGGACCTAGATAAACCCATAGAAAAGGAGGAGATACTACAAGCATTGAAGCAGCCGGCCCATAATAAAGCCCCAGGGGAGACGGGCTACCAATTGAGTATTACCAGACTTTCTCGTCACAGACGCTCACGCCATATCTGACAATGCTGCAAGAGGCGTATGAAGCAGGTCGTCTCTCAGATTCACAGCGTGAAGCAATAATCTTAGTCCTTCACAAGAAGGGCCGCAACCCCTTGGACTTCCGCTCCTACCGACCGTTGTCACTATTAAACTTGGACTGTAAGCTATTAGGGAAAGTATTGGGGAACCGCCTTTTACCGTTAATGCCCACCCTGATACACCCGGACCAATCCGGTTTCATACCCTGACGTAACACCTTTATTAACATCAGAAATCTGTTGCGTCTAATAGCCGGGACCCCTGAATAGGACCACTCACGCGTGGTGGTTTCACTAGATGTCGAGAAAGCGTTCAACACACTGGGATGCCCCTTCCTGATGGCCACATTGCAGACAATGGGATTCGGTACAGTGTTTATGCGCTGGATATCCATACTATACACTAGCCCCAAAGCATGAGTTAAGACTGGCACTATCATCTCAGAGGAATTTGAGATAGGCAGAGGTACACGTCAGGGCTGCGCCCTGCCACCACTCTTGTTTGCAGTAGCAATCGAACCCCTGGCAGCTAGATTGCGCAATGAAGCAATAAGGGGGGGTATCCCGGATGGCAAGGAATATCGCATCGCCTCCCTATATGCAGACGATGCATTAATATACTTACGCAATTATCCTGAATGCCTACCGAAACGTCTACACCTGCTGAACTCTTACGGAGGCCTATCCGGCCTGAGTCAACTGGGCTAAGTCATGCTTATTCCCCATGCAGCCGCTCACAGATCCACAGGACAACACACTCGTCGTGGAACTACACCACCTTTAAATACTTGTGAGAACACATTTACCACGGAGCATCAGAGTTAAGGGAGGGGAATCTGGACCGGGCGATTAGGTCAATAAAAGGTTCAATACCCTTTTGGTGCTCGCTACCTCTTTCACCCATGGGTAGAGTAGCCTTAGCTAAAATTATTACCCCCCCCCCGGCTACTATACTACTTAGCTGCACTACCACTTATGCTACCAAAAACCTTTTTTACACAGCTGACCAAACTACGGTCCAAACTGATATGGAGTAGTGAACGCAGACGAGTGGCCTTGGCCAAGATCTGTCTCCCAGTGGAGAAGGGCGGGATGGGTGCACCACAATTCGAACTCTATTACGCAGTGGCACAACTGCATTGGATCCTGTACTGGTTACAGGATCCTCTCAGCCCAGAGAGCCGCATGGTGAGAACACACCTGGGACGCTCAGATGTGCTGGGATGGCTCATCTGACGAGGGCCCCTATCACACCATAGTAATATCCTGATAACAGTGGCTGACGGTATTTGGCACAGCTACGTGGGAATGGGAGCCCGCACGCCACCATATTCACCCAAGATCCCATTGCTTGCCGTACCAGAAATAGACAAACTACAGGGCAGGCCGGGCCTCACCTTATGGACTGCAAAAGGTATACAAACAATTGGAGACCTGTTCGCACAGGGCCGCTTTATCTCACACGAAGCGCTAGTGGAAACACACACCTTAGGGCCGGGTGGATTTATCATGCACGGGCGCTACAATATCTAATACGCAACACATGGGGGAACGGTAGCACAGAACCGCGAACATCACCTACCCTACACGAACTGCTGATAGGCACCGGTACACATGCAAGCATCTCCTGGATATATAATACACTGCAGGCCTGCCCAGAAGTAGCACAATCAAAGCCAAGACCAGATGGGAAACGGCCCTACACACACCCCTTACAGCACAAGCATGGTCCATGGCTCTCACAACTACACAGGAGGTATCACGTAACGCCCGCTTCAGGTACACCCAACTCAATTACCTACACCAGACATATTTAACTCCAATCTGGATAAAACGCATGTTCCCACAAGCCAATTCTGAATGCCCAAGGTTCAGCAGCACAGAAGCAGATGTTTATCACATGACCTGGAACTGCCCACCGATATTCCGCATGTGGCAAGATATTACAAAGCAGACTGCAACATGGTCGGGACTACCCTTGACCCCCACTCCGGAGTCCTGGTTATTAGGGATACGCCACAAGCGTAGTAAACACAAACAAAAAGACAAAGAGGCGTACACCTAGCGTTTGTTATACTTAAGCGACTCATCGCAACACAATGAAAGTCTCCTAGCGCTCCAGACACACACCGATGGGTAACAAATCTGTTACATTAGGTCACTGCAGAAGCACAAGTACTGCACACATTATGTGATATTGGGGTGGTGGTCAGGGGTGCGGACATATGGGACTCCTTCGTAGACCAGTTGAAGGAAAAAGACGACACACGTCCTCCCTAGATTGCTGGTATAATGTCAGTCCAGACTGACCTCACCCGGTATGCACTGGAGATGATTGATCACCCAGACTAACATGTAACATAGATCACAGATAACAAATGCGAACTGCAGAGCCGGGTCGGGTCATCGAGATGGTACACTCGGGGCAGATCTCACCCCTTTCTTGCTGTACCCTGATTGACGATGGAGCATCACGGTCCGCCCGCCCTGCTCCTATTTCCCCTTGCGCCTCCTCCTCCCCCCAGCCGCCTATCGCACGGTCTTCGGCTATCCCTCCGAGTGGCCTCCTATCTTCTTTACTTCTATATGTCTTCTTCTCAATCTCTCTCTCTTTTTTTTTTTTTCCTTTTTTATGGCTCTGATAAGTCATGTTCATCATTTAAATGTAAGATGTTGGTTAAGACACTGTATTGCGATAAAAGTGGAAATACATTCCTCAGGCGATGTACCCTGACACACAAATCCGACAGAATGTTAAGCTCACTGTATAATATTTGATAATTTCAATAAATAGATTTAAAAAAAAAACTCCACAGTACTATGAAATTTGCAAAAATTACAGAGAGATCTGACAGCACTCTCCCTAATAATGTCAGCTAATGGTACCTCCAGCTAAAATCTGCCAGACTGAGGATGATGGATTTATGAGTATTAATAACGTTACTACAGGTTATTCCCCAAATTAACAGGTGTCTGCTGCCAGTAATGCTATCACCGCAGCTGTTACCACTACGTTTATATGTGGGATAAGGTTGGATGAAATCGCCTATTTTTTTTCTTTTGAAATTCCATCAAAGTTTCAAAAATGCATGCCTTCAAAGTGAAATGTGATTTGCTGGCATCTTGCATCCCGTTTTTACTAAAGTGTACACCTTTCCTTGAAAACTCTTCCAAGATACCAGCAGGTGTATACAATTTCTACTCGAACCTGGCTCCCACTGATGTCTCACAAGACGTTTTAAGAGAGATACATGCTTGTGTTAAAAACAAAATCACATACAATGGTATAATACTTAACTTTTGAGTAATTTAATTATTTCATATGATACGAAATTTGGAATTTTGCCAGCATAATTAACATTTCACCCAGCCTAGTTCAAACTCAGGTTAATTAACTGTTAGCCCTGAAAATGAAGAATAACATACAGCCTGCTATGTAGAAATAAGCAAATCACTTCAGGCTTTGTACGCAGGAAAAATATGGATGCAGTTGAAATTAAAATGCACAATACAAATGACTGGTTAGCATGTGGCAGCGTTCCAGGCGCTACCACTAGCTGAAGCAAGGAGACCACCTCTCACCCTAATTGACACGTATAAAGAAAAGTTGTGCCAAGCATGCTCTGACTTGTTAGGATGATTTTTAGAGAAGTCACTTTAGGATTAATTTACACCTTGCATACTTCAGTCTTCGTTTCAAGACGATTTTTGATATTATGTTGGCTGCAGGCCTGGGAAGGTGTAACTCAGGAAGAACGTGTTAATGGAATGCAGTGATTTGTACATAAGGACAATGCACCTGAATCTATTTGTAGAGTAAAGACTTGCCGTTCAGGTAAAGCATATACGGATATCCTTGATCCAGCTTCTATTGAAACGTTCGTATTTAGAATGAAGATCAGAGGTTATTTCAGATGCCTTCTATGCCAGCATATCCCTGGGGTGATCGAGGGTTCCTGTCTGCCTGTAGTATGCTCTGTGCCTTTAGGGAGAAACAGGTTGACCACTTCCTCATGTAGTATCCTTTATATCTTACTCCAAGTACGGAGTGGTTAAATCATTGTGGGATAACTACTAGATTCTCATCAGCTGGATAGCTTAACTCTCTAAATCAACTAGTATAACTCATGTTATCATCTTGGCTTGGGGATTCGTTGTAAGTATCTTACATTGTATTCTTAATCGAGATGTTTATATTGCATACTTTTTTTCTAACATAATATTTAAAACTCTGCTGATTGAAAGCTGTCACCCCACGTTTACCTCCTAGCCCCCAGCCAGAACACGATATTTTAACATATGATGAATGAACGTAGGTAGGCATTTGTTTATGGAGTGTTAAAGAAGCTTGAATATGTGCCTACTATATCTTCTCTTAAGAAGCAAAGGATAAGTCTGTAGGGATAACAACTCAATACTTTGACTTCCAACCCCCAGGGATGTGACAGAATGTTTGAATTTTTTAGATTATTTGGGTTGCAAGCTTATTCTGCCATTATAGAGTTCTGTTTTATTTGATTTGCTTAGCACTTGTTTTTTTCTCATTGTTTTAAACTTTTAAAAATCTGGGTATACGTTTTCTGCACTTTCTATCCTGAGAATTTTGATTTATGAATGATTTTATCTTTATGTTTGTATTTTTTCTGTAATAATATTGTGAGCTTTAAGTATTAAATAGAAATAATTATTTTGATTCATTGAATTAACTATGAGGTGTTTCTTCCTGTATGTTTTATGAAAAAACTTTATATCTGGTGGCGAAAGATGGGCGATCTTCCAGTCGCTTAAGTGTGACATAAACATGGCAGCTTTAAAGTTGATGTGGCCTAAGAAACACCACTAACAACTCTAGAAAAGGCATTGCCTATCTAATTAAGGATAAAACCTCCAGTGCAGAAAATGTACATCTAGATCTAAAAGGAGGACATGAAAGATTCATTATTATGATCTTTGCTCAAGCATCAATTATGATTTTGTTTTAGTAGCTTTTTCGGAAAAGATGGCTCTGTAAATTGAATCATCTTATCATCAGTACACTTCCTCCGCATGAAACTTCTTGATATTTTGCTGCTTTGTTTTGGTGTATCTTATGAACTTTGTGACAGAAAATGAAAGATTGATAAAAAAGTAGAGGGGAGAATTCTTGAATCCAGTGGCCACGGTCAGTAACGTAAAACGATGCCCGCTGAATCTCCCATATCTCACAAATATTTATATGGCTTGGGTGGTTTGGGAGCCCCAGAAGGGTTGCGGGCCTCCCTGCGCTGCAGGGCCTTCAGGGGCCTGTGTTAGGCCCCTAGCCACTGTCTGAAGTTACCAAAGCCTGTGGAATCAAGTAAGCCTGAAGAAGAGCGGGATGAGGTCCCGACTGTGCAGTACTCTATAGTAGTAACAAAATATATTCCCACATCATAACCGCTGACTGGCACATCATAGAAAAGACTTATGCCAAGCTACAATGCTGGATCCAACACTCTTATCACTGGCACATATTCTGATTGCACTTCTGCTTTTAGAGGGAGTACAGTGCCACTCATGATCTGCTTTAACGCATGGGCACTCACTGTGGACTAGGCTGGCTGGCGATGAGGTTTGCAAAATAGATTCTGTATTGAGTTGGTTAACAATGCTTCATATGTAGCACTAACATTGCGCAATCCCAGAGAATAGCTGTGTCACGCCAGCGAGGAGGTAGGAGAATAGGTCATGCTTGGAAGAAGCTGAGATTCTTTGTGGAAAATGCTTGAAAATATATTGTGGTTAGTTTTAGCTTTTGGTGTCATCCTTGTTTTTTCTGATGTTTGCCGTACAATTACTACTTATGACATTACGTGACATGCAAGCCTGCTAAGAAACTGAGGAACTTGTGTTTCTTTTCAGGCAGTTCTTAGTCTACCAGCAAAATTACCTTTTTGTGGGTTAGTTTTGCAGGTACATAATTTCAATACAAGTGATTTCTGCATTTTATTTGTGCAATCACTATTTCAAAATTGTGACCAACAGACCAATGTCTGATAAGAAGGCTTAGGCAAAATTCTTCAAGGAAGGGCTGGAAATACCTATTGACGCTATCATTATTTATGATCTAAGCAATTGCATATTAATTGTGGTGTCCGGTGGCGCCCAGCATTATAGGCCTCACTAAGTTTTGCTATGAAACACAATATTCTTGTCTTTGGTTTGTTTTCAGATTCAATGTCTGTGAGAAGTTGTAATCCAGTGAGAGCAAGATTGACATGGTTCATGATGAGGAAGACAATTTTATAAGATTTCTTTAGAAGAATTAACAAATGGTTACACAAAAGTCGGCATGCAAAGAAGGAGATTAACTGTAATGGAAAAATAAAAGGATTAATGATTAATAAATAATTATGTGCCTTCAGTGTCTTCAACTAAATGCAGAACAAGAAGTCTATAATGTGCGCAGAGGGACGTTGTGATAAGTGACCCGTGCCATTAGATCACTGGAATAGGAACTCCACAGATCAGTGGAGGACCAGGGAAGCATGCACGATAATTGAAATTGTTATTATTGACAAAACTTATAGTTGAAAAGGGGTGTTCAGAAAGGAAGATAGAGTCCTAAAATTGACTTCGTCCATTATTTATGAAGCTTTGTGTTTTCAGTCATGGTCATCAGACATTGCTTCACTGAAGAATGCAGTTTGGATGGCTGCCTTGAACAAGGCCAGTGGCATTGACAGTACCAAGAGAAGGCGGTACTTCTTTCGTGGAAAATACATTTCTTCCCAGGATTAACAACATTAACTATTAAAAAGATGATGCCAAAATGAGAATTCAATGCCCACCTATTTCAGCTATCAACAAGCACAGCAGATGCATGTCATAATATAATTTCCAAACTTTTCTAAATATTAACTCAGGCACAAATCCTTACCCAACACAGAAGATGGAACATGGTGAAGTGTTCATGTAGGAGGCTGGCCTGGTTTGTAGTGGGTGCCAATGATACTTACACCTTGTACCAGGTCCAGTTATCCCTTATTAGTAGAGTGTAGAAGTGTTCTAGCAGCTTAGGCCAATAGAGATAGCTATAGCAGAGCAGCCAAGGCTGAACTAGGAGACATGCAAAGCTCTTGCAATACCACTATATTACATAGGTACTATATCATAAGAAAGACAATACTCATAGTTACTAAAAATAAAGGTACTTTATTTTAGTGACAATGTGCCAAAAATATCTCAGTGCATATAGTACCTTACGAGGTAAGTAACATACACAAAATATACATAAATAACCAAATCAGGTAAGTAAAAGTCAGAAAGTAGTGCCAACACTGTAAAACACAATAGAATACAATAGGCCTAGAGGCAACACAAACTATATACTAAGTAAGTGGAATGCAAACCATGAATGCACCCCTAGACAAGTGTATTGTGTAGAGGGTTGCTGGGAGTGTGAGAAAACACTAAGGGACAGATGTAGCAAAGGGTTTGCGCCTCGCAAACGGCGAAAATCGCCGTTTGCGAGGCGCAAAAGCCTCTTTGCTATTCAGAAACGCATATTGCGAGTCGGGACCAACTCGCAATATGCATTTCAGAATCGCAAATAGGAAGGGGTGTTCCCTTCCCATTTGCGATTCGGAGTGGAATGCAATTCCATTTGTGACCGCATATGCGGTCGCAAATGGAGTCGCAGTTACCATCCACTTGAAGTGGATGGTAACCCACTCGCAAATTGGAAGGGGTCCCTATGGGACCCCTTCCACTTTGTGAATGGACCCACAACATTTTTTTCAGGGCAGGGAGTGGTCCAAGGGACCACTCCCTGCCCTGAAAAAATACCGAAACTAAAGGTTTCGGTTTATTTTTTTAAGTGCAGCTCGTTTTCCTTTAAGGAAAACGGGCTACACTTAAAAAAAAAAAAACTACTTTATTTAAAGCAGTCACGAACATGGAGGTCTGCTGACGACAGCAGGCCTCCATGTTTGCGAGTGCCTAGACTCGCTATGGGGCCGCAATTAGCGACCCACCTCATGAATATTAATGAGGTGGGTCATTGCGACCCCATAGCGAGTCGCAGTCGGTGTCTGAGACACCGTACTGCATACCAATTTGCGAGTTGCAAATTGCGAGTCGCAGGGACTCGCAATTTGCAAGTCGCAAATTGGCATTTTGCTACATCTGGCCCTAAGTGTGTAAAGGAGACCCCACCCCAGGACCCAGGAAAGCAGGAGTAAAGTACTACTATTTCAACCCAAAACACACTATAGTCGTGATAAAGAATTTTGCAAGGACCACAACAGACTGCAAAGCACTGAAGACGGATTCCTAGACCTGAAGACCTGTAAAGGAAGGGGACCAAGTCCAAGAGTCGCTAAAGTGCCCATCTGGGGGCAGGAGCCCACTAAACCCAGGATGAAGGTGCAAAAGGACTGCCTCCGGTTGGAAGAAGATGCTGGTTTTGCACCAACAAAAGGAGGTAGGAGGTTCTGCTTTGTGCAGAAGGTGTCCCACAGCGAGCTGGTGGATGCAGAGTTGTTTCCTTGGCAAAATACCACAAACAAGCCTTGCTACCTTCAAGAGTCGCGGTTGAAGAAAAAGGGTGCTACCCAGGCCCAGGAAGAACCAGGATGTTGCCACTCAGGAGGGGAGAGAGAGGGAGCCCTCAGCAACATAGAGAGCCCACTGGATGGAGGGAAGCACCCCCAGGAGTCCTTGAACACAGGTTCAAGAAGACTGAACACAGCAGTCGTCTTAACACAGCAAAGAGAGGTCCCACGACACCCGAGGTCAACTCAGGGAGCTGAGCATCGTAGGACAGAGTACTGGAGACCTAGGCTCAGCTGTGCATGCAGCATTTCTTGGAAATGTGCACAGAAGCCCTTGTAGCTGCAGATCACACGGTGCACAGGATCACTGTCTGGGGGGGGGGAGGCAAGGACTTACCTCCTCCAAATTCAGACAGTTGGACCTCTGGACAGTCTGGGTCACTTGGGTCTACCACATGTGTTCCAGGGGCCACGCTCGTCAGGATGAGAGGGGACCCAGAGTACCGGTGCCTGCTGAAGCAGGGGGAAGACTCCGTCAACCCACTGGAGATTTCTTTGTGGCTTCCAGTGCAGGGTGAAGGCAGGCAGCCCCCAGAACATGCACCACCAGGAAACAGTCGAGAAAGCCGGCAGGATTAGGCGCTACAATGTCACTGGTAGTCTTCTGGGTACTTTGTTGCAGTTTTGCAGGCGTCCTGGAGCAGTCAGCAGTCGATCCTTGGCAGAAGTCGAAGAGAGAAAGTGCAGAAGAGTCCTGGTGGATTCTTGCAAGTCGTAATCTGAAGAGAAGCCCACATGAGAGACCCTAAATAGCCCATAGAGGAGGATTGGCTACCTACCCAGGTATGCACCTATCAGGAGGGGTCTCTGACGTCACCTGTTGGCACTGGCCACTCAGGGGCCTCCAGAGTGTCCCCACACCTCTGAACACAAGATGGCAGAGGTCTGAGACACACTGGAGAAGCTCTGGGCACCACCCCTGGGGTGGTGATGAACAAGGGAATGGTCACTCCCCTGTCCTTTGTCCAGTTTCGCGCCAGAGCAGTGACTAGAGTTCCCTAAACCGGTGTAGATTGGCTTATGCAAGGAGGGCACCATCTGTGCCCTTCAGAGCATTTCCAGAGGCTGGGGGAGGCTACCCCTCCCCAGCCTGTAACACCTATTTCCAAAGGGAGAGGGTGTAACACCCTGCTCTCAGAGGAAATGCTTTGTTCTGCCTTCCTGGGACTGGGCTGCCCATTCCCCAGAAGGGCAGAACCCTGTTTGTGAGGTGGCAGCAGCTGTAGCTGCAGTGCAAGCCTCAGAGAGCTGGTTTGGCAGTACTGGGGGTCCATAGTGGAGCCCCCAGGATGCATGGAATTGGCTCCCTAATACCAGATTTGGAATGGGGGACAGTTCTATGATCTTAGAAATGTTACATGGCCATTTTCGGAGTTACCATTGTGAAGCTACATATAGGTATTGACCTATATGTAGTGCACGTGTGTAATGGTGTCCCCGCACTCATAAAGTCTGGGGAAATGGCCCTGGACTATGTGGGGGCACCTTTGCTATTGCAAGGGTGCCCTCAAACTTAGTAACTTTGCACCTAACCTTCAGCAAGTGAAGGTTAGACATATAGGTGACTTATAGGTTACTTAAGTGCAGTGAAAATGGCTGTGAAATAACGTGTGCGTTATTTCACGCAGGCTGCAATGGCAGTCCTGTGTAAGGGTTTGTCTGAGCTCCCTATGGGTGGCAAAAGAAATGCTGCAGCCCATATGGATCTCCTGGAACCCCAATGCCATGGGTACCTAGGTACCATATACTAGGGACTTATAAGGGGGGTCCAGTATGCCAATTAGAATTGGTAAATGTAGTTACTAGCCTATAGTGACAAATTTAAAGGCAGAGAGAGCATAAGCACTGCGGTTCTGATTAGCAGAGCCTCAATGACACAGTTAGGCACTACACAGGCATACACATTTAGGCCACAAACTATGAGCACTGGGGTCCTGGCTAGCAGGATCCCAGTGAGACAGGCAAAAACATACTGACATACATGTAAAAATGGGGGTAACATGCCAAGAAAGATGGTACTTTCCTACAGCTCAGCAATATTGACAATACCGGATTGGAAGAAGACAATCATTGGGAGAAGAAACTGACCAAGAAAGTCAAAAATAGGGTGCTATTGGGATAATTGATGAATGACCTCACCACAGCAGTTGTCGTATCAGGTGTGGATTTCTTTATTTTTGAGGTAGCGGTATTTATCTGCGCTGTTTGTACCAGCCACAAACCCCTGATATTTTTTCTTCTTAGATTGCCCATCTAGTTTTTATTTTCTGGGTGGCCACTAACCTGAGAAAGCACCCTTAGAGCACCTCTGGTAACTCTCAGACATGGACACTGGAATTATGCAATTGTATGGTTGCAGCATTTTTCACATAATTATAGATTTGCCACATATGCCACATAATACATTATCAGCTGCATAATCTAGAAATTGGTTTCTAGAGCAATTTCAAAAGTTACTAAAAATGCAGCAATATGTTTTGCCACACAGTGGAAGGCCCTTTGCAAAAGTTGACCGGTCACCTTTCTGTTGCTTATTGCTATATTTGGGTGTAAACTGGTAATAATGAGGTACAGCCAATGCCAGGATAGTGTAAAAATGACAAAATAAGGAAGTAATACTATCACTAAATGCCTTTTCTTGCAATACAACCTACTTAGCCCTATTGCTATAATTTAGCCTTCCCCTGCCGTATAGTTCCAGTGGCCTTGCTCTCAGGTGATCCCTAAACTGATTCTGGTAAGGAGGAATCCCAAATGGCCTTCCTTTCCCTTTTCTTCAATGGGTATCATTCCTCGAAACCTTGCTGCAGGGTGATCAGGCAGCCCCAGTAGCGCGAACCCCATTTTATCTCATTCCAAGAGTGTGAAAACCAAGAACATGAGTTTGGGATGCACGACTGGCTTCCTGAATCAGTTCTTGAAAGGGTATGAGCTCTTTGTGAGCACAAAAGCTCTTTACATGAGATCATAATACACAGCATTAACCTTCCCCTCTACCTGCTTATTCTTCACACAAAAGATAAGCAAAAATCAGCAAACACCAATATATGTAGGGGGTACTGCTACCCGTTAACTAGCCTCTTGCCTGATTTTCATGATTCAGAGATGGTCTGGCGTGGAGGTGCAACTATCCCATGGGAAACCCTTGTTTTGACTCATCCCAGTCCTCATTTCACCTGATCCTCTGTCCTGTGCACTCACGCTTCACTGATTGATTGAGGAAAGTGCACTAACACCAAGCAAGACGTCTTGGTGCCAGTATTAAAGCAGTGAAGAAGGGGAGATAAAGGTGGGGTCGGTAAGAGCCATTTTTTGCAATATTTCCTGAAGGAAGGTAAATTTGATGTCAAGACCAGAGGCTCCTATTATGCATTCTTTTCTAGCTTTAATAAAATAGCAGCAGTCACGAAACTACACTTCCCAAGAGGCTTAGCAACATTCTAACCAATGGGAAGAAAAACGTAGGCACCAGAAGCACCAATAGGCAGATCTCAAAGACCATAGAGTACAATGTTGACTGCAAGCAGCCCTCTTTTCTTGCTGCTCGCAGTCAAGATAAGTACTCCATTATTACTGTTCCATGCATTTTCTAATGTTTTTCTGACTATTTTATATGTTATATTGCTATTGCCTTTGGTTACCGAGCGCTCGCTCTCTTAATTCTGCCTTCAATTTTATTAGCCGCGCCGTTAGTGTCCCGCATCTCCTATGTGCCTCAGTGCTCCTTTTCCCCTAGCGCGAGCGCGGCAATGGTTATTTCAACCGTCTTTGCCACTCTCGTCCATTCCTCACCTCAAACGCGACGCGCACGATCAATCGAGCGAGCGTTCTCAGCCTCTCAACGCATGTTTTTTTCTCCGTGTTATCCAGAGAACTTCCCACATTCTCTGCCGCTTACCGAGCGCCTTACATCGAGCGCGTCCTTCAGTCTCTGCTGCCTGCCGTTTGACTCCCAAGGGGTGTGGCTTCCAGTCTCCGCCCCCAGGCCTCGTCTAGGTGCTTCCTTTCGCACCGGGGGAGTATCTATTCATTTTTCTTCCTGAGATTAACTGTTTATTTACCAAAGCTCTGCTTTTATTATTTTCTCTAGTTTCACTATGGAATCTGATAGCTCCCCTTTGATGCCTGACATAAATGAGGATGGTGAGTCCTTTAAACAAGGTCTAAATGTTTTCATCCAGTCATCTGTGGAACAAGCCTTACAGGCTTCTATGGCAAAAATTTCACAAAATATTGAAAGTTCTGTAAAAAACATGGTGTCTAATACTTTACTGGCCCATTCTGCGGGGGAAAGCAGAAAAAGAAAATCGGCTCCATCAATTTCTAAGAAAATTATTTCCTCAGGCGCACAAACGACTAGTGAGGTTTCCTCACACCAGACTGAGGACTTGGTTCCTCCCAGGCCTCCTTCTAAGGAGGGGAATTCTTCAAAAAATGGTACGGACTCCGTGCCTTCCAAATGTAAAGCTAAATCAAAAAATACAAAGCTTGCGCCAAAACAAATTTTAATTTCCAACATATTAGACACCGATAACGATGATGATAATGATGATGACAATGATGACTCGGATCAGTATGCTTTCACTGCCGATAATTTTCCGCCTTATTCTCCTCCTTCTAAAAAGACGAAACTTTCCTCTTTCGAGTCAACCTCCACCATTGTGGATGCGGATGGGGTCCCTATGTACGATTCTTCCCTCATCCATCACACAAACTCCACCGAATGGCTTCCTTCTTCCCATGTGGGAGAGTATATTTCCTCTTGTCTTCGGCTGCCGTTAGACAAGCAAACTCGCTCTAAGCTCCAGTCTGAATGTCCTAGACCTGCTCTAGCGTCCAATATCACCGCCACTCCTGCCATTGATCAATCTCTCATAACCTTTTTTACTAAGTTTGGCAAGGATCCCCGCAAAGGAGTTGATAAAGCCTGGACAACTTGTCAGGACAAACTACTCGATGTTGTGGGTACCTTGGCCCGCATTTTTGACTTGGCTGAATTGGCCAGACTCGAGGATACTCCTATCGATCCTAGGGACCTTTCCCTTTAGATACAGCGAGCCTTCTGTCTTTTGGGAAATGCCAATTTGGCTATTATTCATGAAAGAAGGAACTGTTTACTCCTCAAACTGCACCCCAATCTTGCCAACCTTGCAACTCTCGATCCCGGTATCCAGGCTGTTTGGGGATTCCTTTATCAAAGACCTCAGCAGATATGTCACTACTTTCTCTTCTATACACAAATCCCAGTCTTTAAAAAATGTCTTCAGCCCACGTGTTTTTGCATGGGCCAGTAGAGGCAGGAGCCGCTTTACCGGCCGCACCTACCGCAACCAAGGTGCTAGAGGCTCCTTCAACAACGATCAAGACTTCAAGCTACAGTTTTATCCCCAGAGATCCAGAGGTTTCCGTGGCCAAAGATATTCCAGATCAAACAACTCTCAAGGTAAGCCAGTCTTCTGGCCTTCCCGTGGGAGGTCAGCTTCAATTCTTCCTCCCAAAGTGGCGTGCAATTACTTCAGACCCGTGGGTATTAAACACAATTCAGGGTTATCTACTAGAGTTTTATTCTCCTCCTTTTCAAACCGTTTTTCCTTCTCCTCCAAAATTTTCTGCGGAAATGTCCGCTCTCATTACAACCGAAATACAGTTGCTCATTCGCAAAAATGCTATCCAACCGTCTCTTCCCAATCCGTCGGGCTTTTTAAGTTCTTTATTCCTAGTCCAAAAGAAAAACAAAAAGTTAAGACTGGTAATCAATCTCAAATCTTTCAACCAATTCGTGATTTATCGCCACTTCAAGATGGAAACTATCATCCATCTCAGGGATATTTTACTTCAAAACGATTGGCTAGTAAGACTAGACCTTCAGGATGCTTACCTTACTATTCCTATTCACCCTTCTCACAGAAAATTCTTACAATTTCAATAGCTCTCAAAAACTTATTCCTTTTCTTCTCTTCCTTTCAGGCTTTCTTCAGCCCCCTGGTGTTTTACAAAGGTAATGAAACCAATCGTTGCCCATCTCAGATCTCTAGGTATCAGGCTCATAATCTATCTCGACGATATTCTCCTCATGAACCAAAATGTTCAGTCTCTTCACGCCCATCTTCAGTTAACAAGGTCTCTTCTTATAGAATTCGGCTTCATCATAAACATGGAAAAATCAATGGTAATCCCCTCTTAACAAATAGAATTCCTGGGTTTCCCCATCAACTCCTCTACAGCTACTCTTCACCTTCCCCCCTCAAAAGTGATTTAAATCAAAAAGAACTTATGCACACTCTTCACAAAGATACCATTTCTCTCAGATCCCTATCAAGGATAGTCAATCTCCTTTCTTCCTCTATTCAGGCAATATTCCCGGGTCCTCTCCATTATTGAGCCCTCCAGCGATTAAAAATTCTCCATCTTCGCAAAGGTCTCGCCTTCGCCGATCTTATGTCTCTAGATTCAGAGTCTCGTTTAGAGATTCAATGGTGGATTCACCATTTAGACGCTTGGAACGGCAAGACCATCTTCCCCTCTACGCCCGATCTTGTATTAGAATCCGATGCAAGCCTCACGGGCTGGGGCGCCCGGTGTGGACCAATATCGACTGACGGTACATGGTCCGCAGAGCTGTCCAAATTGCACATAAACTGTTTGGAGATGCTTGCAGGTTCCTTTGCGATCAAAAGTTTCACAAAAGACAAAGTCAAATGTTCCATCCTCCTAATCATGGACAACGTTTCGGCGGTCCGATACATAAACCATCTTGGGGGTACCAAATCAAAACCTTTAGCTCTTCTAGCAAAAAGTCTTTGGGAGTTCTGTCTCATTCACAAGTTTTCTCTCCTTGCAGAATATCTCCCAGGATCCCAAAACTCCATTGCAGATTGGCACTGCCGCCATCTCAAAGATTACAGCGATTGGAAACTTCATCCTTCAATGTTTCAAAAACTTCTAAACATATGGGGTCCTTTTCATATCGATCTATTTGCTTCGTGCCTCAACACTTAGTTACCCCTCTTCTTCAGCTGGCGCCCCGATCCTCTCGCTTTGGCAACAGATGCGTTTCTACAAGATTGGTCCTCAGCAACCAACTATGCCTTCCCTCCTTTCATATTAATCAACAGAGTACTATCTCAAGCCAGACACCAGAATGCCTCTTTAGTCATTGTCACCCCCTTCTGGCAGTCTCAGGTCTGGTTTCCCCTTCTTCTCGAGTTGTCCACGGATTTTCCTCTACTTCTCCCTCCGTTCCCTTCTCTTCTTCTAGATCCATCGGGTTCTCCTCACAACCTGATTCTCAACAAATCCCTAACTCTTTCAGCTTGGAAGGTATCGGGTTCTCCCAACAATCCGCTTCTATTTCGACAGAAGCTACAGAATTAATTAACAATGCTTGGGCCCCCGGCACAAGAAAAGCGTACAAATCAGCTTGGTCTCTTTGGACACGCTGGTGTGTGGGAAAATGTATCAATCCCTTTTCAACGGATCTAAACCTTAGTGTTAATTTTTTGGCAGCGGAAGCCAGTGCGGGCAAATCTATAGAACTATAAATCTTAATAGATCCACTATCTCCATGCATCACCAATATATCAATGGCAAACCAATAGGGGAGCATCCCCTTATCTGCCGCCTTCTAAAGGGAGTTAAACCTGCCAAACCTCCTGCATCCAAATATTCTTTCCTTTGGGATGTCTCATTGGTTCTAAATTTGTTCCTTTCTTGGCCCCAGAACTCGGACCTATCATTGAAAATGCTTTCCGCTAAATTGACTATGTTGTTGTGCCTTATTTCTATCAAACGTGTGTCTGATGTAAAATCTTTAGATGTCTACTTGCGCCAGTTTATACACACAGGTGTTTTATTCCACATTTCTAAACGCACAAAAAACAACTTACATACTGTTTTTTACCCTTTCTTTCCTAACAAACCTAAACTCTGTGTGGATCTTTGTCTAAAAGAATATGAGAAACAAACTGTTAACCTCAGAATGTCCTCCCTCCCTCAGCTCCTGATCTCGTTCCGTAAACCCCATAAACCAGTTTCTTCGGCTACCTTAGCTCGCTGGGTTAAATGGGTCATGTCCCTGGCGGGTATTGATATTTCCATCTTTGGGGCCCATTCCCCCAGGGGTACCATGGCTTCCAAGGCCTTTGCTTTGGGTTCCAGCCTAGAGGACATTCTGAGGTCGGCCGACTGGTCTAATGATAATGTTTTCAAGATGTTCTATTGTAAACCTGTTAGATCTGCTACTTCTCTGGTGGTTGATATGCTTTAAACTAGCATAATAGAAGCCTCCGGTCTTGACATAAAATATAGATTTTCCTAGTAATTTATGAAGGAAAGTCTTAATTTTATTAAAGACACGGAGGCGAGTAGTATCCAACCGCTCTCTACTAATATGTTTCTCATTTCCCTCCCAGCCAATCCAGCACCTCCTCCTGCCTCCGGATGATGCCAGGCTTCCTTCGTGTACTTCTCCTGCCTCTACTCCCCTGGTCTCCCGGAATTATTTCCTCCATGACTCTTCATTTCCTTCAAGTTATGCCTGGATTGTTTCCTGTTGCCAAGACTTGTTATCTTTTATCCTCGCATTGGCTATTATTGGTTCTATTTTTCCTTTGTTTCATGACTCTATTCGAACTGCTCACTCAAGAAAAGAGGGCTGCTTGCAGTCAACATTGTACTCTATGGTCTTTGGGATCTGCCTATTGGTGCTTCTGGTGCCTACGTTTTTCTTCCCATTGGTTAGCATGTTGCTAAGCCTCTTGGGAAGTGTAGTTTCTTGACTGCTGCTATTTTATTAAAGCCAGAAAAGAATGCATAATACTCGCCTCTGTGTCTTTAATAAAATTAAGACTTCCCTTCATAAATTACTAGGAAAATCTACATTATTTTCAACAGGTAGTGTGTTCCAAAGTTCAACAGCTAAGTACAAAAAAACAATTCAGCCAGATCCGGCCTTTCAAAGATTTTAGGAATATTAGGGAGGAAGATGGAAGACGACCAGAGCGAACGATTAGGGATGTAGAAAGTTCAGGGCCCTCGTGTTTTGCACTTAATTGCATCATATCCGATCCTGGGTATTGTGCAATCTTTAGTGACTTATACCTAGGCCCACAAGATGGAGTTTTTTAAAACTAATTTTATTGGCATTTTAATAACAATTCTGCACAACATAGTGGTATTGGTGATATAACAGCCCATCAGGAAGTACAACATTGGCATACAAGGAAATATACATCACCCACCATAACTGCCCCCATCACAAGGGAGGCTAACGACCTGGTCATCTTGCCATAACATTCCTCCCCCAAAATGCCTGCCACCTCAGGTCAGTTGGAGTAACAATTGACTAAATGAAAGCATATGTGAGAGTGCAATTCCAGGGCTTTCCAGGCGTCTGATTGCACTATGGGCCCCTAGTCGGGGTCTAATACCCCCATAGGGGAGGCCAACAGCCACCCCTTTGACTGTGCTAAACCCCCAGAGAGCAAGGTACCTTTCCCGCTAGAGTATTACACTGCAGGTAACGGTGAAGCACCTTATCTGCATCTCCACTCAGCATGGAGTCCCTAACTGAAGCACTACCCACTGATCGAAGTTTCTACAGGAGACCGTCCCAGAATTTAGCCACTACCACTTATCCTTGCCCCTTCTTGGCCTCCCTAAGGAGAGCAACGCCATCATACTCCCCCATCGGCTAATTCCCTGGTCCACCCATTGACTGTAGGACCCAATGCCGCCTTCCCGTTACAGATAATCTGCCACTTAGCGAGATAAGGCCCAAGTCCAGGAACTTGAATGTTACCTTCTGTTTAGCCTGACGTGGGAATAGCCCGAGGACACACGCCATTGGCAACAGGAAGACATTTCGGTCTGTGACATAGTTGAGAATGTCAATCACAGCTCCCCAGTAGGCCAAGAGCTGGGGGCAGCTCCAAATCATATGCATCCATCCTGCCCCAAGTGTACCGCACCTAGGACACGTAGCCTGAGCCGTCCGGAAGAGCCTGTCAATTCACTCCAGGCTGAGGTACTCTCTATGCAGCATGTAGTAGCTAATCGATCAAACATGAGCATTTCTGGAGGCTTTTGCAGTGTGTTCTAGAACTTTCCCTCTATCTTCCTCAGCAATGGGAGTCTAATCAATTAAAAATGTGCATTTCTGGAGACTTTTGAAGCGTGCTCCAGAACTTTCACCCTACCTTCTTCAGCAATCGGAGTCCATATACCCATGCTCCTTTCAAAGCAGTCAAAGTTGTCTCCAAGTCAGCTGTTAGGGCCGGTAAAGGTTCAATACAAGTATATTCTCTCCCGAGTAATTGCAAATCAAATAGCAACCCAGATCTGTCTTAGGTTCTACCAGTTCACCCAGCCAACAGTGCCTTTGCTTCGCCACTAGAGCTCCATATAGGAGAAAGTGGCCCAGCTGTATATTAAATGCGGCCTGTTGCTCTGGAAAGACAACAATACCCCAGCCCTGTACAAACTGCCCAAGCGTCCTACATCACTTTCTGCTCATGTGGCCAAATTATGTCAGTGATGCAGTGAAAGAAGTGTGGATAGACACTGCAGTGGTATATTCGGCGAATGCAGGCTTTGCACCTTAGTTTTCTGTAACCAGTGAGTCAAACAGTACTTGCTCACTTCCCATATGTCACCTGGTGGTGCTGTCACAGGTTTGGGCTCTATCAGTAACTGGGCCAGCCACTGCCATTGAGGACCTCCGTGGATATCCTGGGTCGCCTAGTCATTCCCCACACAAACCCATTGCGTCATCCATTGAGTCTGGGCTGTCAGATAGTATGACTCCATATCCCGGGCCGCCAGACTCCCTCCGGTCACCTGGTATTGCAGCTTAGCAAGCGCCACCCTATGCCTACCCACATAACAAATAAGATCTATAATGAGAGTCCAGATCTCGAAATATCACCTGAGGTGTAATAACGGGAAGGGCACCAAACAGATATAGGAGCTGCAGGACCACAACCACTTTAGCAATTGCCACTCTTCCAGCCACTGACAACGGGAGAGATTTCCAGAAACCCATCATCGCTCGAAGCGAGGACACCTCCAATTCCATATTACCCTCCACTTGGTCCATTCTGTATGTTTGGATCCCCAGGTATTTAATTGTGGTGGGCACCCACGCCACTCCCTGAACACCAGGGGAGACATTCCGGTTTGGGTGTTCCAAAAACATGGTGGTCTTCTGCCAGTTAACTCTGAGGCCTGAGAGGTGCCCAAAGGGATCGAGGATCTGTATGGCTGAGGCCGGATCGTCACGCTCATCTCAGAGGAAAAGGAGCATATTGTCTGCAGACAATGCAAAATGGTGCACTCTACTACAGCTGGTCGCCTCTGCATAAGTATTACCCATCCTGGCCTCACTTGCCAAAAGCTCCACTGCTGTGGCGAACAACAACAGTGACAATGGGCATCCTTGTTGAGTGCTCCACTCTACCCTGTATGCATCCGATATCACTTCCCCCATACGGACCCGCGCTTTGGGGTTAGAGTTTAGTAAACAAGTCCACGCTATAAACCCCTGGCCTAGACCCATCTTTTCCAACACAGTATATACATACTACCAGTCTAAACCGTCAAAAGCCTTCTCCACCTACACGGTCATCACCCGTGCTTCAGTGGTATGTTTAGAGCATTCATATAGCCACCAGTCATCTTATGTTTAGCACGGTATTGCAGCCAGGTATAAAGCCTGCCTGGTCCGCATGAATGAAGCAATCTATATATGTCAATAAGCAAGTCAACAACACTCTTCATAACATTTTGTAATCCATAGTCAGTATCGACAGGCATCTGTAAGCCTTGTGATCTTGTTAACTCCACCTTGGTTTCAACAGTGGCACTCTCAATTCTTTGCTAGTCGATGGTGGCAGGGAACTGTCTTGTAGCACTACTTTATAAACCTCTGCCATCCATGGTGGAAGAGCTCTATATATGTAGTGCAAAACTCCACTAGGAGTCTGCTGCTGCTGGGAACTTTGCCATGGGCCATTCTCTTAGCTGCAGCCACAATTTCCCGGGCGTGAAGTTGCCCTCTAAGTTCCCACTATCTTCCCTAGTAAGTGACGGCAGCGGTAATGGGCGTCTAAAATCTCAAGTCTCCTGTAGGTTGCCGGGCAACAGGTTGGCATACAGGCCTGAATAATATTTCCTAAAAACTTAATTAATGCCTTCATGCCCAAAGACCAGAAAAAACGCTGCATCGTGTATTTCCAGTACATGCGGATCCCCCTCAGAGGGATTAGCCAACCATGCTAACAAAGTGCCACACCTATCCCATTCAGCATGCGCTTTCACTATATATTCTTTGTAATCAAAGCATCGGGGCACTCCACCTTCACTGCCAGCTGCTCCCTTTATTTGAGCGGTGTAACCTACAGGTCCAGGCAGCCATGCGTATTCCTCTCGACAGCCCTAAAGCTTCCTGCTGGGTATTGACTTCGGTAACCAGTGTGCGGAACACATTTATCATTGTCGCAATACACTGCCCCCTGATCACTAACTTAAAGGCATCCCACTCCTGTACAATGGAGGAGGCTGAGCCAGCATTGTCCTGGAAATAATCTTTCAGTGCTTCAAACCTCAATTGCCAACTAGGAATATCAGTGTAAGAACTCACTCATGCTATGGTCAGGGCTATAGGGTTATAATTTGATATCAATCTGGCCAGCTATTCAGAATGGAAAACTGCTGCGTGCACATCTGAAGTGCAAGGAAGGTGCCAAATCTAACATGAAGCTCATGGAGTGCCAAAAAGTTGGAGAAGTTGTGTGTGTGTAGGCTAGACACCCACCATGAATCCACCAATCCCCGTTGCTTCTGCCAGTCTCCAAATCTCTCCGCCAGTCACCCAGAAGATGCACCTGGCAGCGGTGGGTGGGAGCGATCTAGGTGCAAGTCAGTAACTCTGTTAATGTCCCCTCCCACTATCAGTGTGCAGGGCATTTATAAAGCAATTACCTGTAAGATGTCAGAATTCGGGGCATATACATTAATCAGGGTAATGTCTGCCCCCCCCCCAGTTGCCCCCAGATAAGGACAAAACGCCCAGTCAGGTCAATTGACTGGTTCAGAACCTGGAAAGAGACTCTCGGGCAGACCCACAAAAGTGCCACCCTCGCAAATGCTAAGTATGTTGTGTATTATGTCTGCCCCACCAGCGCTAGTAGAGTAGAGGACTGCCCCCTCAGCTACAGTCAGATGAGTCTCCTACAGTTATGCCCATTCACCCCCTGTTCTTCAAATAGGCCTGTACTTTATTGTACCTTTCAGCAATGCTATTAATGTCCGAAATATTCCAGGAGATAAACATATAATGTACACTATCCCCTGCCATAATAAAATATAAGAATCACTTCACACACAGCATAGTCATTGCCAAGAGCAATGTTTCCCACCTCTCTCTTTAGCATTTAAATGCTGAGCAGGCAGTGTCAGATATTTTCATCAGCCGACCTTGGGGTAATGTGAGGAAGTTCTTGGTCTGATTCGGAATCCAACCCCAGAGTTGTACCAGAACTTGCAGATGTGGGGCATGGTACATCCGATGGTCCCAGCTGCTCCTGCTCACCTTCAGGGTCAGCTATGGTTACAACCATCACTACTGCTTGCTGTTGATCCTGTTGTCACTGCGCTTCATAAGGGATTCACCGTGGGCTCTGTTGCCTTGTCTGCCCCTACCATCGTCCACGGGCCAGTGCTACAGTGCCCAGTGATTGTTGATTGATCCAATCCTACATATCCTGTGACTCTGTAAAGAACTGTGTTCTCGCATTGGTGACGATTCAGAGTTTCACCGGGAACAACATGGCATACAGGAACTACAGATGGAGAAGACATCTTTTGACCTCTAGGAAGGAGGCCCGTTGCTTCTGCACAGCCAAATTAAAGTCTGGAACCAGCATCACTTTGTGGTTTGCCAATGTGGAGGTCCCCTGTGATACGTGCCTGTCTGAGGATGTGATATCGATCACAATAATGTAACAGTTTAGACACAACTGGTCTGGGAGATGCCCTCGAAAGCTGTTGTCGAGTTGGAACCCTGTGTGCTCTCTCCAGGGTGAAGAAAGATGAGAGGCCGTCTGGAGCAACCTTGTTGAGTATCCATCTTTCAATGAAACCATGTCTGAGCCTTCAGTACAGTCCGGCAGCCCTACCAGGCACATGTTGTTCCTACAGGCCCTCCCCTCAGCATCTTCAACCCTGTACTCTAGCTTGCATAGCCATTCCTCAATCTCTGACACATAGGGGCTCATTATGAACCCTGGCAGTTCAGACCGCCATGCCGGCGGTGGCGGCAAAGACCGCCATGCCGGCGCGGCGTCAAAGACCGCCAGCGGCACGGTGGCCTGAACGCCACCGCCAGGCTACCGCCGACAGGCAGCCTGACGATGGAGGAAATCATTATCTGACAGGGCAGCGCTGCAAGCAGCGCTGCCCTTCGGATAATGATCCCTTTTCCTCCAGCCTTTCCCTGGTGGGTTCCCCCGCCAGAAAAAGGCTGGCGGAAGGGGTGCTCCGGGGCCACCCTGGGGGCCCCTGCACTGTCTATGCACTTGGCATGGGCAGTGCAGGGGCCCCCGTGCAGTTCCCCGTCGCGCTGGTCACTGCCTGATCAGCACGACCCTGCTGCACCCGTCACACACTAACATTGTCAATGTTACAGCCCAGCAGGGAAAACATTATGTGGCCGGCAGGGGGGGCTTCGAGCTGGCAGTCTTCTGTTGACCGCCAGCGCAAGCCACCGAGATCATAATGAAGGCCATAGTCTTTTAGTGCCACAGTAGCAGGCCCAAGGTCTGCAACAGCCTGCACATTGGTAATGATTTTCTTGAACATGTTTTACTGATCATCACAACAGTGTCCATTTTGAGCTTGAGAGCCTGCCTGAGCTAAAATAATTGAATTTATAGTGCCCATCAGAGCTTCCAGAGAAGCCTCATATGTGCTTGCAGTGTCAAACTCCGTCAGGTTTGAGTGAGCAGGAGCATTTACTGCTTCACTAGATGGTGTCCGCCTCCTTGCTGTCCTTACCCATGGTGGTCCCAGTAACCCAGCAGTGGATTGATAGACTTGTTAATCAGGTCCTGGAAGGTTAAGTGTCCCAGTAGTCATAGCAGCAGTCCTGGGGATGGGCAGCTGCTTGGAGTCGCTGGGGAGGATGACACCTAGGGGCCTCCCGATGGCACTCCCCTATATCCATAGGTCCATCTCCATCCAATTCAGCTGGGGGAAGGCCCTCAATACATGTCAAGGGGGTCACCCACAAGGTCAGTTCTCAAGTGGTGCATCAGTCCACCAACTCTTTGTACAACAACCCAGGTAGTTAGAAGCAGGGGACCAAAGCCACCAGCTTGATGGTAGCATGAGCGAAAGATCTATCGGCCTCTGTGTTCGGGCCCAGTTCACAAGATCACCCCTGCTGTTCCTGCCCTTTGCTAGCCTCTCACCTCTTTCCTGACGGGTTGTGCTCAATTGTTGCCCCAGGGACAAGATCACCTTGCATAAAGAGCTGCAGTCTGTCCCAGTCCATGGGGGCCCGCGCCAAGGTACAGCTGTCCCTGGGAGAATGGACATCACATTGGCATGTAGGGCAGCACCAGTCTAAGCTGACCTGTAAGGAATTGACCCTTGTAAGGGCCCCCATCGCTGATTCAGAAAAGGAGAGCATTAATCTCCCTCCCAGGTAGGAGAGGTCCGCAGGTGGCCTCTGAATTGCCCCAGTATGCGTGGGCCCTCATTGGTGCTCACCACGTCTTTAGTGCTGACATTGCTCCCAAGTGTGCTGGCCTTAGCCGATGAATTTTGCGTCTCCAGGTTGAAGGCCACTCCCTTCGCAGAGAGGCTGTCGCTGTTAATCTTTGTGCCGGCAGGTAGCTCCTCAGAGTACTCAGCTGCTTGGATCCAGTCACCGGGGTAGATATCTGGATACCACAGCTTGCTGTGCCGGGATCTCACCTCTGCTCTTGTCGGGTCCACGTCCAAGGACTCCGCTATGCGACAGCTGCCATTTTGTGGAGTTTTACAATTAGCTCATCCCCTGGGTCTCTCTCACACTCAAAGCCACCACATCAGAACTGGCCGCATCCTCTGCCTGTGCTGGGGGAAGGATTTGGGGAGGTTTGAGTCACTGGATCAAAGTCAGGTTAGGGCCAGATGGTGGAGTGAGGATGGGAGCTCTGCAAAACACTCTTCACTCCATTGGCATCAGGCCACACAACCCGACCCACAAGGGGGGGTTTCCATCCAGCAGAAGGTCTCTGACCCAGAAACACTGCATACCTGTCATTCTATCATGCTTGTCAGACTATGTTACCATAGAGGTTTTACCAAAGTAACATGGCTTCTATTTTACCCCTTCTGGTTAGCTGCTTCTTGTTTCTGCATGCTGCATATCTGTGCACTATTTCTGGCCTGATCCCTTTAGCCATCAGGTTTGTGGCTGCAGTTTTATCCTCCACTATCCATCCATGAAAGCTCCAGTCTTGATGTTCCAATCCTACAAACTTCACTTATGTTTGCTGCAGTTCACTCCAGGTCTGCTAAATCCAGATCCAGTTCTGACCCATATGGCACTGTAGTCCTCAATTCGGCAAATCCAAATCGATAACTATATAGTTCTGAAGACCAGCTGCAGATACTCCTTCTTCGGTCTGAGCATTGTTCTGAAGGGGTTTCTAGGCCTTTGGGCTTTTCTAATTTCCTGCTTTAGGTCTTTAGAAGCTGCATGGATTTACAGTCTGTTTCTGTTTGGTTAAATTCTCGAACAGACTCTTTTCAGCCCTCTGGCAAAATCTGATGAATTGCAGCAGTACCTTGATGTGTATTTCTGTGCTCCCAAGGAGGCACTCCATTGTTGTGAGTACATCTCCAGTGTATTTAATTGGCTAAGATATAAGAATGGCAGCAAAGGAAATTGTGGGTGCTGTTCTTGGGGCTCCAGAATATTTGATTGATTTTCCCATTACTATGTGAGAGATTTGCTTTAACCAGATAATAACCCCCTTTTTTATCTTTCGAGAAAGGATGTGTCCACCAAAAACACTGGTACTTTTTTTTAGCTGTTCCCCGTCCCAGGGTTTAACCAAGTTGGAGAATATCTCACAGAGACTGAGATGACAGAACTGTAGCTTGAAGATATTTAAACCTCCGCTTGTGATATAGCGACAGCCTTAAGAACTGTATCTATGCCTTCCTTGGCTTGATAGGTTCAATGGTCCTCAAAATCACCTGTTCTCAGGCACCAGCCTGGGCTGGTATGGGATTCAATGCAGGTCCCATGTCTGTCTCAGTGATGTTCCTACCCAGTGCATCCTCAGGGGGTTGACAACTTTAGAGGTGATCCAGATGGTATACAGTTGTACCAGTGAGGTATCTACAAACTGGGAAAGGTACTCCAAGGCCCCAATCACTTCCTCCAGATGCTTTGGCCCATGCATGAGTTTGCAGCTATCCTATATAGGATACCTCCAACAACAACAGTATTGTGTTGTATTGTATTGTAATAGTACTTATATAGGGCTTACTATCCCTGACGAGGCGTAGAAGAGCTTTTTGACGAGTAGCATGCTACTCTGGAACCCAAATGGAATTAGTGGTGGATTTGTATAGGGAAACATGAGTACAATTTATGTATTATTATGAATTAATTTGAGCCACGGATATGTGAGTTTGTTCGTTGGATTGACTGGAGTAATGGGGGGGTAGAGGAGGGGAGAATTCAGAAATGTTAATTGGGAGTTTATAGTAATAGGATGAGGCTTGGGATGAGTAAAGGGGGAATGGAGGAGGGAAGAGTCTGTGGAAAGGGTTAGGGAGATCATAGTAGCAGGAGGGGTTTTGGATGAGTCAAAGGTAAGATAAATGAGGGAGAATTTAGTAGGGTTGTTTGGGAGATCATGGTAGTAAACTGAGGTTTGGGTGAGTTACATGTGGAAGAGGAGGGAAGAGCTTAGGCAGGGTTATTTAGAAGATTAAAATAGTAGAATGAGTTTGGGATGAGTCAGAATGGGGGTGAAGGATAGATTGATAGAGACATGAGATATATTGTGTTGCTGTGCATGTATATAAAACTGTATAAAACTATATATCACTGTATGGGCTTGTAGAGGGGTAGCAAACTTCTCTGTAGGAGTGTTTGGACTGAAAAGTGTGTTCCAGTTCTGTGGTCTATGTTGGGTGTGACTTTTCACGTTGTGCGTGTGGATTAGTTTTGCTTTACCATGTTTGTTGCTGTGACTTGGGATGTAGTGAACTAAAAAGAACTGAGAGATAAAAGACTTGCACAGTAGATGCCAGTGTACGTAGGGACAAAATTGTTTGAGCAGAGTGGCCAACGTTGGAAGTGAGTTAGTGTCATGAGTGAATAGTGGAAGCTATTCATACAGTCTTGCAGTCAATATCTAATGCTGCATATGCATGGGTGTAGGAGAAAAGTGAGAGAACAGGAGCAGTAACTTCCATCTTTGGAGTGGTTAGTGTCATGTTTGTTTCTTTCTTCGTATTTGTTTGTATAGCACACATTGCACAACTCAATTGCTTCTCGGTACTTTGGAGAGGTGCCAGCTAGGGAGACCGAAGCCAAGGTTACATTGAATGGTCCCGATCCTCCTCTGGTGAAGGGCTGCAGGTATATATATACAGTAGAAACAGAAGGTAAATATACAGCAAGAACAGTAGGTACATATACAGCAAGAACAAGTATGTTATACAAAGAGAGTCTAGCCAATGTATTCGTGACTGAAACCTTGCATCACTTTCAGATATAGAAACAAATGGCATTTCATATAACAATGTACACCCAGTACACAACTTAGTGGTGGCTTCTTCACTTGTCCCAACCGCACTGGCCTCCAAAATATGTCACATGTAACACAAAGTTATAAATGAATCTGTCACTCAGTTGGCTACTGTGTGCAATATAGCCAACAAAAATGGAATGTTTATATTTAAGTACCATTAGCAGGTGGGCCAATGCACATAGATAAATGTATGAAAAGGTGTGCCCCTACTGGCCATCAATCCAGCATTATAATTTCCTCACCCTTAGGCTCAATTATATAATTATGGGCAATCACTCGCGGATATGCTCTATTCATTCACTCTCTTTTAATTATTCTGTATGGATACCAGATCTATCTTAAAATTGCAAGAAAGCTTAACACCAAAATGAAGTTACTTAATGTGTCTGAAAGGGTTATTAGGTTCACTATCAATTACGCATTTAAAAAAAATACATTATAAGTATGTAGATGTACTATTCTTCAAGACGATTAAGTTCTGCAATATCAATCTCTTCACAGTGTGTCCACAAATACAAAGAAATTAGATGTAATTAATCCCCAACTGAGGGTGTAAAGGGCTGACATACTAGTCTTTCAGCCTATATCCAACAGAGATGCTCTTTGAATTGTCACTCCACATTAAAACTGTCAATGCATTTGTTTCGACCCTCAGAGGGAGTTTATAAACAAGGCAGTTAATCCTCCAGGGTGGACAAAGCTCTGAAAATATTATTTATTAATGATGAGTTACATCAAGAAAGTAGTTTTATATACATTCATTTGCAATACTCCTGTATGCAACCAAAATTGGTATGGAACATGCAAGAGGAAAGATTTATTCCTGTAAATACTTTGTGCCTGATTACAACTTTGGAGGACGGTGTTAATCCGTCCCAGTGACTCTGTGAGTATAAGGATGGGCAATTGGGGAAGACTTTTTCCATACATTTCCTTGTGTACAGGCCATGATGAGACACCACACAAACCCAAGCAAACATATTAACCCGAACATACACCACATCTCTACCTAGCTAAGAAATGCCTACCGCACTAACCACTGTGGAGACAACATTACATATGACACAGACCTCCAAAACATATAATATAGCCAGCAACTATCTCTACCCAACAGACAGCAGATATGTGTTCCGACCTAAGAGATGTGTAAGCTGTCATCAAAGCACTTCAGTGACCACCTGACACTAAAATCTCACAAACGTGTGGAGAAACACCCCAAACAGGTGATAGTACTGTAAAGCTACACTGTATAGCTCGTGAGCTATACGCATTCAAATAACATCAACATTTTCATTATTAACATAAATAATAAAACACAAAGTACGAGAGTTCTTGCATTTCATGGCCAAAATGCACATCTGGTCACGTTGAGTGGACCAACACAGGGTAATTGAAAGACATTCCCCTGAATGGACCACTTCTGGTCTAGTTAATACTGTCCACAGTGGTCAGTCAGATGGGGCACGTTGATTCTAATTTCATAACAGCCACCCCCAATTTAGCCACAAGGCCTCAGTCTGTTTTTCTGAAGCCAGGGACGGCCTCTGTGATCCCCGCCACACCCCTATGAGAAGTTCGACCACTCTGCCACTCGCTGCGTACACCTGCTTAAAGTTTCAGGAATGTTCCACATTCTTGTCGCGGGGAATATCGTCAGACCGGCTTGTGCCTGACGCGGGAATGTTCTGTCGCAGCCGAACAATTCAAAAACGCACGGTTGCCAAATTTGCTTCAAAGGAATGACAGATGCGGTGGGTCATGTGAGATCCACCCAAACCTTTCATATGGAAATCCGAGGCGACGGCGGCACAATGCCCGTGAAATTGGTCATTAGCTGCACGTATGGACTGACAGAGAGGGGGGGGGGGGGGGGGGGGCAAGGGTGGGCAACGAACTTGACAAAGGTTTGGTAGAATGATAGTGTTCACCACTTATGCAGCAGATACTGTAGAGGTACTTGTCTATGTAGATCATCACAGCATAACTATTTACCTGGCTAGCAATGCTGTTTAGAAAACATTATGACTAGGCCAAGCAATGGACAACCGAGAGCCCAGCACAACGAAAAATGGTAAAGATCTTCGGCATACCCAGTGCTTAATATGAGCCGGTGTTTGCCGGTGGAGGTCACCGGTACTCATTTATAGGGACCAGTACATATTTTTCCTAACCTGAAACTGATTATGAGCAAGAGACTGAAAAAACACGGAGGAAGAGGAGGATAAAGACGGCTAAAACCATCACAAAGGGAGAGCGCAGGAACCTGTAAGAGAGAGATAAAGGGGTAGGAAGAATCTGGAAGTGAATTAGAGGCCTGAGATGGATAGAAGGCCCCACAGCCTTGGTATGCGGTGCGCTGACATTCAATATTGCTGGCTGCGGGCTTCTTAGCAGAGCTTTGGGCACCAGCACGCAATACTTTACAAATTAAGCACTGCACCTCTGTAGATATATAACACACAACGAGGATCTTGATTAGGACTTGTTTTATATCCACATTAACCAACACTAACAATTACTAAATTAGACACAACATATTTCTATTAAACATATGCAACAACATACAATATAATAACCATACATAATTGATAAATGGAACTTTCAGGACAATGCGACACAAGTACCTAGATTAAGAAAGCACTATGGGCCAGATGTAGCAAACTTTTGTGAGTCGCAAATGGCCCGAATTGCAATTTGCGACCCCGCAAAATCGGAAATGGGATGCAAAAATCCCATTTCCGAATCACAAATTGCGACGCGAGCCATTACCGACTCGCAAAAATAGCGACCCCATTTTGCGACCCGCAAATAGGAAGTCGCAAACCATATGAAATAGCCACTCGCAAATTGCGACTAGTCGCAAAAAGCCCATTTTGCACTTCCAATTGACCACTAACTCAGAGCAGGTGGTAACCAGAACCAAAGTATAAAAGGGGACCCAGAAGGCGCCTGGGTTACTCAAGATGGCGGAGATATATGTGTTAGCAAAGAGGAGGAGAGCCAACGCCGCACAGCAGATGAGGAGGAGGAGCCAGAGACAGGAGAAGATCTACAGAACCAGACAGACACTTTTCCAACAAACTGAGGAGGAGATCTATGATAAATACAGACTTAGCAGTGCAGCAATACTAGATTTAATAGATCTACTCAATCTGCAGCTTCAACGCCAGACTGTGCGCGGCAGCGCCATCCCCACACATGTGCAAGTGCTATGCTCACTGCACCTCTTGGCCTCAGGTAGCTATCAGGGGGTCATTGCCGTGGCAGGTGGGGTATCTCAAAGTGCACTCTCATGGTTCTTCAGATCATTCCTAGATGCCATACTCACACACATGTCCAGATATATATACCTACCCAGGAATGAGGCAGAAATCAACAGCACCAAGTTGGAATTCTACAGGATTGCCAACATCCCGCATGTAATAGGGTGTGTAGACGGGACACACATACAAATATGCCCTCCTGCAAATCTGGAATATCTGTTCCGCAACCGGAAGTGTACCCACTCACTGAACATCCAGGTGGTATGTGACGCCCATTATGTCATCACTGACATGGTTGGCAAATTCCCAGGGAGTACACATGACTCCTACATTTTCAGGCACAGTGGGATACACCAACGCCTAGTGGGGAGTTTGGAGACGGATACCTCCTAGGTATAGCTGAATACACCTTACAGACATACACACAGGTCAATGTGGAACCCATCTATGCCCAGCTAACATTGTACATTTTGTGCCAAACAGGTGACAGTGCATATGCACTATGACCATGGATACTTACCCCATACTTAACACCCAGCAATGAGACAGAGAGGCGATACAACAGTGCACATAGGAGGACCAGAAATATTATATAGAGGACCTTTGGACTGTTGAAGGCAAGATTCAGATGCCTCCACAGAAGTGGAGGTGCCCTCCAGTATGCCCCATTAACAGCATTCAAGATCGTTGGCACATGCGCTATACTGCACAACATTGCCACCAGATGTGGGCTACATCTCACTCCAGAAGATTCGGAGGATGACGAGCAAGAGCTACCACATCGCCATCATGGGGATAGAAGCATTGCAAATCAAGGCAGACAGAGATGGGACCACATTGCAAACCAATACTTTGGAAGGTACGTGCTAACTGTCACCACACACACAAATGTCACATACAAAGGGCCCAGGTGTGAAGTGGAACAAACAAGAACTTTAATGATGTGAACCAATAAACTATTTACAGAAACTACTGATCAGGGGCTGTAAAAGTCCACCTGCTATGAGGACACATTAACCTCATGTGCCTCCATTGTATGTCAGTGTGTAGCTCACACCCTACGCTGTGCTCGCCCAGCATGGCTGGTTCCTGGAGCGTCTGCAGTGCCCTGCCGTGCACTTCCACTACGCAACACCCTGGTGTCTGTGGCTGATGCACTACTTATAGTAGAGCCCTCCTCACTGTCTTGCGGCGTGTCTGCCGAGCCCCTAGCCACCTGTCGTGCCTCCATCATGTCGACTGCGTGGCTAATGCGTCCCAGCCCACGAGCCACATCGCTGGCAAAGTGGCCCATGTCCACCTGTAGGCTGACTGTGCGGCGTGACAGCCCTGTGGTGTTTACAGCCAGCCGGACAATGGAGGCAGCCATGCGGTCTAGGCGGTGGATGAGCTGCCGGTCATGGCGCCTTGCACCCTCTCTCTCTGTGACAAGTTCAGCCACCAGTTGTCTGATTGAGAGCGCAAGGTCACCTACATTGCTGTTTAGATGTTGTAGCTCTATGTGGACCTGTTGCAGCCCTGTTGTTTGGTTTCTTTCCAAGCGCCGCATGGCCCCTGAAATAAGTCTCATTTCCCTTGTCTGCAGGGGCTGACCATGGATGAGTGCAGCCTCGGCGGCGGAAATGGAGGCGTCTCCTACTTCTCCCTGTGACACTGTAGGGACAGTGACGCGTCGCCTGCGACGCGGTGGTGGTTCTGTGTCCTGTACGCTGGCACTGTGGCTGGGACCGGGTGCTGCCTCAATCTCCAGTATGGCCACTGGTGCATCTGGAGGGGACTGTGGTTGGGTGGTGCAGGTCCCTGTGGTGGCTGCTCCTGGGTCCTGTGCTGCCTGGTGGCTGACCTGTGGCCCCTGGACGGTGTGGCTGGAGGTGGTGTCTTGTGGGAGACCTGTGAGATATAGGGAACACACTGTCAGTATCTACCATCTGTTATATGCTTCCTAATAAACTGTTACCTATCAGCTGCCTACTTGACTACATTGCCCATAATGCACCATTCAGGTGGTTGCTACTCTGAAATGGAGCTATTTTGGATGTGCATGCTGCTGTGTACTAGGTGGGTGGGGGTATGGCAGATATGGGTGTACATGCATGTTTCATGGTACTCACTGGTTGATGGTCCTGGCGCTGACGTGTCCAGCTCTCCTAATCCGGACACTGCCTCTGGCTCCAGGGTCTCCTCCACTCTTTCCTCCAAGGGTGTGGGTGGTGGTATGGTAGATGGTCCTCCTCCAGTGCCCCTCATCTCCCGGAGGTGCTCTGTCACCCTCTCCTTGGTCCGGGAGCGCAGGTCATACCACCTATTTTTGAGTTCCTCAATACTCCAGTGGCTCACACCCATTGAATTTACTTTGTCTTGGATTTCACTCCAAATCCTCCTTTTTTCCTGCTATGGCACACTGAGGGCTGCTCTCCCAAAGAGTTGATCATGGTGCTGGCAGCGTTCGTCCGTCAGCACTTCCAGTTCATTTTCTGCAAATTTTATCTTTCTCTTCCTGGCTGTTTCTTCCATTGTAGCTGCTGTTCCTCCTGTTGGCTGTTCAGCAGTTGAAAATGGGTGTGGTACTCACTCCTCCCAGGTTTATTAGTAAACTTCCTGGCTGTGATGTCATCATCAAGAGCCAGGAAGTGTTTTCCAGAGTGTTCTGCTGCACCTGCATTCAATTTGCGGCACAGTCGCAATTTGCGACACCCACTCGCAATTTGCGTGTTCGTTTTTAGCGCGGTCGCAAAAAGTGACCTCTCAAACAGCGGACTCGCAATCTGCGGTGCGACTTCATTTGCGGGTCGCAAAATGAAGTCGATTTTTCTTGTTGGATACCATATTGCGAGTGGGAAATTGCGACTCGCAATTTTTTAGCTACCTACATCTGGCCCTAGGTTCCATGCTAATGGTAGAAGGCACTATACAGATGTCCATAGCATAGCATTCATGGTTAGTGTTAAACCTAACTCGACCAAAAGTGCTTCTTTTATTCAATGCTGACAGATGAAAGGCTAAATCAGCCCTGACAAGGTCCAAACCTGTATAATATAGATTACAAATAGACCTCAATAGCAATCAATCAACCCACTGGTCAACCTCATAGGCTTCATAACATTGTTTCCATCCTGGACAATGGTAGGAGGATCACTACCACCACCAGCAACTTACGATTTTTTACACATGCCCATGTGCCAGTACTCCTGGTAATGCTGCTCTTCTTATATGTTCTAAAAGGCTTGCCATATATATTTCTTCCCTTCTTTCTTTCTTTATTTCTTTCTTTCTTGTTACATGTGTTGTTAGGATTCATAAAGCTGGAAAGGCAATACACCTCTTTTCCAATGTGGTTTCAGTGGCTTGATAGTGTAAATAACAGTAACATTTTTGTACTGCTGTCCACTCAAAAAATTCCTTCAATATGTGTTTAATTTGTTTAATTCTTACAGCATAAGAAACGTCCCAGCCAACTCAAGCGCTAGAGATCACCTGACGATCCTTCGCTCTTTCCACATTAAAAAAATCCTTCTTTTCATCCTGCCTACTAAGCATTGGCTCGTACAATTCAATATATTATACTTACAAGATGTAACATATAGAAGTTGTACACATAGATCACAATGCAACAACACCATAAAACAGTGTGAGATACTACACCTTTGCTTTAGGTTAGGCCTAAAATCATGCTAGAGTAAATGAGCCCCATGTGCCTTGTAGATTATAAAAAATAGTCTTTATAGGGGTGCAGTATGTCAGACACACTCCTGTGTACCAGTGCTACTGCACCTGCTGAATTGTTGCTAGCTTACGCCACTGGATCCATTGCTGCCTCCTTCCACCTTATTGTCAAGCCTCACTCGAAACCAGGCTTCAAAGTTAACCTTGCAGAATCCAGTGGTTGCGGTTTGCTTAGGAGAATAAGTGGTACATCATGGAATGAGAATATGACTTGGCGTCTAGGGTTGCCGGGGAGATGTAGTTGGGGAGCCGTGCAGGCAAGTATTCAGCATCTTAAACATTCCAAGATGGTGGAGGTCCGCTATGTAGGGAATCCAGGTCAATCCTACCCAAGATGGCAACTGGGTTTTTCTCTTGTGTCACCGTAGGCAGAGCAGTAAAGGAAGGCTGCACTTATAGATGGACTGTGCCTAGCAACTGTGCTTGTTGGTGAGCTCCCTCCCTTTTCATTATACTTCGCACACGGCTACCCTTCGTTGTATTTTCTTTGTTTTTTCATATTCCTGTGCGTAGTTTTACTTAGGAAAGTATTGTTCTTGCTGTAAATACCCTTCACATTGTCTCACTCAGCCCCACTCATCATGGAATCCTCAAATTCACCCTGTTGGGAAAGCTTTCCCAAGGCCTCCATGTAGTGAGTTGCCTTATGAATGTTGCATGTCTGTTTGCAAACATTTATGTATAATCTACTTAATTTGGCTATCTAATTCCTTTTTGATTGCAGGTGGTGACCACCGTTTATTCCGGTGTTCCTCAATTGCTGTTCCCTCCCCCCATTTCCTTAGGCCAATTCAAAGAGCTTGTGACACCAATATACGTATCAGTAATCCTAGATTTCAGGGAGAATTGGTAATAACTGCTGAAATCTGCTTGGACTCCAATCTTAATTTAGGTTGTGAACAGTACTTAATTTGTGCTTGTTATTTCCGGTGCTGAGCACCGGCACTTATTATTGAGGGCCGGGGCTTTTTCTTCTGCCTCGGGTATTTGCTGCGAGCAAAAGACATACATGGGAAAGGGGGATGAAGGGAAAAACGAAAAAGCGTCACAAAGAGAGAAAGTAGAAAGCTGCAAGAGTGAGTTGAAGGGGCAGCGAGTTGCTTCATATGGATTGAAGAGGCCCGAGATGGCTTCAGGGTTACGCTGCCTGAGTATTCCCTGTTCACGCATTTAATTGTAGCAGCCGCGTGTTTGAGGCGGGCTTTGGACACCGACACCTTTTTATTTACAAATTAAGCACTGGTTGTGACACCAATAACCATAATGCACCCGTACCTGCCTGCTCATGCGCATTGTGAGAGCGCTGCCAGTCTGTGCCCGTCTTATCATTCAGTGTGTACATATACATCTGTGGTCATCAAACTGGCCACCGCTTAACAGAATCAAGATCAAAGATGAACACCGATTAACAAAGAAGCCTAATTCAGGCCTCCCCTGTGATCTAAAGAGGAGCCGAAAAGTCATTGAAATCGAGGGGCCCGTAAAACTATGTGCCGAAAACCAAAATACAATTTTTTGCCCATGAAACTAAGAAGAGAAGGGGCAGGCAGTGCCCCCATCCCCCCCTCTACCCCCCCCCCCAAACCCATTCTCACAGATGCAGCTGTTACAGTTTGAAAATAAATGTGCCCCATTGAAACATATTCTTTGAATCCAGCAACTGCTAACCCCCAAAGCCCTCATTACCAGTGGCCTGGTGGTTGGTGGTATAGCATTCTAATCCAATAAAAAACGACCCTAATTTACACAGAATGTATCAAGTGAGATTATTTTAATCTATTGGAAGGTCTGACCTCAAAGTAGGGCACAACATGCAGACGTGCCAAAAATTGCATGTTGAGATTTTTACTGGGAATGTTTTCTTTAAATGCTGACACGTTTGACAGGCCAACATTTAATGAGGCGTGAAATCCTTATCACACTTGGGGCCTGATTTATCATTGTATTGCGTTGCCCTTGCGTCACTCCTGGTGTTGCAACGCAACAAAATACTCAAGCCAGATTTACCAAGTAATGCAAGGCCACCATGTGTGGCCCTGTGTTGCTTGATAAAACTGAAGTAAAGCACGCAGCACACAGAGGCGTAGCTTCAGGAGGGGGTGTTTAGGGTGTTACACCTCCCTAATAAATGTATTTTCTGCCAAATAGTTTGGCACGTGGTTATAGTCGTGTATGGTCAAGGTGAAGTGTCTCGGATTTCGAAAGGAATTTTTACATGCACGCAGACAAAAACTCACACAAACTTTTCACCTCTCTGTTTAGAAAGTTGGTTATTTTCCAAAATAATTTGATTTCTGGTTCTTAGTACTCCTACCATTCCTCATTCATCTCCTTTTCCACTCCTCCTTTAGCCCCTCTCATGTGCCCTGCTTGTTGTTAAATGTATTTTGATATATGCCAGGGACATGGTTGAAAAATCTGAAACTCACATCCCCCCAATCTTACCGACCAGGCTACACCACTGGCAGCACAAGTAGCTGCCTTGAATTACTCTGCCCTGGAAAGTCATTCCATGGGTGGAGTGTGGGTGTTTTCACACATCCATCCATGGATTTTGGCGCATTTCCAGATTTACAAAGATTGGTAAGCCAGGGAATGCATCAAAATGCTACGCCTTCCTAAGGGAGGCACAAGGAGGAGTATATCTTTATTTCTCCATGTTGCTTCATCTTTGTAAGTGTGCTATATTCTGCAACACACTTAGAAACAGGAAAAAGCCTTCAAGGATTGTTTTTGTGTAGGAATGTGTCCCTTCCTGCAAAAAACAATCTTGCTTGCTACTCAAGTACCCGGTGCCTGTGTTGGCGCTAGGCAGCAGATTGTGCATCAGCGCAGTCAAAGAGCCGGAATGAGCCATATATTCTTAAATATGGCGCATTCTTGCCCTCTCCATTTCACGCAATGCAGAGCAGCAAATAAAATAAAAAAATAAAAAAATTGGTTTACTATGGGGTCCCAGTAAGGCCTACCACTAGGGTTCTATTACGAGTTCCCATTAAGTCTCTGGGAAGATAGATACTAAGGGTAGGGATTAACCAGGGCAGGGATACCAGGGCAGGGATTAACAATTGCCAATGCCATTCCCCATGAGTTAACAATGATCACAAGTTAAAAACCCGATAATGAAGAATGACCTGATATACTCAGTTACTCAGTCCATGTATGCAGGTTTTGCTCAATTTCTGGGAGTTAGACGCTCCCATTTACCACCGCTCTTGGCGTGGCCTTAGGGTGAAGAGGAAGTCTCCCTTGCTTTTGGAAAGAGCATGACACCCTGAAGCCCTGGTGATTTTAGCAGCTATAAACCCACGCGCAGTACAATTGGGGCCAGTGCTACTGCCACATTTAATAGCAGCTCCAGGAAAGCAGGGCCACTCTTTATCCTACCAGGGAGTGCTACTCCGGACAACATGGAATGTAGTTCTAGTTGCTTTTCTCGGGGGTTCCAGAGTCTAATCCCTCACCCCAGTTCCAGTGCTGGTTCCAATGCTGCTGAAACCCAGATATGTTCATAGTATGGAACAGTTTGGATCCAACATCCACTGTACCACATAAAGATGCCGGCTTCTTGCCGTCAGTGCTGGAAGCTTTGGCTCAAGCCATGTTCAATATGGAAACCTGTGTCCATTGAGAGATCTTAACTAAGGGCAAATCCCATTAGTTTACTATAACTTTCAGCTCATAAATGTCCTCCAGCTTTGAACTGGCCTCCACATCTCCAAATAGCAGACATATGATCATTGATGGACCCAAGCCATAAACTGTTCACTCAGTGATGCTCAGAGAGAGTTTCCCCTTTATTCTAGAGGGCCAATTAGTTATGTAGCCTAAGTATCCTCGCTTCCTGCTACAGTGAGGGTACCTTCTCAGATAACTACGCCCTCTAAGGTTGCCATCCTTCATCTCCACGTTCCAAGTCATAAAGGCTTTGAAATATCATCTCTTTTAGGCATATATATCTATAAGGCTCCTGGTGCATTAACAATCTTCTGCAGAAGCCAAGGTCAGATCATATTGTTGGCCCCACACTGGATTTCAAACCAATGCACTGTCACATATTATGGAAGTGTACTTCAAATAGCTCATAGTATGACTGTCCAGCAGCCCCTTATAAACCTGGAATTGCCATGTCTAACAACCTCATAGGAGGAGGATCATTATCATCATTAAATTAGTCTCTCAGAGGTTCCTTTGTCTGAGGCTCAGATGACCGCTATAGTTTTTTTTGCTATGGGCAATAAGAATAATTCTGGAGATGAAATTGAGACAGGGGACCATTATGCTGGGTACATACTTCATGTCTTTTTTTACATTATACTTAGTTTCCTACAGGGGTAAGTTGATAGAACCTTGCCCAATGACGAAAGAGGTGATGTGGGCCTGTGCTGCTTTTCAGGCCTAGCCACATGCCACCATAAACTCATAGCAATGATACCCCTAAAGTATCTATTAGAGTTGCAATTCTCCACACCACCTCTGGGAACCCACCTATACTGTATCCTTCTTAGATTCTTTACACAAAGTAGGACAAGGCTCTGTAATCAAACATACTGAAACTCCTGAAATCCCCCTTCATGTTGCACATGGTGTGGATTTTCTTTGTACAAAAATTGTGAAAATCCCTCAATCAGGTCAATCAACAACACCACTCCCTTACACCCACCCCTCCTCGGACATCCTACAATGGCCATCCTAGAGAATCCTGATTCTTGTAGGTCTCAGTGACATCCTTAACTCCATCAAAGACACCTCCTATGGAGATGATGTTCTTACCCTCATGTGTCACCAAAAGCTGTGTTTGGAAAAGCCCTTTGCCCTTACTGAAAATTGTCAACACCTTCCTCGATTAAGCCATCAATCCAGAAGCTACCAAGGCAGGCCAAACCACCCACTCCTGAAGAAACCTGAACTCTTATAACCTTTCCAAATATCAGCCAAGTATCGTAGTCCATACGCAAAGATCTAATCAATGCCATCCATCCAGAACAGTCTGGCTTCAGATCATGCAGCAGCATAGAGACAGCTATCTGAGAAATTGCAGGCAATGCCCTCCTGACCACAGATAAAGATGACCATTGCTTCCAGACCTCCCATATTCCTAGACATCATTGGCCAGTCTACCCCATTCACACCCACACCGTAAAATCAAAAATGGGATTCATAGGCAACATCTTTACTCATGGTCTTTGCATTTTTTATGCACACCCTATCGTGCACTGTTCACAACATAGTTCCCTGTTTACTTGTCAGGACTCAATAACAAGGGAGGTTATATAATATAATATGCTTCTTGCTTTTTATATTGTTACTCGTTCAGTTATAATCGCCATGCTTTTTTTAATAGTTATGATTCTTCTGCATATCATCTGTACTAGAATGGTCTATAAAACATATGCAACTAGTACAAACCTCTTTGGTGTGCTCTCCTAAGAGAAAGAGTGAAGAGAACCTACTTATATATCTGTATCTGTATCTGGCAATTCAGTAGAGGTTGGTGGAACACAAGCTGTTTTATTCCTCTGACTGATAAGCTGATATAGGTGTGATAATTTAGGGGCGGGGGAAATTTATTGTGTGTGATCAGGGATGATCCTCTCACACAATACCTTCAGTGGGTCTCTTCCATTCTATCCGACAAACACCATTATTTCACATTGGAACCTCCAGGTATCAGAAGCTCCACATCATCTCCTCAGCCCCACAGGGATTTATCTTGTCTACTGTCATTTTCAACCTGTAAGGAGTCTCTTGGGACACTACTCACTGATAATAGCACACATCTTTCCAGGAACATTCATCTGCTCCAGATTAGGGGTGGGCAAAAAATCCTGCTCCACCAACGGAGTTTGTATCCCCGCCATGCACAGTCTTTTCATGAATTATTTTACAATAAATGTTACAGTGATATGATCAATTATGTTATAAGAGGCGTCATGAGTGTTGTAATATCGAGGGTAATTAGCAGTGCATGGTGAGGGTGTAAGTTATAATTGCCTTAGGTTACGAGTGATAGTTACTTGAAATAACTATAATTATAACTGGTGAATTTCTAAGGTTTTGTACGAGAAAATTCAGAACCTAACTATAACATCCCTGTAACCTTTGTTTTTGAAAGTGAATTTGTCTGTTTTTTAATATTCTATTTCCTATCTATATCGTCCCTGTAACCTTTCTTTTTTTTCCAGTGAATTTCGATTTTTTTTCATGTAAAGTAATTTTCATAACTATACGGTAATCCAACCACCACCCTGTGTCCAACTCCCTATAACCACCCTCACTGGCGCCTGCGGCCTGTCCCTGTGGCCAACCCCACTAACCACCCAACCGTGAGATAGAGAGGGTGAGAGATTGAGAGAAAGAGCGATTTAGGATTTGATGAATGATATATTTAGAATGAGATATTTCCAGACAAATTGAAAAGAAAAATGTTTTTGTCAGTTAAAAAGAGTGAGACCACCTTTCAGTATGTAACTTAAATATCTATAGTTGAAAAGAAACGAAAGCAGGAAAAGGCCACAAACTCACCTAGACTAGAATCCTTATCCTTTAATGTGCATGTCTGAAACCTTAAGATGACCCCTACCGTGCATTGTCCAGGGTTAGCTATGACATTCAACCAACAGATTTTGAGTCAAAGAGTTCATCTGCCAGTGCCTGGACTCTTCTGCTGAAAGTCCTGACTTGCCAAGTGGTGCCAAATCCAGTCCCTGCCCCCTTCAAAGTGGAAACTGGTGTCCTGAGGAAGAAAATCGACGCATCGGAACGGTGCAGCTGAAAACCAATAAATCGTCTGGCTTCCGGCAGAAGAACTGACGCAGCACCTGATTTGCAGTGGAAGAATTGATGCAGTCTCTGTTGGACTGACGCAGCACCTGTTTCATGGCAGCTCTGTCAACACAGTGCATCTGGATTTTCCCACACATTGTTCTTGGGTATCATTTGTGCATCGACCCCTCACCTCAGCAAGGAACTGAAGCTGCATGATCAGAAACCAATGATTCACCTCTTCTGCGGGGACAGAATCAATGCATCACCTCCCATGCCAGTAAGGAACCGACGCATCACTTCCCCTGCCAGAAAGGAACCAACGCATCACCTCTCTTCAAGGAGAGAATCAATGCATCACCTCCCCTGTCGGTAAGGAACAGATACGTTACCTCCCCGTTTCAGTAGAAAACCGACACATCACTTTGTTTTCTAGTGCCTCACCTCCTCTGGGGCCAGCATCGTCTTTTCTTTTGATGCATCCCAGGAAGTGTGTTAAACAGAGACAGGCATTGATACCTCAGGATTAACACTCTTTGCAACTTTTAAAAAGTAATATCTTTACTTGTGTATGTTGGATTTTTGACATTTTGGCCTCATTTTATTCAGATAAATATTGGCTATTTTTTAAAACTGGTGTGGAGTACTTTTGTGGTATGTTCAGTGTTACTGTGTGTGTGTGTGTGTGTGTGTGTGTGTGTGTGTACAAATACTTTACACATTGCCTCTGAGATAAGCCTGACTAATCGTGCCAATCTACCAAGGGGTGAGCAGAGGTTATTTTAGCTGTGTGGATCCCTTACCCTGACTAGAGTTAAGGGTCCCTACTTGGACAGTGTGCAAACCACTGCCAACTAGAGACCCTATTTCTAACAAGGAGAAAAATACTTCAATGTTCCATCACTAGGAATGTTTAACAGTGAAACCAATAGAAAATAAATAGACACACTGCCAAGCGATATTAGGATTTGAACCTTCAGCCTACAGAGTGACAGCACAAGACCTTGCCGGGCACCCGCAATACATTTTATTGAAGCCCTGGGGAGGTGGGGTCCCTGGACCATCAAACTGCCCTCTGAGGGGGCCCATCAGCCCCCCTCCTTTATTTCAAAATGCCCTTGGGACCTGGCCCACCCGGGGGCATCTTAAAAACAAGTGCAGGAGACCGCAATTTATTTTTTTTACATTTTTGCTGCCAATTTGCAGGCAAAAAATGTTTTTGCGCTACGAGGGGGGGGGGCGGGTCCTTCTGGTACCCCAGCACCAGCACCAGAGCTCAGGGGTCAGAGTGACCTTTTCTTTTTTTTATCTTTTTGTGGGACGCGGCTGAAGCCAAGTCCCAAATGGCTGCCATCACTTCCTGGTTGAAGAGTTGACAGCCAATCAGAGCTCTGCATTTTCCTGCACAAGCTTGTTATTCTTCACAAAACCTTAATTCCTCTAAATATCTATATTTAGTTTTCTTTTAATATTTCAAAAAGTACTGAACGGATGTACACCAAATAACAAAAAGTACTCATTCTGGACCAAGAGCTACCTTTCTGCCAAATTTGGTGTAATTCTGTCCAGCAGTTCAGGCTGTAGTCGTGTCTAAAATCCCCAGGGAAATATAACGGAAAATGCATGTTTTTTGACCCCCCTTTTTCTTGGACCCCGCTTGACGCATCACTCCGAAACTTCCCATGTACAACAAAAATCACTGGAACACTTTTTTGGGACATTTTAATGAAGATTCGTCAAACTGCGCCAAAGATATAGGCAAGTCAAAAAACACTTTTCAATGGAAACATGGTCCTAACTATAACAACCTACTGGTGACCGCCAGTAGGTAATATATATAGTACAGAGTGGCAGTAGCCCCTCTGCAGTTATAGTTAGGGTTTCCAGAGATAGGGATTCCTCCGATTTTTGTCCCTTAATAACTTTGCACCTGTTTGACAAATCTCTACTAAAGATTCCCAACCTATAGTTCCTTCTACATTGGCAGATGTTGGAAAGTTTTGTAGCAATTGGTGGCACAATGTGTCACTAACGCTTAGATTTATTTTTGTATTTCATTACCATTGCATCACGCATAGTATTGCATGCTCAACGCAATACTTAAGAGAGATTTACAAAGCCATGCACGGCCACCATGCCTGGCCCTGCATTGGTCTGTAAATCAGGATAAACACAAGGCAGTGCACATTGCTGTATTGTGTTACTTTTCACAACACATTATACATTCCTACCTAGTTTCACCCACATCCGTTAGCAACACCATTCCACGCCACTTCATGCTATTCCACTATACACCACTATACTCTACACCAATCCACTGAATGCCACTACACTATATGCTATTCATTCTAAGTCTTTATAATATACACCACTCCACTCTGTGCCACTATATGGAATTTCACTGTACTCACCTCCACTCTACACCGCTCCACTCTATGGCATTCCACTCTACTCCACACCAGTGTATACCACTCCACTGTACGCAGTTCCAGTGTACGCCATTCCACTATATACCACCACACTCTACAGTATTTCACTGTATGCCACCACAGTGTACACCACTCAAATCTACGCCACTCCACTCTATGCCACTTCACTGTACGCCACTTCACTGTACGCCACTTCATTCTACGCAACTCCACTGGATGCATCTCCACTCTACACAACTCCACTGTATGGTATTCCACTCTACACTACTCTAGTCTACGCCACTCCACTGTACGCTACTCCAGTATACGCTATTCTCTCTACGCCACTCCACTGTACAGCCACTCCAATCTATGCTATTTTACTGTATGCCACTCCATTGTAGCACAGTCCACTGTATGATATTCTACTGTATACCTCTCCACTGGATGCTAAGCCACTGTACGCCACTGCTTTATATGATACTCCATTCCTCGCCACTCCCTTGTATGCTACTGCATTGGACACCATTCCACTCGGCGCCACTCTTGTTTATGCTATTGCACTAAACCCTGCTCTGCTGTACGCCTCTAACTCTATGCCACTCCACTGTAAGCTGTTACACTGTACACAGCTTACTCCACTGTATGTTATTCCTCTTTACCCCATTCCAGTGTCTGGCACTGCAATCTATGCCAATCCAGTCTAATTTATACACTGTACACAATTCTAATCTACACCAATCCAAAGTATTATATTCCACTCTACCCCACTACACTGTACACTACTGTAGTGTACTCCATCCCACTGTACACTACTCCACTCCTCTCTACGCTACTTCAGTATACGCTATTCCACTCTACCCTGCTGGACTGAACATCACTCCACTCTAGGCTATTCCAGTGTAGGCACTCCACTCTGCGACACTCCACTGGTTGCTATTCTATTATATGCCACTTCACTAGACTGTACTAAATGTCCGCCTCTCCAAAGTATGCCACTCCACTGTGCACCACTCCATTCTACACTATACCGTCCCCTTTTCTTACTCAACTCTGCTTTCTGATTTCCCTCCTATCACTCTTCACGAATCTAAGGGCTTATTGCTGAACCTAAAATCAGGGTCCTCCTCTGATCCCTATTCATCCAAAACGCTACAGCTGGCCACTGAGAGCATTGCCATGTTTTTTGCTGAGAGTATTTAATCTTACATTACAATCATGAATCTTCCCTACCTCCTGGAAGGAAGCAACCTTGACTCCCCTACTAAAGAAGCCAAATGCTGACCCGGGTTATTTGAAAAACGTATGCCCTATATCCTTACTGCCTGCGGCGGCCAAGATGCTGGAAAAATACATCAATCAGGAACTTGTCAAATTTATTGACACCCGTGATATCCTTGACCCATCTCAGAATTGTTTATAACCGCTCACAGCAGATAGTATCCATCGCCAGGTTGATCAGGGAGGGGTGACTATCTTGATGATGCTTGACTTGTTTGCAGAATTGGATGCCGCCTCGCCCTTGCATTTGGTTTAATGACTACAGCAAGCTAGTATTAGAGGGACCACCCTAATCTTCTTTGCTCTTTTCTATCATAGTGCAAATTATCAGTGGTGGTGGTTTCAGGGTGAAGGCTTTCAGCCTCCTTCGTGAAGTGGCCCAGGGTTATTCCCTTAGTCCAACTGTTTTTAATCTGTATGTTGCCCCTCTTGCTGAGCTAGTGTGCTCTTTTGCTTGATACAAAAGTTATTGTGTCTATCGCCGATAATTTTGCCTTCGTGGTGGAGAAATTTAATCAGTGCATGTTCAGCATTTGTAGCTGGATGAGAGAGAACTTTTTAAAACTTAACGCAAACAAAACTGAGGGTTTATTGTGTGTTACTCAGGATTCTATCTGGTGTGATCTCTGGTGGCCGCAGGCCTGTGGCCCGCTACCCTGTCCGGTGAAACCAGCTAAAAATCTTGGTGTGATCTTTGATAACATTCTTAGCTTTGACACACCGGTCAGCTGTACCACTAGCACATGAATCTTTATAATTGGGACTTTGAGAACATTTTTCCTTTTCATTCCTCCAGAAATTCGGCGATCAGTTTTCATCTCCCTTGTCACCTCTTGTTTAGGTTTTTGCAACGCATTACATCTTAACATTGAGCGCTTCCTTGAATAAACGTCAGTTGCTCAGAATGTGGCTGCCAACCTCATTTTTAGCATGCCCAAGCGTCTTTCTGTCAGTGAAGGGATCTGTTCCCTTCACTGAATTACAGTTAGAAAATCTATTATGTTCAATGCTCTTTGCATGGTCTTTTTTAGCAGTGCACCAAAAAATGTTCCAGCCAACTGAATTCCCTTTTTTATTGGTATATTACTTGCAGACCTCTTAGATCTAACCCTCTGTAAGAAGGTGATGATTCTCAGGTACCGGAAAGCCAGATGGTGTGGGCGTTCCATTTCGACGGCCACTGCCAAACTCTGGAATTCCCTGCCAGCTCACATCTCTGAAGTAGACACCTTCATGGCATTTAAAAAACATCTTAAGACTTGGCTTTTTTCCTAATAGACTGTTCCTTGTGTTGCTACTCTGCTTGAGGTTAAGAGACATCAGTCTGGCACATCGCTTTGATACCTTCGGGTTTAGTGCACTTTACAAACTCTACTTTCATTTCATTTTTTCCATTGGACTACACTCCACTGCATGACACTCCCCTGCATTTTATTCAACTCTACCCCACTACAGTGTATGCCACTCCAGTGTATGCAACTCCACTGTATGCCACTCTACTGTACGCTACTGCACTGTACGCTATCGACACTGTACGGCACTCTATGCTAGTATAACATCTACTAATGGAGATAGAGTGTGGCATAAACTGTGTAAAAGTACAAAAGTACTATGCTCTTTATTACCATTGTTGAAATGTGAGGGATATTATGACTAGGGAATGAATATATCACTTACCAGTGATCTCTATTACCCAAAACTTTAGTTCTACCAATCACATTCCATTACTCTATGACGAGTTCTGCCTCCTCCACAGAACCACTGAAGTCTTTCTATCCTGTTCACACGGTAAGAAACCTCCCTACTCTCCACATAAGGCCATTACTATCTATCAACCTAGCTTTTTATTGCAAAGCTGCATTGAGGAATTAAGAATCTAGGGAGGAAGGGACTGAGTTTTGGACCCTGAGGGTGAAGGCTAAAGTTTTGGGTAATGAAGATCACCAGTAAGTAATATATCCATATACCCAAAACCCATCCTCCCCATCATCGTTCAATACTCTAAGACAATATACAAAACATATTATTGTAATTCCTCAGTAATCAGCCCGAAAACCGTAATTAAGTACTGTTACACCAAAAACACATTTAATGAATGACCAAACCACAGAAAATAAATACTGCAGTTCACTCCAAAAGTGTTCAGAATGTCAAAACCAAAATTAACATTCATCCAATTCCAGTCTATAATGCTTAACAAAAGTGTCTTCTGATGTCCAGGTTGAAGCAACGCATATTTCCATTAGGAGAACCCCAAACCCTGCAGCTGCAAATCAGAGTATGTCTTTGAAATGATGTGGCGTCCCATCAGCATAGTCATCGTAGATGGATTCCTCCCTTTAATTGCTGGGTCAAAAATCAAAAAGTGAATTGGATTTCTGGAAATGTTTTGTCCTGTCTAAGTAAATCAATAAAGCCCTTGTCACATCCAACCCCAGAGGAGCCCCTTCACGTCTACCAGCCCAATATGCTGGGAGAACTATTCCCTGATCTTTGTTGAATGACAACTTTACCTTCGGATTAAATTTTGGGTCTAAATTGAGGCGAGCTCTATCATGAAAAAAACTTAATGAAAGGGTAGGATACCAGAATGGCTCCTATTCCTCCAACCTCCTGCCTGACCCGGAAGGCTTCTTTGACAGTCAGCCACTGCATGCATGCCAAATCTAAGGGTTCAAAGAGAGGGCTCTTCATGAAGAATCTCATGGAATGTTTTGTTGATATATATATATATATATATATATATATATATATATATATATATATATATATATTCTGAATTAACACGCGCAATGATCGTATCTGGGTTGCCCCTGTAGGTTTATATAGCTTTGGCCACCTGGTTATGTGTTCTGATCACCACTTCTCTTTGTTGAACCTGAGAAGCAAAGGGCGGGATAGCTCTCTTTATTGCTTGTAGCGCTCTCCCATTTGAAAGCTGACCAGCCTCTGTTGAGGACCACCTGCCTTTCATCTCTCTTTCCTATAGAGTTGCACCCCAACCCACTGGCTCATATCGATTGGAATCACAAACATGATGGGAGGAAGAAGGGGCACCCCTTTTCATAGGCTCTCTATGTCGAACCACCAACTCAAAATTTGAATAAGGGTTGGAGAAAGCTACACTGTGGTAATGTGAATCTGAGTCACCGGGGACAAATGAGCTAGAAGGTGAAGATTTAAGGTCTTTAGATGGAGATGGGCCCACAGAACCATTGTTGTTGTAACCGCCATCAACTCCTGCACTTTCAAGAACTTCTGGTGGGATGATTCAAAGTCCTTTGCAACAGCTGGGCCCTTGGCTCTGGTAAGAACACTCTTGCCTTAACTGAGTCAAACAGGGCTCCAATAAAGAATCTTTCTTGTGATGGCACTGGCTGTGACTTCATTGTTCAAGACAACGTCCATATCAACGAGACACTCAACACTATTTCCACATCCATCAATACCTTAGAAAGAGAAGGGGACACAATCAGCGAGTAATCCAGGTATGGCATCAACTGATAACCATCTAACTGTAGCAGAGCGAGTACAGGCAGCAATATCTTTGTGAAGACTCATGAGAAAAATTATTAGTCCAAAAGGAAGAGCTCTAAACTGAAAACAATTCCCAGCCACTGCAAACTTTAGCATGGGTTGACCTTCCCAATGGATGGGTACATGAAAATAAGCATCCTGGAGAGCTAGGGCAATCATGTAATCTTCATTTGTTACCAATGGAATCACTTCTTGCAGTGTCATCATTCTAAGCAGAATCCTTAGAATTCAATCACTTCAAGTCCAGAACTGGGCTGTAGGTGGTGTGGCCGAGCAGCCTACAATGGCAGATGTTCTTTGCTGTGCTTCACAGCTATCCCAGTCAATCCAATATTATCCAAAGTAATACAGAAGCAATCAACGCCCGAGGGGAGATGAGTGACTCATGGAAACCTTTTTGGCTCATTATTGAGTGGCTGATGAATTCTGATGTGGAGAGTTGTGCAGTCAGGTGCAAACCGAGGAGGTGAGAGAGCAGGTCTTGAGAGAGAGGCTGTCGTGTGGTCTGGTATGGGGGCTGCCCAGTGGCAGAGACTACGAAGCAGGTCAAGAGAGTGGAAGCATTTGGGCCAGGTGAACCTGGGGCGACCTCCAGGAGGTGGCGGCAGATCGAACTGAGCATGGAAGCTGCCTGTGCACCCTGGAAGATAGGAGGCAGCTGAGTCCTGGAGTGAAGTTAGTCAAAGGTGCATCACTGGGGGTGCTGCACTGCCCGGAGTTGACTTGCATGCAATGCAGTGACAGATCAGCTTGGCAGCCAACTTGGTAAAAACAGTGACACAGTAGAGGATGAAACAAGAGCAGCCTGCAATGGAAGGTTGAGGCTTGGCGTTCCTGGGCAATCCGATGGCAGTAGAGGAGATTGCTGCGGCCACAGACGAGGGGGAGGACCGCTACATACTGGTGGATGGCAAGTACTCAGGTTTCACATGTACAACAAATCCTATCCTGGGGGCTGCAAGTTGAGGCTTTCAGGTACCTTGCATGGCCTGGCTCAGGGTATGGCCAGGAGGGCACCTGCTAAAATTGTAGCACATGTGGCAGCTAAGGCCAAATTGCTGCTTGGGTTTCTGACCCAAGTAGCGAGAGGAGCAAAGGTCCCCGTGGCCTCCTATTACTATAATATCACTAAACTGGGCAAGGACGTTTGGTTATTATGGGAGTGAACAGGGAAGTGCCCAGTAAATACCCATGACCTCAAGATTACCCCTGCACTGACAAATGAGTCATCAGGTACCTGATCCTGCACCTACCGTCCAAACAATAGGAGGCAACATCTGGCAGGACAAAGTGACCAACAACTTAAATAACACGACGCTGGCCCTGAAACAGAATGTAACTCCTTGTGTCCTCTTGCTTATCAGACTGCAAAGCCAGGAATTCTTGACAGGCTGTGGTTGGATGCAAATGACACACAGACCTGCCAATCTCACTGTGTGATCATACAGAGAAGGGGTTGTGGCATTTGCAAGGAAGTGGGAACGTAGCAAGTGGGGCTTTGGCCACCCTGTTCTGCCAAAGCTGCCCCCATGCCCTCTCAACACCCTGAATTACCTCACCTGGAGCCTCTTCCCATGTATGAGGGAGATTTTAAATGGAGCCTCATTATGCAAAGCATCCACACGTAAGCTGAAAACCTATCCCATGAAAGGGTTCCTTCCTCATAGTGGGGTATTGCTTCTGAAAACAATTGTACCGTGTGATGCGTTCAGAAACTTGCAGAAATGACCCACAATGGCTGAGCAAAGCCCAGTGACTGCAATTCCTTCTTAACTTGTCATCGTTCCTTCCCCTCGAACATGAATGGCCTGGCACAGGTCTGGCAAAATATGGAATTTTACCATAGACACTTGCAAATCTGACTTCTTCCCCACCGCCCTGGTGAATGGTCCCCCTACCTATAGTCGGTACTTCGCCTAACAGAGTGCACGCTCCCTGTTCTCTGGCATAGCTCCTCCTCATGTGTGTGTTCACTGTTAGCACCTCAGGTTCCATAGTAATTTCTATAGTAATTTCAACAATTATGATCACATCCCCCATATTACTTGCATAAAAACGTATTTCTGCCTATGCATATATAACACAAACTTTAACTTCATCGAAAAGTTGACGGGCCCAGAAAGCAAACGTTATTTAAGGGAATTTGGGGAATTTAAGATGGGTTCAAGCTAACTGTAATATATTTTAGGCTGCTCCCAATGGGTATTCAGGCTGTCGAGGCCCTCTACTAGAATTATAGGCCTAAACCACAGATGTTGCCGTTCAGCAAGGGAAAGAAGATTTAACAGTGAGCACAGCCAAAAGAGGAAGGGCTTTAATGCTATTAGAATTAAGGTTCTTAGAGTTCTAAATGAAATAGTGAGAAAACAAAAGACAAAAATTGGAACATTGGAGCAGTAGGATATGGAGTAGCCATTATCAGCCATTTGACATTCTATTGTCTTCAACACATCAGTGTTCTAATCTAGCATTATAACCACCGTCTAAGGCTATCACGATATTTAAAAGCCCTCCACCCAAGTTATAGTCCAGAGATATGTCTGTGAGAGCCTAAAACGAGTGAGAGGACCTTTAGAGACAGGATTCGCCTGAGGCAGAAGTGCACTAAAGGTATTAAACCATCCCACCAACTGAAGGTAGAATGTTCTAAGTCAGTGCTTCTCAAACGTTTTAGAACAACAACCCAAGTTTTAGAATGACAAGCCTTTGCGACCCACCTAGCATTATTGGACATGAGGCACGCAATCTTTTCATGTAATTAAATAAAGCATTATGTGGTAGCACACTATTATTTACAGACAGTACAATTCAATTGAAATGGCCACTAAATTTGCAACTACACACTGTTTTATTGATAAAACTGTATTGTACACAAATAATAATATGTGGAAATTGTGTATTAGTGAACATATCATTTGTGCATCATCAAGTAAAGTGCCTTGATTTGTTTTGATCCTATTAAAATCTGTTTCCATCACACTTCAGAATTACAAAAAATGTGCTTAATGTTTGCTTTCCTAACTGATCCATGTGTATATTCCATTTACAAGTATTTACATGTTATTGTGTGTTACAAAAATGACAACCTATAGCCTTCCCTTTCACGCTTCCTGTACCCCAGCAAGGTTGTCACATAATTTAATTTGCTTTTCTTACTCTGGCTGCAAAGTGAGAGGAGTTTTTAAACACCAGTCCCCTTGGATTGGTGCACTTTATCAGAAGACTAAGGGCCTGATTTAGATCTTGGTGGTATTACCGTCAAGCCGCGTCAGCTGCGGGCCCCAAAAGACCATCAAAGCGACGGTCTACAACCCGCCGTATTTAGATATATTGTGCCTAAGCCAAAGTCAGCCAAGACAGAGTGTTTACCGTCCCACCAGCTTCATCCCACAGCCGAAGCAGCGGATGCCAATGACAACAAGTAGGCCCTCTGTCGCCGTCTTGACGGTGGCATCCCTCTAAGCCTATTTAGATCACACAGTTGTGCTGGTAGTGTTTCAGCGGCGGGCCCATGACAGCACTAGTCCGTCGCAGGACCCGTGCATTATAGTACCATGGCTGTAGCTATTGGTTGGATGCAAGTAGGCCACAGCTGTTGTATATTGGACAATTGAGAACACCTGCAAAACACACTACGAAACACACTCCATTCCAGACCATGACCCTTTGCCATTACACTGCTGCAGACCATTTAGGCACGCACTATTTCCAGCCAGGAGACAGTTTTTTGCTTTGTTTTGTTCTTCTATCCCCCCGTATTTTGTTGTATAATTTTACTTAATGTCATTACACCAATGTTTTTTGAGAACTATAAAATATGTTTTGTTATTAAAAACCACAATGACACGGAGGAGAAATTCCGGTTCCACAGAGGGAGACCTGACTGTCATGGTGGATGAAATTATTAGAGTAGAGCCACCATTGTTTGGATCACAAGTTTGAAATTCTACAGTTTCTCGGAAAAGGCAAATGTGGTCCAGAAGAGTTGGCAGAGTAAGTGTTTTTGCTAACAATCAGTGCACACAGGAGGAGATTAGGAAGAGGCAGAATGACCTGTGGGGGAAGGTTCATTCCCTGGCCTCCAAGCATCACCTGGGGACCAGAGGACTGGTGGTGGTTCTCCCAGTCCCCCCCTTACAACTATTTCCCTGGGAGGAGACAGTCTTGCAGATACTACATCCTGAAGGCTTGATTGGAATCCCTGGTGGAGTGGAGTCTGGTAAGTTGTACGTAGCAATGCCTACACAATCACAAATGGAGTTCTGTCCCTAAGTAAGATGTTTAGAATGCTTCAACACTCTTATCAAAACAGTTTAAATTAAACTTGACTCCCTAAAATATCTTGTGTCATACCAATTGCTAGCATCATGATTGTATCTCTCTTTTGTAACAATGTGCAATATGTGAAGTCAGATTTTGTGTTGTTCACCCTGGATCATCCCTTACATTTGCATAGTCCCTTTCTTCCTATCAATGCATGCTGTTCTTCCAAAAAACGGGTCTAAACCTCCAACCACTTGCACAGGAAGGTATAGTGTCTGTAAGTGGTATTCTTACCTATTCACATCCTACCCAAATGTGTGTATATGATGTAAATTTGTGTTCCGCTCCACTATAGTCATTGAAACGGATTTGTCCAACTCTTTTCCAAACAAGCACTGTCTATAGCGTGGACAGATGACTTCAACTACCATGATGCCCTGTTTTTGTAGCTGCAAAACTATAGTGCTGTGTAATATTGCTCCACCTTCCTTAACTCCCATATGTTCACACAACTCAACAAATTGTGCAAGTCATAGTCACCATTTCAAGCTATGGTTTAAACTGTCAGTTGTTGTGTATCTCAGGCATGTTGACACCTTCTCATACCTACATTGAAGTGATGGAAATGCTCACATATTTCATAGTCCTCTGCATCCAAGAGTTCCCACATTGTGATGTGGCATGCTGTGTAAAAGTAGTATTCTCATACAACTTGCATTGTACTGTCCATATGATGACTAATAGCAGTTACATTTTTTAATTTCTAAGTTGACAGACATTGCTTTAAATGTCTTATAGCCTGCTAGACTTTAGAATGGTCGAGTATAGTAATCTACGCACCAATGTGTGGAGTTGAAAGCCTACTACATGGAATGTAGAATACTGAAATAACATTTTGCATTCCAAGACATTTGTACAATGTCATCACTGAAGTTGCCATCTTTGTAAATCAGCCTGCATGTGTAAAACACCAAGGCCTGTCTGATTTAACTTTTTTAGGTTGCCCCACTTGTAGATAAAGACACATAAAATGTACTAACCAGACATTCATTACATAGCCTCTGCATCCTTCTCAGGTCCAACACTCTGGATCAGTGGAGCAGTCACTGCCACCCAAGACACCTCCACTCCATACCAGGATAAAACCTTCAGTGAGGACACCCACTTCTGCAAGTCCAGATGATCATGAGCAACCTGGTCCATCTGGTCAGTCTGGCCAGGCAGCTCCAGTGGTTTGCACTCGGCCCACACCTACACTTTCCACCCCAGTTGTAATAACACCTCAGCCAATGCATACCTCCACTTCCTGTGTCCAAACGAATATCAAACCAATCTTGTACCCCCTAGTCCTGGCTGCTGTTGAGAACACAACAACACCACCCCCATTTCTGCGAGGAACCACTGGGATGGGGCACACCACTTCTAGGGCACAGGGTAGTGGTGGTAGCGGTCGTGGGAGGGAAACTGTGGGCCAGTCACGTGAGGCCACTGGAGTCAGCCAACCCACCACTGACAAAGTCTTGGGAGCAGTCCAACAGTCCTAAGACGTGATGGGCCAGGTAGTAACTGAGCTCAGGGAAATCAAGGAGGTGCAAAGGGAGCTCATGTTGGAAATACGTAATCTTAACACAAATATAGCACCACTTGGGGCGTGGCCTGGCCGCCGGGCAAGATGGCCGACACGCCTCGGGCTAAAACTCCGTTTTTGTTTATCCTGTGGACGGCTGCGGCGGGGGCGGGCCTGGCGGTGCCTCCCCGGGGGCCCCGGAGACAAGTGGAGCATCGCGGGGGCGGCCGGGAACGGCGCTGAGGTCGGGCTCCGCGGGCCTGGCCTGGTGCTGTCCTCTGCCCCTCGCACGCTTTTGCGGCGAGGGGAGGAGAGGGACTGCGGCCGCTCCTGGCAATTGTGCACAGCCGGGAGCGAGAGTGTGAGCGAGAGCCGGACGGGCGGCCGGTTGGGCCGCGGCTCTCGCAGCTTTGGTGCCCGGGCCGCCGGGCGCCCATTGGGCTTCTGTGGCCCCGCGCTGGAGAAGGCGTTCCTTTTTGGGCCTTGGGCCCTTTGGCTACATCGGCTGCCTGCTTGGGAAGACGGTGCCTGACCTGAGATAGGCCAGGGGAGTGCCAGGACCGGATCTGCATGAATGCTGGTGGGTCCTAGGAGATGTAACGGACCCGAGAATTGCGGCGCCTGGGAGCCCTCGGCGCGGGAGAGAGGACGGCTGGGAAGACGGTGGCCGGGATTGAAGACGCTCCCCTCGGGCGCAGTGGAGGGCTACCTGACCACTGAGGAGCCTCTACCATAGCGCACTTGGAGGGCCTGTATGGAGTTCCCTCAGTCTGCTTGCTGGACACGCTTGGGGTGACCTAGTGGAGGCGAGCTGCCCCAGCGTGCGGGGACCTGCTGAAGGCCTGGGGCTGCACGGGGCCCTTAAATCGTGGAGTCTGGAATCGATGGGAGAACCGAATACCTACTGTGGTGTGGAGTCTTCTGGCGGAGACTAAGGACTGGTGAGTCGCCTGTGAATGTCAATGTGATTTGATCTGTGGTGAGACTTGCTGTGGGCCTAGTAGTCGAATGCAGTAAACGCCCACTATCCTGGTCAATCCTAGACGCTTTGGTGCGGCCTGGAGGCCGTGCAGGCCGTGTTGCACTATGGGCAAGTCTGACCACCGACAGGCGAAACTCACCTTTGAAGGTGGAAAAAAGAGAAGTGTTGCCTTTGCTTCCCAGTCCAGCGAAGCTGAAATAGGAGAAGAGAGCCCGGAGATCTCTGTGCGGTCCATGTTTCTAGAACTCAAGACCAGTCTGGCTGGCATTGACGCCAAGCTGGACCATGTGACGGAGCGGCTAGACCGCATAAGAGCCCGGGTTGATGATCACAATTCCCGGTTCGAGGCATTGGAATCACACACGTCAGAGATAGAAGATGCACACCGGGGAGACAGAGACCAAATCGCACAAATGGAGCGTATCCTGGAGGTAATACGGAATAAGAATGAGGACTTGGAGGCTCGCTCTCGGCGGAATAACATCCGTATTGTAGGACTTCCGGAGGCAACGGACATGGGTCGCATGGAAGACTTTGTTGAGAGCATGTTGTTGGAGTTATTTGCTGGTGAACTTTCCCGGATGCTGGTAGTGGAGAGGGCGCACCGGTCTTTGGGACCCCGTCCTCCACCGGGAGCGCCTCCACGGCCAATTATAGCGCGCCTACTGAATTATAGAGACCGAGACACCGTCCTTCGCCTGGCGAGGGAGAGAAGGCCATCAGTTTATAAGAATTCCGAACTTAACTTTTATCCGGATTACACCCCTGGTGTGCAGGCTCAGAGGCGAGCATTCCTGCCGGCCAAACGGCTGCTGAGCCAGGCTGGAGTTGGGTTTGCTCCACTATATCCAGCTAGATTGCGGGTGTGACACGAGGGAAAGGTGCTGTACTTTACAGACCCAAAGCAGGCGACTAAGTTTGCTAGGTGCTTACCTGGTGGGCGCGGGGCTGCAGGGTCCGGGGGGCCGGGGGTCGAGGAGGCTGATTTAAATGATAACGACTAACCGGCTGTGATTGACTTAAGTGCATTGATTGGGGCTGCCGGGGGGGGGGGCGCGGGGCCGCGTCCTGTGCAGCTGGTCCGTAGTGTGGTCTGCTACCAGGCCCATGGGCCCCTCTCCCCCTAGTGTACTCTGGGTGGAGAGCTGCTGGCCGACCACTGCCCCTGGGATGAGTCCTATTACTTTCTACCTTCGAAGTTGGGGGTGGGTCTTGGGGTTGAATGGGTGGGCTATTGTAAGGGTCCGATTGGGGGGCCTGTGTGGGTGGGGGAGGGCACAGATCGATGTTGATTGTAACATGTTGGGTTCTACAGTTGTCATGGTTGTTCTTTTTTACTGTTTCTGGCAGGTGGAGGTGTGCTTGCTTATGAGGTTATGGGAGCCTGTGGTATGGGATGAGAGGTGATGAAGCGACGCTGATTCGTTGTCTGACGTGGAATGTACGTGGGCTTAATGATTGGAGGAAGGCTCGATTGGTAACTGCATATGTTAAACGACACAACATTGACATCTGTATGCTGCAGGAGACGCACCTGGTGGCGACCTCGATGGGTAGACTGAAAGCTGGCTGGGTGGGCGAAGTACACTGCTCCACTGCTTCACTGAATACTTTGCGCGGCTCTACGCAGCCCCGGCAGGCCCAAGTGGGGAGGCGATACGGGCCTACTTTGAGGATATCGCTCTGGTCTGGTTTGAGGAGGCGCACAGGGCGTATCTAGATGAACCGTTCACTGTGGAGGAGGTGTCGGCGGCTATCCGAGGGTTGCCAGGGGATAAATCTCCGGGGGTGGACGGCCTTTCCCCAGCATTTTATAAAGAATATGTGGATATCCTTGCCCCATGCTTGTTGGAGGTGTATATGGAATCCCTGGAGGCGGGGTCGCTTCCGGCCTCCCTATGGGAGGCTTTGCTGGTAACAATTCTGAAACCTGGGAAGGACCCGACCCATCGCGACTTTTATCGCCCTCTTTCTATGATAAACATTGATAATAAAATTCTGGCAAAGATGATTGCGACGCGTCTGCAGCCCCTTCTCTCACGGCTGGTGTTGCCGGACCAGTCCGGTTTTGTCCCTGGTAGGTCTACGAGTCACAATTTGCGTACCTTTTTTGCAGTGACAGGATTTTTGGGGGATGGAGATAATGTGGCTGCGGTATTTCTTGATGCCGCCAAGGCCTTTGACTCTTTAGCCTGGGATTATATGTTCACGCTGTTAGGCCGGGTGGGACTCAGTGCTCACTTTGTGAAGTGGATCCGTCTATTATACACTCTTCCTACCGCCAGGTTGCGTCTCAATGGAGGTGTGTCGGCCGCGTTTCCAGTTGCGCGCGGTACACGTCAGGGGTGCCCGCTGTCGCCCCTCCTTTTCGCGATAGCTATGGAGCCTTTAGCGGCGGGGCTGCGACAGAGACACAACGATAGAGGCTTGCAGTTTCGGCAACGCCCAGTTTTGATCTCGTTATACGCTGATGATATTGCGTTATATGTGCGGAACCCCGATCGGAACTTGGATATCTTATTAGATGAAGTTGTGCGTTTTGGTGGCCTCTCTGGAATCACTATCAATTGGTCGAAATCGACAATATTGCCTATAACCCCCAGTGTGACGCAATTTGATTCCCGATATCCTCTGGAATGGACAGAGGGACCAGTGCGTTATTTGGGTATCCAGTTGTGTAGAGATGTTGATAAACTGCGACGGGCTAACTACGACGCTGCATTGGCATGGTTGGAGGAAAAGGTTGAGATCTGGCGCGCTCTACCTCTCTCGCTAATTGGACGTATTGCCATAGCTAAGATGGTAGTGCTTCCTAAATTTCTGTACCTGTTTGTGAATCTCCCGCTCCCTCTTGCTGACGGCTACCTTCGGAAGTTGCGATCCGCGTTAATTCGTTTGGTGTGGGCGGGGCGGCAGCCACGCATCTCCTGGGAAAGACTGACACTGCCGTTTGAATTGGGTGGGCTTGCTGCTCCGGACCTAGAGCTTTATTACTATTGTGCGCAGGCTCACTTTGCGTATTATTGGATGAACCCGATCCGTTATATGCCGCACTTGGCGCCTGAGAGTGACTCCGTGTGGCCAGATAGCTTGGTGCGTATGCTTGGAAATCAGGTGCAGTCCCGGGCCACTGGAATAGATACGGTGGCATGCACCATGAGAGCGTGGGAGGCGCTGAGACGACGATCTGGAGTTACTGCTCCATTTGCCCCCTCGCTCCCTGTCATGGCGGTTGCAGACGTTAGGATGTTTTGAGACGGTGGGGTGCGTAGTTTTCTTCAGGCTGCTGGCTTGAATGTGTTAGGAGATTGGCTGGAGGACAGACGTCTCCTGGACGTCTCGGATACTCTGGCTGGCTGCGAGGGCACGGCATTGCAGCGTCTGTGCGCTCTTCGAGTTAGAGCTATGTTGCGAGACCGATTTCTTAATCCACCTGGAGCCCCGTCAGAATTTCGTGCTTTGGAGGTGCTCTGCAGTGCATGGTCCCCTGACAAGTTGGTGACCAAGCTGTATAATTGTATGCAAGAGCAGAGAGATGGTCCTGGGGAGCGCTCCAGAATTGCGTGGGAGGAAGAATTGGGTGAACCCATTACTGTGGCTGTATGGCGTGGGTGCTGTGCGCATATGAGAGTGCTGTCCCCTAACTACAGGCTGCGACTGCTGCACTTTAAGTTCCTACATCGCCTCTATTATACACCCAAGGGGCTTCATTCTATGGGCCTGCGTTCGAACGCGCGCTGTGCCCGCTGTGGAGCTCCAGATGCGGGCTTTTTGCATCTGGCATGGGAGTGTGCGGAAGTACATGATTTCTGGGTAGAGGTTTGGCAGGCTATCTCTATCATGGTTGATCTGGAGCTCCACCAGGGTTGGGTTACTCGGATGTGTGGACGAGATCCCGGGGCCGCACAGGCGTTTGGTGGGTCTGCTTCTGCTGCTGGCTAAAAGAAGGGTTGCTATGTGCTGGGGTAGGAGGAGGGCTCCGCGCAGATCTGAATGGTTACGAGACGCTGCCTACTGTCATGACCAGCTGGTGGTCTTCTGGGACCTCATGCCTGGGGGGTCTCGCCCCAGAGATATTTGGGCCCCCTTTAATAGTTACCTGGTGGCTTGTAGTGTGTAAGTGATATGATTGGAGCTGCCCACGTGAGAGACTCACCCCCTCTTCCCATGGATTAGGTATGCTCCTATGCTGCTGAGACGGATTTGTGTGATCTGTTCAGTGCTCCACCTGCCTATTAGAGTGGTATGTTCTCTGTTGTTTTCCCCCCTCTGCTATACTTCGCAAAAATCTCTCTGTTGCTTATGAACCTCTTTTAAGCTGACATTGATGACCTTGTTACTTGGTGACTGATGAGGAGACTAGTGGATGTGCCCCCAGATATTGACGCTTACTGGGAGACATGTTATTGCAATTTATTTTTTGCTATTTAGGGCGGCGATGAGATGAGAAGGATCATCATATTATATTGTTACTGCTAAGACGAGGGGACCTGTTTATGTGTATGTTATTGTATGTCATTATGCGTAAAAATTCAATAAAAAAAAATATATATATAGCACCACTTGAGCAGGACTTTTCCTATTCCACCTGCTGTGTCTGGGTACTCGCTACATCTGGCACCATGACGTCACCTCCAGCCACAGACAGGGAGGCCGCATTCCCACCCTAGTCCCTGCATCTGTTCCCCCCTCCACCCCAGAGAGGACAGCCACCTGGACCACCAGGAGAGGATGGCAACCCCACCACCACCACCTCCAAGAGATGGAAATCCTAATTTTCTCCAGTGTGTATCTAGCATTCACTCTGTGGACTATTTCTGAGACAAATTTACCTATTCTGAGGACTGCTGTATTTTGCACATTGGACTCTAAACTGTTTTTGGCTCTACTACCATACTTCCATCCACCATGATAGACTTATTTCTTTCATTTCCACTTTTTTGATTGACATTTCTGTTTCTTGTTTCATGCTAATAAATGGTATAGACACAGGCTAAAAGATTATTGTTGTACTATCTTGTGGCCTGTCATTTGTCATGTCTGTCTTCCACCATCATGTAGTTATGTCTCCTGAAGATTAATCTGCCAAAGAAAGTTTCTATTGACAAAAAGGTAAAGTGTTATCCAGTTTATTCAAAGGAAACCAACAAAAATAATTATGTATTTGGAACATACATATTCTGGCAGCAAGTCCTTGAAGAAAATAAATCTGGGTTTCAATAACCAGGCCTAACCCCAATTGTCTGTCCATTCAGGGTTATATGCTCGACGACCTTGACACCATCAAGGAAAGGGAATATTTGAAAGGATCAAAATAAATAGGCAAACTGATACATGAACTCAGTTAGAGCCATACATCCTGCTGTCACAATCGGAATCCTAGATCAATCACACCAATAGTCTACTTCATGGCAGTAACAACATTTGAGGCCACATGACTAGTACAGGACACTGTGGCAATATCTTGTGCAACAACACATTCACCATTCTGTGGTGTGCTAACAAAAAGTCTTATCAACCAGGAGACACATCAACAGCTATCTCCACTGCCTACAAATTGAAGATTTAGCTAATGTGAAGTAAGAATAGTATGCTAGGGCTAGACATATGCTTGTGGCTTGAGCAAGTAAAGTGGGAGATTTTGCCTTAATGGCACCATCACACAGAAAATAGGTCTGATACAATCTTCTGAACTTTGATACTATTAGAGTGCAAGTTGTCTCTCCACGAGATTTGTCCATCCCAAGTGGGTGTTTGTCCCAGGGTCAACACATGTTCACTTTGAACTTTGCAACAGCCACATATCACTGTAAATGTCACAACTTTGAAACGTCCAAATGAAGATGATATGGTGAAGAATCCTGAAAAAGCATAACAAGGTAAAATTAATGATTTCACATATTCAACCTGAATCTAATGACAAGTTATGAGAACACACAAGCACAGTTAATCCTTCAATGACCACATTACTTAATGTAGGGAAAATCTGTTCCACTAACATTTTTGCCTTGGACTTTCCAGCACTGACCATTCCTAACAAATTACCATAGTAGATTGATATGTTCCCTATGTCACAATTTGTTCTGACATTGGAAGTTACAATTTGTAAAGGTAAACTTACACTCAGATAAAAAAAAGTGGTCAATCACGTCTTGGCATATGTCAGCTTCTCCTTCTTCACCACTGTCATCTTCATTGGGCATTTCAACATCCTCACCTGGGGGTCTCACCACGGTCTCCCTCCTCTGCAATTACAGGGATTTTCCTCAGCAGAACGATGTCATGGAGAATGCATCAGGCAACTGTGATGTGGCACACCTTCTCGGGTGAGTAAAGGAAGGCTCTACCGATCTTGTCCAGGCACACAAAAACCCGGCCTTCAGGAGCCCGAAAGCTCACTACACTGGCCTCCGTGTTCTTCCAGGAGCCTCATTGAAGCGGACTTCCCCTGGCATTGTTGGTTTCCTCAGCGGTGCCAATAACCACAGTTGGTTAGGATACACTGAGTCTCCTACATGGAAGCAACAGATTTCTCAGATATCAGGTCATTGTCCCTTCCTAAACTAGGATTCAGGCAACAGATCCTCAAGTCATATTGTACTTACCAACAAGCCAGGCCCTCTCTGGGCCATGTTGTGACATCTACATGGGTATGTTGCTGTCCTACAGTACAAATGAATCATGTGTTGACCCAGGGAAGCAGGCACACACATTTGGTGGTTATAAGTATGGTAAGTAGACAACTTGCACATCGATGGAATGGAAGATCCTCCAATTGCGTTAGACCTGTTCCCTTGCATGTGGTGGCACCAAGGCAATATGCGTGCCATCTATTGTTCCAACCACATGTCACAGTCCACCCAAAGCACAAAAATCTCCCTTTACGGTGGCCAAATCCTGTGCATGTGGGAGTTGAATGTAGCTGTTGATGTGTTTAATCAAGAAAGCAAGGACTACCTGTAGCACACCACTGAAAATTGGCTGAAAAATGCTCCTAGATTCTGCCACAGTGTATTTAAAGGTGCCAGTGGCCACAAAATGCAATACTGCCATGAGTTTCACTACTGGTGTTATGGCTGTTGGATTCATATTGTGAGGCAGGAGACCAGGCTCCAAATGCTGCACAAATCCAGGATAGTTTGCCTATTTAAATGATATTGTTTGATGACATGCCTTTCCTCCATGGTGGCACGGTCTGAATGGGCTGGAACACCTGAAGGTGTCATCTCCTACCTATGGCTGGGTTCAGACATCTGTATGTATGGAAAAGAAATGGTCACACCATACTTTTAATGTCAACCCACATCTGACTTCTTGGTAGCAGTGGAAATGTCCTTGAGTAATGCATGTACACACATTCACATCAAATTTTTGGGTCCTCAAAAATTATTTTGTAATCTTATTTTTAATTTATTTCATTCTGTGCAAATATTACATTGGAAATTTATTATTTGCACATAATGGGTTTTTTCCCAACAGAAGTAGTACTCCCCGCCACCGACACTATCGCTGCCAAACACAGTCACGGTTCACATGTTATTGTGTCACATCTTGCCAAGAAAAGTGTCGTTCATATCTGACATCTGAAATCCACTAGCCTCCATTTTGATTGCTGGTGACACACTAACATTTGAAAAATGCACAGCTACACACCCTAAAATGGTGGCTGCCTGACCTTGGCATCAGGACATTGACTACTGTACAGCCGTCAGCTGAAGTTGACCGCGTTGTAGGTCGTAGCCTCCATGACAGGCCCTGCCATAGGCTGTGTGTGACAGCTACGCAAGAAAGCCAATGGTTGTATCCATTTCTCCGTCATGGATCGCGTCCCCTGTGTAGTTGTACCCAGCGTTGTGAAAAAAACATTCACTTGCTTCCTAACACTGCAGCCAACAACACCTCCTTGATTCTTTGCTGCTGTTACCGACCTCTGGGAACCAGAATGCCAGGCAAAGCAGGTGACAGGGGCCCTTCCTTCAGCACAAAGGAGCTGGAGCTCCTTGCCAGGGAGCTTCTGTCCCTGTACAGCCAGCTCTATGGGACCCCAAGGGAACAGGTACATGTCTAATTGGGGAATGTCTAACTGAGTAACATTTTCGTTTCTGGTACACAGGCTATTTTGTTTCTTTTTGGTAATGGGAGTAGTGTTGTGATTGGAGTTGACAGAATGATGTAGCCAGAACAGATTGTTTTTTGCCACTGCCTGAAACGTCTGTGTATGGCTTTCACAGACAATCACTATAGACCAGACCGCACTTCTGAATGCCATGTAAGAGTTGGCAGGCCAGAACACCCAGATGCTGGCTTGCCTGGATGGCATTCACAGTGCCTTATTTGGCTTATAGCGGGCATTCCTGTGTCTGGCCTCCTCATTGGCTGCAGCCTATCATCCACCCCAACCTTGTGCTCACACTCCCACCCATTCCCCATTCCCCATCCCACATCCCTCAACCCAGACCTATATAAACACACACAAACATATGCACACACCCACAACAGCAGCCAGCACATCCCGAAACACCAACACAGCAAAAACACAGGCACAGACATACATGTGCAGCCACACACCCCCACCAGCAGCACAGACATAACACCCACCACTACACCAACAACCCCACACACCACAAGCATCCCCACAGTCAGTGCACCCACCATGACACAAACACACACCCCATCACCAGAATACCCACAGACACAACACACACCACTATACCAACACCTCCACACACCACGAGCATTCCCCCAGTCAGTGCACCCACCATGACACAAACACACACCCCACCACCAGCAGACCCACAGACACAACACCCACCACTACACCAACACCCTCACACACCACAAGCACACCCGCAGTCAGTGCACCCACCACCACACAGGCACGCACCAGCACACCTACAGGCACTGCACCATCACACACCACATTCACTATACACATACACACATACTGAAGCCAAACACCCACCCACACTCACCCACCAAACAATCAGTAAGAGGCACAAATCTAAAAATACAGCACATGCACCAGACCCTCAAGCACACACACCTTCAACACACACATGCACAACAGCCACAGCCACTCCCTCTACCTCTCAACACCAACTCCCTGAAAACCACCCAGCCCAATTTCCTAAGGAAGACCTATTTTTTTCCCTGACCCTGACCTCTTCCAAACCCAAAGCCACCCTTCCCAAACATCTTTCCAGCCCTTCCACCTCCCAAACCACCCCTTCCACATCCCACACACCCAACCCCTTTCATAGATAAGCCTACCCCTCCCAAACATCTTTCCACCCCTTCCAAATCCCAACTCACCCCTACCAAACGCACCCCTCGCAAAACCATCCCTCCCAAACCCAAAACCACCCCTACCAAACCCCAAACCACACCTCCCAACCCCAAGGACCCCCCCCCCCCCAAGTGAGATCATTGAAGTGCCTGCTCTCTGCTCCATAGATGCCCCTTCCAGAGGAGGTTTATTTTGGCAGTGACATTAAAAGGCAAGTTGTGTGCATGCATCCACACAATGGACTTCTGGGCTTTGTTTTTCTGTACAGTTTAATTTAAGTGACTTCAGATAGAGTTATCTCATTTCAATAAAACATTTTATTTTGAGAATGCCTTTGTCTGGGCCTTATTTTGTGATTGTTACCAATTGTTTGCTGATTATGTTCTTTCTGTTAATGTATATGCCATGCACTTACTCTCATTTGTGACAGTGACAAGCACAGGTTGTATATTTTAGAATTTTTTTTCAAAACATACATTAGTGTTTTACATATTATTTGTGATGCAAGCATTCATGTTGTTACTAGAAATTTACACCAAAATTATATATGTTTCTGTTTTTGTGAATGGAGAATGCATGTGTGTTTGTTTTGGTATGATGTGTCAATTTATATGCACATATGCATTACACAGGGAACCTAGCAATTTACAGGTAAATGATATATTGCACACACCAAGGGGACATGTGACCATCATGCATCTCTGCTATGTTAGCAGATTACCAGTAACATTTGTACTACATTCTGTGTACATACACTTGTAGCATGTTTTTGTGTAATTGCTACATTATCATTGGATTGTTTGGTTCAGATTGGGCATTCTGTTTCAGTTGATGCTTTCAATATTTTGGGGAAATTATTGCATGCACCTATGCAGACACATTTCTATTTGTGATTGTTGAGACTTTTGTGTAGGTGTCAACTGTCATGAAGGCAGTCCATACCAGATTGGTGGGTGCTCCTTATATGTCAAGGTCTGTTCTGACACATTTTCTGACAACAAAATGACACATTTCATCAATGTGCAGTATTATTGTGTTGTTTGCACAAATTATAGAGCCATGCTCGAGTCCAGTTTTACTATGAAGCTGCAACTCCAAGGATAACAGGAATGCCTGTGACTTACCTTCTGTTCCGGCTATGACAAGGTTGTTTGCCATCTTGGACTTGACCCAGAAGCAATGGCAAGACTTGCAGCAGCGGGGTCATGGTGGCACAATACCTGGAAAGCATTACAAAAGGTGAGTTTTGTCTTAATATGGCTCCTAATTGGCCAACTCAGGTGTAGACCTTTAGCCGCCACAGTTGTGCTGGTGGGAATGCATATCGTGATTGGCTCAGTGGTAAAAGGGGCTGTGGTCCATCTGCCAGCCACTCTTACCTATGGTGCCGTTGACACGGGTGAAGTTTTTTGGTGGTGATGGCGGGCCGGCGGCGGTCTTTCATCTATATTCCTGCTGACATCTAAATAAGATGGGCAGACCGTCATGGCAGCAGGTGGGTTTCCAGGTGAAAAGTCAATGGCAGGATCATTAATACCAACATCTAAATCGGGCCCATAGTCAGACATTTGACTTCTATCTTTGGAGCACAGCAAATGTGGCACATTAAATACAGAATTTAAAAGTATCTTTATTGCTTGGATCTAGGTGACCCACCAAAAATTGGCCCACGACTCGACCAACAGTTTGGGAAATGCTGTTCTATGTAAAGCATGAAAACATAGAATTATAGGTGGGTAACAGTGAATCATGGGGTGGGGTTCACTGAGGGGTTTGGAGTGACAACAAAGAGAGAACAAGAGAGAAGCTTGAGTTGTCCACGATGTCACTCAAAGGTGAAAAGCATATCCCTAATTGACTCTGTACTCATCTATAATTTTGTTACGTATGGTCTTCTGCCCCTGCTTTTAACTTCTATACAGGGACAGAGGAATAATAGGGTAGCCATATATAACATGTTTGTTTATCCACTATTGCTATGTCATAGCAATAGTGGATCAACAATCCAATTATTCACACTAATGGCGCTCTATTAGAGCCATACATGTAGAATTCTAAATGTGTAACAGTAAATAATAGGGATATTTCTCATTTCAGAGTTCTAAATGACATCAAATAGACGATGAGAGTGAGGCTTGCGTTGTTTATGGCATCACTAAGAACCCAAAGTAGAAAAACATCCGTTATTAACTTTTTATCCAGCTATAACTTTATGCAATGTATGGGCCCAAAACGCATCTCTCCCTGCTTTCAACTGCTCTGCATTCCAACTGTTGTGCATGGGCAGAGGAGTAGTGAGAGAGCTATACATAACATGGCTCCTATTTCCGGTCCCAAATATAAAATAAAAACCTGACCTCCTGCCACCCAAACATTCTCTCTTCCTTTCTTCGCTTTCCTACCCAGTTCTGTGCTCTCTGTTCTCCATCGAGTGCTGCAATGACAAGCTCCCAGAGAGTCTCTTCAGTGTGGCCTACCATTCCTTTATTGCATAGCAACATTTGTTTCCCAGTGAGGCAAAGTAATAGCAGTGAATAACCACAAGTATAAGCTAGTATTCACAATTAGCGAGAACCGTACATAACAATAACACAGACATTGAAATGTTGGAGCAGAAGATCTTTTGGCCTCCGCTACTCCGTTGTCTTCCCTGCAGAGCCCAGTATTTCAGTGTTCTAGTAGAATTTAAACATAGTCTGATGCTGTCTCTCATGGCTGACTTTAACTCACCCAAGAATATTTTCAAATTCTACTAGACACGGGAGTACAGACTGACCGCAGAATTCACAGACATCTGTGGACATAAACTTTTACACAATATGATCCCTGACAGGGATAAATGGTTTCACTTTTGTGTAATTCTCCACCACAAGCGATAGTGCACCCAATGTAGGAGGAAGGGAGTGGTTTACCTTATCAATGAATGGACACTCACAAACCTATGAGCACAAACTCCCGTCCGATTCAACTGGTATAAGTATTATTTTTTAAAAAAAACCACAGCAGTAACTCCCCTACCATGATGGGAAGGGAAATGGATCGCCTTCCGACCGAAGAGATCGGGTTTCACTTTGTTAACGCAAATATATTAATTAGAAATTATTAATGAATGTTTATGTATTTTGAATAATGAAAAATTTAGAAAATTATTAAAGTAGAAAAATAATGTGCATGTTTGAAAATGTGTCCTCAGAGAGCGACTACCAAGATTCACAAATTATATTAACCCCTTAGCTGCTGGGCCTTTTCCCCCCCAGTGCTGAGCCCTTTTTTGGCTATTTGGGGTAGTTCGCGCTTAGGGCTTCATAACTTTTTGTCCACATAAGCTCACCACGCCAAATTTGCGTTCTTTTTTTCCAACATCCTAGGGATTCTAATGGTACCCAGAGTTTGTGGTTTACCCTGGAGGAGACCAAGAAAATAGCCAAAATACAGTGAAAATTTAGTTTTTTCCAAAAAAATGGGAAAAAAGGGCCGCCGAAGAAGGCTTGTGGTTTTTTCCCTGAAAATGCCATCAACAAAGGGTTTCTGGTGCTGAAATCACTATCTTCCCACCTTTCAGGAACGGGCAGACTTGAATCAGAACACCACATTTTCCAACACAAATTTGGCATTTTACTGGGACATACCCCATTTTTACTATTTTTGGTGCTTTCAACCTCCTTCCAGTTAGTGACAGGAATGGGTGTGAAACCAATGCTGGATCCCGGAAAGCTAAACATTTCTGAAAACTAGACAAAATTCTGAATTCAGCAAGGGGTCATTTGTGTAGATCCTACAAGGTTTTCCTACAGAAAATAACAGCTGAAATAAAAAAATATTGAAATTGAGCTGAAAACAACAGCCATTTTTCTTTATGTTTTACTCTGTAACTTTTTCCTGCGATGTCAGATTTCTGAAAGCAATATACCGTTTTGTCTGCTGGACTCTTCTGGTTGCGGGGATATAAAGGGCTTATAGGTTCATCAAGAACCCTAGGTACCCAGAGCCAATAAATGAGGTGCACCCTGCAGTTGGTTTTCATTCTATACTGGGTATACAGCAATTCATTTGCTGGAATATGAGGAGTGACAAAGAGGTATCAAGAAAACCTTTGCATTTCCAAAATGGGATCAAGATAAGGTTTTGAGGAGCAGTGGTTATTTGCACATCTTTGAATTCCGAGGTGCCCATACTAGCATGTGAATTGCAGGGCATTTCTCAAATAGACGTCTTTTTTACACACTCTCTTATATTTGGAAGGAAAAAATGTAGAGAAAGATAAGGGGCAATAACACTTGTTTTGCTATTCTATGTTCCCCCAAGTCTCCCGATAAAAATGATACCTCACTTGTGTGGGTAGGCCTAGCGCCCGTGACAGGAAATGCCCCAAAACACAACGTGGACACATCCCATTTTTTCACAAAATACAGAGCTGTTTTTTTGCAAAGTGCCTACCTGTAGATTATGGCCTCTAGCTCAGCCGGCACATAGGGAAACCTACCAAACCTGTACATTTTTGAAAACTAGAGACCTAGGGGAATCCAAGATGGGGTGACTCGCGGGGCTCTGACCAGGTTCTGTTACCCAGAATCCTTTGCAAACCTCAAAAAGTGGCTAAAAAAACAAGTTTTCCTCACATTTCGGTGACAGAAAGTTCTGGAATCGGAGAGGAGCCTCAAATTTCCTTCCACCCAGCGTCCCCCCAAGTCTCCCGATAAAAATGATACCTCACTTGTGTGGGTAGTCCTAGCGCCCGCGACAGGAAATGCCCCAAAACACAACGTGGACACATCACAGAAAACAGAGCTGTTTTTTGCAAAGTGCCTACCTGTAGATTTTGGCCTCTAGCTCAGCCGGCACCTAGGGAAACCTACCAAACCTGTATATTTTTGAAAACTAGAGACCTAGGGGAATCCAAGATGGGGTGACTCGCGGGGCTCTGACCAGGTTCTGTTACCCAGAATCCTTTGCAAACCTCAAAAAGTGGCTAAAAAAACAAGTTTTCCTCACATTTCCGTGACAGAAAGTTCTGGAATTGGAGAGGAGCCTCAAATTTCCTTCCACCCAGTGTCCCCCCAAGTCTCCCGATAAAAATGATACCTCACTTGTGTGGGTAGGCCTAGCGCCCGCGACAGGAAATGCCCCAAAACACAACGTGGACACATCACAGAAAACAGAGCTGTTTTTTGCAAAGTGCCTACCTGTAGATTTTGGCCTCTAGCTCAGCCGGCACCTAGGGAAACCTACCAAACCTGTACATTTTTTAAAACTAGAGACCTAGGGGAATCCAAGATGGGGTGACTCGCGGGGCTCTGACCAGGTTCTGTTACCCAGAATCCTTTGCAAACCTCAAAAAGTGGCTAAAAAAACAAGTTTTCCTCACATTTCGGTGACAGAAAGTTCTGGAATCTGAGAGGAGCCTCAAATTTCCTTCCACCCAGCGTCCCCCCAAGTCTCCCGATAAAAATGATACCTCACTTGTGTGGGTAGGCCTAGCGCCTGCGACAGGAAATGCCCCAAAACACAATGTGGACACATCACAGAAAACAGAGCTGTTTTTTGCAAAGTGCCTACCTGTAGATTTTGGCCTCTAGCTCAGCCGGCACCTAGGGAAACCTACTAAACCTGTACATTTTTGAAAACTAGAGACCTAGGGGAATCCAAGATGGGGTGACTCGCGGGGCTCTGACCAGGTTCTGTTACCCAGAATCCTTTGCAAACCTCAAAAAGTGGCTAAAAAAACAAGTTTTCCTCACATTTCGGTGACAGAAAGTTCTGGAATCGGAGAGGAGCCTCAAATTTCCTTCCACCTAGCGTCCCCCCAAGTCTCCCGATAAAAATGATACCTCACTTGTGTGGGTAGGCCTAGCGCCCGCGACAGGAAATGCCCCAAAACACAACGTGGACACATCACAGAAAACAGAGCTGTTTTTTGCAAAGTGCCTACCTGTAGATTTTGGCCTCTAGCTCAGCCGGCACCTAGGGAAACCTACCAAACCTGTACATTTCTGAAAACTAGAGACCTAGGGGAATCCAAGGAGGGGTGACTTGCGGGGCTCGGACCAGGTTCTGTTACCCAGAATCCTTTGCAAACCTCAAAAAGTGGCTAAAAAAACAAGTTTTCCTCACATTTCGGTGGCAGAAAGTTCTGGAATCTGAGAGGAGCCACAAATTTCCTTCCACCCAGCGTTCCCCCAAGCCTCCCGATAAAAATGATACCTCACTTGTGTGGTTAGGCCTGGTGCCTGCGACAGGAATAGATCACACAACGGTCAATGTTGGTCCTTACGTGAGGCAGCTGTTGACCCTGGGGTGATCCATTCCTGACACAGATACTAGGTGTAGGCACTCAAGTGGGGTAGTGTTTTTATCAGGACAGGTGAGGAGTCACTGGGTGGTAGGAATATTGTGGATCCCAGCATATTCCTGTAGTTTGTGTGACAGAAATGCGAGAAAAATTGAGTTTTTTTTCAACATTTCAGCTTTGCAGGGTATTCTGGGTAAGAAAACTTTGGGGAAGCCACACAAGTCACACCTCTGTGGCCTCCCCCGAATGTCTAGTTTCCAGAAATGTTTGGGTTTAGTGTGTTTCTCTATATGGCCGCCGAATCCAGGACCAAAAACACAGGTGCCTGCCTTACAAAACCAGTTTGTTTTGCCATGGATAATTTTGATGTCTCCACAATATGATTTGGGTGGTGGAATTTGGGGCTGAACTAAATTGGGGAGCTCCCAAGAGAGCACTCTCTCTCTGCTTGACGCCGCATTCACCTGCTCTCTGGGTTGGCCTAACCCACTATTACCCAGTTGCACAAACAGCTTGCGAAGAGACAGCAGGACTGTCCTCATCACCTCCCTCATAATGTACTGGAAGAGGAGTTATCGAATGGGACTCCTCTGACTGAAAAATCACTCCCAGATTCTGCGCCATTGTCCTATCCCTCAGATGCTGTCTCAGTATCTGATGTCTCAGTCTCTGATCCTATGTCAGAGCGGTCCTCTATAACCCGAGTGCAGGCAGCAGTCATCCATCAAGATGCCATCTCTGCTATTGGCTAAACTGTTGCTCTAAAACACTAGCCTACGTAGACAGTCACAAAATCGATGGTGTGTGAGATACGTGCAACAGTAGAGGCCACCTTACCTGCGCTTCTTCCCTCAATCAGCACGTACTTTCAAGACACTCAAAAAACACCTTGTCACATACCATTCGTCACAGTCTTTAGCACCTCCTGCGCCCAGTCCAACAATCATTATTGGTGCTCCCACTCCCTCCTCCTCGGATTCCCTCATTACCACCCAGCAAAAGTGCCCTTCATCTCTCCATAGACTTTGCTAATGTACTCAGCTATTTACATAAAATACAGATTTGCTCTTTGCAGTAGGCATATAAACCTTCTGCGCTTCTTTATGGCACTAAAACTGCCACTAGACAAGTCGGACCCTTTTCCCCCCAGGGAAACCACACACATATTGACAAAAGTGATATATATATGACAGCCAATCACCTGAAACTCAACTCAAGCAAAACCGAAATAATCCTCTTTGGCCCACACAAAAACACCTGGGACCCCTCATGGTGGCCCACCACGCTAGGCCCTGCACCCACCCCCGCCAACCACGCACGCAACCTCAGCATCATCCTAGACTCCTCCCTCTCGATGACCCAACAAATCAACGCTCTCACCTCCTCATGCTTCAACACACTCCGTATACTGAAAAACATTCAAATGGATCCCTACAGAGACCAGAAAAACCGTCACTCACGCACACATCAGCAGCAGGCTTAATTACGGAAACGCCCTCTACGCCGGCACCACTCTAAAACTCAAGCGCAAACTACACGCATCTAGAACTCAGCAGCACGACTCATCCTCGACCTCCGCCGACACGAACACATCTCTCCACACCTCAAATCCCTCCACTGGCTCCCCATTGACAAAAGGATCACCTTCAAGATCCTCATCCTCGCACACATATCACTCCACAACACAGGCCCTGCCTACCTCAACGAGAGTCACCTTCCACACCCCCACACGAAACGTCCGCTCAGCTGACCTCTCTCTCGCCTCTGTCCCTCGCATCAAACACACCACCACCGGGGACAGATCCTTCTCCTACCTTGCACCCAAAACCTGGAACGCCCTCACAACCCACCTTCGCAAGACCCAAAACCTACTTCTTTTCAGGAAGGGCCTCAAAACCTGGCTTTTCGAACAGTGAACCTCCCAGCCCCTTTCCCTCCCCCCGCCCCCCCCCCAAGCGCCTTGAGACCCTCACAGGTGAGTAGCACACTTTATAAATCTCTTTGGTATATATAGATCTACCTCTATATATATATATCTATGTACATGGATATATCTGTAGATATATCCATGTACATAGATATATCTATCTACATAGATATATAAATATAGATCTATATATAGATCTATTTTTTTTAGTTGTTGGCGACCCCCTGTCATTTTTTTTTTTTTTTTTATTATTTTTTTTTTTTTAAAACAATCCCCTGGGGGGGGGGGCGCAATTGCGCCCCCCACCCCCCCCCCCCAGGGGGCACCTACCTTTTTTTTAAAAATTAATTATGCCCCCGGGGGGGGCGGCCCGTTTTCCGAGGGGGCCGCCCCCCCAAAGTGAAATCCCTGGCGTCTAGTGGTGTTTCCTGGCCCCCGATCGCAGCTGTGCTGCGATCGGGGGCCAGGAAACACTTTGAGAAGGCCTCGTAAGAAAGGGGAGACTCTCCCCTTTCTTACGAGGCCTTCTCAAACTGTTTCTGGCCCCCGATCGCAGCACAGCGGGTGTGGGGGGCGGGGGGAGACACGGAAGCTTCCGTGTCTCCCGTGGGGGTTAAAAAAAAAAACGACGCACCCGAGGATTTATTGATACCCTTCCTGGTGTCGGCCACTGGTCGTGACCCGCACCAGGGAGGGTGTGTGGGTGTCGGCCAGTGGCCGACGCCCGCACCAAAGGGGTTAAAAAGTGACTAACACATGTGGAACATTAAAAATATATAAAAATAATGTAGTAGTATATCAGATTGAGAGCTATAACATATGTTTTGCATTATATTGTAGAGGTTAACTTAGCCAAATTCGTGGCCTAGTTTTGCCAGGCCTCATGCAGAAGCCGAATGTTAACATTCAATGTAGAAACGTTGATGTGCTGGACTGACCATGAACTGCTTGTTGTTTTATCAAATCTGCTCAGCTAGAAAACTTTTGCATGAACCGACAGACAGGACACAATGGAATCTAATTTGTATCAAAGACTGTGTAAAGCCTTCAGAGTGTACTTTCCCAGGACTCGAACAATAGAGATACTGACTGGAGAAGATGCAACATTTTCGATACCTGACTAGCCGGATGATGAGGACATCGTACAGTGAACCAATCAACTACTTGGGAACTGTGTAATGCTAGAACTTATAGATTTGAATTATAAGGATCATTGGGTAAAGGAAAATCGTGTGATTATTTGACAAATCAGGAATTGGTGGATAGTCTGGGTGACTTTGATAAAATGATGGGACAGAAGGGGACAGTTCAGATGTTAGAGAGAGATGTTAGGTGCAGATGTCCGGAGACAGACTAAGAGATTCGAAGAGATTCGAGATTCTGTCATTGGGCTCATGCTCTTGAGAGCCTGATGTGATTCTGATCGATTGATGACCTGAAGACGAAGACTGACTTTGTTGCTGATCCATACCGTGGATAGGTAGCTATGACAAAGTGACTGAATTACCTTTTGTGCCTTTTCTTTCTATGTACCAACTGCGCTGTCTAATAGTTTTCCTTTTAGCCAAATGTTTTTCCAAATTTGTGTTAAAATTCTTTTCGCATGAAGTCCCACATGCTAATGCAAATCTGGGTTAGGTGAGGTTCCTATTGTAGACATTGACAACTATAGTGACAAATGATTGACGGACTGGTTTGCTGAACTCTGCTACTCATGTTGACGTATTCACCTTTGATTTACATGTTGACTTATGCAAATGCTTTAGAACGTATTCTGTCTCAAATTTTGGTTAGATTGTGTTATTGGTTGTTACTAATAAAGTAATCTTGATTTTGATTTGAATACAAATTTGAATTAATCTCATGACTTAGCATTGTAACTAATAGGGAATAAAAATTACTAAAACGTATATTGAGTTGTGGTTATTCATGACTGAAGGGTCATGGTGTGATTTTATTAACGGTTGATTAATGATTTGCTTAATGGTTATTGATTCTTGTATGTCGATTATTGAGAAACATTGGTCACATCGTAACTAGGATATTCCATGCGAATCAAAAGGTTAATCGACCTATATGTGTCCCCTTGTAGGTTTACTTAGTAAGCACCGGGCGCGCTAGCAACTTTAGGAAAAAAATGGGTTTCCTACGAACGAAAAAAAAGAAAAAAAGAAAGAAAAAAACATGCATTTACACATTGGTCTGCATTTCAAGTGTGCATAATGGCAAATAATGGAATACTATGTACGATTATGTATCAGAGAAATAACAGTCTTTCAAAACAAGCATTTGCAATGCAGTAGGTTTCGTGTTTGTGAGAGTAGAGCTATTGGCGTTGTAAATGGCAATGTCTCTTACCTATGTGTTTTGGTTCAGAGTGTAGTGGATGTATGAACAGAGACACACTGTCTAGAGGACTAAGAATGAGGAATTACCACTGGGAACAGACACACAGCTGCAGCACTGCCTTGAGGAGTTCAAATGGAGGAGTTACAGACCGGACCAGAGAAGCAGCTGCAGCAGTGTCTAGGGGACTAAGAATGAGGAATTACCACTGGGAACAGAGACACAGCTGCAGCACTGCCTAGAGGACTTAGAACGGGGAAGCTACTGACAGAAACAGAGCTGCTGTATTGTCTATAGGAGTTAGAATGAGGAATTTTCACTGTGACCAGGGACACAACTGCAACACTGCTTAAAGGACTTAGAATGCTGTTACTGTCGAGACCAGAGAAGCAGCTAGAAACACTGTCTAGAGGACTTAGGATGAGGAATTACCACTGGGAACAGAGAAGCAGCTAGCAACACTGCCTAGAGGATTTAGAATGGAGGAGTTACTGGTGGGAGCAGAGAAGCAGCTAGCAGCACTGTTTAGAGGACTTAGAATGAGGAATTACCACTCGGACCAGAGAACAGCTAGCAACACTGCCTTAAGGATTTAGAATGAGTAATTACCAATGGAACCAGATATGCAGCTTGCAGCATTGTCTATATGACTTAGAATGAGGAATCACCGACGGGACCAAAGAAGCAGTTAGCAGCACTTCCTAGAGAACTAAGAATGAAGAATTACCACTGGAAGCAAAGAAGCAGCTGCAGCATTGTCTACATGACTTAGAATGAGGAATTACCAGTTAGACCAGAGAAGCAGCTAGCAGCACTGCCTAGAGGACTTAGAATGAGGAATCACAGACGGGATCAGAGAAGCAGCTAGCAGCATTGTTTAGAGGACTTTGGATGAGTAATTATCAATGGACCGGAAAAGCAGCTAGCAGAACTTCCTAGAGGACTAGGAATGAGAAATTACCACTGGGACCAGAGAAGCAGCTGCAGCACTGTCTAGAGGACCTAGAATGAGGAATTACCACTGGCACCAGAGTAGCAGCTGCAGCATTGTCTACAGGACTAAGGATAAGGATTTACTACTGGGATCAGAGAAGCAGCTAGCAGCACTGTCTAGAGGACTTAGAATGAGCAGTTACCACTGGGACCAGAGAAGCAGCTAGCAGCATTGCCTAGAGAACTTAAAATGAGGAATTACCAATGGGACCAGAGAAGCCGCTGCAGCATTTTCTAGAGGACTTAGAATGAGGAATTACCACTGCGGCCAGAAAAGTAGCAGCAGCATTGTCTTTAGGACTAAGAATGAGAAATAACCACTGGGACTAGAGAAGCAGCTAGCAGCACTGTCTAGAGGACTTAGAATGAGGAATTACCACTGCGGCCAGAAAAGTAGCAGCAGCATTGTCTTTAGGACTAAGAATGAGAAATAACCACTGGGACTAGAGAAGCAGCTAGCAGCACTGTCTAGAGGACTTAGAATGAGGAATTACCACTGGTACCAGAGAAGAAGCAAGAAGCATTGCCTAGAGGACTTAGAGTGAGGAATTACCAATGGGACCAGAGAAACAGCTTGCAGCATTGTCAAGAGGAGCTAGAATGAGGAATTACCAATGGGACCAGAGAAGCAGCACCAGCACTTCCTATAGGATTAAGATTGAGGATTTACCACTGGTACAAGATTCTAGAGAACTTAGAATGATGAATTACTACTGGAACCATAGAAGCAGCTGAAGCGTTGTCTACAGGACTAAGAATGATGAATGACCACTGCGACCAGAGAAACAGCTAGTAGCACTGCCTAGAGGACTTAGAATAAGGAATTACCACAGGGACCAGAGAAGCAGCTAGCAGCACTGCCTATAGGATTAATAATGAGGATTTACCACTGGTGCATGAGAAGCAGCTTCAGCATCGTTTAGAAGAATTTAGAATGAGTAAGGCTGAAAGTGGAGGAGTGTGTTTCTACTGAAGGATGAAAAACACGCACACAGAGCCCATTATTTCCAAAACAGCAGTAGATGGAAAAGTGGCTTAGAAAACATCAATTAAGTATACCCGAGCAGAGGCACAAGAACAAATGAAACTTGAAACCTTTGGTGCCTTTCTAAACACAGGGGCATATTTATACTCTGTTTGCGCCGGAATTGCGTCATTTTTTTTACGCAAATCCGACGCAAAGCTAACTCCTTATTTATACTTTGGTGTTAGACCCGTCTAGCGCCAAAGATCTTGGAGTTTGCGTCATTTTTTTTTCGTGGACACCTACCTTGCGTTAATGATATGCAAGGTAGGCGTTCCCGTCTAAAAAATGACTCCAAGGCATGTGCGCCTTATTTAAACTCCCGTACAAAAATGACGCACGGGAGTGGGCGGGTAAAAAAAAATGACATCCAGCCGCTTTTGCGTCATTTTTTAACGTCTGGTCAGGGCAGGCGTTAAGGGACCTGTGGGCTCGGAAGGAGCCCAGAGGTACCCTCCCATGCCCCCAGGGACACCCCCTGCCACCCTTGCCCACCCCAGGAGGACGCCCAAGGATGGAGGGACCCATCCCAGGGAACTTAAGGTAAGTTCAGGTAAGTATTTTAAAAAAAAAACATTTGTGGCATAGGGGGGCCTGATTTGTGCCCCCCTACATGCCACTATGCCCAATGACCATGCACAGGGGACATAAGTCCCCTGGGCATGGCCATTGGGCAAGGGGGCATGACTCCTGTCTGTGCTAAGACAGGAGTCATTTCAATGGGGGTTGGGAGTAAAAACAAATGGCGCAAATCGGGTTGAGGCCAATATTTTGCCTCAGACCTGACTTGCCCCATTTTTTGACACCCAAGCTCCATTTTCCCCTACGCCGGCGCTGCCTGGTGTGGGTCATTTCTTTTGACGCACACCAGTCAGCTGCGCCGGCTAACGTCATTCCATAAATAAGGCGCTCGCATGGTGCTTTGGAATGGCGTTAGCCGGCGTTAAAATTTTTGACGCACAACTGCGTTGGCGCAGTTGTGCGTCAAAAAGTATAAATATGGCCCACAGTGTTTTCACTGGTGTGGTGTGAACACATTGCTATGGACAACCAAAAGAATACTAAGGCTGCAATGCCCAGACAGAAGGAGGGGCCATCACAGGCTGTTACAGGAGGAAGCATGAATGTGCATGAACGTAGTGTTATGGCCAACAGAACTGTTCCCTTAGTGAAATCACCTGTGAGGGAACTAAAAAATGTCAACACAAAAGAGGAACATTTAGAAAAAATGCACCAATAAAAAGGAATCATTTAAGACAAGCACAACAAAGAAGGAATGGCAATAGTGGGCAGGGTTAAAGCCCATAGACTGAATACAGCATGTCTTGCAGACAGCGAGTGCGCTGCCTAGGCTCGACCTTAAAATCACATGACTCCCTCAGTAATACACATAGAAAGTTTTGCCTGCTATAGCTTTCCAGGCGCACTACTGCTCAGTTTATGAATTAGTACAAATTGTAAATATGCACCCAGGAGGAATACCACTTTTGTAAAGTGTAAATGTATTATTCTCTTTGTGAACTGGGTCAAGTTACTTTCAGGGCTATGAGATGGGATCTGTTCTCTCTCAGTTTCCCAGTACTTTACCTACTGCATCTTACTGACAGATTCAGCACAATGTAGAGGATTTCCCCATAAAATATTCTTACATGTTTTGACAAACATGAATAAAGCTGATGTTAAAAAGTATCACTTATGTTTTAATGGAAAGTTAATAAATTAAGCGTTGTAAAAGATTTCCAGGTGAAACTTGTTTACATGTTGTGACAAACAAGAATAAAGCTAATGTTAAAAAGTATCACTCATGTTTTAATGAAAAGTTAATAAATTAAGCATTTAAACATATTTCTCTTCTGATTCACCACTGTATTGTACTGAATTACATTGTAGAATCTGTATAGTAATAGGTGATGGTACAAAGGAGGGTTTGGAGCTGGCTGTTTGTAAGAATATTAGTCCTATGTACAATTCAAGATAGAGGAAGGGTTGAGGAGCTCATGAGCTTTCTTTAAAAAAATGAAGAAAAGTATTACTTGAGAATTATATATAAAATGAGCTGCACTTCAAAAGCTTGATGTCTCAAAATGTTGATAAAGGACATGGATGCCACCTGCAGCCTCATGCTCTGCGGTGTGACAGAACTCTTAGGTAGGATGCATACCCGGCAAGCTACCCGGGTCCATGCGTGATGTGCTGCTGCAGGCCAGGCTTTTTCCCTCCAAGTTCTGGGACTTGTAGTCCAGTTTTGTAATAGAATACAAATCCAAAATTCAAAGAAAAAACCTGGACTGGAGCAGCATGCCATGCATGGACGTGGGAAGCTTGGCAGGGCTGAGCGTGATACAAGCTGATTTTATGCTTTGACGGGAACCATATTGTCAGAACCCCTTTCAGAGGGCCACAGGCAAGTAAGAATTATTGAGCTCAACCTACTGCTTTTTGCTCCTGCTGACCTGGGGCCTGGCCTACCATGGGTCATGAGTAACTGTCTTTATGAGTATTTTAATGTAAACACACAAAGCATATAACCAACACATTATATAATCCCCACAGACTCTTAAGGTTGGTGCTTTAACATTGTCCTTGGCGGAAGCCTTGATTCCCTCTTCCCCTTCTAGTGGCTGTATTTATTCCCCCATTCGATAATGGAGGTGACTTTCAGATGTGGCCCACGCTATTCCCAACACAACAAACTCTAAGTTTGTCCTTAAGAGTCAATGTTAGTAGTGCTACCTGTTTAGTACAACTCCTCAGCAGGCACTGGAGGACCGGTGTTTCTTTGTTTTGCCCTTCTTCCAATGTGAGGGTCCGCAACCTTAGGCATCCTTCGCCTTTGGGCCGCCCATTTCGGTGTCGGACGTCCACTCTCTGCTCTTGCAGCAATTGGTAAATGTTCTTCAAAGCCAGTGGCGGGCGGCAGCTTTAGGAGGGAGTGGGGCGGGCGGGAAGCGCACACACACACACACACACACACACACACTCATTCTTTCACACACAGACACGCACGAAAGCACGCACATCCATTAACAACACTCATACCATTCAAACATGCACGCACGCACCAAACATTCATGTCAAAACATTACACACACACTCACACACTCATTCTTTCACACACGCACGCACATCCATTAACAACACTCATAACACTCAAACATGCACGCGTGCACCAAACATTGAATTTAAAACATCACACACACACACACTTACCTTCAGCCTCCAGGTCCCAGGAGGGTTGGGACTGCTGCCTTCCCTCAGTGGCTGACCTTAGGACCTTAGGTCAGCCAATAAGGGAAGGCTGCAGTCCCAGCCTCGTCACAGAGTGGGATGGGGTCAGTGTGACTACTGACCCCACCCCACTCTGTGACGAAGTGTCACTGATTGACACTCGCCCTGGGCGCTTCAGGGCTTAAACCTGAAGCACCCAGGTCGAAGTCAATGGGTGACGCTTTCCTCGTCACCCAGGGGAGGGCCTCGAGGCACCTTTGCTGAGCCAAGGAGGTCACGCCCATAGGAGCTGTGACCTCCTCAGACCAGCAAAGTTCAGCTCAAGCAGCCAGGAGTCTGCGCAAATCGCGCATGTCTCCCTCCTGGCTGTCTGAGCTGAAAATGAAGAGAGTCTGTCAGGCTGGCCTTTGTTCAGCCTGACAGATACTCTTCATGAGGGGCAAAAGGTGGGGGGGGGCATGGCCGCTCTGCCCTAAAGGACGGGCCGTCACTGTTCAAAGCATCCTTGCCACAATGAATCATGGCATCGGCCCGAATTCTACAATGGCCCGCTCCTGGCATAGGAGTTCACCAGCATTGGCTCGCACATGGACGATGGCATTATCTTCATGGTAGCCCCCTTTCTGGCCACACAGAGGTTACCCACTTTGACTCACATATGTGGAACTACTTTATTTTCAAAATGTCCCCCTCTCATGGTGTTGTCGCCCACTTTACTATGGACACATTTGATGGCTCTGGGTTCATGGTGGTCCCCTTCCTGGCACACAGGAGTCGCCAACTTCACCACGCATATATGTGAAGGCCCTAGCTTCATGGTGGCCCCCTCCTAAACCAGGAGTCTCACACTTCACTCACCAGTACCCACTAGGCAGGATCCCCGGTGGGTCTTGTTCCCTCAAGGTGCTCTCCTCCTCCACACAGCACCCTCTTGCCTTGGCAGGCAGAAGGCCGGTGCTCCAGGCTCATGGCATGTGGTCTTGACATATTGCGTGTTGGCTTCTAACCCAGCAGACAGACTAACGGACCTTGATCCCTAGTCCTGGTTCCAGCAAATGGAATTATTTGGGGATCTTCTATCCAACTGAACCCGGCTGTTGAACAACTTGTAGGACTCATGCTCTCAACATTATGGTCCCAATCCAGGCATGGGTGTGATTTACTGCCTGGTCCTTTGATATTCCTGTTGTGGGTACCAATGTCTTTAACGTGCCCTCTCCTACGTCCTGTCCTTTGGCAAAGGGACATTTTGCCAATTTTGAATGACCACCAATAAGGGGTGCTGGAACAATTTTCAAAGTGGGAATGCTGCCATCAAAGAGACACAACTGAATTCATAGGGATTATGAATTATCTCTGTGCCAAGCAAAGAACAAATGTATACAATGTATTCAGCAGGAGCAAGTGTGTGGTATGTAGCCTATGGTGCATTTTGGAGCACACTTGAACAAATATATTTCTGAAACCTGGTGTGTTAGTGCGCTGTCATTTGCAGGCAGCCCATTTTCTAATGAAATGGCAACACAATTCTCACTGAGATTAAGATGTACTGATAAACTATGTAGTCCACGAATTATAATGTATGGAAATCAAGTTTCAGCAAATATTTATCATTTGCACATGACTTAGTAAGTGGCTTGATTTGTTTTGATCCTATTAAACTTGTTGTTTCCATCACACTTCAGAGTTAGAAAACTGCTGGTATGTTTTGAAATATTAATTCAGGTCATATTCAGGTATTTAACTGTTACAACATCCTCAAATGTTTCAGTCAGATAAGGAGAAGTAAACACCAATCTACATGTGAAAATAATAATCACCAATCTGCAGAAGACCTAGCCGACATTTTATTCCAGTCTCCAAATTCATAGCAAAAGTGACAATATATAACCAGCAATTATAGGTAACCTTAGTGCTCATCCACCTTCTAAACTCCATCTTGTTTATTTTAGGTGTGCTACAGCACCCACCCCTTCATCCCCAGCACCAATTCTTCCTGCACCTATGCCCACAACACAGGCCAAAGGAGTCACTGGGGATCAGACCTGGCTGTCAAACTCCACTGAAATATGTCTCATAAAGGTACAAAGACCTAAGCCTCCTCTTCTTTCATGGTTCCCTTGTCCTACAGTGCCAACCTCATCAGACCCAGCATTTATCTGACAATGAGCCTAGGCTCCACTGACCAACTCTACCTAGAATCCAAGACACCTCTGATATGCAGAGAGGATGTTCTGTTCCCCTTTTCTAGTGTGTGTGTTCCTACCTCAGCCCTTAAGAATGTCAGCAATCCAGAACTCCTGTTTTGGGTTTGCAGTCCTCACCTCCACTAGCCTTTCTGGGCCCGAAGCTTCCAAAATGGCAATGGTTTCCATGTAAAGTGCCATGCACAGGTCCACATACATCCAAGGTACCTACATGTAGGCATCATGCGCTGTCCGGTGCTACACACAGTCAGCATGAAGGCCAAGGGTGAGTTAAGTACACAGCAGTGATCTTTACGAGAGTGGGCCCAAAGGCCCCACTCCAGTGACACAGGTTAAAAGGACTGTTTACACTACTAATCACTATGTCGCTCGTGTCACTGAACTCCTGGAAACGTCAATAGCCCTCTAAAGTTACAAAGGTAGCACATGATGCACCTTTGCAGGTTTAAAAAGAGTGCACACCAATGATACAGGTCTAGGTCATGACGCACAAGCTTGATCCGTGTTTGCCCATGAGCAAAAATCTGTACCAGGGATCCAGAAGCCCATGCAGCTAGGGGATTCAGGGTAGGGATGCATGTCCAGCACCACCATGCAGAGGACTTTTCTGTCCCAGGACTTATTGTATGTATAATACAAGATTATGACCATTAAAATTACTTTCAAACAATAGTCAAATAGTAAATTTTTCTATTTGTTTTCAACTATCTTTATTTATCCTTTTTATAAAATCAGCTTTTATTATTGCACTGTAATCAATGACCTTGAAACGTCTAATTATGTAACATCTACCATATTTGTTACAGTGATGTTTAATGCGGACATGATTTAAAAAAAAAAAATTGCCACCCCCTGCTGATTTTCACAGAATATCCTGTCTGCTTAGGTGTTTTACTAGTAGGCGTTCATTAAAGGGTTGGAGAATGTTTCCTGGTACAAATGGTATGCATGGTGCACTGTAGGTGTTTACTTTGCTTCCTTCTTACGTAAGGCCACCAGTAAAAAACAGTTTAGGAGTGTTCTTCAAAAAGCAAGTGTAGAGGCCTTCCAAAATGTCAGTGAGTGCCTCTCATCTGAATACACGTGTCACAAGGCTCCATTTCATGTACATTTCCACAATATTAATAATTTATTTATGAAAGTTGTTTATATAGTGCAGAAAAGACACCAATAGGTGCCAAAGCATGTTACATAGGACAGAATATACAGACCACAAATAGAATATATATATATATATATATATATATATATATATATATATATATATATACTTAAAAAAAACAAAGGTTACAGGGACGTTCTAGTTAGGCTCACATTTTAAACGTACGAAACCATAGAAATTCACCTGTTATAGCTACCTCAAGTAAATATAACTCGTGCCCTAAGGTAACTAAAACTCGCACCCTCGCCATGCACAGTTTTTTCATCAAAAATGTTACTGCAAATATTACATTGACATCAATGATGTTATCAAAGATGTTTTGAGTGCCGTAATTTGTGGGGTGATTAGCAGCGCATGGCGAAGGCGCGAGTTGTAGTTATTTGAGGTAACTCTAACTATAACTGGTGAATTTCGATGGTTTCATACGTTTAAAATATGAGCCTAACTATAACATCCCTGTAAAGTTTGTCTTTTTCAGTGAATTTCTATGTTTAAAAAAAATTCTATTTCCTAACTATAGCATCCCTGTAAGCGTTCTTTTTTTCAGTGAATTTCTATTTTTTTAAATGTATAGCAATTTTCATTACTATACGTTAATCCAACGACTGCTGCTCATGGCCTTAGGCCGTGCGCAATGAGCTGTGAGAGCATTGACGGTTCTGTCCAGCCGGAGTCATTTCCCTCCTTTATTTTTTTTTAAGTTGCTTTAAGTAGCAACTCCCTGGTTGCTGAAGCAATGCTTTCATCTCTGTTCTCTGCACACATATCTGAGTGTAGGAAACAGAGATGAAAACGCTGCTTTCTGACAGTGGGACAGGTTTGCCAGGCCCCGCTGTCAGAAAGCAGAGTGTTTGTGCTGTGACTTACCTGCAGCTGTCACAGCTGCAGCCAAGCCACAGCAAATAACTATGTCCATGGAGTGGGCACCCAGTGACATAGCATGGGCCGGCCCTGGGTAGCAGTCCCCATAGCCATCAATGGCTCCTTGAGGGGGGCTGCATGGCCCCCTTCCAACAAGTATAGCCCCGGGGAGATGGTGGTCCCCTGGGCTACAGGAGGTCCGAAATGGACCCTCTTCACTTTTTTTTTAAATTTTTACCCCGGGGAAGTGGTGGTCCCCGGTCAGCAGGGTGGTGGGTGCCTCCTCCTATTTAATTCATAAAGCCCTGGGGAGGTGGTGGCCCCAGGGCAGTGGGAAGCCAGGTAGCCCTGCTTGTTAATTAATTTAAGCCCTGGGGAAGTGTCAGTCCCAGAGGCTGTGGGGAAGGCCAATGGACCTCCCCCACTCCAATAAAAGAATGCCCTCAGACCTTATGCCACTTAGGGGTTTAAAAAAGATGAAGCCCACGCTTTGTTTTTTTAAAAATATTGCCGGATCCGTGGATACGCCGTGAATAATGGCAACATTTTTAAAAAATTGCTTTTTAGTCCCTCTGGGACCCCACCACCAGAGCTAAGGGGTCAGAGTGTCTGTACCCTGACCCCTTTTCTTTTTATTTACATTTTTTTCTGAGACTCAGCTGCCGAGTCCCAAGGTGGCTGCCAACACTTCCTGGTTGAAGTGTTGACAGCCAATGAGATTTCAGCACAAGATTGGGAGGGGTCGCGAATCCTTCACATCCCTATATGTACAAATGTGTTTTCCCCTTAATTTCGCAAAAACTACTAAACAAATTTACAACAAAACAAAAAAAGGTCGCTTTCTGGACCAGGACCTACCTTTCTGCCACATTTTGTGTAATTATGTCCAGTAGCTTTGGAGCTATCACTGTTCAATATCCCTAAGGAAAAATAAATGGGGAAAAAGTTTTTTCGGACCCCACACCCCTTTTTTCTTGCCCCCCCCCCCTTGGTGGATCACCCTGAAACTTTCCAGATGGCAGCTGACGTCACTGGCAACATTTTTTGGAAATTTTTGTTAAGATTCGTCAAGCGGGCACAGAAACTAGGTCCTAACTATAACTACCTAGAGGAGACTGCCACTAGATAAGATATATATCTATCTATATATATATATATTCCACTCAAAAAAATAAAGGTTACAAGAATGTTGGCTCACATTTTAAACATACGAAACCATAGAAATTTACCTGTTATAGTTAAAGTTGTGGGAGCAATGTTTTCATCTGTTTCCCTGCACACCTAATTGCATGCAGGGAAACAGATGAAAGATTCACTTTATGCAAGAGAGAGCTGTTTGACAGCTGTGACATGGAGAAAGTGAAGTGTTTACTCTGATTGGGCGGGACCTGTCAAAGCTCCCGAGAAGTCAGAGCAAACAGCTATGTCCGGGGTGGGTAACTCAGGACACAGCAGAACCCGGCCCAGGAGGGTGGAGGTCCACAGGGCTATCTATGGATTCTAGAGGGGGGGGGGACTGCATGGCCCCACTCCAACACAAAATAGCCCTGGGCGGTCCCCTGGGATGTGGGGGAGCAGCGTGGGCCCCATCATTGTATTACATCAGGGCCCTGGGGTGGTGGCAGCCCTGGGGCTGTGCGGGGGAACCCATCCCCCCTCATTGTATTGCATCAGAGCCCCAGGGAGGTGGCAGTCCCCGGAGCTGCTGAGGGGTTGGGCGGCCCCCCTGCATTTACTCTGATGAAAGCCCTAGGGATGTGGTGGTTCCTGGGGCTGTGGGGGAGCAGGCAGCCCAACTGCATTTAGTTTGATGATAGCCCTAGGGAGGTGGCAGTGCGGGTGGCCTGGAAGTCCCCCGCATTTATTTAGATAATAGCCCCGTGGAGGTGGCGGTCCCCACGGCTGCGGGCGAGCGCCTCCCGCATTGTATTTCATCAAAGCACGAGGGAGGTGGTGATCCCTGGGGCTGTGGGGTAGCCTTGCGCCCCCCTGCATTCATTATAAATAAAGCCAAGGGGAGATGGTGGTCCCAGGGCATCAAAATGCCCCAGGAGGAAGGCCCATGCACCCCCATCCTTTATTTTAAAATGCCCCTGTGACCTGGCCTACCCGGGGGCTTCATAAAAAGTGTAGTGAATCATTTCTTGTTTGAATGGGAAGCAGGAGTTAACTTAGCCTTCTGGCTTGCAGACCTGTGCCCCTGTCACCCAGTGACTCTTTCCCTACTTAGCTTGCTCTCTTTTAGCGCTATTATTTAATTATATCTTTCCAAGATAGCTGCATTGTTTTAGTTAGGACAATGTTTGAGTTACTACTACCACACATGGTACCCCGATACTTGCCAATTTACCAGAACTGTTAAAACAAATTCACAATGACCATGGGACTGCTCCAGCCCTATATTTGGGGATGAAATTAATGTGTAACTCAGTAACATACTCAGTAACAATAAAGGGGAAGAGGTAGCGCTGGCTATACGCCAGCACCTCCTAGAGATTCCACACTTGGAACAGGAGAAACAGCTACCGAAAATAATTTCTGACACCTATACTAGTATAGGACGGGATAGTTTGGGAGCCAAGCCGAAAAAGCTCGAAATACAGAGTACCACCCCCTAAGGAAGGTACTAAACAAGCACAGGAGGGTACTAAAAAGTGCTGGGAGAAATAAAAGCAATTTAAAGACAGACGAATACAAAGAGCAGATTCTCCACACCTGGAGAACTCCCATAGGAGATATGCTCTCAGAAATAGAGAAAATATAACAGCTCCAGACAGATATACTGATTCACATCCCTCTCGTTCCTTTCAGGTCGCACCGGATAGACGTAGCGAGAGAGTGGGCCATCCTGACTACGTGAAACAGAAGGAAGACTTATCTTAATCTTCAGACAAAAAAGAAGACAAGTCCCCACAACAAACGTCACAGTTTAAAAAGAAAAAGGTGGCAGCACTGTCAATTAAAAATGCCAGTACACTTGAGAACATTGCTGAAGAACAAGATACTGTTAGACAGCGCAGCAAAGGGGTACAATATGTCGCCAGAGTCTAAAAGATCATCTGGATGCAACAGTAACTAGCGATTACATTGCAGTTGTGACTGCGGACTGGCGCGTTCTCCCACCCAACAGAGTTTATGTTTTAAAAATCCAAATTGAGGGAGACGTAGAGCACACCATTGATGTGATATTCTGGGATGAGCTTAGTTGTAATATCCTGCTGGCCGAGAGGGACTGGCCACCTGAGCCCGTCTGTAAGCTCCCACATGGGTAAGATGTAATTTTGCTCTCTGATCTTGTTCCAGAAGCGGTAAAACAAGGCTACGCTGAAAACTGGGCTTTAGCGCAGGCACCTGCACTATACTGCAATCATGTCAGTTGAGACAAGGACTCACCTATCAGGTCTACACTCCTGTCTCAGCCACAATATCCTGTTAAACCCTAAGCAAAAGCTTCAGTGAGGGAGATTCTCACTCACCTCGAGTACCAGGGAGTAATTGAGCCCTGTGTCTCTGCAATGAATAACCCGTTATTCCCCGTTGCAAAACCAGACCATTCATACAGAATAGTCTTAGATTATAGACACTTAAACAGTCATACACGCACGTACGCTTTACAAAATTCACATAGCACAGTACTAATTAACAACATATTGCGCAAAAAATACAAAACAACCCTTGATATTTCCAATGTTTTTTTCTGCCCATGTAACATCAATATTACATGATATTGATCCTGAAGCGTTGTATTACGTGGATGATATCTATCTCACAGATGACGACCTCAACATTCATCTTGCCAGGGTCGATCGGATCGTTTTAGGATTCAGCCCCTGGCTACAAATTTAATTTTAGGAAAACTAAAATAGCCTTTCTCAGCATATTGTTCCTAGCATATGAGCTATCAAACGAGAGCAGGAGCATGGCCCCGCATTTTTTTGAGAAATGTGCTCAACTCAACTACAGTCTTTATTTGGTTTCTTCAACTTTGGCAGAACATACATTCCTGACTATGCCCAACGTTTCAACCCACTTTATGACTTAATATGCCCTGATTTGTCTAGCAGACACTGGACACTTGAACACACATGCATCCTTAGGGAATTGCAACAGGACATGCTAGAAGCAAAACACTTGCACACCCATGACAACAAAACAAATTTGGTCATCAGAATAATTTCTGGTGCCATTGGGTTCACATATGTCACCTTTAACGAGGGCAGCACGGTGCCCATAGCATACAAATCACATTTATACTCTAATGCAGAACAATGTTTTGCACCCACAGAAAAAATTCTAACTGCAGTTCAGGTGGCTGTCATTAAAGAGAGGCCACTTGCCAAGGGGAAATGCTTTATTGTCGTTACCCCGGTGCCAGCCTTAGAGGCCGTCACCAAAGCAAGCGTTCCTAACGCTAAAGCATTACATTCACGCTGGATTCAGTGGGCAACCTCCCTGACTGCCACTGATGTAGATTACATCTTTGATCTAAAACTTCAGACACAAGAATTTCTCCAGTACGAACAGGAGTACCCTGCACCTCTTGAAATATTTCCACTAGACAGATACCATGCTGTCAATTACACTGATGGTTCTGCACAACCAGCTGTAGATATCAAACATCAATACTCAGCCCCTTGTGCAGCTGTAAGCAGAGTGATGAAGGATGGTGTATTCCACCCTCACAATACCTACACGCCGACCCTAGGGGACTGCACAGCTCAGCTGGCTGAAGTCAAAGCCCTTATTTTAGCGCTAGACCACACAGAGCCAGGACTACTGACTTTGATTGTCTGTGACTCATACTACTGCGTTCAGTCCTACAATGATTATCTTAACCATTGGCGACTGAACGGTTCGGAGATTCCAAAGGGAACACCATAAAACACAGAACTCTGTGGGGAAGGGTGGCTTATCTCAAGGACAAGCTACCTTGTGTCCATGTAGTACATACATTGGGCCACCAACGTGTAGGAGTACACGTTATCAGCAACAATTTGGCTGATGAAGCGGCCAAATCTGCAGTGGCTACGGCTTCTGTGGCTGCAGTGACTCGTTGATTGGATTGGATAATGAAATTCTGACTGCTGACTTCGGCTGAAGGCAAGTCTCTCCCAAAAGCATACTCTACAAAATACTCTTACCCCATCAGTGCACAGAATGTTGCCTAAGCAATACTTCCTGGGGCTGGAGATCGAGTGATCCCCAACCAAGACCAGAGATTAGTTCTAATTAAAGCAGCACATGAGGGTGTCGCTTCTGCACATGCTGTTATTTCGGCCACAGTAACACTCTTACAAAAACACTTCTGGTGGCCAGGTCTATACAAACAGACAAATCAATACATACTTTGTTGTGACATTTGCCAGCAATTTAAGGGCTCCAACATCAAATGCCCACTGCAGACATCCCTCTTAGTGTCCAACAGACCACTACAATGTGTGTACCTGGACCATTGCGGTCCCCTTCAACCTGGTGGTGCATACAAATACATCTTAGTCGCTGTAGATTCTTGTTGTAGATTCCTGTGGGTATGGCCACAGCGGTCAGCTAACGCTCCAACTGTTATCAAAACTTGATGATCTCTATAGGTACATATGCAGTCACAGCATTCCATTCGGACCAGGGCCCTGCTTTTGTCTCTAAGGCATTCAGGGATACCATGGGGATGATGGGTGTTGAACTCCATTACTCCTCACCATACCATCCCAAGGGAAATTCGGTTGTGGAGAGGAGGAATCGTAATCTAAAGCAGTCCTTAACAGCTAGAGTATTAGGTTCTAGCCGCAGCTGGCTTCATCACCTATTTGGGGTCCAGAGAGCACTGAGCAATCTGTCAAGACGGTCCTTGAGGGGACGCACTGCCTATGAGGTTCTCTTTGGGATACCTGTGTATGTCCCAGATCTTGATGGCCCTGGTTTGGTGGCAGCAGATACACCTTTTCACATAAATGAACGTCTCACTGTCTTACAGGAGCTTCAGCAATTTCCTGATGATAAATCATCTGCCAGTGCTGCCACTTTAGGAATAAGGGATTTACCAACAACTTGAACGTGCTGGATTCCCATAGTTGGGGATCTGGATAATGAGAAGATCGCTGTGAAGAAGGAATTCGGTCCATCCTTCAGAGCACCAGTCCCAGTCCTGGGAATACAAGGTACCAGAACTGTCAGCTTACCACCGCTGACAGGCTCCAAAGCTAACAGATTAATTTCCATTGACAACATCAAACTTCACCATGTGGCCGATCCTGCACAGTAGACCCAGAGGTCCCTTGGGTAGTTCCCAGTCCCCTCTCACTACCCAACAGGACATACCTCTTCAAAGAAGAAATAACAACACTTCTGACTACACAAGCATGTACAACGAAGCTCCAAATACCTTCCTGACCATAGGGAGGATGGAAAATGAGCTCTTGTTGATTCCTGTTACCACTTCAACTACATCACCTGTCCAAGATGTGGCTGTTTTCTGTTGCAACACAACACAAACTGATGACATCGTCTACTATGAGCCTCCACGTGAAGTGGATCCATCCACCGGTAATGCACCTGCTCCTACGTTTGCAGAGAGTGCTTCTGGTTACTTCATCGACATTGAGGACTTTCCTTCTACTTCATCCACACCTGCTATTAAAACTGTTTCAAAGACACATAAGCTGTATCTATGGCTTAAAAATAACTATTTAATTCACCCATGGAACTATCTATGGTTATCCTTGACATTATTTGCATTTTTCCTATGGATTGGTTTTGTGACTGTTTTCTTCTTGCTTATAAATGGTCATTACTTTCCTGAATGCTCCTCTGTTGAGCCTGTGGATGGAGTCCTAACTCCATATCTTTCCTCCTATAAGGTCCGAAGAGACTTGTCTCTTGTGAGCATTTCAGCTGTACCGATTCCTGGTGGGATTGTGTGGGATTAAGTTCCATTTGATATATATGGGCCTACTGAGGTCATTCAAATTCCATGTTTTCAAAATATCTATGACTGATGTAATTACACCTGGTGTTGTATCTAATGATTGAGATGTCCAGACAATTGATTCTATGTTAACTGAAATGAAGGAGTATTCAGTATTTGAAAGTGATAATGTGTACACCAAAACAAAGAATTATGAGGAAATGTTCTGCTATAACAATTGGGGACATTACTACCTGCACCGTGCAACTAGACAGATCAATATTTAACTATACACAGTGGGAACACTGTTCAACTCCACCTGTTGGGAGCCCAAAACATTATTCAGCTAAATTCACTTATTTTTCTGGGCATGACACAAAAAATCTAGAGTCATATTATTTCAAGTTACCTCCTTCAAAAATTAGGAAAATTTTGCTGACTGACACAAAACTGATGTATGCAGATCCCTTTGTTTCCAGCCTTGCAGTTGAAGGTTACAAATACTGGAAGAACACTATTGATTTAAAGAGTGTATGGGAAACACAAGACTGGCATATACAGGGTAGGGAAGATTTATTTAGAGCGAGCCTTATGCCTGTGCAAGTGATCTTTTTAAATGATACCATTCAACAGAAATCCTGTCTGGGGTTAGCAAAAATAAAATAAATAAATGTGCCCAGTATCCCCCCACACCGGCAAAATGTAATAACTGGCAATCCTTCCTGAATGTGACGAAGAAGAACTAGTTGCAAAGGTTTAGGCTGGAACCTATAACTCTACACTTTCCAGTCCTGGTGGGTGGGTACAATGGCCAATGGACACAAATGGGTGTCAGGCACGTTTTTGAATTCCTCAGGGGGTTTCAAGATTGTCAGGCCAGACCCTCGCTTTGTCTTGGGCCAACACACGGGAAGAGTTACAACTTACAGTGTGGGTAAACTGTGCCACCAGTGGGTACAGACTAACATCTTAACACTCTGTCTGAAGATATAGACTGCAGGACTTCTTGTTAGGTCCTAGAAAGCCACGTTCTGAAAGATTAATCTATGTCATATATAATAAGATCTGGACGCTTTCTCAGATAGAAGCTGTTGCGTGTGTAAGGCAGATAGACAAAGAAAATTTAGAAAAGGCATGAACACTCAGTCCAACAGGATTTATTCCCTAACGAACGTAGTGTTGTCTGAAATTGATACTATTCAGACAGACATGTCCCTCTTATACCATGGACAAAATCAGCTGCGTTCCATCATGCAGTTAGGTTGGACATTACAAACTCTGAAAAACGGCGAGTTCCATTGAAGTATATTAACAATAGTGACTTGTTTGCTGCTTTTAATTTATCGAAGGAAAACAGACAATGGCTAAAAGGAAAGTGAATTTCACCACTCTTTACAGAGAAAAGTTAGAGAAGTTGCCTTTCACAGTTGCAGAGAGTCCATCAACAGTATGGCTCCTACATGGCACTATAAATCTGCCCATTTCCACTTTTCATTTTTCGAAATGCCTGAAACATTCTGCCGTGGGCCGATACGAGCAGTTAGGAGATAGCTATATTAAAGAAGAGCAGGAGTTGCCCTTTGAATACAAGTGTCTGAACGTTGAAACAGAGGTCTTTCTCAGTGGAAGTGAATGAGAGACTAGTGTTAGTCATCATCATAAAAACTTTATTTCGGCATCCAGTGCCATAAAAGTCGCATAGCGCCACAATAAATAATGGGTTCGAATTCATAAAATAGGTTAGGTTTAAATAAATAAGAAAAACAATAGTGCACGAAATGCAGTACAATAAAAAGAATATGGCAAAACACAGTTCCAAGATACAGTATTGGGACAAAGATAGACATATATAACTACAAAGACTTGGGGCTAGACTGTATTAGTCGATTTCCTTCTGGTGCGCCACATTCCCCCGAGAAATTTGGCAACTGCAAAGGCAATGGGCGGACGACTGTTAGTCAATCAGTGATCTGTAAACAGGTGTCCCTTCATGGCCTTTGCAATGCGGGGTCTCAAACCTGGCCTATTTTCTGAAGGGTACTACCGTCCTTTTGATTTGACCAGCATTTCATGTACCTTCAAATGGAAGTTATGTGGTGCTGAGCCACCAAAGCTGTTGCGGTATGCGACCAGGAATTGCCTACGCAATTTCAGTCTCTAAGGTCATTATGTGTTGTGGACATGTTTTATTCCCCCACCCCACACAAGAGATAAGAGTATCAGACATGTGACCTCACATTGATACTGCTAATGTAAATTATGACAAGCTGATCAGACTAAAGGCGCTACTGTTCCAAAAACAAGTTGCGTTGACATTGGCTAGAGAGACGTATTCTCTCCAGACAGCAAGATCATCAGCAGAGATACAATCCCTAATAAATACCAAGAATTTTAAATGCTTCGAGCACTACGGGGATTGTCCATTTTTTAAGGCTGTTGGGTCTGGATTTGTGTCCATCTTCCAGACTGTCTTCGGAGTCATTCTTTCGGCCATCCATTCACTCTTTTCCAGTGTGTTTGGAGGCTTTCCTATAACTTTGGCATTAATAGGCAGAATACTACTGCTATTGCTTCTGATTCACAGTGGTTGTGCCTTTCCAGCTGAGCGGAGTGATGGAGCCACTGCCACCATCCAACTGTGTCATGAACACATGGTTCAGTTCTCTAATGCTCCGTTGCTGGAAGAGTTGGAGCGTGACTGGTCACTGTCATTCCGACCAGTCCTATAGTGTGTGCAGCCAGTCTTTCGCTGTGTGTGTGGTGCCTCTTCGAACACTTGCCTACAGTGTGTCTTGCTGTTCTGCAAGTGCCTCCTTTGGACCAAGAACTGCTGATGTCCCCACTGAGGGTTTATTCACTGCCGTGCCCCTTGAGACTAAGGCAGATTCGCGAGGCCACTTATGAGCCGCCCTTGGTGAACGATCTGGCTCTTTTCGGTGCTGTGGAGAGTGCCACTCCTGCAGGTGGACCTGCACAAGAGACTGCCACGCACGACTCTTCCGTGGATCCATCTGCCTATCCTGACATCGATCTAACATCTGATGATGTGGCCTCTTTCCTGAGGTCCTTTCCATTCAATGGCTTCGAAGATGCTCTTCAAGATCATGACTACTGTTAAATAGATTTGATGATTGGCTTATTTTACCAAATTCAAAATTTGAATTAATTGCCCTTACTTTGGCCTGCTGTGCTTGTCATGGTCGACATTTTATCTCTTTGTATGTTTTTTACCTATTTTTTAAACATGTTTTTAGCTACAATGTTTTACCTATTTTTATTGATTTGAGCTTGTTTTAGTCCAGAGAATTTTAGCTTGGGTTCATTCGCCTTCGGTGACGTCCTTCTATGGCGTCATACTTGTTCCGGCAATGGGGAGAGTGTAGTGAATCCTATCTTGTTTTAATGGGAAGCAGGAGTTAGCTTAGCCTTCTGGCTTGCAGACCTGTGCCCCCATCACCCAGTGACTTTTACCCTACTTAGTTTGCTCTGTTTTAGCGCAATCATTTAATTATATCTTTCCAAGATGGCATTGTTTTTAGTTAGGACAATGTTTTAGTTTCCTGCTGTCAATGCCACTCTGCTAAGGCATCACTATCAGCGCCAGAAGATAGATAAGATGTAGGCATTCACATTAGGTACTTTCCCACTTTGGGCTTTTGAGGAATTGTTTATGTAATTGCCGCCCCAAGCATGTCTTGTTATCTATTGTTTAGGAACAAGCCTACATCAGGAGCCTGAGCAGATCTGTATAAATGCACCTCACATAGACTGATAGTCAGAGGGATTCCTACCAGATGCCATCGATGCTATCCATGCAGCACGTCGCCTTGACGCTGACCCATTCTTCGTGTCCCTACGAAGTCTGAGCTAGAGACCCCATTCAAAGGTAATGAGGGTTGGGGGGCTCTTCTTATAGACATGGCATTGGCGGATTAGGTTTAACACACCTAGCTCTCTTTAGGCTAGAGATTAGGTTCATCATGCTAGGGTATTATGACATATTTCAAATCTCATGTCATTTTATGTTATTGCAAGATGGTGGGGGTCTTTGTATTAATGACTCTTGTGTTCACAATTCTGTTTCTTGCATTATCCATTGTCCTTATCATTGCAGCCCATGCAACTTATCGTAGATTGCAGTTTTGTTAATAAAACCTATTGAAACTTCACTGCATCTTCTTCATTGCCTGTGTTTGATTGAGACATGTTGTTCATGTGAGAAAGGGGTCATCTCCGTTTAACCACAACACTCCCTGAGATGTCGCACTCTTGAGTCTATGCGTAAAGGCTGCCACAAATCACCTTTTTACTGTTTGAGTTTTTGGTGAGGTGCTGCTTGTGAGCCGGAAGGGTTGGGACGATAGTTGCAACTTGTTGTAATACTGGCATAGTCGCCTACAAACATAAGTACTGTCATCCTTAAACCAGCAGTCTTGCATAGAGCAAGAGTCAAACTACGACAAAACAAGAGCGGGGGTCCGCGCTTGTATGTTTTTTTAAATTCTGTCATGAATTTTCGACATTGTGGCAAATTTGTGGAATTTTTTTTTTTTAAGTGCTTCTTTGCCGTGGTGAGGTCCCTCTGGGACCCCAGCACCAAAGTTAAGGGATCAGGGTGTACCTACCCTGGCCCCTTTTCATTTTTCTCCCTGAAGCCGAGATGGCTGCCAACACTTCCTGGTTTAAAGTGTTGGCAGCCAATCAAAGGTCTGCAGCTCCATGCACGAGCTCTTATTATTTGTGAAGTCGTCGTGAAAGATCCTAAGCCCTAGATATACAAATGTATTTTCCCTTTACTATCTCAAAAACTGCTGAACGGATTTACACCAAATAACTGAAAGCATAATCTGCTTACCATAAAATACCTTTCTGCCAAATTTGGTGTAATTCCGTCCATCAGTTTGGGCTGTAGTTGGGTTCAAAACTCCTATGGGAGTTAACATAGGAAATACATGTTTTTTGACCATCCTGACCCTCCTTTTTCTCAGCCCCCGCTTGACGGATCACCCTGAAACTTCCCCTGTGCAACAAGAATCACCGGCATACTCTTTTTGGAAATTTTCATGAAGATTCGTCAAACGGTGCCAAAGATATATGCAAGTCAAAAAACTATTTTTCTATGGAAACATGGTCCTAAGTATAACTACCTAGTGGCTACAACATATATATATATATATATATATATATATATATATATATATATATATATATATATATATATGTTTAGAAAACAAAAAGAGCCAGGAGCTAGAGGAACAGAGGAAACAGGAGGTACCAATTGATAAAATGATTGACCGGGAATCCAGAGGAGGTACCACATTCCAGCATTAATCTTGCCCTGTTGGATTTGTTAGAGTTATAATTATTGTGGTTCTGATAGTGATTTTAACTTTTGACAATGGGTACCTCAAGTTGAAATTTGAATTGGTAAACCTGCCTGCTTGGAGAGGTGTACTCTGAGGCGCCATCAGACACACCAAATTAGAAATGTAACTTTCTGAGTATATTAACAGAGATCAATGGCGATTTGTTCCTTTGCTGAGTAGTGACTTTCACAGGTCGGTAGCTCACTTTAGTGTGATAGGAGGTAGAGCTTTTGTTCTGTAGAAATTATTTTTTGTATTTGAAGCAGGCAAATGGAGTAAAGATTAAAAAGAGAACCTTTGGAGTGTTGCTTCAGCACAGTGCTTACCTGACTTTAAAATTTGCAGCAAGACTCATTCATGGAGAAAGGAGCAGGATGTGGAAAGGCAGAGAAGATGGATGGAGGAGGTCATTGAAACAGTAGAATCATATCCTCTGCTAGAAAAGGAAGAAAAGGAAAGGGATAAATAAAACCCTGAGAAAGAACCAGATAGAGAAAGCTAGGAGGAAGAAGACATCATAGATGCACTTATTAGTCTTAGACTAAACCCATAGAATGGCACAAACACAGGTACGCCGAGTGCTATTGCACCAGTGCTGCCAAAGAACACAGGATCCTCAGTGGACTCCTGTGCACCCCCAAGTTATACAGAGGCACCTGTTCTGTTCTCTACTCAGACCCCTCTATCATTTACAATAAGTACCATACCCCTACCAAGCAACATTCCTACTCCCCTAGTTGAGACGTCTGCTAGTTTAGTTCAGAGACAGCCTGTCCCAAGTTTACCACAAGATTAAGCATAAAGCACAAGAAGCATGGCTAAGGTTCCTTAACAAGGAGGAAGTGTGATCAACAGGGATGTTATGGGTCTGACATCCAGCACACACTTGCCAGTTAACTCACCTGCTGCAGGTCAAATCTCCCCAAGGATAAACATCCTAGTTGAAGACGGAGTTTGAGGAGCTGGTGAAGTGAACTGAGGGAATGGATTACTTAAGGCACTATGGAGAAAATTAGTTGCTTTATATGTGCAAAGAAGCAGCAAGAGTGTCAAAAGAGGCCCATGCCAAGACAATGAAGGTGACAATAAATGTGGTGTTGATATAACGTAGGGGAAGAAGTTGTGAAGGTGTAATAGGATAAAAACAAGAGAGAAGGAATTGCGGATGTTGAAATTGAGAAGGATGATGAACGTGTGTAAAGGAATTGATTGAAAGCATTAGAGTGTGGAGTGAGACTGAGAAGCTCAGAGAACTGTGGTCCAAGACAGAAAGGGGTAAGTTGAAGCAAAGGGAAAAAAAGAAGATGAAGTGTAGTTGGGGAAGAGGTGAAGGAGTTTCCCTTTCAAGAGGTAGAAGGAGAGGTGTATTTACATGTCCCATGGTCTCGATCAGATCTTTTCCATTTTACCAATCGCCTTCCAAAACCTAGAGAAAATCCTGATAATTGGTACACCCTGATGGAGCAAATTGTGATGATCCATATTCATCGCGTTTCTCCTGCCCACATTTTTTATGACAGTTCATACGTCTAGGCACACATCTTCTGCCATCATTCTGAACCAAGGATTAAACCATTGAGAATGGAAAGCAGACACCATTCCATCCCTTTCCACATGTGTCTTACCATTGCAAATAGGAGGGAATCTGGGAGAACTGGTTTTCCTTCATTAGATACCAAAATATCACTGACATCCAGTGCTTTTCCTATCCTTTGCCACTTGGTATTTCCCATCTCAAGGGCAGCATGTTGCAATTCTTTCAACTCATTTAAGGTGTGTCTCTCCCTCTGTTTTACATGGTTCATCTAGGTGAAAGGTACAGGACTCAAAAGCGTAGTATTGGCCGACTTTCCGCATAGTGGTTTCCTCTGGTGGCAAAATCATTGCTGCTCTTATGTGCAGCACACTTCACCATGGTGATCTCCCTTGACAACTGAAAGACATTTAGCAGATTTGAAACATATGACCTATTGCAGATTGGGATCCCAACCAAAGTCAAAAATCTTCACTGCAACCATGATTGACCAAAATCGTGCACAACTTCAAACCCATACTGGATGTCAGTATAAATGGTAACACGCAAGCCTTATGAAGTAAAACATGCTCTAGTAAGGGATATCAATTCAGCAACTTGCGCAGAAGTTACATGGCATAAGATGCTTCCACTACCCCACTCAAAATACATACAGTATAAGTAGCCCTTGAGATACCACGTCTATCTCTCAGACATGACTCATCAAGAAAAAGGGTATGGTCAGATTCAGTAAGAGGGATATCTAGTATGTTAGGCCTTGGTTTTGTGTAAAACTCAGTTACACTGATGCATTCATGGTCAACGTCACTCTCATTATCTCCCTCTGGAGTTGATGTAAGGAAATGCCTCTGTTTGCATGAACACACCCACATTTTTCGACTGATACTGCTGATTTTTCAACTCTGAGAGTGCACCAGACTCAGTGCAAGTGTCCTAACCCCATACAAATTAAGATTTTGAACTGGATACACCCAATTGGCAAGTCCTAACTTACTTATAAGGCCCTAGTATATGGTACCCAGAGTACCCAGGGCACCTATGACCGGGGACCAACTCAATGATGAAGCATTGTTTGTGCCACACTTTGTCTGACCGTGTACAAAATGGCTCTGCAGACTGGAAGGGCAGTACTTGCATTGCCAGTTCAACTTTGCATTTAATCTATGGCAAAGCCACTGTATCCCTTGACAATATATGTAAGCCTCACCTAAGGAAGACCTATCGAGTACTAAGGCAGGGAGCAATATTTTGCAAAGTAAGACATATGTTTTACAATATGTCTTAGCAGAAACACTTCCAAATTGTAATTTTGCTGTAGGTAAAGTTGGGTGCCCCATTAGCTAATATAGGGTTACCGTGTGGCACCCCTAGCCGGCTAACTTTTGACTGGGACTACCAAACTGGGTCATGTGAGGTATGAAATTTATCGTGCCATTAAATATGACATGATGCCCAGGTCGAAAATATGCCACTATTAATGGTGGACAGCTTTTTTTAAAGTTTCCCCTCTGTCCCCAGCCTCACAAAGGCATGCACATTCAGACAGGTTTCTGACCACATGGAGAGATGTGTGAAATTATGACCAGGATTGGGAACAAAGAGCAGTGCCGCAGCAGCGAGGTGTCACCTCCAGTGCTCGGATGGCCACTTAGGGGATTAGCCCAGAGGCGAGCTTCGAAGGAAAGCTGCATTTGAAGGGCCGCCTGGCCCAGCATCCCTAAGCAGGATGCCTTTTGTTCCTGTAGACAGCATGGAGACAGTGCCAGGGGGGGGAAACTCGCCCCAAACCTGTTTGCCCTTATGTAGCCACACTTCTAGGGTGGGCCACCTTGCTCTTCACAACCAAAGAAGGGTCGTATCATCTTGAACGAGGCAAGAATGTAAAATTCTGATTAGCCAGATGCCACATATCACAGGAGCTTTGTCACTAGGTAGGAGGAGACCCGGTAACCCACTGGGTAGTAACCACGTGGTCCCCTCAGGGCACTTTCCTGGGATAAATATGGCACCCCTAGCACATTGACCCTCAGTACTTGACGCCAGAGGCAACTGCACCTGCTGCACTTTGGGCTAGTGGGCTAGAGGAGTTTGGACCCTGTTCTGTATGCCTGGCTTGGGGAAAATGTGATTTCCAGTCCGAGGCAGAGACTCCAAGGTTCAGTTGGTTGGCACCCCAGAACGGCACTGGGGACATTAAAGCTGGAAGAGCCAAAGTCACATCTCTGGTAGCCACCACAAAAGACTTGCCGCTACCAGATGTGGGGCATCCCAAAGGACAATTTGGAGACAGCCAAAAGGTGCACCCATGACTGCTGGGCTCATGAGTGTTGGTTCTGACTGCATTCAATACCCAAGACGACACCAGCCTCCACCAAGATTTGAACGAGGACCGCTGTGTTGCAAACACACAAGGACTGTATCAGCAGCCCTTGGCACCCTGCAAAGAAGTCTTTGTGGGAACCTGGGATCAGTGAACTGAGTCAGACCCACTTGCCTATGGACCGATGACTAGACCAAACTTCACCCCTATGGACCACACCACCGCACCAAGAGCATCCTTGAGCATCTTTAAGCCTGCATCCCTTAGCATCAGGACCACTCCATTGTCGTCTATGATTGTCATTTTGTAAAGGTTGGATCTTGCTTTAAAAAATGCTCCAGTGGCTAGGTAACTGTTCAAAGTATCAATTCTGGCCCCCTAGACCTCTGTGCTACCGGACTTGGTTTCCCAACTGAGGCCGGAATTGTAGAACTATCTGTTTCACACTTTTTAAAAGCTATGTATTGCTTCTGAAATCTGTATGTCCAGGACCCTCAGTGGATTTTAATGATAATTAAGGTCTCTAAAAATCCATAAAAATAAGCTCCATTTTTATAAATTGATGTCTTGTTTCTTTCGTCATGTGACTCTCCCATTTTGTTGTTTTGTGCTGTGAAATGATTTACACATTGCCCTTTGCTAAACCTTATTTTGTGAACCACTCCGCTTCTGGGAGATTTGTAATAGCATCATGGCAGGTTTCAGTACCACAGAATAGGATGGAATGACAATTTGAATAATTTTGGGAGGTGGTGAACAATTCTCAACCTTTTATTTGACTTCTGTAAAGCCATAATTGAGGAGTTGTGAGTGCTTCCGATAACTTCTTTCAATATCTCTTGCTCTATCATGTTGTCAGTGACAGGGGTAATCCCTTCCATGGCCTCTGGATCATCTTGTATTGGTGAGTGTGAGGGAAAATGGCATTTGGATGGAGAGTAATCTTGAGGGGCTTGTCATGCTTGATCAATCAGTTTCCTTTCCAGTAAAATCCCAAACCTCTCCCTTGACTGTCTCCTTCAAATCTATTGGCAAGCCCTCAGAAGTAACGTCCAGGCTCTGATGACAGTGACTTGAACTCAGTGTCAGCCACTTGAGTTTCAATTTCCACTCCATCCTGCGCACAATATATGATGCAGAGAAGATCTTTTCCCAAAATGTTTACAGGACTGGAATCTCAGATTAAACATTGGTGTTGCTCACTAACGTCTCTTATTTTCACTGGGGCTGTAACTTGATTAGTACCCTGCTGATTTGTGATACCTACAACTTAGGCTTCTTTTCCCGAGAGGGATAGGTTGGGGATCAACAGTTTGAACAGTTGAACAGGTTGCCCCTGTGTCTATTAGGAAAGATACAGGATGTCTGTTAACCTGTCCATCCACATGTGGTCCACTCTGATCCACTTCTAGGACTGCACAAAGTGCACACTGCTCCTGCTCCCTCAGGCAACATCATTGGTCCTGACCTATGGAAGTTTTGAAAATCATTGGAACTATATTTTTTGCAGCACCATCAGATTTTGATGAACTCTATTATTTAACTGCGGTGTTGGGATACATCCCTGCATTGGATTGAAGTTGTTGGGCAATACTCCAGCTTTTGAAACTTTCTGAACAGCCACAGGGGCTTAGGTACTAGAGGAAACTCTCCCTGGTCTGTCAAAGTCACCCATTGGGATTCTGTCATGATTCGGTCCGAATTGTACCTACACTCCCATTTTCAATGCCCTACCATTATACAAATGTGACACTGCGCCACCTTCTTTAGGTCACTTATATTAGTCCCTACCACATTTCCCTGACCTTTTCCTATTACGGATATATTTTCACTATAGTTCGGGGAAAGTCCATGCATTACCATTCTGAAATTAGGGTCTAATTTGGGGACTTGGGAAGGGAGCTGAAGTCACTTCATCCCTGCATTCTGAGCCAGCTGGGTCTGAGCAATCATGAACTTCCCCTTTAGGCCCTTTCGTTTGGCCTTTGAAGTCTCACTGCAATATTTAGCATACTGTGTGACCTCGTCAACCCATTTGCACTGCCAACAGAGGACGCCTTGTATAATTGTGTTGTTCATTTGTGGCCTAAGTCCATATACAAAAGAGGCAAGAAATCCTTCCATGTATTTGCCTAAAGGATATTTTATCCCACTGTGCTCCCTATATACCTGCTCCTAAAATAATCATACACTGATTCATTGGGCTCCTGAGAGGTTTAATAGATTTTTGGCCAATTTTTCTTTGGGGAATCTCTTACAGTCATAGCTGTACGTACAGTTAAGCTGATACATTGCTAACAAAGCCAGGGACACTAAGAACTGTTTTGATCTGCTACAAGGAAATTGCTCTGAGAACATTTTCTGCCTACACAAGTAAAACTAAACAAGTTTTTATTTAGAAATGAAATCAACAAGTCATCACGTGATATAATGAGATGCTGAGGCAAAACTGAGGACAGTATGAACTCAGGCTAATGTTAGCATAAGCTTACAACATAATGTTAGCATAAGTTAAACTCAGAGTGTTCTCTTTTACTAACAGAACATCGACGCTCACACTCCCTTGAACCATGCTCTATCATTTTTCTCAGGTTGCTGTTTCCTTCTACTATGTGTTCCTTTGTCTCTTCCAGCTAGTCATAGCCTTCGCCAAATAGTACCTATGTTGTAGCCCAAGCCAGAAGCAAAGGGTTTTTAATGAAGGAGAGGGCTTTAATGTCAGGTATAGCCCAATGCAAAGGGACTATAATACTATTAGAACATTCCAAACGGGGCGGGGTGAACTCAAGGGATGAATGACAAATGTTGGAATGTTGATCCAGCAGGTCCATACCAGCCGTTTTGGACCAATCACTTGAATGTCTTCAACGAGGCCATCCAATGCAGAGGGGAAAACAAACCGTTATCTCAAACAATCAGGATTATTCTAGAACGTTTGTTTGATGATATCAGCTGGGGTTTTGCGATCTATTGCAATATTATTCACAGCCCCTTGAAGGCAGCTCCAAACATTTCAGTGTGCTAATATGTATCCACTACATCTTGCCATAACCTTCTAGACTTTTCCAGACAATACCTGAGTGCAGGCAAGGCCGTTTACGAGGGCGCTTAATGGCTCGTATAGTCCAACACAGAAGGGCTATAATGCTTTTAGAACGGTCCATTCACCGAGGATGACAGGAAACAGAAACAAACAATGTATTGTTGCCGGAGGCCCACACCAGCCATTATTGGCCACTTGCCATACTACTGACTTGAAATCAGCCCTGAACATGTTCTAAAGGTACTTACCCGTGTGCTAACCATACGGTGTCATCAGCATAAACAGGTGTCACAAAAAGGGTCTTGTCAGACAGGATGGAGCTCGTTACTGAGTGGTATTAATTAATGCTATTTTAATCGGTTATCTTATCAGATGTAAGGCATTAACGGCATTCCGTGCACTGGCAGGACTTTAATTAATAAGAAAATGTGCGTGATCCGCCACCTTATCCAAATTTGGCACTTCTCCACCCCTCGATCATGATGCCTTAGTGTGCCTGTCTCGTTATTTCCAGAGAAAGAGGTATGTATCTTTTCTGCGCGTCTCCTTCCATGTGTTTACTGTGACGGTTATTGGCGAGAATCAAGGGGGATGTAAAATATTCATGGGCTGCATCCTCGGGAGAGCCAGCTCTTTTAATGAGGCACATCAGCATCCACAAGCATTTGGGTTAGACAGGAAAGAGCGGCACTGAGCCCCAGGGTTACCCACCCGTCTACCTGCTCTGACTGCTGATGGCCAGACCTTGTCCTGCCAGTGCTAGGCACTGTGGCTTCAAGGCAACCCGGCATGACGTATAGTAGGTCACCAAGACACCTTTGTTTCCAGACCTTAGATCACAGGCATGGTGGTCTGCAGAGGGATCATGAGATGGCGAATACGCTATGGTGTCTCAGATCAGAGGCGTGGTGCTCTGCAGAGGGATCATGAAATGGCCAATAGGCTATGGTGTCTCAGATCAGAGGCGTGGTCTGCAGAGGGATCATGAGATCGTCCAAAAGGCCATGGTGTCTCAGATGAGAGGCGTGGTGGTCTGCAGAGGGATCATGAGATTGGCCAAAAGGCCATTGCCCTGAAAAGCAACTGGGAAGAAGTGTCAGTCCTCTATCTTTCATCTCTGTGTTATTGTCCAATAGAAGCTGTCTGGTCAGGCACAATTACCATATTTTATGGCCCATCACTGGAGTGTATCAATGAGAGGCCTTAGTGGTTTGAGAGTGGAAGCAAGAACAATGAGGAACAGGCGGTGGTGAAGCAACACTTCCTACTACCCCTTCTGTAATGTATTATGATTATATTACCTACATCACATTACTCAAATTGTTGCTTCCTGATCCCGAATTTTACCCTGGAGGAGGCTCCGCCTCCCGGACAAATATATTTCAATGGCAAAAAATACACCAAATGAACTTAAACACCTCACCGCCTGGCTGCAGTGTGTGATCCTTAAAAGGTGCTGCACCCATCATTACTCCTGTTTTTGTTCTGTCTCTTTCTCAAGAGACATTTTCTTTAGTTTTCCCGGCCCAGTGTGATCCCTCCTGCTTTGAGAAGTTCGAGAACTAGTTGTAGTTTCTTACGTACTCATCTTCAGCCTTTGCCGGTTGCATGGGAGAAGGTGAGGAGATGCTGGCACCCCTCTATAATGTGCCTCCCTTTCTGGCCCGACAGGGGGCAGGAGTGTTTTCTTCCTGGAGGTTGGTGCCCACGCAGGGAACGAGTGTGGAGACATTTTAAAGCATGGACAGAGAGGGCAATTGCCCACGGCCCCCGCAATCCACGTGGCACCATGGGAAAGTGAACGTTCTCTCTAGTAGACCTCTGTCTACTCTATTTCTCTATCTAACACACTCTTCCTCTCTGCTTACCTCTCTCTCCCTCTCTACTCACTGTCTTTGTAAGGATTTTTTGTGTCCTAAGTACCACATTTTTCAACTGTTTTGTATGACCCTGTTAAAGTTTAATATATAATTTACTACTGTTTGCATCATGAGTACTTGAGTTAGCAGGAAACAAGAAATACATTTCTACTGTATTCCCCATAATGGCTTCTTCTGATGTGTCCCGCGTCCTGATGATGACACTTAGTATGCCAGTTGACTCATACTGGGAGCATGAGTTGCAAAGTGACAGTGCATGTAAGACTTTCCTTGCGGATAGAGTCCAGAGGGGGTGGGTCTTTTGACCTGCCATCCAAACCTTTGCCTAGCTGATCTATTTCTAAGTCTTCTCCCTTGAGTGTAATGCAGTGGGGAGTCTTGCCATCCTTCACCTAAGGCGAGATAGCTAGGAAAGTTCTGGGAGTGTGAAGGATCTGATTGTATGTAGTTCTCAGCCGAGCCTAGAGCTGGCTTTTTAACATACTGGACTAATATTTTACACTGCATTGTATACTGACGGCTGTTGGCATATGGCCTGTATTCCAAGCTCGTCCTGAAGCCAAGCTGCCCCATGGGAAAAACACATGGAGAGGCAATGCAATTCCCCGGAGCCACACATACTCGTCAGACCGCAGCTGTCTGACCAGTTCAGAAGAGTAATCAATCTTTAGGCAAAAAAAACATGATTGGGACACACCTGCTGGACAGGGATGCCTGAGAGACGTTGAAGGGCTGCCAGAGAGACATGAATGCAAAGAGTACAAGGAGTGGCAATGCCAATAGGTTTGTCTATGAGAGCTATTGGTTTTGGAAATGTTCTTGTGGCCATGCAGTGTAGTAGCGAAGATGCTTTGGAGTGTGACTAAAACTAATTTAAAAAAAGTTCTATGACGCAGCTAGGGCTAATGTGTTTTCTTTTAAGTGCATTGAAGGTGGCCGGGTGTGTCATTGTCCCTTTTTTATTTTTAGCCACGCTGCACAGCAAACACACTGCTGTATAACATGGCTAGAAGTCATTGCCGGAGTTGGCAAAAGTCATGCTGTACAGCATGAAGGAAAGGAAGTGGCAGAGCCAATAGTCTCAAAGATGGGGCCTATTGGCTTTGCCAATGCATGTTAGGTATCGCCCTCACTCCAACCACTTATACCCCACTCACTCAGCTTCTTGCTCACACTCATTCTCCCTACATTATCTCTTTCCATCTCTTGGCCAGTCCTCTTATAGTCAGTCCTCTCAAACACACTGTGCTCACCTCAGACACGCTCTTCACTTCTTCTGGAACTCATTCTCCTCTCACGCTCTCATTCCTCTCAATCCCCTTTCTCCCTCACTCCTCTCACACTCCTCTCTTGGTACTTATCAGTTGCTCGTTAGTTTGTTCTTCTGTTAAGGCTGTTCACTAACTTCTGCTTCTGTTATTTGCCCCTTGACTGGAGAAAGGACTCCGTACCTGTGTCTGGGCAGAATGTGCCATTGCCAGCTTGGGGGACGTGCAGGTACGTGGGCCCATCCAGGGTGGCTTGGCAATGAGTCATTGCCTCACCCACTCCTGGTCCCCGCTAGCACATCTCCTGCTGCACCCTGCCTGCATGTCCACCTCTAGCCACGACTCTAGGGGAGCAAAGAGAAATAGGGAGATAAACAGGGCACTCATGCAGGGTATTGTACTGGGTGAGGGATGGGGTACTGGTAGAGGATCACCTGATTCATATATCTGGGCACAGCAGAGGCTAGGTATCTTGCATAAATAAGCATTGGCAAAGCTAGTACGTCTGGCACTGGCTGCCAGTACTTTGGAATTGTCAAAGTAATGTAATGGGAATAGCCCAGTATTAGTCCAATACATATTTCGTAAAATCCAGGTTTCAAGTTGCACAGTTATGAGCTCGATAACAATATTCAAGTTAGAATAGCACAGCACGAGCAACAAGTGTCCCTTATGCCCCCGTGGTGGGGGTTTTTAGCACCAAGAAGCCCTTGAGGTTAAACAAACTCTGTATGAGTTCAATATATACAGCTACATATACACGAGTACCATTGAGTTGGGTAACAATAAAATAATCATTTTTCATTGCCAAGGTGTCAAAAGGGGTGAACATTTGCTTATCCCAGTGTCCTTACACAAACTGATGGCGCCTCCCCCCCTGTGTTAAGGGGCCCTTTATTCTTCCATATCGCAGAGAACTTTGCAGACCAGGGACTGAATGAGAGCCCCATGAAGGGTGCGGAGCTCCCTGCTCTACAGGGGCCTGCCTAACACCCCTGGATTAATCCCTCCTTGTGAATTCAGTGTCAGGTGCTGTGTGTTGGCATGGAGGATGCTATCTCCTGGTTGTCTGGCTTGGTGTGTAGGGAAGAGCCATAGGATAACTCCATGGAAACACAAAGGCCCATATTCATGTTTTCTCTTTCTCCCTTCTCACCCCTTCTCTCTTTCATTCACTTGCTCACCCTTGCTCTCCCTCCCTCTCTCCTACAGTTTCACCCTCCCTGCTTTCCTCACGCTCTTTCTCTCTGTCTCTTTTTCCCGCTCCTGTTACTTCCATTGATTTGGAGAACTAGGTGCAGACTGGTGGTGAGCTTGTGGCAAAGAGTGCCTGCCAGGAATGATTAATGAGAACAAATGAAACACCAAGAGACAGGTGTGCAGTTAAGTATGTGAACTACATAAATGCGAAAATATTTTTTCCCACGGACCACTGCCTGCTCTGAAAAAATTAAAAGAAAACTTTTCATTTTTGATTTTGAAATGCATCTCGTTTTCCTTTAAGGAAAACGGGCTGCATTTTTTTTTTTAAACTGCTTTATTTAAAAGCAGTCACAGACATGGTGATCTGCTGTATCCAGCAGGCCACCATCCCTGTGAGGGCGGCCATTCCCAATGGTGTCGCAAATTGCGACCTACCCCATAAATATTCATGAGGTAGGTCATTTGCGACCCCTTTGGGAATCGCAAACAGTGTCATTAACCCTGTTGTACTTCAGGTTTTGAGACTCGCAAATTGTGAGTCGCTCTGACTTGCAATTTGCGAGTCGCAAAACCTGATTTTTGTACATGTGGCCCTAGGTCTCTGATTTCTGAATAATCATTGACTTGTGATGCACCCAGTCGCCGATTCCAAAGAAAAGACGTCAGAACATGTTTATTTTTTTAACTCCTTATACAGAGAAAAGCTGGATTATTTCTGTATGTTTCTACACATTCTGAGCTGCTGCAGCTGTTTTTTTAAAAACTTAACTTGTTTTGAACTGTTTCTAATATCTGTTTGCTATAAATATCTAACAGGTTTTTGATGCGCTTAATTATGCACTAAAGGAATTATTTTTATTCTTCATATTTGCAAACATGCTCGCTCTTTCATATGGAAGAGCTGTGCACCAAGGTTTTAAGCGGGAGGTAGTAAAGGTGATGGTGTGGCCATGTATTATATTGAGAGGATCAACGTGGGTGCCCCATTGACAAGTGCGCAGTGGTGACCTCTGGATTTGTGTATTTAGATGCAAAGTAATTGTGAGACACAGAATAATTGTGATTCAGGCACCCAGATTAAGTCTGGATTGGTGTATACTGTTTTCTTTGGTCCTGATGAAGACCCAGCAAAAGTCACAGTAAGTGGAGTTGAAACGTCGACTTTTCTTGGTCAAACAATCCTTGCTCTTTTGGACACTAGGAACATTTGAACAGTTTGTTAATTATTTCAATGGAGTTTCGTGGCAGAAGACGACCTCTCCTATTTTGCCAACATTGTATATGTTTGTTGTGTTTCATAAATCTTGTGCTATTTGTCGTGGCACTTTTTTTGCACTTCTCACTGCATCATCACTTGGAGCACCGATTTGCTTTGTTTTGTTCTGATGGATCAGCCCAGTCATAGCCTTCAAATAGGAGGGTTGATCAATTATGCAAGCATATGAATAAAATAATGCATGTTCTCATGAATACAGAATTCTACATGTGTCTTCTTGATACATTTTTTTAAAGCTATTTTGTTGTGTGTCTCATCACCGTATTATGTTTGTTTACGTTTTTTCTCCTGGTAGAACAACTGTTTACGCCTGGATTTTATTACCCTTGTTCTTTGATTATACGTGTATTATATGTGATAAAGTACCCCCCGGTGTACATGATAAGGCTATTGCAAGTCACCTCGGAGTTCCATAACCTTATAAAGGAACTCAGCCTTTGGCCTCGTTCCTCTATATGGAACTCCTCAGTGACTCCTTACAATATAGGACAAGGGTACTTTATCCCTTTTATTGCATGTGTACTGTCAGACGTTACTAGTTGTTAAATGCCCTTTTTCCACCCTCTTCTTCTAGCTACGGCTCATAGTGGTGCTATTAAGGTGAGAAATGTAATGCATAATCATTTTTAAGGACATAAATAGTGACAAGATGGCAAGTTTCTATTTAAAAAAGAACGATTTGCGACTCAATAATGCTCAATAAAAAAGCGTGTCATGCAGAAATACAGTATGTATTTTATTTGGAATTACCCTCCTTGGTAAAAAAATAGCATTACAAAAACAGGGTAGCATTGGACAAGATACTGATACCTAGTTGTATAAGGGCAAGGCAGGTCTTTTGGTGTGTTATGGGAGAAGTAAAGAGTTTAGCGGACATAGGCGCGAGAACGGTTTACGTTAAGGGAAGGGGCATGGCCTTTCGCGTCGAAAAAAAAGAAATTACACCAGGAAATGAAGAAAAATAACATTCGATTAAAAAAAAAATAAGATCCCGAAATTAATTACCTCACGATTGGCCAACGAATGTTAACAATTAGTAACGCCTGACAGTACACATGCAATAAAAGGGATATTAAAATCAGAGTGACGATTCGGAAATTAACACACGCAACCGTGTTCGCGTGACTTCTTTATAAAGAGCACCCTGTCAATGCTGAGGAGTGACGTTGCAGCAGCCCGCCCCAGTCTCCCCCTTCACACAGCCACTGGACACATCCCCAGCCGTGTCTGATGCCATGGTCAGCGCGGATCTGTGGTACTGCTTTCATTAATAAATCATTAAAGGCAGACAGCCCATCTAATATTCACCGCGTCAGCCTCGCTCCCACAGCGCGCTGAAATATTCTGATTGAAGCGCTCGGCGAGTAGGGGAACATGTGCGAAATGCATCTCGCTGCGTGAGCTCCGATGGGGTCCTGGATTCCTTCAGTCAAAAATAATAAATAAAGGACGGGAGAGGTGTAATAATTCAGCGGCGGAAACTAGACTATAGGCAAACAGGGATTTCGCACAGACAGAATCTGTCTGCAGAAATGAGAACGTCGAATCATAATCAATTAACCTGGAGAAGAACGCATCGTTATGTTTATTTTGCTTATATTGGGCACACTGCAAAACCTAATTGCCTCTAGGCGCACAAGAGACGAAATATATAATATATCCTTTTACTTGCCTATATCTTTGGCAGAGTTTTGACAAATCGTCATGAAATTTTCCCAAAAAAGTGTTGCAGTGATTTTTGTTGCGTAGGGAAAGTTTTGTAGTGATCCCTGAAGTGGAGGCTGAGAAAAAGGGGGGTAAAAAAAGTTGTGTTTCCCATGTTAATTCCTATACTACCTTTAGACATGCCGACAGCCCAAATCACTGGACGGAATTACACTAAATTTGGAAGAAAGCCGGCTTTAAGTACGCAGATTGATCTTTTGCTTATTTGGTGTAAATCTGTTCAGTAGTTTAGGAGATATTTAAGGGCAAATAAATGTGTATGTGTCTGGCCGCAAGTAATTAGTGTAATTTGCAAATTTTCAAAAATACACATGCGAAAAAGAAGCGTTGCAATTGGCTGACCGCTCGCTACCTTACGAGAAAGTCGTGACCGACATCTTATTTGAGCACCCCCACTCAGACACTCATGCACACACTCATACCCACTCATAGACTCACACACCCACTTTCAGACCTACTCAGAACCTCAGGCACCCACTCACACATCCACGGCCAAGACACAACCTGTGGCCAACCTGCGCTGCTCACAGCTAAAGGCCATACATGGCATGGGGTTGGGTGTTTATAAGGGCGTGGCTGTAAGGCTTGGTTGCAAGTTGCAATAACGTATAGTAATTAAAATTACTTTACGTAAAAAAAAAGCATAGAAATTCACTGAAAAAAACAACGGTTACAGGGACGTTATAGTTAGGTTCTGAATTTACTCGTACAAAACCATAGACACTCAGCAGGTATAGTTAGAGTTCATTCAAGTAACTGTAACTCATGCGCTAAGATAACTATAACTCGCGCCTTCACCATGCACAGCTAATTACTCCACATATTATGTAATTGATGATATTTTGGATGCCATTTTTAGATCACTACAATGTTTGCAATAATATTATTGATAAGAAAACTGCATGGCAAGGGCGAGAGTTATAGTTACCTTAGCGTGGTGTATTGGAGGAAGGGACTACTCAAAAACACTCATAGCTACCCAATGGAGGATAAACAGTGGTAGTGATTAAAAAAGTCCACTGGCTGACCCCCGCCAACAGGCATTAAGACTAAGACATGTTGCACTGAAAATAGTTACGCCCTGTTTATGAAAAAAAAAGCCACAGTCACTGCACAAAATTACATTAAAGGGACATTCCAAGCACTACATCTGCTTTCCCTATCTGGTAAGTGACATAAGCATTATCCATGACAGACTGTGATTAGTTTAGCCAACTAATGAGGAACATGTGGATCTAGACCTACAGCACCTCAAAACCAGTGATCCAAAGAAAGTGATGCTGGATTATTCCACTGAATAACGAACAGAAGCAAAGGATGTCAAACCAGCACCACAGATTATGTCTGGACTAAATATCTGAAGATATCAATTCAGAAACGGAACTAATGCTATGCAATTCAGCCAAATACACAGGTAGGTGGAAATGTCTGAATTTATTTGAAATACTGGTATTTACTCTGGGCACCCTCTATACCACTGCTTTTTTTGTGAGACACTCTAAGTGTGAACATAGCACCCAAAAGCGCGTCTCGTAACTTAGTGTGATATACAATATGTACAAGTTCCACTTTACTGATGAAACCCAACAAGAGTAAGCAAAAATCTATGAACTGGAACACACTCCTCAGTGATTATTTGTGAATTAAATACATTTAGGCATTCCATGCTTCTACTCTACGTTTTGGTCAATGAAACACCCTAATTGCGAACTGAGATGGGAATGACTGGACTTGTGGCTCAGACCTCATTGTGCCATAGGATGCAGACAACACCTCATTGTGCCATAGGATGCAGACACCACCCCAGTGACGAGGCCCTACAAGGTAAAACCATGTCTGCGGCTTCTTGTCTTTGTCTTGCAGTTTGGCATGCCTGTCCCTTCTTGAGAGGATCCAAGTCTAATTTGCATGTGATTGATCTATGTCTGTATTGGTACAGAGAACAAACAAGCAACAGCAATGCCAACAGCTCTGGCATATGAATGGAAGTGCTTTTTGTGTCAATGATGGGCTTAGGCACTCAACAAGTCATCATATACACACTCTTTTACTCATCTTTCCACTCATGCATCCATTCATCCATCCACTGACTCACTCTTGCATTCACCCTCTGACACAACCGCAATGAAATATACACAAACTCAACAACATATGTAAGATAAATTAAAAGAATACAAGACAAAACAGAAAACATGTTGAGGCTAAACATGACGGGCATATGCTTGTAAAAACAAAACTAAACATAGTAGCAGGTGTCTGTCCTGTACAGGTACTGGAAATAGTCTTACAGTTGTTGTAAAGTTCCAGTATGGCCGTCATGTTCAGAAGCAACGTGTTGGCCAAACTGGAATTGTAAAACAATGATACGCTATGGAAATAGCATTTCAGAATGGTCTCCTGATTAAGAGGAAGTGGCCATGTGGGATACAGTACACCGAAGATTAAATGAGCTACAAACTATTGCCCCATTAGCACTGTCTGCAGAGCAGTAGAATCCTGTTAAGAAACCTTAAAATAAAACGAGAAGCAAAATAAATTAAAGCAGAACTATACAAGGAGAAAATGGAAACTAAAGCACTGGCCAACCAGCCTTGACACTGAAGGGCACTCATTTAAAGGAGGATGATCAGATGAGTTCAGAAAACGTATCATTCACAGGGCAAGCCAGCCAATGACTTATGTGGACTGAACCAGTACTTCATGCAGTACAATGCCATGAATGAAAGCAGAGTGCATGTGAAACTCAAACAGACCAATGGCACTAGAGGCTGACCGTTAGGCCCTGTATGTATCTATATTGATTTGTGTATGTGTGTGTGTATATGCATATATATATATGTATGTATATAAATATATATGTATATATATGTATATATATGTGTGTGTGTATACATATAGATGCATGAATTTTATGCTTTTTAATTACAAGATCCTGAGAAACAGTTAAGAGATTCTAGCAAGAATTAATATAGTGCAATTCTTCTCCTCCTAGGGTTAGTCAGAGGTGGTAACCAACTCCAAAATCCGTCTCTACAAAAGTAATCTGTGAGATTTCATGCAACAAAATATCTAACAGTAGGTTTTAATATAGATAAATAATATACCATCCTTAATAGGTAAGGCCGACGTGTTTATTTTTAACTTTTCACAATAAACAGATCAAACTTGTGGAATCGGAAACATTTTTTTCCTAGCAAACCATTCAAGCTTTTACCTGTTACCACCTACCAACAGCGGCCTTCTGTACTGAGCTTAAGATTTCACACAAGGCAATCATTACACCTACATTCATAAAATTCCATAATATACAAAAATTACAGCAATATACTATCTCTCCTAAGAAGGCATAAAAATTATTCTGACAGTGGAATCCTTCTATACCTATGGTTTGTCAGAGGGGATAAGTGGCACCGAAACCCTTGCCAACTTTGATAATCTATGAGATTTCATGTAAGACAATACCTATCTGTAACTTTTAATGCAGAGCAATACTATCTACCTGTGAATACCTGTTGGCTTTCCCCTATGCTTTTCACAAATAATATGTCAGGTTTATTGCCTTTGTCATAATCTTTCACTACTAACACTCAGGCCCTTAACCTTTATCATTGGCTTGTCACTATAACCAACTCAGGCCTACCGTGTTGGTTGTAAGCATTCCCACAGACGTACAATAGTAAAATTACAAATATGTGCAGTATAAAGCTTTCAAAACAATATGAAATACCTACTAATAGAGCCTAACGCAGACTACAATAGTGCAAATTGTCTAGCAGAATGGTTTGTTCAGATAGGGTACCAACACTAAAAACTTGCTTATTACTGTACTCATCACAATTTCATGTAACAAAATACCTGTCTACAGGCTTTAGCACAGTGTAATAACAATCCACTCTCTAACCCCTATTGCCTTTGACACATGGTTTTCACAATAAGTAAGGGAGGCCTACTTGTTTTGTCATAGCATTTCATTCCAAACTTATCACAACTAAGGAATCTGGCATAACTTTTCCTAGTAATCCAGTAAGGCCTCTAACTTTTACCAATGGCTTGAAACTATATACAACACAGACCTACCGAAGGGTGCATAGAATGGCAACCATCAGGCAATTTCTAAAATTACAAATATGTACGACTTAGATTTGGCAAAACAATATACAGCTCCTCTCAACAGGGCTAACAAGAATCATTACAGTGAAATTCTACTCCCGGAGTTTGTCAGAGTGGGTCACCAACACCCCTTGCCTACTATGGTGATCTGTGAGATTAAATGTAAATATCCTTCTATGGCCGGAAACATAATGTGAGAAGAATCCACTGCTATAGACCTAGTGGCTTTACCGTGTGTTTTTCACAATAAATAAGACAGGCCTATTGCCCTTGTAATAACTTTTCATTATTAAACAGGCCAGACCTATGGCATCTGGCATTACATTTCCCCAGCACATTATTAAGCTCATAGCTGTTATCTCTGGCTTGTCACCATAGCCGGCTCAGGTCCACTGCACTGATCATAAGCTTTCCCATAAGGCAATCATAAGGCATACAGTCACAACATTTAAAATGTACTCAATATTATAGTTGACAAAGCCAAGTACTATCGCTCTAAGAGGGCTTGGCAAAGATTCTCACAGTGCAAAGTTTCTACCATATGGCTGATTAGAGGGGGCAATCAACACCAAAGCTCTTACCTACTAAGGTCGCCTGTGAAATTCCATCTAACCAAAAAAATGCTATTTGGTGTGTTCACCTGAGAACTACGATGTGATTATAGCATAATATGTTAACCACAGGAGTTTGTATGGTGCAGGTTGTATATAGCATGTTCTGTATAATGGTTCAATGGGTGGGATGGGGAAGGTACTAACTATGGTAGACTTTCAGACATTCTTTTTGCTATGTTTCAGTTTTATTTTGTTTGTGTTTCTTTTGCTTTCTGCTAAAATGCTATAACATTTATACTAAAACAATCTGTAGGCTTTAATTCACAGTATTAACAATCAAACTTTTTAATGCATTTTGACGGTAACATATGCTTTCCACAATCAATATGTCAGGCCTACTACCTTTACCCTAATTTTTCATAAAAACTATCACAGCAATAGCCTTTATCATTGGCTTCTCACCATAACCAACTCAATCCTGATGTAATGAGTGTAAGCTTTCAACACGACAACTATCTGGCATGCAGTCACAAAAGTACAAATGTATACAAACCTGTAGTTTGCAAAGCAAAATACTATTTTTCCCAAGACAGCCTAACAAGGGTTATTGCACTGCATATCTTCTATGCCCACAGGGGGATAACCAACACAAAAACGCTTGCCTACTACAATAATCTGTCAAATGTAATGTAACAAAATACCTACCAGCATGTTTTAGCACAGTGTAATAACCCATTCTTAAAAGTCTATTGTCTTTTACGCCTGATTTTCACAATAGGTAGGCCAGGCCAACTGGCATTGTCATAACATTTCACAACAAACAGATTAAACCTGGCATGTCTTTTCCCAATGAAGCCTTTACCCTGTAACATTAACTCTACACCTTGCCCAAAACTGGCATTTTCAAGCGCACATAAACTGACAACCATCATGCATACAGCTATAAAATTACAAATAGGTTGAGAAATACAGCTTGCTAAACAAAATACAACTCCTCTAAACAGGCCTAATAAGGATCATCATATTAAAAACTCCTAGGGTTTGTTAGAGTGGGCAGCCAACATCAAAACCCTTACCTACTACGGTAATCGGAGAGTTTGTATAACAAAAACTGTTTATAGCCTCTGTTAGAAATGGGGTCTCTAGTTGGCAGTCGGTTTGCACCCTGTCCAAGTAGGGACCCTCACTCTAGTCAGGATAAGGGAGATACCCTCTCAGATAACCCCTGCTCACCCCCTTGGTAGCTTGGCACAAGCAGTCCGGTTTATCTCAGAAGCAATGTGTAAAGCATTTGCACATAACACACAGTAATAATTGAAAACACTACAAACGGAGACACCACATCAGTTCTAGACAAATAGCCAATATTTATCTATATAAAACAAGACCAAATACGATAAAAATCCAACATACAGTGATAAAAATATGAATTCTGCAAAATTTACTCAAAAATACAGTTCCTTGAAGTCGATAGCTCCACCTGGGGCTATCATGACGTCGTGATCAACAAAACCAACCGTTCAGGCCGGCCGCAGCGTTGCTGCCCAGCTACGGTGTCGGGCAGACCCGCAAACAGTACCTTGGATTTACAGGGGATCGTGATCCTCGCTCTGAGCTCCTGAGAGCGGTGTCGCTGATGTTGCAGTGTTGGTTCCGGAGTCAGTGCAGGAGTCGTCGGGCCCTTGAGGTCACACACCTAGCGGATCGAACTCCGGGCTGATGAAGTCAGGTGCGCCGGCGTGGATGTCGTCGGGGCTGCAGTGCGAAGCGGGACGATGCGACGTGCGGTGCCCACAGGTCACGATGCAGGCAGTGGCTCGGTGACGGTGTCCAGCGGCATCGGTGAGACCACGGCTGAAGTGTGAAGAGGGGCGGTGCGACGTGCAGTGTCCACAGGTCACCGTGCAGGCAGCCGTGTCGGCGTTGCTGAAGCGCTGTTGTCTGTAGACCCAAGCCAGCGGTGCAGGATGGGACGGTGCTTCGTGACCCTCACGAGCGGTGTCCACAGGCAGGATGCCTCGTGACAACACTGGAGTCGATGGTGCTGGCGCCGGTGTCAGCAGGAGCGTCGTCGTTGGGGATGCCCAGGATGCGGTGTGAGCAGGCAATGCCAGAGTGCGGGCCCACAGGTCGCGGTGCGAGCAGCGGCTCGTTGAAGTCATCCGATGACGGCGTGGAGGAGACCAGCGTCGCGGTGTGAAGCGGGGCAATGAGACTCCGTGTGGGGTCAGCAGGTCACGGTGCAGGCCAGTGGCATCGTTGGCAGCGTCGTGGGGTTTCTCCTCTTGAACAGCAGAAAACACACATTTGCCAGTGCTGCAGGTCGAGGAAACTGAAGTCTTTGGTGTCCCTGAGACTTCCAACAGGAGGCAAGCTCTACTCCAAGCCCTTGGAAAATTTTCTCAAGCAGGACACACCGCAAAGTTCACCCTTTGCACTCTTTTCAGGCAGAAGCAGCAACTGCAGGCCAGTCCTGCAAAACAGCACAGCAAAGGTCAGTACTCCTCCTTCAGCTCTTCAGCTCTTGTCCTTGCAGAGGTTCCTCTCGGTTCCAGAAAGATTCTAAAAGTCTGGTGGTTTGGGCCTTCTTCTTATACCCAGTTCTGCCTTTGAAGTTGGCAAACTTCAAAGCAAAGTCTCAAGTGTTTGCAAGATCCTTCCTTGTCCAGGCCAGGCCCCAGACACTCACCAGGGGGCGGAGAAGGCATTGTGTGAGGGCAGGCACAGTCCTTTCAGGTGTGAGTCACCACTTCTCCCCTCCCCTCCAGCACAGATGGCTAATCAAGATATGCAGGCTACACCCCAGCCCCCTTTGTGTCACTGTCTAGAGAAGAGGTGTGAACAGCCCAACTGTCAAACTGACCCAGACGGGGAATCCACAAACAGGCAGAGTCACAGAATGGATTAAACAAGAAAATGCCTACTTTCTCAAAGTGGCATTTACAAACTAACAATCTAAAACCCAACTTCACTAAAAGATGTATTTTTAAATTGTGAGCTCAGAGACCCTAAACACATTTTTATCTGCTCTCAAAAAGAATCTGCGCTTTAAGGATATTTAAAGGCAGCCCCCTCGTTAACCTATGAGAGAGATAGGCCTTGCACAATGAAAACCGAATTTGGCAGTATTTCACTGTGAGGACATATAAAACACACTAGTATGTGTCCTACCTTAAACATACACTGCACCCTGCCCATGGGGCTACCTAGGGCCTAACTTAGGGGTGCCTAACATGTAGTAAAAGGGAAGGTTGAGGCCTGGCAAGAGGGTACACTTGCCAAGTCGAATTGGCAGTTTAAAACTGCACACACAGACACTGCAATGGCGGGTCTGAGTCATGTTTACAGGGCTACTAATGTGGGTGGCACAACCAGTGCTGCAGGCCCACTAGTAGCATTTGATTCACAGGCCCTGGGCACCTCTAGGGCACGTTACTAGGGACTTATTGGTAAATCAAATATGCCAATTATGGATAAACCAATCCACAGTACAATTTATAGGGGGATCACTTTCACTTTAGCACTGATTAGCAGTGGTAAAGTGCGCAGAGACAATAAACCAGCAAAAACAGAGTCCAAAACCAGGAGGTCAGAAGGCAAAAAGACAGGGGAGACGCTAAAAAGCTGCCAGGTCTAACAGCCTGTAACACAGGGTGATAACAATTGACTGTTAAAGGCTTATAGGCTTTAAGTAATGCTTTTCGCAATAACACTAGACCACCTGCCATTTTCATAGCATTTCGTTGTAAGCAGGCCACAACTATGGCATTGGATATCTTTTCCAAGTGCAGCAATCAGGCCCACAGTTTGTCACCATGAAAAACATAGGCCTACACTTTTGAGCATATGCTTTTCCACAAGGCAACCATCAGACACATAGCTAAACAATAAGAAAGGCATACAAAATTACAATCGTCTAGGCAAAATATCATCTCTCCTAAGAGGGATTAACAGGGATTCTCATAGAGGAAATCTTCCATATTTGTCATAACAGGGTAACTGACACCAAAACCAATGCCTACTGGGTAATCTGTAAGATTCGAATTTATCAAAACATCTATCTGTAGGCTTTAATATAGAGTAACAACAAGCCACACTTAAACGCCTATTGAATTTAATATATGCTTTGTTTCACATAATATGTCAGGCCTAGTACCTTCATCATAGCATTTCTTAATAATAAAGATATGACCCATAGCCATGATGATTGGCTTGCCACCATAACCAAGTTAGTCCTGCTGTATCAACTATAAGGTTTGCCACAATCCATAAAGTGCAATACAAGCAGTTTTTTTAGTTTAAGCACAAACATTTTAGTAGTCGAATCCTGGACTAAAGGGAACCAACATGGGGGGGTTGAATCTAAGCCCTCTCTCATTAGTACTCAGATGCAGTGTCAAGCCAGACCTAAAGATACTTGTTTATTAGGGTAGCCCATGGCATCCCAAACTGCTCTCAAAAACACTCCGAAGTCCAAGGTTGATGATGAAAGGGGAAGGGGCGGACCTACAGTACATTCCTCTTGACTGTCTTCCTCTTATCTGTGCCGTAAATTATCAATTTATCTAAGACACTTCAACAGCATTACAATGCCGTGTGTACTCCTGAAAGTTCAAGCTCAGGCAGCCTCACTGATACTGGCTCAGGCAGCTAGATAAAATAATCATAGCTGCATGGAGGGGAAGCACTTTTTCTGTGGAAGTATACAACTTCTACCCAATCAAAACATGTATTCTTGGCTACCAAGATGTGGGCGGAGCCAAAGCTCCTTTCCATAGTACTCCGGAAAGCTCTTTTTTCAGGTCGATCACATTACGTCTAGTGACAGTCAAGTTGTCAAGACAGACCTGAAAGTCAGTGGGCCTGATGTACTGACAAGTAACAAATAGTGACCACAAACTGTGCACAGACTGTATGGAAACTCTCTCTAATTTTGGTATGGTTGTGTTGAAAAAATCTGCAGCCATAGGGGACCACAGAATGACATGTCCAATAATTAGGCAGGTCACCATTTGTGACTCTTTGTGACTAGCTACAGGACAGGAGTGGTGGCATGAAAGGAACACCAGACCACCATCCCTGTGTTTGCATTTGCATTCAAAGCCACCATCACCTGTTAGCAATAAAGCAAGGAAGATGGATCAAGTGGTGAAGGCCGAAGGCCTAGAACATAATGAAACATTGCCTGCCACTGCCTGATAATATCTCTGTGCCTCTACCAACCAATTTACTTTTTTTTTACAAGACTCTTCCTCTGAAAAGAGCATCTCTACACAGCCCATCAAGACCCTCCTTCGTTTACCTTCGCAGCTAATATCCCTTTTTGTTTTAAATTCAGTAGGTAGGTTAGGTTGGCTACTTGTCTCTGATGGGTTTAGTCATATAAATATGTCTTAGGTACTCCTGTAGCAGATACTAGCCAAATAACTGTTCACATTGTTTCAAAGTTGACAAATGATGTTGACTGATATAAGCAAACAACAATTATTTTGAACGGGAGCACTGATTAAAATGCTGGTGAACATTGGTGTTCAATTGTTTAAAGGAACACTAAATCCATCTTGTTTTCAAGTGGCAGGGTGCTAATCTAGCTATGTCAATGTATTCTAAAAACCTCTGCTGGACTTCGCTGTCAGGTACTACCTATCCCATACTGCCCTGGGCCACTGAGGAGGCGGGACCAGGGGCCCTCATCACTGGAGAAGTGCATTTAAATGCAGCCACCTTCCCGCAGGCCGGGATGCTCTGCTGGACTTCGCTGTCAGGGACCACCTGTCCTATACTGCCCAGAGCCATTGAAGAGGAGGGCCCAGGGTCTCGCATCACCGGAGAAGAGGGCGCGTCTAAGCCTGTCTGAGATTGGAGGAGGCTGGATTGGGCCACTTCTCTTGGCCCTACGGTCGAAGGTAGTGATCTGCTTTAATTGAAGCATGCAACTTTTTATTTTTTTATTTTCTCTCTCTCTTAACTATCAGTACCATTAATGGGTTCATTCTATTCAAGTGTTTAACCTAAATCACTGCTAACCAAGTGTGCTTTTTCATCTTAGACAACAGGACACCAAGTTGTTTCTTTTTTATTGGCCATGGACTTATTAAAGACTGTTATCACCGAAGGTAGAGAGCACCCTCATAGCTTCGTCGCCCTTGCGAAAGCTTGGACTTCCCTGTCGGGCAGCAATTAGGATTTTTAGATAGGGGCCACAGAAATTCATTGTCAATTATTTCTCCTTCGGTTACCGACCCATTCAACCCACACACTGAAAGACCCTTGCTTTCAGGAGTGACAACGAGGAGGCCGAAAAACTATTTTATCCACAAGTTGTCACTTTAACTTATATAAAATCTTTGAAAATGGGGTTTGTAGACCTAATTGCTCTCGTCTGTTATTTCTCAGGTTGGGAATCAGGAGAACGTCCCCGCCGGTCCCCTGGGAAAACAGAAACATATGCGGGTAAGTTAACTTTTCTACATACTGTTGGGTACCTCCACCTTCACCGTGTCCTTAGTGAATTATAACCCTTTTTCTCAGGGCTGGATTGTATAGTGCTTTCAGGTGTTTTATAATATCCAGATTAATACATGGGGGATTAGTTGAGCACTGCTGAGGTTTGGGTATGAGAGAATAGGACAAACGTCTCTCAATATTGTTGCCACCACCAGTTGCCCTTGAGCGTATACGAACAAAAACTTAAAACAAGCAAAAGAAAAACAAATGCGCTGTTGACTGCGTTACTTAAAACCCTGCCTTCTATTTGCCCTTTTTGGTACCCGCCAGCCTTCCCCAACCCTGAACCAGATCACACAACTGTAGGGGCCATGCTCCTCCTGGACCATGGCTGGAACTGTTGGCACTCCAGCAGGGTTCTTCCCCTGTCGACAAAGGTCTTCTCATAGACAGTGATCTACTCCCGCTCTGCTTCTTGGCTGCTCCGACTCGTGCTCACGGAATTCGACTGTTGCAACTGCCATCGTGGTTCCTTGCACTGCCGACTCCCCAGGGTTGTTGGCATCTTCATCTTCCTCCTTCGGCAGAACTTGCCTCCGCAACTCCTCCTCCTTCTACGATGAAGCAACATCCTAATCCTCTGGCATTTCTTTGTATTGGCTCCGTGTCCCATACCAATCCTCCAGTCCCGCCTCCTCAGTCTCTGTTAGAACTTCCTTACAGGCCCACAGGCCAGCCTGTGGGAGAAAGGGTTCCTTTACTCATATGTCAGGTGGGAGGGTTGCCCGGTCACACATCCTTATAGCCATTTATTTGACATTATATTGCTTTTTAGGCTTTTTGGCTTATTTACCTTTCCTTTTAATGTTTTGGAAAGCCCGCTCGCTTGTTGTAACAGTAGGAACGCCCTTTCCCCTGGACTGCTTGTGGACCACGAAGCGAAGGGTGACAAACCATGCCCATTCCTTTTGTCTCCAAGTTGATAATCTTCGTCCTGATGATGACCCTGCATTGATTAATCCTACAGCAGGGTCGAAATATCGACAAAACATAAAATTGTGGACTGGTTTCCAACTTGGTCAAATGTGGATATAAAAAAATATAGATACCACAGGACAACACTATAATTCATTCCAGTCACATATGTGTGTATGTATATATATATATAAATATATATATATATATATAAATATATATATATATATATATATATATATATATATATATATATATATGCATTTTCCAAACAAACAATTGAAATCAATTGTAGACGTTGCACTCCAGGAGAGTTGTGTGCTTTATTTAAATAGTGTACTCCACCAAAAACCACCACCTATGCTTTTCGACCACACGGTCTTGCTCACAGTTTGTGAGTGCTTCTTCAATGTCTCTCTTTTATACTATTTGTTACTTATACCATCTCAGTGCATTATGGGAAACGTACTGAAAAATCAATAATTAAACTTTAAAAACAAATCTGTTAGTTCAAAACTTGTCATGCATATCCAATATGAAAACCCTACAGCATTCAACATAAATAGCAAGAGGAGTCCCTACGAATAGCGTCATTGTTGATGTTCTTAACAGTTCTAATTTTTAGGAAGATCATCAGATTGCTCTTGTTTCCATTTCTCATTTGTATCTTTAAATATGTAATTCAAGGATACTCTTATTTCCATTTCTCATTTGTATCTTTAAATATATCATTCAAGTGTCCCATCTATAACTCAATATATTTAGTCCAAAATAATCATACTATTTTATGTGATGTTGGTCCTATTGTAATGGTATCTATCAGTTATTTTATCCACCATCATTGGTCCATATTACCAACGTCTACTTCGAATAGCCCAAATATCTATGTGGTAATTTTGATCTGATAATTCTCCTTTTATAAATGATTATAGAGTTCTTCATCCCCATTGAGACCCCTCCGGGTCTTAGTTTTTAGCTGTATTATTAGCCGTGATTCCAAGCACCTGTATTTCACTTCACTATCTCCTCCTCTCTCATTTTTATCAATACTTGCGATTCCAAAGAACTTGATATTTGTCCAGTTTTTAACATGAGGTGTTTTCAAATGTCTCGCAATAGCATAATTCAAATCTTTGTTTTGTATGGCTCTTATGTGCTCCAAGATTCGTTTCTTTAGGGGACAAATCGTACTCCCCACATAACGTAGTCCACAGAAACACTCAATTATGTACACCACATAGGTGGTGTAACATGTGATCCTTTTGTTGATCGCCATCTTGTTTCCTTTGGGATCTTGATATCCCTTTGTGTTTGTCCCTATACAGCAAGCTTTGCATTTCCCGCAGCATATGAATGCATTTGCCTGAGCCCTTAGCCAATTTGGTGATTTATTCATTTGAAAATGACTCCTTACGAGGAGATCTTGCAAAGATGGTACCTTCTTGTATGTAATCATCGGTCTAGCTCCAACCAATTTTCCAATATCTGGATCTTTCTTTACTATATTCCAGTATTTATTGAGAGCATTGAGAATCAGATAGTTTTCTTTACTATGTGCCATCACCATTCTTATGTTGGACTCTTTTTTTATTCTGTTCATCATTGGTCTATTTAATATCTCCTCTCTTGTTCGAGACCTTGCTTTTTGTTCACCAGATCTTATCTCTTTATGTTTATATTTTCTCTGAATAAATCTTTGTCTGGTTTCAGCAAACTTCTGCTCCATTTCCTGCTCTGTAGAACAGTTCAGTTTCATCCTGATGAACTCACCATATGGTATACTCTTCTTTAGCGATATTGGGTGAAAACTATCACCATGCAATATACTATTTGTTGATGTTGCCTTCCGATACAAAGTGGTTTCAATCCTATTGTTCTCTACATATACTTGTACATCCAAGAATTGAACACAATTAGTGCTCATGTTATATGTAAATTGTATGCCTACCTCATTCTTAATCAGCTTCTCAAAGTATTGCAAAAATTCTCTCTCTGTTCCATTCCAGACAATGAATAGATAATCTACAGGGAGTGCAGAATTATTAGGCAAATGAGTATTTTGACCACATTATCCTCTTTATGCATGTTGTCTTACTCCAAGCTGTATAGGCTCGAAAGCCTACTACCAATTAAGCATATTAGGTGATGTGCATCTCTGTAATGAGAAGGGGTGTGGTCTAATGACATCAACACCCTATATCAGGTGTGCATAATTATTAGGCAACTTCCTTTCCTTTGGCAAAATGGGTCAAAAGAAGGACTTGACAGGCTCCGAAAAGTCAAAAATAGTGAGATATCTTGCAGAGGGATGCAGCACTCTTAAAATTGCAAAGCTTCTGAAGCGTGATCATCGAACAATCAAGCGTTTCATTCAAAATAGTCAACAGGGTCGCAAGAAGCGTGTGGAAAAACCAAGGCGCAAAATAACTGCCCATGAACTGAGAAAAGTCAAGCGTGCAGCTGCCACGATGCCACTTGCCACCAGTTTGGCCATATTTCAGAGCTGCAACATCACTGGAGTGCCCAAAAGCACAAGGTGTGCAATACTCAGAGACATGGCCAAGGTAAGAAAGGCTGAAAGACGACCACCACTGAACAAGACACACAAGCTGAAACGTCAAGACTGGGCCAATAAATATCTCAAGACTGATTTTTCTAAGATTTTATGGACTGATGAAATGAGAGTGAGTCTTGATGGGCCAGATGGATGGGCCCGTGGCTGGATTGGTAAAGGGCAGAGAGCTCCAGTCCGACTCAGACGCCAGCAAGGTGGAGGTGGAGTACTGGTTTGGGCTGGTATCATCAAAGATGAGCTTGTGGGGCCTTTTCGGGTTGAGGATGGAGTCAAGCTCAACTCCCAGTCCTACTGCCAGTTCCTGGAAGACACCTTCTTCAAGCAGTGGTACAGGAAGAAGTCTGCATCCTTCAAGAAAAACATGATTTTCATGCAGGACAATGCTCCATCACACGCGTCCAAGTACTCCACAGCGTGGCTGGCAAGAAAGGGTATAAAAGAAGGAAATCTAATGACATGGCCTCCTTGTTCACCTGATCTGAACCCCATTGAGAACCTGTGGTCCATCATCAAATGTGAGATTTACAAGGAGGGAAAACAGTACACCTCTCTGAACAGTGTCTGGGAGGCTGTGGTTGCTGCTGCACGCAATGTTGATGGTGAACAGATCAAAACACTGACAGAATCCATGGATGGCAGGCTTTTGAGTGTCCTTGCAAAGAAAGGTGGCTATTTTGGTCACTGATTTGTTTTTGTTTTGTTTTTGAATGTCAGAAATGTATATTTGTGAATGTTGAGATGTTATATTGGTTTCACTGGTAATAATAAATAATTGGAATGGGTATATATATTTTTTTTGTTAAGTTGCCTAATAATTATGCACAGTAATAGTCACCTGCACACACAGATATCCCCCTAACATAGCTAAAACTAAAAACAAACTAAAAACTACTTCCAAAAATATTCAGCTTTGATATTAATGAGTTTTTTGGGTTCATTGAGAACATGGTTGTTGTTCAATAATAAAATTAATCCTCAAAAATACAACTTGCCTAATAATTCTGCACTCCCTGTATGTATCTCAGCCAAATTATAGCTTTCTCTGCATATTCTTCATTGTCCTCTCCCCATGCTACATGTATTTCCCACCAATGCATGATCAGGTTGGCGTAGCTTGGTGAGAAGGAAACTCCCATCGCTGTCCCACATATTTGAGCATACATTTGGTGATTGAACAGGAAAACATGATTCCTCAAGCATAAATCAATCATCTTCAATAGCATTTGTGAGTGCTTCAGTTCCTTCATGTCTCGTTGTTGTAGAAAATAACGTACTGTTGTAAGTCCTAGTTCATGACTTATTGATGTATGAAGGGATACTACATCAATGGTGATTAACTTGTATCCTTCTTCCCATCCTATTCCAGCTAGTACTCTAAAAAAATCACTTGTATCCTTTATATGGGAGCTAAGACTCAGTACCATAGGAGCTAAAATACAATCCCCATATGTTGAGAGATTTTCATGTAGGGATCCACAGCTTGATATTATCGGGCGCCCTCGTGGTTTTTTCAAACACTTGTGAATTTTTGGGAGAAAATATTTTGTAGGTATAATGGGACTATCATTCCTCAAAAGTGATCTTTCACCATCACTTAACAGACTTTCCTTATACCATGTATTCAAATATTGATTCAGCTCCACATATATAGAGCACCAGCGCACCTTTTACACCTTGTCACTTTGCACTGAGCCGTAAACACACTGGAGCACCTTATACATTTTATGTCATTATAGTTGTCTTCCTTCATACTCACAATAAAACCATCTAATTTTCATGACTATATCCTTCTAAAACACTTGCTCTACATAATAAAGTGCCGTGGAAGTTAAGAGCTACACTTTCCCCTTCGGGACAATTTGTGTCTGATATTGTGTATACCCGGGTCCCTGTGTTATGGGTCAACACCCCAATTACTGGATATGTCACATAAGAGGCTGTAGAAACCACTAATTCAATAAATGCTCTAAAAAATCACACAATTGACACACTAGCAGTGGTTTCCTGGAATGTAGCAGGTCTAAAGTCTAAACTTCAGCTACCAGGCTGGAATAATTTTATCGGAAAATGTTATAAATGCTTATTTCAGCAAACCTGGAGTTTAGAACCTGTATTTAGGGCTGGATATACTGATCATCGGATTCCGGCCAAAACAAATCCTTGTGGCCATCCTTATGGGGTTCTGCTAATATGGTCTAGATCCTCACATAATTGCACAATACACGATTTGGAAATCAATTCCCTAGATATTCTGGGTATTCAACTAAGGTCCAATGGGGGTCTTAATGTAGATATTTATGATGGCTACGCTAGGCGGGTAAAGGGTGATAAATTATCAGAAACCCAGGGATTTCAACAGTACGTTTGAACCTCTGAACAACAGTGACATTGAATTAACTTCAGAAGAAGATGAGCGATGGGGTATATGTCAGCTCGACCTAACTCTCATAAAAAAAAAAGTGGATTCAAACAGCATTGTAGATGAAAGCACTAGCAATAGAATATGGACTTGGGGTAACAAATGGTAGAACAAAATCAGACAACAGAGGGGCTTTTGCATACAATAAACCCAATCATGAGAGCCGCACTGATTGCATACTGGTAGACACTAGACTCTGGCAAAAAGTGGGGGATATGGTAGTTAACTCGAGGACTGAGAGTGATCATAACCCCCTTTGCCTTTACATGTCATCACTTTGGAAAAAAATGCATATGGTTCCTGCTTTGCGTACCTTAACCAGGGATATTCAGTTAGCCAACAACACACGCACACTCAAATGGCACCATTTAGCAGTAAGGCCTGACACTATGGCTATTATTACTCTAGATCTGTCAAGTGCCACTTCAAATCTTGACACATTGTTGATCAAAACACAAATATAAAATAAGCTACATGAATTCATTCACGCTTTGTTTGATCGAACAGCATCCCATTTCTAAACCCCCACTTCCCACACCACGAGCAATTCTCACAAGAATAATAAGTGGTTTAATAAGGAATGCAGGCAGACTAGAAGGCAGTTAGAGCTAGCTATTAGATCCAAAAGCTTAGGACAGATAAAATCGACAAGGAAAAATGTACTAACAAACACAACAGAAAGCAAAGAGGGACTGGGATGAGAAGAGATGGTGTGATATGCTTAAATTGTGTACTGACAAAGACCCCTGAAAATTGTAGGTCCTGGTGGCATGGGGGGAAGAGGGACCATGGCACAACCCACAATCACATTCCTCCACTTGCCTGGTATAACACTTTAAGGCCCTATTCTTTGATGACTCCCAAGATCCCAATTGTTTTGCCTTGTCAATGTATGATCCTCATCTGGTTGATATGGTGTTTGACCTAAGCAACATCAGACTTGCCCTAGATGCCATTTCTTGTGGTAAAGCACCTGGACCAAATGGCATTCCAGGAGATATTTATATCAGTGATAAGGCAAACCGGTCTAAATACATACTAGCGCTGACCAATGCAATTGTAAGGGTCGCACCTATTCCGAGTCCCTGGAAAGGAGCTGAGGTTGTCCCAATTTACAAAAAGAGAGACAAGCTTGCCCATAAATCACAAACTTATAAGTCTAATGGACACCATTCAAAAGGTGTTTCGCCCGGTGGTATTGGTAAAAATACATGAGTGGATTGAATATCATAACATACTCTCCATTTTGCATGCTGGATTTAGGGGAAAAATAGCACTACAGACCAGGCTTTTCATTTCCTGTGACTGTATTGGAAGACAATTTAATTCAGCAACTATCACTTATATATGGCCTTTGTTGACCTGAAGTCTGCCTTTGATCTGATACCTTGAGAGAAGCTGTAGCACGTGTTAACATGTGGATGCCCACAAATATTCTTTCAATTCTCGTTCGACTCTACAAGGATAATTATGCCAGAGTAAGCCGGGTGATCAGGGACAGCTTACAGATCCTATCCCCATCAGCAAGGGTCTTTGGCAGGGATGCGAGCTGGCTCCCATCTTATTCTTGCTATATCTGAATGAGCTAGTTCACTTCTTGTCAGTGGGCCCAAATTACTCTCTATCCTTGGCCAGAATGAGAATACCTACCCTACTATTTCTCTGACACTTTATTAGTCTCTGCAACCCAGAGTGGACTACCGAGTCTCCTAAACCAATATGAAGAATTTTGTTTCCTGTGCCGCGTGGTAGTAAATGTTGCTAAAACTAGTACATGACAATCAACCAACATAAAGCATTTGAAGGGAAGATGGTTTTGGGAGGAACTGCGATTGAGAAAGTAGACACTTTTGACTATTTAGGAATCAGGCTGTCTTAAAAAATGTGATGGAAAACACACATCGAAAAAGTTTCCCTGAAACATAAACAAATTGTGGGTGCCGTTCTGAAAGAACATTGTGCATCATTCAGTAATCCCATTGCCCCAGCTTTACAGCACTTTGAGGCTAAGCTAGTGGGTGCTGCCCTTTATGGGGCAGAGCTTTAGGGTTTTCACAACCTAGCGGACATACCCAGACCTGGAAACACGTTCCTGAGAAATATGGCCATACTCCCAGCTAGCACCCAGGCACATTTGCGTAAAATCAACAGGGGGAAGAGGTTGATCTCAGATGAAGCAAGAATTAGACCTGTCTTGTATGGGAGGAGGTTGAGGGCCACATCTGGACTAGCCCTTCATGCTGATGCTTTGCAAGAGATGCAGGAGCTGAATAGGTTCCATACAAAAGAATGGCTCAATAATATTAAGAGATTGCTGAGCTCCTTGGGTTTACACGACCTGTGGGACCTCTCCTCGACTGATCACTTTCCCCCTAAAGTGAAAATCAAAGATCTATAATGGTCTTGGATAGCTCAGATCCATGCCAACAACATAAATAGGGACACAGTGTCTATTGAATTTGATGCATTTAAATCCCTAAACGAATCTGTAGCGCACATCTTTTTGGCCTGTCCAGTTTAAGTCAAGCTGAGACTGTCCTGGATTAAATCAGTCTGTTTCCAGATCGGTACCCCGAGATATACTGAAGCTCTAAGAATATTAATATCAGATCTCAGACCAATATATACATGTGCTGCAACTAAATTCTTGGGAAAAGTGTGGTTTATAAGACAGAAAACCATGGCAACCCAAACTTAATAGCAGCAGCTTAAATTATTACTATTAGTTTGCAAAGATGCAATCATTATCATTTAATTGTCACCACACACTGACTTCACAAAGGGGCAGGAACCAGCTCCAGAACACATAGTGGACTGGTAAGAGGTTTTTTGTAGAATGAGTGGATACCTTGAATCTGTACAGCCTCTTATCCATTTTGCTCCATTGCCCCAGATTCTACACCAGCCTGGAAATTATGTATGTAGAATTTTACTACCTTAGGTTCCTTGCTTAGGTCTCTAGAAAGTTGAGTATGTGCCACTAAACTTAGAATGTTGTTGTTAACTAGTTGTTCCTATTTCACGGCTCCTTATACATCTGATGTGGAATACACAGTGCACTTTAGATCTCATATAAAAAAGATACTCTGGGGCCCTCGTTTACAAAGTTTTGGCGCAGGGCAATTCACAAGCCTTTTTGCTGTGCTGCCCTGCATCAAAACAAAAAGGCTGGAATGTGTCATATCAACAAGATACGGCGCATTCTTGTCCTTGTCCCCAGCGCTGGTGCACAGATTGCTGCCATACCCCAATGCAGGCACCCTTGCACCAATGTGCAAGGATGCCTGCATTGCAGGGATGATTGTTTTTTGCGAAGGAAAGGAATCAATCACAAGAGGAGTTTTCTGCCTTCTATGTGTGCTGGAGAATGCAGCCCACCTAGAAAGAGGAAAAAACGGGGAGAAATAATGTAATTTCTCTCCATCACGCCACCTGATGCGACTCATGGGGTGGCATGGGAAACTGATGCATTCCAGGTTCACAAAACTTTGAAAATCTTGGAATGCGTCTGATTCCAAAACACCTACAGCAACACCCATGGAAAGCCCCTTTCACATTGAGTAATGCTTGAAAAGGGGCCATATCTACAAAGCCATGTAAAGGCTCTTCAGCCAGCGCCACCAGTGCATCAAAAAATGTGACAGGCGGGCGGAACAGGCCGCGCGTAAATGAGTCTCTATGTTTATTATCTAGTTTTGATTGTTCATGTTAATACCGTAATCTGTGGCAATTTCTGTCCCCCTAAACTGAAACATCCCTTCTCTATTCACTTATCGTGTTGCTATATGTACACACAGCACTTTGGGCAATTAAACATGTTATAGTGTTTTATTGTACGGTATACATTTTTAGGCTTTGACTGTGTAAATCATTGAATTGTTTGAAACTGTACCATTGGCACTCATTTTATAAGATTGACTCAGAGAGGTCTAGAAAGCGCTTAACCGATTTTAATGTATTGTTTTATTAATGACAATTGTTGTATTTTTGATGGAACTTTTTTTTCTGTCTGAATTTTGGTTCTAGATATTCGGTCGTCATGTTGTCTGTATAGAAGTTTTTCAAGAAAACATTTTTAATTGTACTTATATCTTTTATGGCATTGATGCCGAATAAGGTTTGAAACAAAGAAAAAAGGTAATACTGCTGTACACTGTCTCCATACATGCCAATAGACCCGATTCAGGAGGGATACTCCCGATTTTTAAGCCAAAAATGTATTTATTTTGGCCGTCTCCCTCCTGAAATTGCCTCTGCTTCAATTGAAGTCAATTCATTATTTGAAAAATCTATTTTCCTATTGGCCTGTATGTATCTCAAAAAGCTAACTCTTTTGCAAGACATAGAACTGAGGTACATGGAGGTGACGAGGTTTACTCATGAGTCACAATCTGGTCAAGTCAGGAAACCAAGATTAAAATGTGGAAGCCGGGATTGCAGAGGTGAAGAAGCCAGGATTAAAACGAAATTTTAAATTTAGGGCGGTCTCAAGGGAAATAACAGGCCTTCTGCATTGAGTGAGCACTCATTTGAACCCAGGCCCACGTTCCCTCGGACCTCTGTTCTTTGTCTCTGCTCTCAGTCAGCTTGTTTTGGGCCTTTTTTCACCCCAGTTTGGCACAGTGCAGGGTGCTGTGTACTGTGTGGACATCGCAGGGCTCAGCTTCACTGCAATTAAAGGATGCACTTCGACAACGGCACCGAGATAATGACGGGTTCAGCCCGCTTCCAGGCATTAGGAGATTACTTTAATTGTTCCCAATGAATGTGAGCACATGCCAGAAAACAACTGCTTCCCGACGTCACTGCCCGCGATTCTCATCAGAAAAGGGGGGATTTCCCAGCTTGCACCACGGGAGGGTGCTTAACTCAATGGGGCGACCGCGTGGAATTGGGCAGATTTCACAACAGGACGGTGGGGGCCGAGACAGGGCCATTTACATGCAGGTAAGTCTTCCGTCTCCTGACACAAACCTTTCATGGTCTTCAGCCCCGCTCTACATTACGTGAGGCCAGAGGAGGATGGAAGACAAACAGACCTTTCATCTTTACACTTCTTTCCGTGCTCCGGAGGACTGTAGAGGAAGGGGCGAATTCCTGATAGTCCGGTGGGGTTAGGACAGGTTCAGTGGCACGACAAACCGAGCTATGGACTCAAGACACAGATACTTAGTGAGCTTGAGAGTTGCACTTACTTACCCAGTATGTCAGTACCACAGTGTCAATCCAAGACCTTTATTAATCTGGTTACTCTTTTGGTCTCCACATGCACGCAAGAGGCTGACCCATTAATTCATGACACTTCTTGTAAAAAAGCATTTTCAAATGTTAGTCCTAAATCTTCTCTCCTGTAGCCTCCCAATGTGGCCTCTACCTGCACGGTAGCATCTCAGAAAAAAAACACGTTTTCTTATCTGTGTTTCCTTGGAGGGGATATAATATTTTGCTCTCATAGCTAATTTTTCAGTCTTTCACTCAGTCTATACACATTTCCATTCCCAAGTATCTGCTCATACAACCTGTTGTTTACTCCATGCACTAATCTGGTTGTATTTTCTGAGCAGTCTGCAGTCTGTCATTAATCTTCTGAAAACCTGACTATAAGAACAGTTCTGAATTCTACACATGTGACCATCAGAAACTGTACATAATAATCCAGGTGTGTGCTACAGAAGCGAATAATACACTCCAAATTTATCATTCAGAACTGCAGATAATGTTTCTGAACCCCAGACCTAACGCGAGAACTGATTTCCAAAATTTAACAAAATGCTTTGGGTTCAGACTTGGTAATAAAGTTCCTAAATGTGACCAACGGAATTGAAAAAAACTCCCTAGGTGTGAGGTCTAAAACAGCAGGCAGTGTTTCATATGTAGTCCCAAAACGGGTCCAGACTTCCAGATCTGGCCTCCAGAACTGACCATAATAAGTTAGGCCAGACTTTCAGAATTGGGCACAATGCTCCAGGGGGACATCTCAAACTACGGCCAGTGTTTTATACATAACAGTCCAAATTGAACCCAGCCAGACTTGCAATCTGTCCTCCAGGACTGAACATAATACTTCACAGCAGGCCTCTAGGATTGGGTACAATCTTCCAGATATTACCACAAGAGCTGAGCACAAGAATGAATTCCAAATGAGACATATAGGATTGAAAACCATATTCTAGATGCAACCCATACAACTGCTGACAATGTTCCACATGTCTTCCCTTAACTAGGTACAATTCCCTAGATCTGGCCCCTAGAAGGAACATAATACTTCAGCCCATGCTTTCCAAAATTGGGCTCAATGTTCTAGGTATGTCCACCTGAACAGGACGTATTAATCCAGCTCTTGCATACAGAACTAGGTCAAATGCTCTAGCTGTGATGGCTAAAATGGAAGCCACTGTTTCACGAGGGATATCCAAAATTAGACACAATACTCCACATTTAGCCTCTATGGCCGAAAATAATACATTAAGAGAGTCATTACAACATTGGCGGTAAAAGCCGCTTACCGCCGTGCAGAAGACCGCCAATATACCGCTGCGGAATTCCGCCACAGCTATTATGACCCACATCTCGGAATCTGCTGAAATTCAGTCACCCACACAAGTCCGCCACACCAAAGGTCAGTGTTAAACTGGCGAAAACAAAACCTCCACCTCCACGCCAACAGAAACACGCCCATGCTATTACGACCCACTAATCCACGCGGCGGTCTTTCAACCGCGGTATTCCATTGGCGGTACACACCGCCGCGCTCAAAATACACACACATCTCCAAAACACAGCCAAATTGGACAATTACAAATACACACACCTGATACACATACAAACAACACTCCCACACACCCAACACAATATAAAACACACACCCACATCACCCACAAACCCTTACAAACAAAAATTAGTCACGAAGGCCAGAGAGACAGCACTGATTAGACAATCCCACCACACAGAGGCACACAACACCATCACCCACACACCATCCACGCACAAAACACCACACACCACTACACATCACTACACTCATCACCACATACACCACCTCACACATCACACACACCACCCCATGGCATGCCAAAGACACCCCCGCCTTTCCGAGGAGGAGCTCAGGGTCATGGTGGAGGAAATCGTACGGGTAGAGCCACAGCTATTTGGCTCACAGGTGCAGCACACCTCCATAGCCAGGAAGATGGAGCTATGGCGAAGAATAGTTGACAGGGTCAACGCAGTGGGACAGCACCCAAGAAATCGGGAGGACATCAGGAAGAGGTGGAATGACCTACGGGGGAAGGTGCGTTCAGCGGTCTCCAGGCACAACATCGCGGTACAGCGGACTGGCGGCGGACCCCCACCTCCTCCCCCACAACTAACAACATGGGAGGAGCAAGTCTTGACCATCATGCATCCAGAGGGCCTCAGAGGAGTCGGTGGAGGAATGGACACTGGTAAGTCTAATCTTAACTATCATATACCCCACCCTACCTGCATGCTATCACACACCCCCACCCCACCTCCTCTCCTATCACCCCAAATCCTCACTAATGTACTAACAACACAAACCACTCATCCCAACACCAAGCCCTGCATGACACAACTAAGCATGGTCACCCCTCACCAAAGCATGCTCACTGCACATACCCAGAACAACCCCCTAACCGTCATCACACAAGCCCCCACACAAGAATGCTAGCACTGGGGTACACAAACACCCACCCATTGCACACCATGACACACACAGATGCAATAATCATGCTCTTATGCCCCTGCAGGATCATGAAGGACCGTCACCACACCGGAGGGTCCAGACATCTCCACTCCACCCACAGAAGAGGCCCACAGTGACGATAGCATCTGTGCCCTACTGGAGCCTGATGACCAGCCCGGACCATTGTGGGCCTCGGGACAGTCGGTTCCCCTTGCACAGGCACAGCCCACCACTGACCTTCCACCCTCTGGTAACACCAGCACAGCACCCACCCAGCGGGCCCAAACCTCGGTACCCAGGACAGGTCAAACAGCTGTGTGTCCATCACTACAGGGAACCCAGGATAACCCACCACCCCAACAACAACAGGGACCTGGGGGCAGTGGTAGTGGGCACACGGTCCAGGGGATGGAGGCACAGGAACACCGGGGAACTGGGAGGGCTGCTGTGCGGCAGGGGGCGGACAGGCCAAGGGAACCCACTCTCCACGAGGCCCTATCCTCCATCATGGGAGCATACCACCACTCCCAGGAGACGATGGCGACGGTCCTGGTCAAGTTTCAGGAGACCCAGCGCCTGCAGGAGGAACAGTATTTGGGCTTCAGGGAGGAGCTCAGGACCATCAGCTCCGCCTTGGGCACCATCGTAGGGGTGCTGAAGGACATACAGCAGACCTTGAGGGACACCGTGGCACTCCAAGGGGCCCCTGACACTAGCCAGGACGATGAACTGCCCACCACCTCCGCCGGCGCTAGTGGACAGGACGCCCTGCCACAGGACCACCACACCAGCCCCCCACCCCCTGCAGACGGACAACCACCACGCAAGCGGTCCCTGAGATCCAGGAACAGGACAGAGCAAGACGGCAAGACCCCCGCCAGGAAATGAGACCACCCTGATTGCCCCCCCACCATCCCACTTTGTTAACCTGTCCATACTTTAACTGCCCCAGCTCCACTTCCTATGCCCAGATGGGCAGTGCACCTGTGAGACTAATAGACTGGACTCTGCCATGGACATTCCTCCACCATCACCCATCACCATTTTACAACCCCCCTCCATTTTTTAGCACTTAAATAAACACCCTTGAACCACAAAACATTTTGGAGTCATTCTATGATTTTGTAAAATGTATTATCAATGACAGTGTCAAAATGCGTTTTTAGTTATGAAGGCAACATATCAATGTCACACATCACAAGTCCTTGAAGGATGCATGCAGATGACACACGTTGGTAACCACACCTGTGAAACCGTAATGGAAAGAACAACTCAGTTACCAAATAATCCCATTAAATTACACACAGGATAGAGTAAGACGTGTGACAGTGAATGTAATGTTAAAAATGAAAATGTTCTCACCTGTGTGTCACTGGAAATATTGCTGTATGACTGACTCCCTGTTGTCGTTGTCTTCTTCCTCAGCTTACTCCTCATCACTGTCCACAGGCTCCACAGCTGCCACAACACCACCATCTGGACCATCCTCCGGCAGAAAAGGCACCTGGCGTCGCAAAGCAAGATTGTGAAGCATCGAGCAGGCGATGATGATCTGGCACACCTTCTTCAGTGAGTAGAATAGGGAACCACCTGTCATATGGAGGCACCTGAACCTGGCCTTCAGGAGGCCAAAGGTGCGTTCGATCACCCTCCTAGTCCACCCATGGGCCTCATTGTAGCATTCCTCTGCCCTGGTCCTGGGATTCCTCACTGGGGTCAATAGCCAGGAAAGGTTTGGGTAACCAGAGTCGCCTAATAGCCACAAACGGTGCCTCAGGAGTTGACCCATCATAACAGGGATGCTGCTATTCCGCAGGATGTAGGCGTCATGCACTGAGCCAGGGAACATAGCATTTACCTGGGAGATGTACTGGTCTGCCAAACAGACCATCTCTACATTCATGGAATGATAACTCTTCCGGTTCCTGTACACCTGTTCACTCCTGTGGGGGGGGACCAGAGCTACATGGGTCCCATCAATAGCACCTATGACGTTGGGGATATGTCCAAGGGCATAGAAGTCACCTTTCACTGTGGCCAAATCTTCCACCTGAGGGAAAACGATGTAGCTCCTTACGTGTTTCAGCAGGGCAGACAACACTCTGGACAGCACGTTGGAAAACATAGGCTGGGACATCCTTGATGCCATGGCCACTGTTGTCTGAAAAGATCCACTAGCAAGGAAATGGAGCACTGACAGCACCTGTACGTCAGGGGGGATTCCAGTGGGATGGCGGATTGGTGACATCAGGTCTGGCTCCAACTGGGTACATAGTTCCAGGATTGTGGCACGGTCAAACCTGTAGGTGACGATTAAATGTCGCTACTCCATTGTCAACAGGTCCACCAGCGGTCGGTACACCGGAGGATTCCGCCATCTTCTCAAATGTCCCAGCTGACGGCGCCAAGGAAGGACAACAGCGAGGATCGAGTCAACTTATTTCCAGGTATGTACCCACAGTTACACAGAGCACGACACCAAACACAAAACCCTTCCTGTATGTGTGTTGAGTGTAGGCCTAGCTATGTGTGACGCAGAAGTAAATGGAGCCATGTGGGCCCCTGAAATGGCGGCTTCCTGACCTCTAAACTGGGACAATGGCATTGTAGGGTAACTGCATTGCCGTTGCACACCGTTGCGGTAGGCGGTCGTAGACCGCGGCGCAATGCTGCATTGGTTAACATTGGACCCTATGGGTCCCAGGAGCCAATGAGGAAGTGCGCCGGCGGTGATGATACGCACCGCCGCGGACGTCACCGCCATTTTCTATCTGTTCAATCACTAGATACCTGATCTTCGACAGGAGAGGACCTACACTGCAATTGCTGCTGTGACCTCGGTCTGGAAGCGACGATGGCTGCTGCGTCTGGGGAAAGGGCCCCTGCCTTCACTGCTCAGGAGTTGGAGAAACTGGTAGACGGGGTCCTCCCCCAGTACACGTTACTCTACGGTCCTCCAGTCCAACAGGTTAGTACACAGGTAGCACGTTGTATGGGCTAGGCCTGGGTGGAGAGGGCTGGTTGGAAGAGGGAAGGGGGCAGAGTTCAGGGAACATTAATGCATGTGAATGAATGTGCCACATGGCTAGGGAGGGGGACCACGCACATTGACTGTGCGGTTGTTAATTACTTCTCTTCTTCCCTTGTGCATGTCATGTAGGTCAGCGCCCACCAGAAGAAGGACATTTGGCGTGCCATCGTCAAGGACGTCCGGACCCTGGGGGTCCACCAGAGACGTGGCACCCACTGCCGGAAAAGATGGGAGGACATTCGCCGCTGGAGCAAGAAGACGGCAAGAAGACGGCGGAGGCTCAGCTGGGGATTGCCTCCCAACGTGGGAGGGGTGCCCGTCACCCCATTACCCCCCTGATGTTCAGGATCCTGGCCGTGGCCTACCCTGAGTTGGATGGGCGCTTGAGGGCATCACAGCAGACACAAGGGGGTGAGTACAACATCATTCTGCGGACTTTGCGTGCAGTGGAGGGGTCTGGGTGGGGGAAGGAGGCCTGTGGGTGTACCTAGGCCAGGCAGAAATAGGTAGACTAGGCCCCTCCGTAATGCAGGCCATGTGGCACCCTACCCCACCGCAGTAGAGTGCCAAGTACAGGTATAGATGCCCCTGTGGCATCCATGTGTGCAGATGTCCACCATAGCCATGTAGGCCAGATCCCAGGAATTGCATTTGTAGAGGCCAGGAGCACGGCGTAATGCAGGGGGCTGCTGTGTCTGCAGTGTCCGCCAACGGTCGCGGTATGCCATGCACTCAACCTGTCTTTCTTCTGTCTTCCCCCTCCCCCTTTTTGTGCTCTCCCTGTTCTTTTGTGCATCAGCATCATCAGGCGGAGGTACAGTGTCACCAGAGCACAAGGGAGCTGCATCCCACATGGCCATGGAGGGCCACACCACGGACTCAGAATGCACCAGTGGGACGGAGGGTGAGGGGAGCTTCACGTCGGCCACTGGATCACCAACCAGCGACACAGACTCGTCCGCCGATGGGAGCTCCCTTGTGGTGGCGGCACCATCTGTGCCCCCCACTTCTACAGATACAGCCGCCACCTCTCCTACCAGCACCGCCCTCCCAGCAGCCCCTCAGCGTTCGCCCCGTGCCCGCTCACCCAGGAGGGTGGACATCACCTTCGCCCCAGGCACCTCAGGCTCTGCCCCAGTCACCCCTGCTGCCCTCAGTGAGGAGGCCATTGACCTCCTCAGGTCACTCACTGTTGGGAAGTCTACCATTGTGAATGCCATCCAGGGTATAGAAAGGGAGTTGCAACACGGTAATGCATTCCTGGAGGGCATTCATTCTGGTCAGGCTGTCCTTCAGTGAACCCTGCAATCTCTGGCCTCAGCACTGAGGGCAGCCATTGTCCCTGTGTCTAGCCTCCCCCCTCCATCCTCCTCCACCCAGACCCAATCCCCTGTACAACAGCCTATCCCAAGCACACCATCAGCATGCACACACCTCAACACACAAAAGTAGCTCAGGCAAACATAGACACCACACAACCCACAGGCACACACGCAAGCATCAACCAAGTGCAGAGACAGCAACATCCACTGCCTCCACTGTGTCCCCCTCCTCGTCGTCTCCCTCCTCCCTCCCAGTGTCGTCTACACTCTCACCTGCATGCACTACATCTACAGGCACTAGGACTCGCAGCAGAACACCCAGCACCATATCCCACTCACCTGCACTCACCACCTCCACTCCCATTTACACGTCCCTTGTGTCCTCTCTCAGTGTGTCTGTGACGCCCCCTCCCAAAGTACACAAACGCGGGCACCCACACACCCAACATCCATCCACCTCTCGACAGCCTCCAGTACCTGCACCTGCACCCAAAACACCTAAAGTGACACCTCCTACAACCACCTCCTCTTCCTCCACTCCCAGACCCCCTCTAACTACCCACCCCAGTGTTCGTCGGAAACTGTCCCTGCGTAAAGTTGACCTTTTTGCCCCCCCCTCCAATTCATCAGTCCTGTCGTAGCGCCTCAGCCAAAAAGCCTCCAATACCAGTGGTGCCTGTTCAAGGTGTGTGGAGTGCACCGGCCACCAGGGCAGGCAGTGTGACCCGGAGCCAAGGCACTGGCAGCCCACCCCCTGTAAAGGCTCTGAAATTGGAAAGTGGCCGACGGGACCCTGTGAAGACTCCTGGAGGCAAAACAACTCACAGGGGTACCAGGGGGATTGCAGAGTCAGCTGTGACTCCTCCAAAGGTGGGGAAGGGCCAGAGGAAGTCTGCACAGCCTAGTGTGAGCAGCACGGCAGAGAACGGCGGCATCCTTCCCGGCGGTCAGGATGCCAGCACCGTCGTCACTGGTCAGGAGACCACCGCCACCGCCGGAGTCAGTGCCCAGGAGGGCCCAAGTATCGTCACTGGTCAGGAGACCACCGCCACCGCCGGAGTCAGTGCCCAGAAGGGCCCAAGTATCGTCACTGGTCAGGAGACCACCACCACCGCCGGAGTCAGTGCCCAGGAGGGCCCAAGTATCGTCACTGGTCAGGACACCACCGCCACCGCCGGAGTCAGTGCCCAGGAGGGCCCAAGTATCGTCACTGGTCAGGGGACCACTGCCGGAGTCAGTGCCCAGGAGGGCCCCGGCTGCCACAGCCCCGCTGGGCAATGAGGGTACGTCATGCCACACACCAATGCCCAGTCCAGAGAACGTCATGCCACACACCAATGCCCAATCCAGAACCGGCATGGCAAAGCACCGCTGAACAGTCCAGAACCGGCATGGCAAAGCACCGCTGAACAGTCCAGAACCGCTGAACAGTCCAGAACGGCCATGGCAAAGCACCGCTGAACAGTCCAGAACCGCCATGGTAAAGCACCGCTGAACAATCCAGAACGGCCATGGTAAAGCACCGCTGAACAGTCCAGAACCGCCATGGTAAAGCACTGCTGAACAGTCCAGAACCGCCATGGCAAAGCACCGCTGAACAGTCCAGAACCGCCATGGCAAAGCACCGCTGAACAGTCCAGAACCGCCATGGTAAAGCACCGCTGAACAGTCCAGAACCGCCATGGCAAAGCACTGCTGAACAGCCCAGAACCGCCATGGCAAAGCATCGCTGAACAGGGCATGCACCGGGGAAGAATGAAAAGGCCGCCACATCAAGCATCGTTATCCCATGTGCAGGTGGGACAGTGAAGGGACAGGTACTTCCACAGGGAGACTAATCCAGTCTGGGCACCAGTCCCCCTCCAGAACCAGTAGAGGCTGTTATCTACTTTGGAAACTGTGGCTTTGCACTCCCCAGGATGGAATAGTGGGCAGCCCACCCACTGTAGAGACTTGAGAGACTGTGGCTTTGCACTCCCCAGGATGGAACAGTGGGCAAGCCACTCACTGTAGAGACTTGAGAGACTGTGGCTTTGCACTCCCCAGGATGGTACAGTGGGCAAGCCACCCACTGTAGAGACTTGAGAGACTGTGGCTTTGCACTCCCCGGGATGGAACAGTGGGCAAGCCACCCACTGTAAAGACTTGAGAGACTGTGGCTTTGCACTCCCCGGGATGGAACAGTGGGCAAGCCATCCACTGTAGAGACTTGAGAGACTGTGGCTTTGCACTCCCCAGGATGGAACAGTGGGCAAGCCACCCACTGTAGAGACTTGAGAGACTGTGGCTTTGCACTCTCCAGGATACATCAATGGCCAAGGAGCCCCGTCGTGGATCTGGCTTTGCACTCCTCCGGCTGAGGTGCCCCCCCTTTCCTTCTCCCTGAGGTGCCTGTAGTATTTCTATCTGATGCCCCGGCAGTGTTCTCTCCATGTGTGGACAGGTATCTTTTGTGGGCCTTGCCCATGCATTTTTGGACTAGTGGTGCACGGACATTGATATGTGCATATCTGCACTACTTCTTGGAATGTATATACTTTTGTATGATTTTCTAATATATCTGTATACTTTTGAGACATGTATATTGATACATTACAATGTTTGGACTGATTTCGTTTGGTCTTTGCATTCTTCCGGGGGTGTTGTGGGTTGTTACTGTGATTTTTGTGAATGCATTGGTGTGTGTGTTGTAATATGTGAGGGTGGGGTGGGGGTGGGGGTGTTGCGTGTGTGTCCCCCTAACTTTTGCCCCCCCTATGTCATAGGTGCAGTACTCACCATTGTCGTCGCCGGCGCAGGCGTTGCTCTTCGTAGATGAGTAGGAATACAAGGGCCGGTAGGATTTGGAGTTCCGGCTCCATGGAGTCCTCCTTCCTCGTGGGATGTGTTCAGGTGAGCGTTTTCCCATTGCAGTAACTGTTTCTGCCGTGTTTTTATCCACGGTGAATCCGCCCCGGAAAAGGTGGCGGATTGGCGGGTTGTGATACTATGGGCGGTACATTGTCTTCCGCCTGTCTGTTGGCGGTGACCGCCGCGCTGCTTGTCTGTACCGCCGTAGCGGGCGGTGTGTTAAAGTGGCTGTCTTTGTTGGCGGTTTCCGCCAGGGTCATGATTCCCTTTTTTTGTCCGCTGGCCTGTTTGCGGTATTACCGCACCTTTAACACCATCCTCCAGGGTTGTAATGACCCCCATAGTGTGATTCGTGAGTGACCTCATTTGAATTTAGAAAAGCTCCAACCTTCCCAATAATATGTATTTTTGAATTTTTTATACTTGTTTGTGAATAGTATTTTTTTTTTTTCATGAGTGTTTGGTTCTGTATTTTTAGTGTATTATTTTGAGTTTCAAATCATCAAAAATGCTTAGGTCGGAGTCCCTGGCTTGTGGTAATGTTTCATTAGCGGTCCATGGATTCCAATAAAAATTCAGTGAGGGTCCCCGGGTTACTTTAATGATTAAGGGGGGTCCACAGAAGTCAAAAGGTTAAGAACCACTGGGCTAGGCCATGCTGCAGCAGTCCAGTGAGACTGTGAGTGCAATATGAATGGGTTTCCCTTGCTGCTTGGGCCCTTGTTATACTCCATCATTCAGTAATTAGAGATAGCTATAAATTCCAGGTCTGACAGTTGAGCATATTTACAGGTTACTAAAGTATCACACCTTGCTGTACTGAATTAACTCAGTAGAGAGTCAAATGTGTTCATATTATCAAAGACATACTTCCATGGCGGGCGTGGCTTGAAGAACCAACATGGCGGACATGTAGTAGCGGAGCAGCCGCTATGCCGCCCGTTTATCCTGTTTAATTCAGCTGCAGTGCGGAGAGAGGGGGCCCGGCAGAGACGCAACAGGGTCCCTGTGGAGTGAGAGAATTAAATATCGCTGCAAGCCTCCCTGTAGGAACCCACGGGCTTCCAAGAAGTCCAGCGACAATGGCACGGCCTCCAGGGCAAAATGGCACGCTGAGGAGTGGATTGCGCAGCAGTGTGCCCTGAGGCTGACAGGAGTGGTGCAGAGAGCACTGGAGGCGCTGCGGAGTGTTGGATGCTGGGCCACGAGGGCTGAATGGAGAGTACTCTGCGTGCCCCCCCCTCAGGTGAGTTGAGCAGCACCCCTCTGGGGTGTGAGCCGGGGCCAATCAGGGTGCCCTGGAACGGGGGTGCTGCCACTGCTGTGAGAACTAAAAGCGGGGACCCCTTGATGGCATGGGGTCCCCAAAGCTGCATTTGCTGAAAGAGGGGCGGATGCAGTCATGATTTGACCTGCCGCGACAGCGCTCTGAGGACAGGGCTGCGGTTTGAGCCTCATGCGTGCAAAGGTTGAGTTGCTGAGATTGGATGCTGCAGATGCTGCCTGGGCCCGTAACAACACAGAAACACTATTGCCTGGATGAGTGGAACTAGTACCGGGTGTGAGATGAGACAGTAGAACGGATGGTACAGACCAGATATTATCCCTGACTACTACTATTCCCAAGCTGCAGAACGCCCATAGCAGCGGATGTACTAAGCTGGAGGAGCTTGATACTGTGAGGTATCCTCAGTCGCCTCTTATCACAGATGTTATGCTCCCCTCATGCAGGCTCCGACCTGACTTTTGTGCGCCTGGCTTTCCGTTACAGGGTGCTCACTGCGGCAGGCAAACGCAAGCTGTAGCAGATAGGTCATGTTACCCCGCGGACCACTTCAGGCGACTAGCCATGGGCCGCCAGCGAACTGGGGGATGCCGCCTGTGCCTCACCGTAGGGGATCCCTGCTGTGGTCGACAGCCACCATGGATGCTACAGAACAACCCAGCGCATTAGAGGACAAATTAGATGCTGTACTGCTGCCCATTGATAACACGCGGACCTCTTTGGAGTCTAAAATTGACACAGTCAACTCTCATGTGTCTCCTGCATGCGAACCATAGGAAATTGGCAGATAGAGTGACACTGATGGAACGAGACGCCCAGACGTTACCACAAAAAAAAACATAGCTTGGAAACCTTGCTGAAGGCGCTAACAGACAGTGCGAGTACTGGAGCAACATGCAGAGGATGCAGAGGGCAGATCCCGCAGAAATAATTTCCGACTTGTCGGTGTGACTGAGGGAGCCAAGGGACATGATTCTGTGCAGTATATGGAAAACTGGTTGCGAACTGCACTTCCGTCAGGTGCGCTCTCCTGCTTTTTTTCCACTGAGCAAGCGCACAGGGTGCCGACCAAGCGACCTCCGATGGGCGTTATTCTGAAACCGCTGGTGGTGAGATTTCTCCATTACCAAGATAGAGAAGTAATATTGAAGGAGACCCGTTCAATGACGGAGGTGCGGGTGGGGAGCCCCAAAGTGATGTTCTTCCCTGACTACACAGTTGCTGTGCAGAAGCAACTTAATAATTTCCTGGCAGTGAAGCGGCGCCTCCGTGAGGTGGGCTACACTTATTCTCTCCTCTTTCCGGCTAGCTCCGTGTGGTGACTGCTGACACCACGCACTTTTTTGTTACCCCTGAGCAAACATGGCACTGGATTGAGAGTTCCGATGGTGGTGCCGAATCTTCGCTAAGGTCAGAGCTGCCGGGAGGTGGTGCCACACTAAAGCGTCGCAGGGGACATCGCAGGATGAGAGCCCGAGAAGAGGGGAACCTACCTACAGTCCCCAACCTGGAACAGAGAATACAGGAACAGCATAGTGCACTGCAACAGGTGGCCGCACTTTGAATGCAGAGCGGTGGACTAGCCCGGAAGCACAGGGCTCTCCTCAGATGGGGAAAGTTCTGCTGTTACATGGCCCTCGATGCAGAGCTCGCATAATCCATCAGATGTCACCCCGCAGACGTCAGACATTCTCCTTTGAGCTCAACTGCCTGCCAGCCTATGACCCGTCTCTCCCTATGAACTCAATTGTCATTAATGTATAATACTTCTTCTGTAGTCAAACGCACTGTACAATTTACAAGGTGGCATATGTTTGACTCCCCATGCTAATGAGTTTGGTAGGCCCTCAGCTGGTTGTCCCTTCTGTGAGGATACCTTTATGTTGATTTAGTTCTGATCAACTGGTTTGGGCGGTCAAAGGTTCCGGTGTACTGCTCTTTTGGTATTCGTTATGACATGGTTTCAAATTGTTGTTGTTTGCTCATATCCCAGTTCAGCGCTAGGCGACACATGAAGGCACTCACCACACATTGTTCAGCTCCTTTGCACACCACATGGCCATAGTCGGATGTTTGGCAACTATGTTCATCACTATCGTTTATTGGTAATTTGAAAGATGGCGCACATTCATGTGGTTACATGGAATGTAAGTGGCATACACACTCCTGCGCGCAGATACACGGTCTACCCCTATTTGAAGCGACATGGTGCCCATATTTCACTATTGCAGGAATCACATCTAACGAGTTCAGAAGTAGATACACTTAGAAGAGAATGGTGCGGCCAAGTGTACTCCACAAACTACTCATCCTATGCGCGGGGACTACTGTTTTGGATCCGTCCGGGGTTTCCATTCCATCTGTTAGAACAGGTCGAGGACACTGATGGCTGTTATGTGTTCGTCCACGGCCGAGTGAGTGGCCGTCAATTTCTCCTTGGCAACGTATACTCTCCCAATGTAGTTCAGGCTATTTTTCTAAATAAACTCAGTTGACTGCCTGTGCGCTGGGGTGACATACCTTGGCTGATTGGGGCAGATTTCAATTGCATGTTGGATGCGTACCTGGCAGATCCTTCCCACCGTTTGCACGCACCACTGCCATATCCAATGCCCGCTCTCTTGCAACTTGGCTGCATCACTGACAATTGATGGATGTTTGGTGGCATTGCAATACGGATGCCAGAGTGTACTCCTTCTACTCGGCACCGCACGATCTGCATGTTTGGCTCAATAGATTACTCTGCATGGCCACTCTGCTTCAGGCGATTGTGGAGACGGATTACTTCGGCTGTACCCACTCGGACCACAATCCTCAATACCTTCAACTCGACTGGGGTGGGTCTGCGCAAGCCAATGTTCCTACGTGGAGAATGCAACCAACTGTGCTGGAGGACTCGGCATTCCACGAGTCGACTGGCCAACCGATCATTAGCTATTTTGAGCTAAATGCTGACACGGCATCCTCCCGTTCAATAGAATGGGACGCGTTTAAGGCTGCATTGAGGGGTCACTGTATAGGGTTTGGTATTGGAGCACGCAGGCAGCTGGACCGGGAGGTGTCTGCGATAGAGCAACAGCTGTTGCGGCACAAGTCGGAAGTTGTGCAGAGCCCTAGTGTCCTTTCCCGATTATTAGGTGTGCGGAAAACCCATGCAGAGCTCCTTGAACGACTGTGATGCCTCAGTAATGCGGCGCACTCTGTTAATGTAGTTGCGCGGGCAGATAGAGCCAGGGCTCTACTCGCCTGCTTAATAAGACAGGAGACCACCCCTATCTCGGTGCTATCTATTCGGACGTTGTCTGGTGATTTATTATACACGCAGGGCTTGATACATGCGGCAGTTCATACTCATTATGAATCTCTAAATGCCTCTATCTCTCCTTCTCCCCTACAAGTTGTGGAGCGGTTCCTTGCAGGAGTATCTCTGGCCCGGATCATGCCTGAGCAGTGTCTGGAATTAGATGATCCTTTATTATTGTCTGAGATACGGGAGGCCATTCAGTCACTTGCAAATGGCAAGGCACCTGGCCGGGATGGGCTGCCGGCTGAATTTTATAAAGCCTACGCAGTCCTGCTGGCCCCTCAGCTGCTCGCTCTATAGGAGGAGTCCTTGGCACTAGCATGTTTGCCTAATACGTTACGAGAGGCCTTGTTAGCCGCATAAGGACCCCACTGATCTACACTCCTGTAGACCGTTGGTGCTTTTAAACACAGATTATAAAATATTGACCAAGGTGATTGCAACACGCCTAGTCCCACTGGTGTCTTCCTTGGTACATGAGGATCAGAATGGCTTTGTACCGGGTCGCACAACGTCTCTTAATCTACGTAGATTCTTCTACATACTAGAGTATGCTCCCCGACATTGGCCACGGGCGGGTTGCTTGGTGATTGACCTGGAAAAGGCGTTTGACTTGTTTGAGTGGCCTTACCTCTTTGCAGTCCTACCAAAATATGGATTTGGCCCTTGCTTTATACGGTTGGTGAGGCTGTTGTACATGTATCCTTTGGCCCGTAGCAGAATGGGATGCGTGGTGTCATCCTCCACACATGTTAGGAGAGGCACACTGCAGGAATGCCCACTTTCTCCCCTCCTTTTTGCTCTTGTAGTGGAGCCACTAGCTGCACTCCATGAGGCGGGACGCAACTGGGGGATACCACTGGGTGATGGGACACATGTGGTCTCCCTGTACGCAGAAGACCTTCTGGTGTACATTACAGACCTGGCTAATTTTCCTAGTGACATAATGCCTCTGCTCAACGAGAATGCAAGGGTTTCTGGACTGCGAGTTAATTGGACCAAATCCTCTATTCTCCCAATGTCACCTCTGACTTCTATAAACCAATCATCTATACCTTCAGATATTGTTTGGCAGCCTGCTACATTCAGGTATACCATGCAGAGTTGGATATATTCGACAGGATCTTAATATGTACCATGTCCAACCTGTGTCGTCAGATGGCATTCTGGAAAACATTGCCATTGAAGGGCATGGGCAGGGTGGCCCTTGTTAAAATGACAATACTATCTCGACTATTATATTACTTTGTCAACCTACCTCTCTATATTCCAGCCTCTTTTTTCCGATCCATAGAACGAGAAGTGCATAGATTGATTTGGAACACGTCCCGCTGCACAGTGGCCCTCTCTAAGCTTTATTGCCCCTTGAAACGGGTGGTTTAGCGCTGCCGAATCAAAAACACTACTATATAGCTGCTCAGTTGCAATGGGTAGACTGTTGACTCTCATCGAAGCAGCTGGCGGACATGGCCACGGATCTTCCAGCATGGCCATGGAGTAAGTTGCTATGCTTATTTCATCCCTGTGCTAAATATGCAGCACCAACTCCTATGAATCCTTACTGAATATAGCATACCGTTATTTCCGCAGATGCTGTTACCTCACCAGAAACACCGTGCCCTATGCACCAGCCATACCACTGTTGGGAACACTGTGTGGCACATGTGACACGTCGGCTGCAGAGCTAGCAGTTTGGCATGCAGTAGGAATATATACACTAGGAGACCTATACACTGATGGCAATCTCAATACTCATGGCACACTGATAGAGGCCACCGTACTACATCTAGGTACCTTTATGATGTACAACTCCCTTAGGCAAACATTGCAACAAACGTGGGGAGACCTGACAGAAGAACCTCGTATGCACTACACACTACAGTACCTACATGTCTTTGGAGAAGGAGGCATTTAATACACTGGATGGCAGACTCCTTACGTCTCCACACGACTGGCCCTCTTGTGCCCCTCCGGAGGAAGTGGGAGGGAGACGGGGGGAACCTTTCACAGACAGGGAATGGGTGACAATACTAGAGACCCCCACATATGTACCTCGCAATATGCGATTTTGCCTTATTCAATATTATGTCACACAAAGGGCATACCTTACCCCCGATAAGATCAATAGATATTTTAACCATGTGGATGAGGCTTGTCAGTGGTGTCAGTGCTTAGGAGCGGACTTTTTACACATGATGTGGTCATGTCCCACCCTGAGTCAGTATTGGATCTCAATCCATGCACGCTTGATGCATTGTATGGGCCGGCCCTAACTATTTACATGGGAGGTATGTGTCCTGGGATTGTTTCCTAGGGGTAGAAAATTGAAAGCAACGTCCCATTTTTGGGATCTGGCGTTGTTGGTGGCCAAACGCCTTATAACTCGTAGATGGCAATCTTCTGAGCCACCAGCCTATGAAGCATGGATATGTTCACTGGCTATCTGGGCGAGAGTGGAATGCTGGTCCTCCAGCAAGAGGAAGCGTTAGGACTGCGAAAATATCCCCTTGCAGTGCAGTGGGAGCTAATATTAACAGGCCTGTGCATGCCACTGACACCAGCGCTTACTTCACTTTGATTCCACGGAAATTGGTGATGGAGTATTGTCAGCGTCCACACTCAGTTCAACATGCTATAGAACTGTATATGTGACTAAAACAAATACACACTCCCTTCAGATGTGGGAATTCTGGGCTGATTGAGAGCTGCATGGCATAGATGTGTTGAGGGTGATATGCTGAATGCTTATAAACTGTACAACAATTTTACTGAATTCACAATGTGGGTGCTCAGATTCATGTTGCCAGCGATTCCCCCCCCCATGATTGTTGTTACGGCTTGTTATTGATTATGGCCAGATGGGTCAGATGTATTATTACTATGTAATATGTTGTGTTGACATATAAAAGCAATAAAGAAATATAAACAAAAAAAATCAAAGACATACTTCCATAAATGATCCTGCTGTTCACATGAAAGTGCTCAAAGGAATGACTCAGGTTTGATGTTTTCTTACAGGTCATATTTCCCACAACACATATTCCTTCTTCATTATTGATCTCCTTGTAGGGTTTGCTACTATGGGGACAACTAAGCAGGTGAATACTAAAATATATAATTAAGAGAATTTGTCGTATGCACTAAGGAAACACAGTAGTACAAGAAACAGTAACAATAATAACAATGATAATAATCATACTAAGTTGTCCTCTTATTATTATTACACAGCAAATAAATGATGGATTTATTTATGATACTATCCTCCTAATTTTGTCTCAGCAACACAGGGGACATTCTTTTAATGTAAGAATCTTAAAAATCTGAAAGTGCATTAAAATCATTTAACCTATAACATATGTTCTTAAAAGACAGACAATAAAGTATTAGAATAACGTTTTTGATGGTTAAAACCTTATCTTAAAAAAAAGTCAACAAATAAGTATTGCTAAATCCTCCCAGATTGTCCATTTCCCTATTGCCTCCTGACTAGGCTGTGCAATTTTTAAAGTATCCTAATTTGGAACTTTGTAATTTTTTATACTTTGCAAGTTTCACAAATAGAATCACTTTTAGCACCCCTTCATAAGAGCAGGAAACTATTGCCCGTGCCAGTCTGCGGCCTTGGGTGAAGTGGTGCCCATTGCTAGCTGTAGCCTTGGTTCGAACTTCTGAGTCTGCTTGGATCTGTCACCAGGACCATTATTTTCTGTTCTGGGCTCCACCTGGTCATCGTCAACTTTGAGGAGCACCAAGCCCATCCCCATGGCCACAGCACCCTTACCAGCACGGTCGTCCCCTGCCCTTCTCCCCAGCAGCTCATTTGTTTGGAGGCAGACAGTTTGATCAGTGGTGTAATGCAAAATGATGCCCCCAAACCCACAGAATGTGATGAGGGGCCCTGAGTCTTTTATCTAAAAAATATTTAATACCAGTGTGATATTCACTGTTACTTTATATAGATGTATAGAACATCATAGGTAAAGTAGATAAGAACTGACCTAACCTGCCCATGTCCCTGCAGACTCTTGGCATATAGGTTTTATTTCTATTGCTCTTCTCCACATGCCCTCTTTTGGGAGTGATGCATTTGTACATGTAATGAGGCACTTTGTAGAAGGCGGACGGAGAGACAGATTTAGACAGGCTACTAGGGCAGTATTGACCATAGCAAAGAAGGAGATCTTAAGGAAGGCAAACCTGTCTGTAAAGTTTGTAAAATCAGGATAGACTTTCAAAGGCATGATTCTGAATTGAAAGCAGTGGCGGAGTAGGGTGTAGAATATTGAGCTAAGCCCATCCTGAATTACCAAATGGACACCATCTGTCAAGAACTCTGTATAGTCTCCTGTGCAGAAATACAAGGTCAAACTGAAATCTGTCCTATCCACTACTTTAATATGATCATAATAATAACATATCTGCTGGTATTATTATTTTGTTATTACTATGTTTTTTGTTATTGTTGACAATAATAATGATGATGATAATAATGCCATTATTATTATGATTATAGTTACAATATTATTAGTTACAACACTTGTTACTATTCTTCCTCTTGTCCCCATCCTTTCTCTTTTTATCCTTATGAGAATTATGTATCCTCAGATTCCCTGGTGCACCGGGAGTACTAGGAAACAGCCAGGGAAGAAAGCTAGTGCAGGGAGCCAGATAATCCAGCTCCACGCACAAGTTGCCCCTTTAGAGATCAGAAGCCCTAATGAAAATGCACTTGATAGCTAGACCTGGCCACCAAGAGCAAAACAAGCCCAAGAGAAAGAAAACTGTCTCAACGGGGCTCAGGAAATGCATTTGGGGGGCCTGCACAGAAGGAAGTCTTTCCGGGCAGACAGAAGTTCAAGACGTCCTGGGGACCCAATCCGCAGGACAGCAGCATAGTGTGGTTGGGAATGTTGCCCACCACCCATGCCTATGTCTGGGCAGGCAATACACGTTGACCAATTCCTTCCTTGCCTGTGCTGCTGACGGGCAGGATGACTGCTCCCTCTCATAGGTGAGTGGGAGCATTAAAAAAACTGCTTCCGCCCCAATTGGATGCCGGCTCCCAACAAGCCCTGAGACTGTGGATGCCCCCGGTGGGGCCAGGACACCCAAGATTAACCTAAGAAATGCAGTGTAAAACCACCTTACCTCGGTCCGGGCCTGCTCACAGTATTCATAAATGCTGGCATGGAGTGCCCAGTAAAGTCTTGGTTGGTCTAATTTGAATATTCTTTCTGCTTCCGTATTGTTATAAAATGGGCAGGGGGGGCAACGAACGCTGGATACTGTGGCCCTCATTACACCCCTGGCGGTCGGTGATAAAGCGGCGGTAATAGCACCAACAGGCCGGCGGTAAAAAAAAATGAAATTATGACCACGGTGGAAACCGCTCACACAGACAGCCACTTTAACACACCGACCGCCACGGTCAACAAGAACCATGGCGGTAACCGCCAACAGCCAGGCAGAAGGCAATGTTCCGCCCACTGTATTAAGACAGGCCTATCCACCACCTTTTCCGGGGCGGTACCAATGACATCAAAAGCACAGCGGAAACAGAACACAGAAGTCAAAGGACTCACCTCTGGACACTCAGGGAACAACCACGACGCCATGGAGCCCGAGTTGCACATTTTCCCCATGCTTGTCTACCTCTTCCTGCATTACGAGCAGCAACGCCGGCGAAGACGACCACAGTGAGTACTGCCACCTAGCACACAAGGGAGGGGGGAGGAAAAAGAGAGTGACACACACACACACGCAACACCCCCACCCCCAACACCATACACACAAACAGATGCAATAGCAATACATATCCACCCCGTACTCCTCAGGAATAATGCAAGGACAAAAGGAATTGATTAAAGTGAGTGTAATAAGATAAAATAGTAAAAATACGTGCTTCTAAATCAAAACAGTATATACATATATACAAATGGAGGGACACTGTCCAGTCCTCAATGTCCGTGGGCCACAGGGCCACAACACATAGGCCAAGGCCCCACCTCACTCCTGCAACAACACGGAGAGAACACTGCGGGGCATCAGGTCGAAAATACAGAGGCACCTCAGGGGCATGGAGAATAGGGGGGCACCACAGCCGGAAGATGGTACAACACCACTGATCCCGGAGGGGGCTACATGCCCTGTGCGATGTCCTGGGGAGTGTAAGGCCACAGTCTCTCAAGTGGGTGGGTTGCCCACTGCTTGGTCCTGGGGAGTGCAAGGCCACAGTCTCTCAAATGGGTGGTTTGCCCACTGCTTGGTCCTGGGGAGTGCAAGGCCACAGTCTCTCAAGTGGATGGCTTCTTCTACTGGTTCTCAAGGGGGCCTTGTGTCCAGTGGGCTTCATCTTGGCAAGGATGCAGTGAGTGGATGGCTTCTTCCACTGGTTCTGGAGGGGTCCTTGTGCCCAGTGTGCTTCATCCTGGCAAGGATGGGGTGAGTGGATGGCTTTTTCCACTGGTTCTGGAGGGGGCATTGTGCCCTGTGATGCAGCACTTGGGGAGTGCAAGGTCACAGTCTCTCACCTGGGTCCAGGACGCACTACAGCCCATGGAGGCAGGACTACACACTGCCCGCCGGCGGTGATGGCTGCTCAGTGGTGGCAGTGGTGGGGCTGGTGTCGGAGCTGGCAGTGGTGGGGGGAGGCTGCAGCCCATCCCCTGCAGCCTTGGACGGCTGCCCACTGGGGCTGCTGATGCTGGTGGCTGTGCTGGTGGTGGTGCTAGTGGTGGTGGGGGGAGGCTCCAGGCCTTCCCCTGCAGCCTCAGATGGCTGCCCACTGGGGCTGCTGCTGCTGGCAGTGGTGATGCTGGTGGTGCTGGTGAGGGGGTCTCCAGCCCTTCCCCTGCAGCCTTGGATGGCTGCCCACTGGGGCTGCTGCTGCTGGCAGTGGTGATGCTGGAGGTGCTGGTGGCAGTGGGAGAGGAGGCTCCAGCCCTTCCCCTGCAGCCTCGGACGGCTGAACCACCATGGTTGGTGGTAGGGGCTCAGAATCAGTCCCAGCCCCAGGCCTCCTGTCCTTCCTGACTGCTGGTGCAAGCCCCTTGCCCTTCCATTTAGCAGCTGGTGGTGCCTCCTTGCCCTTCCCTTCGGCAGCTGGTGGTGCCTCCTTGTCCTTCTCTTTGGCAGCTGATGGTGCCTCCTTGCCCTTCCCTTTGGCAGCTGGTGGTGCTTCCTTGTCCTTCCCTTTGGCAGCTGATGGTGCCTCCTTGCCCTTCCCTTTGGCAGCTGGTGGTGCCTCCTTGCCCTTCCCTTTGGCAACTGGTGGCGCATTGTTGCCCTTCCCCTTGGCAGCTGGTGCTGCCTCCATTCCCTTCCCTTTAGCAGCTGGTCCTGGCACACTTTCAGTGCTGATGGCTGGTTCCCTGGAGCCTCTCCTGCCTGCAGTAGCTGTCAACACTGCTGTGGCCGTGGACTGGGTGGCTGAGGTGCTCGCCTGGGTTCTGACTACCCTGGCCCGACATGAAGGATTGGGGGTAGGGGTAGGGATGAGGTCAACAGTGGAGAGGAAAAGCTTCTTAGGGACATTGGGGTGGGAAGAGGGTGAAGATTTGGGAGGGGAGGAAGAGGGAGTGGTTGTGGGAGCTGTCTGTCTGCTGATTTTGGGTGCAGGTGCATGGGCTGGATGCTGTTGTGATGTGGATGGCGGTTGGGTGTCTGAGTGCTTGCGTTTGTGTACTTTGGGAGGAGGGGGCACAGACACAGTGGGAGAGGATACAGGGGACGTGTGCATGGATGTGGGGGTGGTGACTGCCAGTGAGGGTCGTGTAGTGATAGGTGTGCTGGTGATGGTGGTAATGGATGAGGATGTAGTGCATGCAGGTGTGAGTGGAGATGCTACTGGGAGGAAGGTGGAGGATGAGGATGAGGGGGACACAGTGGAGGCAATGGATGTTGGTATGTCTGCATCTGGATGGTGTTTGTGTGAGTGTCTGTGGGATGATGTGTGGTGCTTGTGTTTGCCATGTCCACTCTTGTGTGTTGTCTTGTGTGCATGCTGGTCTGCCTGTGTGCTTGGGATAGGTTGGGGGTGAGGGGAATGGGACTGGGTAGAGGCAGCTGGAGGGGGGAGGCTAGAAACAGGGACAATGGCTGCCATCAGGGAGGAGGCCAGAGCCTGGATTGATCTCTGTTGGGCCACCATGCCAGAGTGAATGCCCTCCAGGAATGCATTTGTTTGTTGCAAATGGCCTGCAAGCCCCTGGATGGCATTCACTATGGTTGACTGCCCAACAGAGATGGATCACAGGAGGTCAATAGCCTCCTCACTGAGAGCAACAGGGCTAACGGGACAGGGCCGGAGGTGCCTGGGGCAAAGGAGATGCCCACCCTCTGGGGTGAGCGGGCACAGGAAACTGCCTCGGCGGCTGCTGGGAGGGCGGTGCTGGTACTTGGGGTGGTGGATGTACCTGTATTTGGGGTGGGCGCAGATGTGTCCGCCACCACCAGGGAGCTTCCATCGGAGGAGGTATCACTGTCAGAACTGTCCCCTCCTGTCTCCGCTGTGGTGTTCCCCTCGCCCTCCGCCCCACTGGTCCCCTCACCGTCTGTGGATTCTGCCTCATGGGCCCTGTGGGATTCAGCTCCCTCTGTCGCCGGTGCCTCTGCTCCTCAGACAGATGATGCCAATGCACATAAGGACAGGGTGACAAAACAAAAAGGGGGGGAGAAACAAAGGATACACTTGGTCAATGCGCCAACACCACCACCCTTGGCGTACACAACACACACACACACAGGGAACAGCCCTACGCATCAGGCAATTTACTTCCAGTCACAATGCTAGTCACCAGGCCATGGACAGGAATACCTAACGCCAATAGCAGCATACCTGGCACCCACAGACCCCTGCCCAGTAGTGGATGCCTACTAGCTTGATAGGAGGTGGTGTTCATCAGACCCTGCCCAACATGGGACCTACACTGCAATGTCCGGCCTGGCCCAGGGGCACCCACAGGCCCACATCCCCCACCGGGAGACCACCCCACCATGCACAAGTAGTATATAGGGAAACTGTACATACTGTCACCGCCAGCGTACATCACCATTGGCCACTGTAACCCATAGAGCCCAATGACAACCAATGAAGAGTTGCACGGCAGTAGTCGACCGCCTCCCGCAACGGCACTCAACATCAGTGGCATTACCTCATTTCCACATGTCCATCCACACAGTACAGGTGGACACCATTTCAGGCGGGGCAGGCCATGGCATCTAACTGAGTCACAGTACACATAGGCACCATTTGGGCCTATCCAACAAAATACTGGTACAGTCACAACATGCAATGCAGTGTAGTGTTTTGAAATGTGGAATTCTGACCAGATGCTCCCCGTTTTGCCACCTAGATTACAACCGCTGAGGATGAACAGGAGATGGAAACATCCGCGGGTGTACAAACCCCTGGTGGACTTGACAACAATGGAGGACAGGCACATTATCCTCACCTATAGACTGGACAGGGCCACAATCACAGAGCTGTGTGCCCAATTGGAGCCTGTCCTGATATCTGCTATCCGTCACCCCACTTGGATCCCCCCTCTTGTGCAAGTCCTATCTGTGCTCCATTTTTTGGCAACTGGCTCCTTCCAAGTGACAGTGGGCTTGTCAGCAGGAATGTCACAGCCAATGTTCTCAATAGTGTTGACCAGAGTGTTGTCTGCCCTGATTAAACACTTGCGCAGCTACATTGTTTTTCCCCAAGACGGAGGATTTGGCCACAGTGAAAGCTGACTTTTATGCAATGGTCATATCCCCAACATCATTGGGGCAATCAATGGTACACATATTGCTGTTGTCCCCCCCCCCAGTTTAATGAACAGGTGTTCAGAAATCAAAAGAGCTTTCACTCTATGAATGTGTAGATAGTGTGCCTGGCAGACCAGTACATCTCCCACGTCAATGCAACGTATCCTGGGTCTGTGCATGATGCCTTTATCCTTAGGAATAGCAGCATCCCATATGTGATGGCTCACCTCCAGAAGCACCGGGTGTGGCTAATAGGTGAGCCCTTGTTCCCACCCAATGTATGTTGGTGTATGGGTATGGTGTTGGTCATAAGGGTTAGTGTGTGGTTAACAGGTATCCCTCGATATTTGCAGGTGACTCTGGTTACCCCAACCTCTCATGGCTACTGACCCCTGTGAGGAATCCCAGGACAAGGGCAGAGGAACGTTACATTGAGGCACATGGGCGAACAAGAAGAGTAATAGAAAGGACATTCGGCCTCCAGAAGGCCAGGTTTTGTTGCCTCCATCTAACTGATGGATCCCTGTACTGCTCACCCAAGAAGGTCTGCCAGATGATCGTGGCATGCTGCATGTTGCATAACCTTGCTTTGAGACGCTAGTGCCTTTTCTGCAGGAGGATGAGGCTGGAGATGGGCATGTGGCTGCAGTGGACCCTGTGGACAGTGATGATGAGGAGGCAGAGGATGAGGATGATGACAACAGAACATCAATTATACAACAGTACTTCCAGTGACACACAGGTAAGACACTGTAACCTCACTTTACACTCACACTTTTGTATTTGACATTGTACATGGCAGGCAGATTCTCTTAGTTCAATGACCACTTACTGTACCCTTTGGCATCTCTATTTTCAGATGTCTGTGCCCCACTCTGGCACCTGGTGTGTTGACTGCAGCCTACGACAGGTCATTCCTATATATTTATTCCTGTACAGTTGTATTGCAGTGTTTAAAGCTTTTTAAAGGAATACTTTGTTCAATCATTTGACCAACTCCATACTTGTGTTTTTTAAATGGTGTTTATTTAAGTGCTAAGAAGTAGAGACGGTAGTGGAATGGGCTGGGTTGATGGTGGAGGAAAGTCCAGGGTAGAGTCCAGTCTATTTGGATCACAGGTGCATTGTCCAAGGGGGCATAGGAAGGGGAGAAATGGCAGTTCAAGGTGGAGAGGGTTACAGAGTGGGACACAAGGGTAACAATCAGAAGAGTCTTATTTCCTGGTGGGGGTCTTGGCAATGTTCTCTGGCTTCTGCCTGGATCGCAGGGACCGTTTGCGGGGTGGTTCTCCTTCTGCAGGGGGAGGGGTGCTGGTGGCCTGTTGTTCCTGTGGCGGGGTCTCCTGTCCACTAGCAGCAGTGGAGGTGGGGGGCTGTTCATCAGTGTGGCTAGTGTCAGGGGCCCGGTGGTGTGCCTCTGCCTCCCTCATGGTGTTGGCCATGTCTGCCAGCACCCCTGCAATGGTGACCAGGGTGGTGTGGATGTCCTTCAGGTCCTCCCAGTTCCCCAGGTACTGTCCCTCCTGCAGCCGCTGGGTCTCCTGAAACTTGTCCACTATCTGGCCCATCATCTCCTGGGAATGGTGGTGTGCTCCCAGGATGTTGGTGAGTGCCTCCCGGGGAGTCGGTTCCCTGGGCCTGTCCTCCCCTGTCGCACAGCAGTCCTCTCAGCTTCCCTGTTGTCCTGTGCCTCTGTCCCCTGAACCGTGTGCCCACTGCCACTGACCCCAGGTCCCTGATCGTCATGTGTTTGTGGTGTGCCCTGGGGTCCCTGTAGTGGTGGACACACTTCTGATTGACGTGTCCTGGGAACAGAGGTATGGGCCCGCTGGATGGGTGTTGTGGTGGTGTTTCCTGAGGGGGGAGGCTCTGTGGGGATATGGGACTGTGCCTGGGTAACCGACTGTCCGGAGATCCCTGATGGGCCAGGTTGGTCATCCAGATCCAGGTGTCCAGAGCTGCTATTATCACTGTGGGCCTCTTCTGTGGGGAGACTGGATGTTGCTGGCACCTCCTCTCCGGTGACATTGGGGGGAGGCCCTGTGGGGATGTAAATGCAGTGTTATTGTTTCTGTGTGTGACATCTTGTGCATGGGTGTGTTGCCCTCTATGGTTGTGATTGCCCGGTCAGCTTTGCATTGTGTGAGTAGGTATTTTTGTGGACTAGGTGATTCTCTAATGTGCATGATTTAGTGATGGGTATCCATGCAGGGCTGTGAGTGATGTCCATGCATTGGTGGTGCATACAGGGCTTGGTATTGGGATGGGTGGGTTGTGATGATGGGGTGTATGTGAGGTGGTGGAGTGATGGGGTGAGGGTAGGGGTGGGAGTATGTGATGGCATGCAGGTGGGGGGCTGAAAGTAGTAAAAGTTAACTTACCAGAGTCCAGTTCTCCTGCTACTCCTACCAGGCCCTCAGGATGCAGTATTGCCAAGACTTGCTCCTCCCATGTTGTTAGTTGTCGGGGAGGTGGTGGGGTTCCACCGCCAGTCCTCTGTACTGCTATCTGGTGTCTGCCTACCACGGAACGCACCTTCCCCCATAGGTCATTCCATCTCTCCTGATGTCATCCCTTGTTCTGGGGTGCTGACCCACGGCGTTGACCCTTTCCACGATCTTCCGCCATAGCTCCATCTTCCTAGCAATGGATGTCTGCTGCACCTGTGATCCGAATAGCTGTGGCTCTACCCAGATGATTTCCTCCACCATGACCCTTAGCTCCTCCTCAGAGAATCTGGGGTGTCTTTGTGGTGCCATGTGTGTATTGTGTGTGGTGTGTGTGAGGATGTGCGGGGTGATGTGTTGGGGTGTGTGCTGTAAGGTGCGTGGATGGTGTATGGGTGATGGTATTCTGTGGCTCTGGTACTGTGGGTGCTCTTGGTGTCTCTCGCTCTCTGGTGACAATTCTTTCTAGTTGTAAAGGGTTGTGGGCAATGTGGATGTGTGTTTTATATTGGTGTGGGTGTGGTGTGTGTGTCAGGTGTGTGTAGTTTGAATTGTCCAATGTAGCGTTGTTTTGTATGTGTGTGTGTATTTTGAGCGCTGCGGTATGTACCGCCAATGGTTTACCTCGGTTGAATGTCCGCCACAGTGATTCGTGGGTCATAATGCTGTGGGCTTAGTTCTGTTGGCGTAACGGTGTGGGTTTTGGTACTGCCAGTTTATCACTGACCTTTGGGCTGGCGGACTTGTGTGTGTGGCTGTATAGTGATAGATTGCTATGTGTGTGTCATAATATGGGTATCAGTAAACCGCCATGTGGCAGTATGTTGGAGGCAGTCAGCATGGCGGTAAGCGGGACTTACCGCCAATGTCATAATGAGGGTCTATGTGTGTGGGGGGCTTCTGGTCGTGCTGCAGCCCCAAAAAAGATGCCCCAAAAACTGATCCTAAGTCTCCCAAGGCACTGTAAGGACGAACCCAGTAGAGTTTTTTCTTGTTTTCAAACACTTCCATAGCTGGAGCTATTGCGTCCAGGCTCTGGACTGTGGGATTTCTGATGATTGGTCCTAGGACTATGCTCAGTTGCCTGTGCCAAGTGAAGAAAGTGTCAGACACAGATGTTGTTTTGAATTAAAATGTTTTATTAACAAATTTGACGGTGAACGATTACTGTTATAATAAGTGCTGATGGGTATTAATATTGTGCTTACGGATTTTAATGCTCATAAAATGGTGAATCATAAGATATGGCTGTTTCTTTAATATGTTGACACCGCCGACAAAGTCAGTAGGCCTGCCTTGTATATAATGACACCTCTTCTGATGTGTCACATTGGAAAAGATAATATGGTCATTTATATTCATGTGACGACCCTCAGATAAAGCCAGTAGGCCTACCTTATTTGGAATGACACAACTCCATATTGAGATGTTGCATCTGGCATGGGGTGGCGGAATACTGTGATTACTGGATTCAGAATGCACTAGCAGTGTAATGTGAGCTGAGTGTGTCACCATTTACATCTACCTGATGTAAATATTTGTAACTGAATATATGGCATTTAATACTGTGTGTAATAAAAGTACTTTACCTTTTAAATAGAAAAAGCAGTGACTGGTCAATAATGTATTGAGGCTTGTTTTTGAGTACCAGATAATTGGGATTGTTAGTCCATACAACCTCTACTGAGTAGGCCTTGAGCTTCCCTGCTTTGCTACCCTGAGAGGCTGAAGTGCTGCAATAGGGAATTACATTACGTATAAGAAAACAATTATGGACTTATCACTTGTGCAGGACTCACATCGTTTGCAACTGATAACCGAAATTTCTTAAAAGATCTAAAAATGCTTATTATTAAAAGAAGAAATACACTTGTAAATCAGAGATGAGCGACAAGGGGATCCTCCAGGTCCTAAAATTAGCACATGTTTCACAAGCAGAGGCAATGCATACATTTATAGTGTTTTGTATACAAGGGTCCAGCAGTGATCATGTAATGAAGCTGAAACAATGGTGTTACACAGGTGCAGGATTCTGAAGTTATCGGAAAGTATGCAAAATACCTTTCAGTAGATACAGAAATGTAAAATCTCAGTGCTGAGCAGTCTAAACAGAAATCTCTTACTTCAAGCAACAGGTATGAAAATGAGGCTTTATATGTCACAGATGTGTGCAACTTGTATGCATAGTTAGCCTGAGCCGACAGATAGAAGAGCATTTACACTTACACTAAAGGCAAAAAATATAAGTCTCTCAGGAATCATTTATTTGCAACTGTGGTTACAATTTTGCAGAGACACCTGTTGCCTTAGAAGTACTAGGATCTTCAGCCATCCTTACATCACTACATTTTATCCTGAAAACAGATAGGTGTCAACAGGGAAGGACTTAAGACAAGAGCTGGATGGATGAGGAAAACCGACCCAAGCTAAATATTAGCTGCGTATTACTCCGAGATAGCGTAGCAGACATCCAGACCCCATCAGGATATGGTAGGGGAGGAAGGGTGGTTCTCGCCCAATGGAATTTTGGAAAAATTGAGGGCACATAGTGCCTTTCACAGAACAAGTTTCACATCTTTAAGTCTAGCCACTTGCAAGCTCCATGTAATCAAGCAAATTAATAAACTAAAAATACACACCTCTATACATACATAAAAGGGATTTGGGTCAGGCTGCTTCTTTCGTGCATCTTTTTAACAGTTTTTTACATTTTAAATCCACTGACTCAGTGTAGATTATGGGTAGTGTCAGCCCATTCATTCGTAGGCTCTCTTGCACAGCGAGTAAAGGCATTTTTCCTCATTACATGTGCACATCCACCTAGAAAGATGAGCACTTTCTGGAAGGCAGACCAAGATGGTTTTTCCTGGTGAAGCTCTGTCATCGTGCCAGTGTTTCCTGGCTTCTGTTACACAATGGTGAACCCTATGATTGTGGCAGTGTAGTGGGACAAACGAGGACCCAATGATGACCTAGTGAAGTGAGCAAGGCACAGAGAAAATAGGGCAGTGTGGACCGTGCTCTGCTCTTGAGGCCTGCCTGATGCCGGGCTTGAACTGCTGAAATGCAGCAGTGAGAAAGAACCTGGAGAGACCTTCTTGATCCTTTCCTGGAGGGGCGGGGATTGCTTATCGCAGCACAGGTGGAGGAGACCTTTGAAGCCTGATACTCCCCCTTTGTTGTGGACATTGTGTTCACTCCCCAGGAGAATAAGGGGCAAACTTTGGAGCCTGGGAACTGCCTGCTGGGATGTGGGTGATGCACGGTCTGCAGCCTCAGAATCCATGCAGTCCTGAGGTGTGAAACCTATAGCCTCCCCCATTTGACAGGGACTCTGTGCTTCCAGTGTGCCAGATGGCGGGGTCCTGTACCCGGATTGTTCAGGAGGACAGTGGAGGAGTGATCTGCCACAGTGGACCATACCTGGTGCTCTGCCTTTGGTGAGTGGGGATGTTGGTGGCTTGGCCATGCACTGGCCTCTTTCTGAAAGGACCCGGGAGGCCTGGCGGCTGAAGGAGGTGAGCTCATTTCATTCTAGCCCATGCTGCACAGTGAACAAGGTCTTGCATTACTCCTACAAGGAAAAAGAACTGAGAGACATGCTGGTTGGTGACATATGAACATACGTCCCCTGCATACTCATGGGCTAGGGAATATCACTATATGGTGATAAGACTGTAAGCTGGCATGCTCACACGGAGGTGCTTTTCCGATTCCCTGGAAGACTTTTGAAGCTTTGGCGTTTTTGTTTCCTGGACCCGCTTACCATGCGGAAGTCCTTGTTGTGGTTTGCTTATAACCATCAGAGTTAAAAAGATGATGCAGTGGGCAATATTGGAATAAGTGCCCTGATGAAGGTGGCCGTGAGTATCATGAACATATTTAAAAGCACGAGTCCACCGAAACACGCGTCAGCAGTTCCGGCATCTCTAATGATGTATTAAGTCGAATGCGGTTCCGACATCTCAGATAATTCATTAAGTTAAAAAGGATTATCAAGCATCCAGCAGCTAAAGAGGGAATTTTGTTGATAAGAAGCTGCATCTAAAAATGTTTTGGTTGTAGCCATAAGAGCTTGAACTGATGTGCCTATTATGAGGACGGACATTTGTGATACTAATTACGTTAATTGTGCAATGTATTGATTGACAAATCTATCATTGGAGAGAAATTATTAATTATAGATATATGGGTGCGATGTCTTAATTCCTGATTGACAAATTTATCATTGGAGAGCAATTATGAAGTATATGTATATATGGGTGCGATGTCTTAATTCATCATTTATCTGGCATGTAAATTTGTGATGATTGATACTTTGCAGTTGTGAAATATTATTGTGTCTGTAATTGTTTGTCATTCCGGCGTCCTGTCTTTGTCTACATGTACATCTTATTTGTAGTCATTAGTCTATTGTTGTTTTTGTGTGTAGTTCTATGTTTATGTGTGAAGGCCGTTTGATTAAGAGTGGTTGAGCAGATAGGGGTTGTTGATTTATTTTAGAAAGAAATATGTATATATATATATATATATATATATAGACATATATTTGAGTTTGGATTAATAAATGTTTGAATATCATTTAGGCTGTTGTTGAGAATAACTTGCTTTATTAAATTAGTAGGAGAGTGGGTTACTGTTTACTTATTCTAGGGAATATTACCCCACCACCATTGCCCTTCTTCGTCAGGCTTGGGACGTATCACACGAAGGGCACTGTTGCGGCATGGAGGGATACCCGTCTGAGTGAACTAGCTGTCATCACAAGCATTACCGGCATAGTGTACTCAGCCTACTGGGTTTGACATCTGCCTCTCGATTGGTGCTGGCGCCCCAGGGAAGAAACAATGGGCACTCACAGTAAGATTAATTAAACGTTTTTTTGGGGGTTCATTACAACACGAAGAGGGAGCTACCAGCCAGCCCTTCAACCATCTTCACTCTCTTGTTCTCCAACCACCCATTTCCAGCATGGAATGCGAGTTTATTCTTTACGTATCTCCTGCCTGAGACAACGCAACACATCTCCCTTTCCCAAGGAAATACAAAGTTGAAGTCATATACATAACACGGTAACATAAAGCACTCACTAACTCTAACAAGTGAAATATATACGTACAATTATGATTTGTAATATAACCTGAAGAAAAATAATGTTTTAACTCAAATAACAAATCAATTTAATTACAACATATAGAATCAATTATGAAGTCACTGAACCACTCAGGAGTACGGCAATAACCTTCTTAACCTTACCTCTTTTGTAAGAGCACAGCACTCAAACCTATGGCACTGGCTTCCGTACGCAGTATGCTTTTATCATGTGTATCATACGACTTGAGTGCAGGAACCGATGCAATTTCTTTTTTAAGCTGCTTAAACCCCAGCTCACATTCAAAACACCAATCAAATTTAGCATTCTTCGACAATAACTTGCCCATACACTTGGTTTTGACAGCAAATCTGGGGATGAATCGTAAATAGTATTCTGCTAGTCCTAAAAAAGACCTTACCTGTTCTCCTGTTCTTTGTCCTGTAGTGATGGAGTGTCTTTAATGGCTTTCACCAAATTCAAACAACTTTGGTGGCACACTCCTTTCATCCAATCAATGTCCAAGATATTCTACTCCCTGAACTCTAATCTTTCACTTTTCCATTGTTATGGTCAACCCACTTTGCTGTAGGATTTCCAGTACTGGGTATATGTGTGTGTGTGTTTGTGGTGCTGTGGTCAGGTGTGTGTATGTGTGTCATGTGTGGGGTACTGGTATTGTCCAACGTGGTGCATTGTTCTGGTGGAAGTGCTTTTTTCCCACAGCGGTTCAGACTGCCAATGGAATGGTGCCTTGCTAAGACCGCAGTGCTCAGAACCCTTTGCACCCACAAAGTTTGACAGAGCGAGGCAATACACACTGAAAGAAGGCACTGCACCTAGATATCACAGGCACCATCACACTGAACACAAATCATACAACATACAAAATCAAGAGAAACACAACGCGCACATCATCACTGTACACAAACACCACGAACCACACGCACATCCTATTACCCAAACTCACACCAACAAACAGCACACCCAGCATCCCTGCACAACACACACCCCACCACCTACAACACAACCACCATGGCTCCACAAAAAAACCCATGATTCACAGATGAGGAGCTGAGGGTCATGGTCGACTAAAACATTAGAGTGGAGCAGCAACTGTTTGGAGCACAGGTCCAGCAGACATCCATAGCCCAGAAAAATGACTTATGGCAGAGGATCATCATCAAGGTGAATGCTGTGGGGAATCATCCATGCACAAAGGAGGACATTAGGAAAAGGTAGAATGACCTACGGGGGAAGGTACGGACCATGGCTTCCAGGCACCAAGTCACCGTCATGAGGACTGGTGGTGGGCCCCCACCACCTCCCTCAGAATTATCATCATGGGAGGAGAAGGTCCTGGTTATCCTACATCCAGATGGGCTGACAGGAATACCTAGTGGACTGGACATTGGTAAGTCAACTACACTCTCCGTCCAACATGTACCCATGCACAGTATGTACCCCCACCACCCTCTCACCCCCTCACACCTCCCTAACTTGTACAAACCGACCATGGAATACCCACCCTCGATGGCCACCGCTCCATACAAACACCATTCCCTCACAGGCCCCTCTAGTGCATGGATACCCCACACTGCAGCAAGTGCTACAACTACCACAATGCAACACTCCCTACTCTTGCATGACTGCTTCATCCACTTCACATCTCTCCCCTTCACCAACAAGTAATTGGAATCCACATTAGTACATGGCAATGACACTAGCAAGACAAATACAAACTATTCCCCAAAATAGGACCATTGCATCATTCCACTGATGGAAACACAAGCAGTAGTCTAGTAACTGTCAATGCCATTACTGCCCTGCAAATCCAATCAATGATGGCATATAAACATGTGTACCACTTGTACAATACCATCATGTGACACAATACCGCTCGTTCCACAGATCTCCCAAGTACTGCCACACAGCAGAGGATGCCGGTGACAGAAAGCCCAGGCTTGGAAGCAGGTCCAATAGTGGAGGAATACCCTGGATGTCTGGATATGTATGACGAACCTGGCCCATCAGGCATGAGTGGTCAGTCCACCACCACCAGCCTCACCCTGCCTATAACTTAAACCACCTCCCCTGTGGCATCCATTGTACAGCAGAGCCCACCTTCCCAAACCTGTGTCCCAAGGTCACATCAAACATCAGTGTGCTCTACTGGACAGGGGCATGAGTCAGCAATGCAATCCCAAGACAATGACGGTCCTGGTGTCATTGGGAGGGGGCACACTGCACCAGGTGCACAGGCACAGGGGACAAGGGCCAGTGGGAGGGCAATAGTGGGCCAAGGGATGAGGCAGCAACAGGACACGACTGGCCAGGAGGCTGTCTCCAGAGTCCTGGGAGCCTACCAGCAATCCCAGGACAAGATGGGCCAGATACTCATCACCTTGCAGGAGACCCAAAGGCTGCAGGGGGAATATCACCAGGAGCCCATGCAGCAGTTGCAGGTACTCAATGCCACCATGGTCTCCATGTTGGGGGAGTTCAAGTAACTCAACAACATCCTGCAGACATCCTCCACCCAACAGCAGGCCCCATCCTGTAGTCAGGCAACACCACTTCCCTCTACATCAGCACCTGCTACTGGAACAGAGGACCAGCAGGAGGACTCACCAGCACCCCTACCCCTGCAGGTGATAGATGCCCAGTAAAATAGGTCAACCATCATGCCGTCCTGCAGGACCTGAGGCAAAGACCAATCCCCCCACCAGGAAGTGATCCCTATCCTGAACTGTCACCCTTGTGTGCCACTGTTACACCCTGTTGGCTGTCCAATGCCAAGTTCCCAGAATCCCAAGGCTAATCGATATAGGACCTGTGAAACAAACAGATGTACCATCTACTCTGATCTTCACCTAAACCATGTCCCCACTCCTATGGACTATGATGTAAAACACTCAATAAACTAAAATTTGCTCAAGTCCTGGTGCATGTGTCTTCATTGTTTAAAGTAGCAATTCTGTTTACAAGCAACAATCGTATACACATGTCGGCACCACAATAATGTCAAAGTGACAGATGTAGTAGGAATCTCCAGCAGGTGTGTAAGTACATCCATATTGTAGTAACATCCAGTGTCAACAATGCCAACAGGCAAATCAGTAAGCAGCTTGCAAACAGACATGTGACCTGAAGAGGGAAACTTACATGGAATTAGGCACAATGTTGTAAGGCATGTACTCCATAATCATACATCAACAGCAGTTGAACACAAACACAGGATGACTACCCCAGCAACTATGATACCACATATGTAAGGGCCTGCATTGTCATGCATAAACATGTGTAGATAAGTAAAGATATCAAATAGATAACATCCTTTACTGTTCACCTCCCTGATAGTCAGGAACAGGTAATTGCCACACAGCAGCTGACATTGCAGCATGATAGGCCTACACAGCAGGACAAGACTGATTAGTCCCTCGTACATTTACCCAAACAGGCAGACTGAGGATTCAAAACCTTTGGTACAACCATAAGGATGTTCTGTTATGGCACCAGCATTTCACACGTCATTAGCAACAATGCATTTCCACTAATCCTCATGGTAAGTCAGCTACCTTTCAGGGTTGGAAACCAAGATGGAAGGCCGTAGTACCCACACACACCTTGATGCATGCAAAATATGGGTACAGACTGGCATTTCCAATATATTGTCCAAGTGCAGATGACATACAAATTAAACATACCTGTTCAACATTGAATGTAGTGACGAATCAGGTCAGCCCTGTTGTTATGAGCCTCATCCTCGTATCCCTCCTCCTCAGCATCAGAGTTGCCGGACCCCAAACACTGCTCTAGCATCAATGTCTCCCTCCTCCAACAGTGAGATGTGCCTTCTGAGGGCCAGATTATGGAGCATGCAGCATGCAACATGCAACAAAGATCTTGCAGCCTTTCCCTGGTCAGTATTGTAGGGCACCACCGGACATATGGAGGCAACGAAATCCAGCTTTCAATAGGCTGAAAGTCCTCTCAATCCCTCGCCTCATCCGGCCATGTGTCTCATTGTACCTGTTCTCCCCTTCTGTAGTTGGATGTCTAACAGGTGTTAGGAGCCAGGCCAAGGTGGGGTATCCGGTGTCACCTGTGTGGAAAAGGAGGTATCAATAGGTAACAATGTTAGGCAGAGTGCAGACTGTGTAGGGAGGGGCATCAAACGTCTGACATGGAGAGCAATACACATACCTATTAGCCAAGCCCTTTCTCCCTGTAGCTGTAACATCATTGCAGGGACAATGTTGTTCCTCAGGACGTAGGAATCAGGTACCGCTCTAGGGAATTTTGTGTTTATATACGTTATCTCGTCTGCAAGACACACCACTTGTACATTGAGCGAATATGTACTCTTCCGGTTTCTGTAAACCTGTTCATTGGCCCTCAGCGGTATCAAGGTGATGTGAGTCCCATCAATGACCCCTATTACATGTGGGACATGTGATATATTGTGAAGGCTGCTTTAACAATGGGCAATTCAGCATGTTGTGGAAACCTAAAGTACCTGTTGACATGCTTGAGTAGGGCATCCAGCACATCCTGTAATACCTTACTGAACTTGGGCTGTGACATCCCTGCAGTCAGTCCCACAGTCACCTAAAAAGAGCCACTTACCAGACAATGCAGGACTACCAACACCTGGACTGTTGGAGGGGTGGCAAGGGGATTTCTCAAAGCCGGCAGGAGGTCTGGCTCCAACTGGGGAACCAGTTCCCTGATGGACCCACAATTCAGACGATAGGTCAGGATGATGTGGTGCTCTTCCATGGTTTCAAGATTTAATGGTGGCCGGTAAACTGGTGCATTCCTCATGACTCCAAGCAGGGAGACAAACAACAATCTGGGCACCTCTCACAATGTTGTGCACCAAGTATGACATACAACAACCATGTATTGGTCATGTAAGTTGGATGTTATGTTGTGGAAAGACACATTACTCCACACTCCATTCCTAGCCAGACAATGCCACATAATCCCTGTTACAAGGGACGTGTACAGGACATGTAAACATTCACCTTCCATGTGTTCCACCATACTGATTGTCAATACAGACATATGTAGTGACAAGTGTGGTGATGTCACCTGACACTCACTACGTATGTGAATATCCACAAAATGTAACCTAAATGAAGCAATTTGTGATGATATAAAAGTAATGACGCAGAGTGAACCCAGGACAGTCACGTAACATAAAAAAATGGCATCCATCTGTCCTACATGCATTGGACAGATGGAAGTGACCTCATTCCCCCGGCGGCAGTCATCATGGCGGAAGGTGGTCAGAACCACCATGCATCTCCTCATTGGATAACACTGATGTCTATGGGAAACTGGAACTAATGACGATCACTGCTGGCGCTGAAAGTCAAGACTGCTGCGGTCGTGACAACCATTTTGTATGGGCAAGCTCACTTGACTCCTGGCATTCGGGTAAGAAAGACCACTTTGTGTGCTGCTGTGTCCTCAATTTTGGAGCAACGATGGCAAGCACTGCAAGGGATAGGGCCCCAGCCTTTCCTTTACAGCTGAGGAGCTGGAGAAACTGGTGAAAGGGGTCCTACCCCTGTATGGGCAGTTGTATGCGACTCCAGGGCAACAGTACAGTACAACATACTTTGTCCCACATTTCGGGTGGTGTTTGACGATGAATCTGTGTGCACATTGACATGTGATGATTGGTTTGGGGTTTTGCATGCACATGATGTGTGTGGTATACTGGCAATGTGCATGGTCCGTGTATGTTGTGTATCGCCAAAGGTTGCAGCTGTGTTGGTATCATTTACAACATTTCCCCCATTTTTGGAATATTTCCAATGCAGGTCAGTGCCCACCAGAAGAAAGGGTTGTGGAGAGCCATCGGCAAAGTAGTGCGGACCCTCGGAGTCAATAGCCGGCAGAGCACCCACTGCAAGAAGTGGTGGGAGGACCTGAGACGATGGGCCCGGAAGACCGCAGAGGCCCAGTTCGGGACGGCCTCCCAACATGGAAAGCGTGCTCCTTCTCTCTCCACCTCTGACTATGTGTGCATTAGAATCATCTGGCAAAGGAGGAAGGGTACCAGCGAGTGGGGATGCAGCAGCCCACAGGACCCAGGAGACTGGTACCAGCGAAGCCAAGGAGACCAGTGGAGCGGAGGGTGAGGGGAGCACCAAGGGGAAGACTCAGAGCAACCACCCCATCAGATTCTGATTCCTCCTTCAAATGTGGCTCCCTGGCGGTGGCAGACCCATCAGGGACCACCCCAGCACCATCCTTGTCCACCATCCACCCTTACCAGCACCGCCCTCTCTGTAGCTCCCCACCCAGTTGCCCTGGCTCTGCTCACCCAGGAGCGTGGGTGTCTCCTTTGCTGCAAGCACCTATGCCCCAGTTAGCCCTGCTGCCATCAATGAGGAGGCTATTGACCTCCTGAGGTCCATCTCTGTGGGGCAGACAACCATCATGAATGCCATCCAGGGACTGGCATCCCAGAAGCAGCAGTCCAATGCCTACCTGGAAGGCATTCACTGTGCCTTGTCTGGCCTACAGAGATCGTTTCAGGCTCTGGCCTCCTCATTGAAGGCAGCCAGTGTCCCTTCCTCTCCGTCCCCCCTCCAGCTACCTGTTTCCAATCCACAACTCCACTCCCTACACGCATCCAAGGCACACCTCCAGACCAGCATACACCCACTACAACAGACAAGGTGCGCAAAGACAAACATAAGCACCACAAACAAACCCACAGGCATACACACAAACACACATCTGCGTACATAAAACAGACACTTCTGACACTGCCTCCCTTACAGTCATATCACTGCTCACACCTGCCAGCACTGCATCATCACACACCGGTCCTGCTAGCATTCCTGTCATACCCTCAATCACCACAACAGCATACTCACAGACACCCACCCCACACACCACATCCGCACTCACCACAACCTCCTTCTCTGCCACCTGCAGCACATCCACCTCACTTGCACACACCACCCCAACATTCACTCACACGTCTTCCATTCCCTTTCCCTGTATCTCTTACCCCTTCTCCCAAGACATGAAAATGCACTCACCCACCCACCTAACATACACCCACCACAGACATGCACACACTGCACACACCTGAATCCACGTACAGCGCACCAACACGTCACACGAGCACTCTCTCTACCTCCACTCCCATCCCTCATTCATGTGACCACCCCATGTACATAAAAAAGTCTTCCTTGCTGCCCTTGACCTCTTCCGTACTCTTCTCCCTCCCTGTGATACCCATAAATGACGTGTTCCCTGCCCCTCCCAGGCCCTTCCACCTCCCATTCCTCTGGTGCCCCCTCTGGAGTTTCCCCTGCTCCTCCACCCATCAAAGAATCCACCCCTCCCAGAGCCAAAGTCCCCCCTTCCAACCCCAAACAGAGACATGCCCCTTCCAAGTCCAAGCCACCCGACCCCCACCAACCCCAAAACCCTGAGGTGCCTGCATTACCAACTGATGCCCCTATGACGTGGAGGCCTATTTGCTGTCAGGGGTCAAGTTAGGGCCATGATGTCTGGACAATGTGTCCTGCAATTCTGAACACTGGACTTGCCATTAGGGACATTTTGTACATAGTTTATGTTATTGTCTTGGTTACAAATACATCTGCCCACAATGTTGTGCTTAGCAAGTTGAGATGCTTGTCCTGGTTTCCTTCTACATGGTGGTGTGACATTTGTGTGCAAGTGTGTGTGTGGTCTGTGTATGGGTTGTGTCTGTGTTGTTGCATGCGCCTGGTAGATGGGTTGTGCCATGTGCATGTTGTTATGTGTCTGATTGCTTGCTTGTGGGATTGTATGGGGTGTTGTGTGCATCCGTGTGTATGGTGCTGCATCTGTGGATTTCCTTGTATGTTGGTTGCACGTGATGTGTCACCTGTATCATTGGTTGGATGTGTGTTCACTGCTATTGATTGTGTGTCATTGCTACATACAGTTTGTGTGTGTATGTGTGGTGTTTCACAACATGCCTGTCTATGCCTGCGTTCAGGTGTTTGCGGTCTAGTTGTTATTGTGTGGTTATGGGGTGTTGTGTTTGTATGTGTATGACTGTGTTGACGGTGTTTGTGTGCGTTGTGCTGTATGTTTATGACGTATCTGTTTGGCTTTGTGTGTGTATTGGGTACCTGGCTTTTACATATTTTGTGTGTGTGCATGTGTGTGGATGTGTGTGCTGTTACTGTACGTTTGTAAGCATGTGTGTGTGGCTTTCACTGGCCGTGCCAGGAATGTGTGTTGTGCGTGGCTGTGTATCACTGCCATTTCCTCCACTCTGTGCTAGGCGTACTTATGGGTGTTGCCTCCGTCATTGTCGCTGACACTGAAGGTGTATGGCGAGATACAACGCTGGGAAGACTAGCAGTTCATTTGCCATGGCTTCCGTGGACGCATCTGTGTGCCTGGATGTGGGTGTCTCCTTTTATACTTTCTGTTTCCGCCAAGATTTTCATTCTGGCCAATTGGCCCCAGATATCCTGGCAGTCTGGTGACTCAGAATATCGTGGGCGGGCCAATTGTTCCCGCCAGCCTGAAGTTGGCTACCGCCGCTGGATGCTGCTCATCGGCAGTGGCAGTAATGGTGGTGAGTTGTCTGTGTTGCGTTGGGTTTACCGCCTTAGTCGTTATGTGGCGGTCTGCACCCCCACACTGGCGGCGGTCACAACACTGCCGCTAACGTCAGGCTATTGCCAAACTCGGAATGACCACCTAAGTCTTAGGGCCTGCTTTTTATTTTACAACAAGGACGGATATTCAGTCCGCCAAAATATAAATTCCATTTTATCCAATGGGATTTATATTTCGGCACATGGGATGTGTGTCACTGTTGTGATGGAGAAATCTGTCCTACAAAATATGTCAGGTCCTTAATGGCTTACTGAACTTTCAATTAAGCCAATTACCTCTTAATATTTTATGAAGCATGTTTCTTCACTTTAAATTCCTCCCACTTAAACAAAGGGTTGTCAACAGGCAACTGGGATCAAGATGACTGGTGTTGTCAAATATGGCACTTGGAAATGGGAGAACATGTAAATGGTAAGGTTTATGGAATCCACATAAACATAAAGTTAACTCTTCAGTTTAATGTTCTCCCATTTCAAAGTGTTGCCTTTACTCACTGTTAGCGCGTCTGACCTTATTTGTTTTTTTATCTTTAATTTGTAAGGGGACGCATTAGAGGTTCGATGGACCTTCTGACTGCTCCCACAGGATATCCCACCATAAAATTCTTATCCAGTACCAATCAACGATAATAGCAATCAATAGTATAAATATCTGTGGAGTCAGTAATTGCACACACCATCCCTCCTTTGGCCATGAATAACCGCACCTTTCTGTAAAAGTTAAAATGTTTATTTCCCTATATTAACAATGCTAATATCACGTAACTTAGTCTCAAAATCAGATGATAAATATACAGAAACAACACTGGTTGACCAAATCTTCTAAAGAATCTCAATTTAACCAATGCATGGATCACTACACATTCTAGATTTACAATACAAATCAATAGCAAGAATAACTGCGCAATAGAAATAGTATATATTTAAATTCAGCAACGAAACTTCATCAACTGTTAATAATTAGCAAACATTTCCTTTGGGTCTCCTAGCTAACTTTCTTCTTAGAATAGCATGTTTGGGCTTCATGCAAAACAATTTAGTCAACACAAATTTGGAAAACATCTAGCTATGGCTCTATCAAATTTAGCAGTTGGTACCTAGGAACAAAAGGAACAAAAGACAAACTACATCAAACAATAACATTTGGTTAATACCTCTCCTGCGACTGTCTTCGTCGATTGGACATCAGTTCGTTCAGCATCAGCATTGGAGTATGAAAGGAAACGGTTCAGAACAGGGGGCTCTAAGCTATCCGAACCATTGGTGAAGCATAGTTTAAGGATCAGCATACAGCATCAGAAGTCTAAGCAATAAAGTTCGAGATAGAATTCTCTAAGTCAAGGAAATCAAAGCGAGTACACCTCATCAGTGAAGAAGGAAAATAGGATAAAACTCAAAGATGAGGATAAACGGAATGGTGTGCATCTCGGTGTGCAGTTGGGATAAGGTAAAATTCTCTAGAACTCTTTCCACGTTGCCATTGATCAAGGAATCATACATTTACATTGAGTCCAATAAAAGTAGAACTTCAAATCTAAGCTATAACTAAACTGTCTTTCACATGTCGATGATTGGCTTCTCCTGTTCCCCTCGTCAGACTCGTCAGGTAAAATTTTGTATCTCTCTGTCCTTCAGTCAGTGCATCCATTGTTAGTTCCTGGGAACATTGCTTTCACACACACTCCACTCCACAATGTATCGATAGCTAATACAGCATATTATAGCAAGCAGTTCTCATGGGAAAGGACGTATTTACTAGTGTTTGATCAACGCAGTAAAACAATGCAAGTATTACATTTGCTAAACAGCCATTTTATGTGAATCACTTAAACAGTGCAACTTAACATGAGGCTGTGCAACTAGACCCAAGACCTCGCTAATTTAAGGCCTAAAATTAATAAAGCACATACAAAATAAGTAATTATTAATATAACATACTTTTACATTATTCTAAACATGAGCACATCATATCACATTAATAAGCAATTAACAAGGACACTTTGTGATTGCTGCCAGCCACTCAAGTAGGCACATTTTCCAAGTCGTGCATTATTTTCTATATTAATTCATTTTCTATGAGGATCCAACATTCAGAATACATGAATATCTATTAGTAAAAATTCAGCGTTCACACATGCATCTTGCTTCCAGTGGCTCGGAGAAACGTTGCCATATTCATAGTTGATAATACAGTCATTATTTTAAGTGGGAGAAATTTAAAGTGTGAATTTTTTTTATATTTTGAACATTTTGCAAAACATTTCAGTTATTCGCACTTTCAATTTCTTCCATTTAAAAATCTGGTTGTATCTTTGTGTTATATATGTAACAGTGCCACATATGTAAAAAGGTATGTCCTGTGCCACAAGTACATACACCACAGGCTTTCAGTCACCCATACACATATGTCCTATCCTTACACACACATGTTCATATATCCTCAAACACCAGTCTCTCACTGATATATATGGCAGCCCTGTCACACTGCGCCTAGTCAAAGTATTTTGTTCAAGACATAGGCGGTCATTCTGACCATGCGGTCACCGCCATTTGGCCGCTCCGCGGTCAAAAGACCGCGGAAGCCATTCTGGCTTTCCCGCTGGGCCGGCGGGCGCCCGCTAAAGGAGCGCCCGCCGGCCCAGCGGGAAAGGCCCTGCAACAATGAAGCCGGCTCCGAATGGAGCCGGCGGTGTTGCAGGGGTGCGACGGGTGCAGTTGCACCCGTCGCGATTTTCACTGTCTGCAATGCAGACAGTGAAAATCTCTCTGGGGTCCTGTTAGGGGGCCCCTGCACTGCCCATGCCAGTGGCATGGGCAGTGCAGGGGCCCCCAGGGGCCCCACGACACCCGTTCCCGCCATCCTGTTCCTGGCGGTAAAAACCGCCAGAAACAGGATGGCGGGAAGGGGGTCGGAATCTCCATGGCGGCGCTGCAAGCAGCGCCGCCATGGAGATTCAGCCCAGCCAGGGGTAATCCGGCGGGAAACCGCCGGATCCCCTTTTCTGACCGCGCCTTTACCGCCGCGGTCAGAATGGGCACTGAAGCACCGCCAGCCTGTTGGCGGTGCTTCCGTGTCCCTCCACCCTGGCGGTCCATGACCGCCAGGGTTGTAATGAGGGCCATAGTATCTGGCTCTACGGACATTAGCTGAAAGTTAATGCCCACAATGATTTTCTCCGATCAGAAGAAGCTATCACTACAGAAACGTTTAGAGGCCCCTTCTCAAGAGAGTCTACTGAGTTCAGATTACTAGGCCGCCTTCATTGAGGAGCCCTGGTGTGGAATTAAAAATATTGGGTTAGCTTAACTGGAGCAGTGACAGTCATCTTTTCACTCAATGTTGACCAATGCTACCAAGTTGTGTCTGTCTCTGACTTGCAAGACTGACTCATGTCTGGCATCGTAATCGTCAAATTTTTTAATAGCTTGCTCATCTCCGAAAATGTACATTTTTGTATCAATCTAAAGTTCAACTGTGTACTGTCCCATGATTTCAGTCTCTGCCCCTGCGCCTGCTAGCCTCCTTGTTCCAGTTTTCTCATATGATCTCCATTAGAGCCTAGAGTATGAAAACATATAAATTTGTGTTATGTACTTGGGTATTTCTCAAACCTGTGATTCAAATACTATTTTATTTTTTGTTAATAAACATTTACAGACTTCTGAATCAGAGTGAACACAGGTTTCTTTCACACTAGCATGCTATGGGCAAAACCTCCCCTTCATTAGGCAAAAAAAGCCTGCCTCCACCTGCTCCCCTGCCAATCTTACACATGGTACATCTGAACAAATATGGGGGCATGTCGTTCCCAAAAAAATAGATGGAGAAAGAGTAGGTGTGTGAAATAGAGGTAAGGCTGGGAATTATCTATATTCTGTGTCAAATGTCAGAAGGGAAATGGGCAGAATAGGTGAGACTGAAGTTCTTATCTAACATATTTCTGCAAGGGTTTTCATGACTGAACGTTTACCCATTATTCGGGTCCAGTTCTTAAGCAGTGGAATGTACGGGTGACTGTCTCCCAAAGCCACAATGTTACCACACCTTGGATTGTGAGGTAGGTGAGTCCCCTTGAGAAGCTGCCACCTTCTCAAAAGTTAAAGGTGTAACAAACTCTTTGCTGGACGAAGACTTCACAGAATTCCTGAAAACCACTTAGTAGGCATGAGGAGTCAGGATCAGCAACTGCAGGGCGCAAGAAAACAAGCAAAGGAACACAGCTTTGTTGTGATGCATCCCCCACCCAGACTGAAGCTTTTATAAGGTAAAAAAAGCAGAAAAGGGAAATGACATGACAAGATAGAAAACACAAAGGATTGGGAAAACCAGAACGAAAGAAGAAACATCCATGATGGAAAAGGAAAAGAAACAGGAACGAAAACTTAAACTGGAGTAGCTGCAGAGCAGGTGTAAAAAGCAGCTGCAAACCACCAGGCAGGTGATTGCCATTTTGGATCCGGTGGAGAAAGAAGCAGCAGCTAGGAGCCCATGAGCATGAGGGAAGGCAGCCATCGCCTTATGAGTGAAACTCTCAGACTGCAGTTGCAGGATTCAGGCGGCGCTTCCTGAGACCTGAGAACCGCGACACCACTCAAGTTGCAGAGACGCCACAGTTGCAGCAAAGGGATAACATGGAAAACTGTGTAGCGTCTGCATCAGTGGCGGCCCGTCCTTTAGGGCGGAGGGGCCACGCCCCCCCACCTTTTGCCCCCCATGAAGAGTGTCTATCAGGCTGAACAAAGGTCAGCCGGACAGACACTCTCCATGTTCAGCTCAGGCAGCCAGGAGTGAGACATGCGCGATTTGCGCAGACTCCTGGCTGCCTGAGCTGAACTTTGCTGGGCTGAGGAGATCACAGCTCCTATGGGCGTGACCTCCTCGGCCCAGCAAAGGTGCCTCGAGCATCCCTCCCCCCCCACCGGGGTGGCGAGGAAAGCGTCATCCATTGACACTCACCCTAGGCGCTTCAGGTTTAAGCCCTGAAGAGCCCAGGGCAAGTGTCAATCAGTGACACTTCTTCACAGAGTGGGATGGGGTCAGCAGTCTCACTGACCCCATCCCACTCTGTGACGAGGCTGGGACTGCTGCCTTCCCTCATTTGCTGACCTCAGGCCAGCCAATGAGGGAAGGCAGCAGTCCCAACCCTCCTGGGACCTGGAGGCCGAAGGTAAGTGTGTGCGTGCGAATGTGTGTGATGTTTTAAATTGAATGTTTGGTGCGTGAGTGCGTGTTTGAATGTTATGAGTGTTGTTAATGAATGTGCCTGTGTGAAAGAATGAGTGTGTGTGATGTTTTAAATTGAATGTTTGGTGCGTGAGTGCGTGTTTGAATGTTATGAGTGTTGTTAATGGATGTGCCTGTGTGAAAGAATGAGTGTGCGTGATGTTTTCAAATGAATGTTTGGTGCGTGCGTGCATGTTTGAATGGTATGAGTGTTGTTAATGGATGTGCGTGCGTGCGTGCGTGTCTGTGTGTGAAAGAATGAGTGTGTGTGTGTGTGTGCCCCACCCGCCCCGCTCCTTCCTAAAGCTGCCGGACGCCACTGGTCTGCATGTCAAGAGTTTGCAGTGGTAGGGCCACTTCTTATCTACATGTTCTACAGGTCTACACAGGGTAAAGCTGAATATCACATAAGGTTGCATGTCATGATGAAGAGGTAGTTAAATTGGCAGACTGAATGGGCCTGGAAGTTTCGAGCTGCAGTGAATCATGTTATGTTTTGTTAGGTGCATTTGTATAGTGCTTAAATAGTGTGTGTATGCTCTGATAATGGGCACCATTTATTCACCTATAGGGTAAGCAGAAGACCATCTTGGTTGTATGTGTCAAGAGTCGGCATGAATGAAAATCGGCAGTCTGGGTGATTAGAGCATTTCAGATCCAGGCTAAAGGTGGAAACCATGTAGATGTGAATGAACATAGGAAGGGAAAAGGGTCACGCCAATTGGCCTCTCTGCTTGTCAAAATCCATGCTCTATGAGTAACTTATCTTCAAGGGACTTCTTTTTCCAATGTTCAAAACACAACAATTTGTTAATCTGGTTAGTTTCCGTTCAATTTCAGAACATGTTTAGATTATACGCGCACTGGTTTTACCCCCACTCTTGATTCATAATACATAGATCGAATTACACTGAGGCAGCAAACCGACAAAATTAAAAACAATTGTTAGAAACGTTTATATAATTACTGGTGGACAGGGGGAAGGGCGAGAAGCGCTTGTTGTTTAGGCCGCGTTAAGCATGAGCATGTGTGGGGTGACGGACCACATGGCAGCGTCTCAGGCAGGGAGGTCCCGTGCTGAGAAGAGAGCTGTCTGAAAATGGCGGAAATTGAGAACACATCACGCAATACAGATCCCCATCACTGACTTCTGGATAATGTCACCCAATTAAAGCTCTCGGGGATCCTTCCAATCAAAAATAGAAAATCATGTCCGAAATGTTACAATTTTTCTCGTAGTCATTGAGGCAAATATAACTCGGTTGTCTGCATATCACTAAAATCCACATTTAAACGTATAGGTCTACTGAATTTACACAGTTGTCAGGGGTGGCAGAATTCACAATGCACACCATTCCTCTACCAACGACATTACAGAGCTGAACTCCTGGCCCACCTCTATGTCATCAACATCTTCATGTTGCATTTGAGGGGCTAGAAGAACAAGTAGGAGTGAAAATTACAGAAAGTAAAAACAAGCATTGGCAAAACCGATAGGTTTTGTCCATGCAAGACCTATTGGCATTGTCAATGTTTTTCAAACAGGTTGAACATCTTGCTGTGCAACATGGCTTAAAGTAAGTAAAAACAAGGTACTGTAGGGCAGCCGGTGTGGACCACATCATAGCGCTTTATGCCGGTCCCACCATTGCACTAGGGTACCTAGTTTTCCTGCCTATTAACTATTGTTCAGCGCCTTATCTTGTTGCATGTCTTGGTTAGAGCCCACCACTTGTACAATGGCACAGAGTTCCCACCAATTTCCACTCTTGCCAATTGGGGTTCTTCAATTTAGCATTGGTAATCTTCGAGGGGTAGTTCACTTACTGCACCGCACAAGTCAAAAAAGGTCCGAGTTCCCAGCTTCTCCTGCAAAACGTTTCCATTTCCTGTGTGTCATCTGGGTGGGCAGAAATAGTGCTAGGCTCAGATATCTTCAGGGATTCTGCCTGCCACAGGTATGTACCCACCACTGGCATTATGCCCACCCAGCCATGGCATTCCTGTAAGGATTCTTCTTCTGGGGAGCCAACTCCATGCTTTGGGTCCACCCTGAGGCATTGAGTGTTTCTCCCTACTGTTGGGGATGGAGGTCTAATCTGGAGAGCCCTTCTTGGGCACTGTCACACAGTCAGCGCTTTGACTGATACAAAAGCATGCATAGATTATCTCTTCACTCGGATCAAACCACATAAATGCTGATACTCACCCAAACAGCTTCCCAGAGGCGCAGCCACTCAATCCATGTACTGGCTACCCCAGATACACCACGTTCCTGCAGTCATACCAAACGAGACCTGGTCTTCAAGCATTCGTCACATTTACAGCAATGATAAAAAGGCCTTCTAAATCCTAGTGTACATTTTAGTAATCTGAGTTTCTTGCAGGGGGCTGTTGCATCCTTACATTTAGATCGCTTGTCTTGTCTCCCATTTAACTCTTTTGAAAAAAGTTAAACATCGTAGATCCCTGTCTCATGTTTGTCTGTTTCCTTGTCCATGTCATCACTTGTCCCTATTGGGAAAAACAGGACAAAGGGTGGCTTAACAAATCTGTAGGTACCACCCACTCTGTAATGGTCATTGCTAATTAAGTAGGATTCTGCATTGGGCACGTCACTAGCTGCCCTAAGACAGTCTCTAAAATCCCTAGGTGTTTCCTTGAGCTTTCCTTTCCGGTATTCCGATGAGTCACTTGTTGTTCCCTCAATCCCTGTGCTCTATATCTTATGATCTCTTGTACTTGTAATGTGTCACCTGTGTTTTAATGCATGAAAGGCTGCAATCAATGCAAGTCCTATGTCAGAAATGCTGCATTCTGCTTCTCTGACATATTTCTTTGTCACGTTCATTTTCTTGACACTCCATGTTCCTTTTCAATTACATTGTTGCCCGTGTTATGTTCCAAGTGCTCACTGAGAGTTTCACATGTTTCTTTTTGCATTGGTTAGGCCTACACAGTGGTCTCAATCCAACTCCTTTAGCTGTCACCACGTCTAGGAGAACCCATCACTTTGTCTTGTGTATACTATCAATTTTCTATAGGCTTCTTTCATTCCGAGCAGCTTTATTCAATGTGGACTGGTGGTCTGTCCTACCAGTGTGACCATTCCTGCTGTTTCGAAAGCTTTATGAAGTATTTATGCAGGTTACATACGTTTTTAGTTTCTGTAGTATTCGAGGCAGACAGTAGAAGCTGAAGAGGCCGGGCCAGGTGATGATTTTAATGGCATGTGAATAAACACAGTTAGGTTTTGTGTATACATAATTCCCATTCATGCCTTGTTTGGCTAGACAGCAGCGTACCCCCACCGGTACAAATGACCTACATCGAGTACATCCATGCACCCCCCATCAACTACCACAGTGGTCAACCATGCCACCATTCATGTCTTGGAAGCAAAGAAGTGTGGGCAAAGGTCTTGAGGTGGGAGAGCACATAGGCCCAGATGGTTCCAGTGCCTCTTCCTGAATTGAAACAAAGTACTTGCCTTAGACCTGCTTCCCTACTTATTTATATTTCTAGCAACTTGGACTCTAGAAGGTCATTTAGCTTCTAGTTACAGCCTCTCTAAATAGTTGTAAAAATGCACTATGCAGTTTTTTCTCTTTTAATCAGACCATTGCAAAATCCATCAAATGACTTAGAGGAAGCCTGACTTTGAACCACAACCCTACATGTTTTGGAAAATATGATGCATTTTGATGATCATTCCCTACTCCCGCCTGGTAGAAGGTCGGTAATCTGTGTCATCCAGCTCAAAATCTGTCAGTTTTCTGCAAGGAAAATTTAGATTCTATGCCACTTAGGTATGGTGATAGAAGGTTAGGCTTTCACAGGGTGTGTGAAAGGGTGCTTTAGGATCCAATTTAGGGACAAACTGCTGAGGATCTAACAAGCTAAGCAGCCATTGTGTGTGAAGTTGCCCTCTTCGCTGTGAAGCACCAGTTTAATACCTTGGAGGCTCGTGTTCTGCATAGAAGACCATTACAAATGCTCGCAATTTGTTTGATGCCTTCCACAGTGGATGGACCTCGCTGGTTGAGGGACCGTTCGGTAACATAAAACCAAACAGATTCAACTGAACGTTAGTTCAGTACATCTTGCAGCAACTCCTACTTATTTACAAATGGCCTTGCCCAATTTAGCATGCCCTAATTTCCTGTGGTGATGCCTGCGAGCGTGTAGGATTTGTGAACTGCTATTCTACTGCTCTTTCCTATCCAGCATTTATCTATGACTACACAAACGCGCCCAAGCTTTCGGAAATATCCACTGGATGCCATATTGCTCCGTAGCCATTTGTCACACTGTACTCCTGAAATGCATTGTGTGTCTCACATCTTATCCCACAGCCTGCGCTTCTGAACTACAGACACTTGCATGTCAGAGAGACTGCTATTGTTTTTTACCCATCTGAGGGTCTCAGGCACTGCATAATTGTGACATACACTTCTGTAGATGGCACACATCAAAAGCTGCACGCGACTAATAGTTGGCTTTAATGGTACCCAACAGAACTCACCACCAGGAAGATCCTCAGACAGATCTCCTCTCCACCAGGCAGCAGGCATGTCTAGCAACCTTGAACATATACAATCAATTAGCAAGCCCCTCTGTGCTAATCCTTAAACAACAAGATCATACACCCACACCTCATTGAACAAAACAGCTAACTAATCAAGAACAGAACATGATACACATAACATAATTGCAAACTGAATCGGAGCCCAGAGTGTGATGGGAACCTCAAGACTAATTGGAAAGTAATGTATGTTGGAACAACGCATGCCTGAGCAACGAGGTCGGAACAATGACCGCGTTGTTACCACTAATGCCTTTACCATGTATGCCTTAACAATGATTTTTCGTTGTAAAGGCATTCCTGGTAAAGGCATTAGTGATAGGCATGCATGGTTCCAGCATGCGTCCCCACTGGCATCCCACCCCACCCCTAAAAATTACCACGACCCCCCCACCCCTCCCCTAAAACCACGCCAATCCCCCACCCTTGCCCCTAAAACTCCCCCAACCCCCACCTCGTCCCTAAAATTACTGCAACCCACACCCTGCCCCTAAAACAACCCCAACCCCCAACCCATCCCTAAAACCTAAAGTACCCCAACCCCCACCCCTGAAACCTAAAACTACCACCGCCTCTAAAACTACCTGAGCCCCCCACCCCGCCCCTAAAACCTAAAGTACCCCAACCCCCTACCCCGCCCCTAAAACTACCCGACCACCCAACCCACCCCTAAAACCACCCCAACCCCACCCCTAAAACTACCCCAACCCCCACCCCATCCCTAAAACCTAAACTACCCCAACACCCACCCCAAAACCACCCCAACACCCCCCCTAAAACTACCCCGAGCCCCCCACCCCGCCCCTAAAACCTAAAACCCACCCAACCCCCTCACCCTGCTCCTAAAATTACCCGACCCCCCAACCCACCCTTAAAACCACCCCGACCCCCACCCCTAAAATTACCGCAACTCCTCACCCCGCCCTAAAACCTAAAACCACCCCAACCCCCACCCCTAAAACCAAAACCACCCCAATCCCCCACCCCTAAAAACCTAAACCACCCGACCCCACCCCCAAATACTAAAAATACGCGACCCTCCACCCCGCCCCCAAAACTAAAAATACCCCTCCCCCAAACCTAAACTGCCTGACCCCAACCCCTAAAACTAAAAGTACCCTGACCCCCCCACCCTCGCCCCTAAAACTAAAAATGCCCCTCCCCTCCCTCCCCGCCCCAAACCTAAACCGCCAATGCCCCCTATCCTAAAACTAAAACAACAACACCCCACCCGCCCCTAAAACTAAAAATACCCCGACCCTCCACCCCGCCCCTAAAACTAAAACCTCAGGCCCCCCAACCATGCCCCTAAAACTAAAACCCCAACCCCCCACCCCGCCCTTACAACTAGAAATATCCAGACCCCCCACCCCGCCACTAAAACTAAAACCCCAACCCCCCACCCCGCCCCTAAAACAAAAAATACCCAGACCCCCCAGCCCCTAAAACAGCCCCATTTACCTGACTCATCGCTTCGTCCTCCTCAGCCGACTCCCTTGTTCTGTGCCTTAACCATGCATGTGCGTGGTTCAGCACATGTGTGGTTACGGTACAAAACAACGAAGTCGTGGTTAACAAAAGCGTTGTTCGGCTTTCGTTGTCCACGACTTCGTTGTTACGGAGTCGTGGTTCAGGGTGTTTACCATTGGAAAGTCACTGGAATGCTAACAGAGCAGTGAGTCCCGACAACAGTAGAAAATATGCTATACAAATCCCAGTGACATAACAGAGCATAACCCGGGCTTTTCAGCAGACCCAGTTCTCGGGATTACCCTAAGTACTCCCTGTGGGCTTCTGCAGCTCTAATCGCTTCTATTTGCACTCAGTAACTCACCCAACCACTGGTGCCTTTCCCACATCCCTGTTCCTCTTTGCAACTTGTGATCAGACAGAAGCCTTTTGCGGGTGCTCGAGCACCTTTCTTTCTCTTTGTAAGTCCACTGCTCCCCTTAAAATGTGGTGAATATAGTTTCACGTGTCCTGTAGTTTTCCTTGGGTGACGTTGTGCTATCAATTTGAGGTCTGCTACACATCCACAGGCTCTGTGGTTGCTTTGTAGTTTTCGAATGTCTTTTTGACAATTATATTTCCTCAAATAGTCTTGCATCCCATGCTCATGGTTTCTTAAACCTGTAGCTTTTAGTAGGTTCCATTGACTATTCTTTCTGTATAGATCATTGTATTTCGTACTTACTGTTGTAATGGTTTTCCCAACCGTGTAGGATGTGCTCAATATTTTCTCAACTTTTCATTGCACTGCCTCTGCTCTTCCTTAAAGCATGATTAATGTACTAGTTCCAAGTTCATCACCACAGCCTTCATGCTTACAGTTTTTTCGACTTGTTATTTTCTGGAGGTACAGTTGATTTAGTCATTTTCTATAATTATCGAGCTTCATCTTAATACTGCCTTTAACAGTCCCATAGTTCGTGTTGCTGTTTTTAGGTCTGGTGTTAGCCAAGACCTTTTGATTTTACTAAAATTATGTGTATATTATGTGTATTATATGTTTACTTAAAGGGGCTTTCAGCCACCTCTCTTCATCCATTTGTCTGCTGTTGTGTAGTTCACATTTAGGCCCTCATTATGACTCTGGCGGTCTCTGAGTGAGACCGCCAAAGTTACAGGTGCCAGAAGACTGCCAGTGCTGGCGGCCTTCCGCCTGACATATAATGGTTACTGCCGGATTTCCGCCACACTTTGGCGGTGGCTTTTTGGTGTTTCTACCATCTGCACCGCCCCGCTAGTAGGGCACCACCAGCTGTATTAAGACCATTAAGACGGTCTGGTGGTGTCCTGCTGGCAGGGCACTGTCCGCGGTGGCAGTGCCCGTTCCCATTCCCTGCAGGACGACCTGCTCGCCGGACAAGGTAAGTCAGGCATCCCACAGGGGAGGGGGGTGGGAGGGTGGGGGGTGTTGTGTGTTAGTGTGTGGTGTCTGTGTGTGTGTATGATGTGTGTGTGTGTGTGAATGCGATTGTGAGTGTTGTGGTGTATGCGTGGTTGTCTGCATGTGAGTAAATGCATGTATGAATGTTGAAGTGAGTGCGTTTCTGCATGTCAGTGTGTATGCGTGTGAGTATGCATGTTTGTATGTTTGTGTGTATGTGTGCCTGAATGCGTGTGAGTATGTGTGAGTGAATGCATGTGTGAGTGGATTCGTGTATGGAAGTGTAGGTGAATGGGTGTATGCGTGGTGCATGTGGGTGTCTGTGTGCATGTATGGGGTGAGTGGGGGCACTATGTGAGTAGGGGGTAGTGGGTGCTATGTGAGTAGGGGTTGTGGGGGGCACTATGTGAGTAGTGGGGTGGGGCGCTGTGGCTGTAAGGGGGTGGGGGAGGTCAAGTCCCTGCTGGAGGGTGAGGGAGCTGTCTACCGGTGACAGGGAAGGAATTCCCTGTCACCGGTAGCCCTACCGCCATAGTTTTTGTGGCAATGCTACACCACAGAAACCATGGTGGTAGGCCGACTCCTAATACTGCTGGCAGTCCTCTGTGGACTGCCGGGTTGGAGATGAACATCTCCAGCCTGGCGGTTCATACTGCCATGGCGGTATGAGTGGAGATGTGGTGGGTTGGCAGTGGCCAACCCGCCACACTCATAATGTGGCAGACATCACCGCCAGCCTGTTGGCGGTGATACTGCCACATTAACCCTGGCGGTCGGAAGACCGCCAAGGTCATAATGACCACCTTAGTTTCCACCCACTACAGCATACAGCATGGGGCAATGGGTCAGCTTACTTCAGCGATTGGTTGACTTCACTTTGAGTGACTGCATTTTGCTCTTTCACAAAGAGCGCATCCACACACAAGGTAGTTCTTTCAGTTCCAGTGTTTTTGTTTTTACTTTATAAATACTTTAGTGTTACTTTTGTGTTTTAAGTCTGATATTAAGGCAGGATGTTTTTTTACTGGATGTGAGCACAGGCCACATTCCACACTTTATGGGTTATTGTCTCCTGTCCATGTTGTTGTAAATTCTTTTTGTAGTGTCCTTTGTGTATCTGACCTTGGTATTTCACATTGTAACAGATTGAGTCCATTTGAAACTGTTTTGTATTATCCTCTTTTTACTAAGCATGAAATACACAAATTGAATGTTCAATATTATGCATGTAAATTCTTTGCTCAGAAAGAAAAAAGAAAATCTGTCTTTGTTTAATTTTCAACACTTGTAATACTTGTTTTAATTGAATTTCCTCTTTCCTTCATTTATTCTTTCTTTGTGACTTAGTTTTTTTTCTTTATTTCATATTTTTTCTTCTATCTTGCTTTCTTGCTCTCTCGCTGTCTTTCTTTCCTTTTTTCTTAATTCTTTTCAGCTACTTTGTTTTGCTTTTTCTTTTTTCTTCTTCCTTTTCATCTTCGTTTCTCTTTTCCTTCTTTTTATTTCTTTCTTTTTCTTTCTAACTCTCTTTCTTGCTTTCTTTCATTCTTTCATTATTTCCTGTCCTTTTCTTTTGTTCCTTCTTTCTTTCATTCTTGGTTGCCCTTTTCTTTCCTTCCTCTTCCTTTTTTTACTTACTATCTTTTTCTTTCTTTCTTCACTTCTTTCTTGCTTACTTTCCTTAAGTTTTTCCCTTATGTTCTTTCTTGCCTTCCACCTTTCTATTCTCCTTTATTTTACTTTTTCTAGGTTTCTTTCATGTTTCTTTATCTTTTCCTTCCTTTTTCTTTGTCTTTTGATCCTTGATTCTTTTGTTCCCTTTTTCATTCTTTCTTTGTTTCTTTCCTTCTCTTTCATGCCTTGTTTCCTTTCTTTTTTCTTTCTTTCCTTTGTTTCATCCGTCCTTTCTTCCATTGTTTTTCTTTTGTTCCTTTCGTTGCTTCCCTCCTTCCTTTACTAGCTCTTTAGATCATGCTCACTGTATTTTTCTGCTTCTAACTTTATGCAGATTCAACTGGCTCTGCTGTTGCCTTACGGTCTGGTCAATGTTATATGAAGCGTGGTATTGCTGCTACTTCTGTTACCCTATAAACTCTTTGCTACTGGCTTATGTATTGGCTTTATCGGACCCTCAGCCCTCGCTCACTGTTTCTTTGACCTGTAGCCAGTGCCATAGCAAAGATGCCAAGGGCCCTGGTGCAAGCAAGGAAAATGGCCCATTTCACTATTGTTGCAACAGTAAATAAATTACAGCAATTAACAGATCTCAATGGACACCTCAAGGCACTGCACCTGCTGCACCAATTATAGCTATGCCCTTGCCTGTAGCCTCCTGCAGGTCCTAACGGCTCTGGTAGAGTCCTTGTTCCGTGACCTATAATCACTCTAAGCCTGGCTATTCATCGGAGTCAACTTTTAAGCTCCTCAACCTCAGTAAAGCTGGAGGTGGAAGCCGAGATGACAATTATTTTTTTCGTTGGGAAGCCTCTAAATGGGCCTGCCTCTGCTCACGAAAGGAAACAACATACTTTTCTAAACAAACAGGACCATTTTGTGCACAAAACAATTCCTCTGGCACAGCTCGCGCACATCACGTATAAATTAGGCGGGGAGCGCAATGACCCCCCCCTAGGAAGACAGCGGAGGCCAGGAGAGTGCCACTTCCCCATGAAGGCAGAAGCGCGCGCTGGGCGCGGTCCAACCCGTGCAAGCTGGGAAAGAAGCAGAGAATTTTAAGGCATGGGCAAAGTGGGCTCTGGCCCAGGGCTCCCGCCGTTCAGGGGACCCCTTGACAGACCTAGCTCTGTTTCAAGGATTCTTGCTCTGATGAACTTGAATAATTCTTAAACAGTGCTGTTAAAAATACCGTTTTCCTTGAATTTATTTTTGATGTGGGCGACGTGTAAAAGTCTGGTATAGACATTTTGCACAGAAATGATGTATTTATGTTTCATGCAACATCCATAAAGTTTTCCGTTCAAAACAGAGGACCCCACATATAACAAATTTGAGAGTGTCACACAGGTTATTTGCAGTCAGTGTCACATAGATTGTTTGCATTAACATTAGTTAGCTGCTGCTGTGTTACAATATTAAAAGAGCATGTCAATATCCCTCAATATTAGTTGTAGACACATTTAGAACTTGGACCAGTGTGCCTGTGCGCTGTCAGAAACCAGGTCAAAGAGGGCATGAAAGATCTGAAATTAGATCATAAATTTCAAAGCTGTTCTGAACAGGGTCCCCCAAAATATGTTTGACCCAGGGCCCCCAAGAGTGAAAATGTACTTAGCAGCCTCTTTCAGATCTAGCCCTCAGCCTCCTTCTTCATTAGAATGTTGTACGTCCAGATAAGCGCAGACGCCTGATGACTGGAAAATCAATGTTTTTCTGCTGGTTGATACGGCAAACATATCATAACTCCAAGATTACAACACATGGATAAATCTGATGGGCCTGGTCTTGGGAAGCGTGCCATCGTTTAATGTATTTCTTTTTTTGTAAAGCCTATAGAACAGAAGTCAAATGTGCAAAACAAACGTAAAAATGGTGCCCCTAAAGGTGGGAGACATATAATTACAAAGAAAAAGAAGTAAAAAGGGCACCATTTTTCAGGCGAAAGTGCACATGTGACCCAACAAAATGCCAGTCACAATAGTGCAAGACTACTGAAGTGGCTGTCCCTTTGTCCCACCATGCTGTGTGTTGCAGCGAGCCGACGCAAAATGTGAAAGTGACTTGTACAGAACAATGGATGAAGATGACTGCCCGAAAGCATCTGTACGCAACAGATATGTATGCATTTTAATTATGCTTTTTTTAAACCATTAGGTCGGCTAGACAGCTAAGGCATCTCGAACACAAACTTTCCCTAGGTTATGCTGTTTAGGGATGACAAACTCTGTCAGTCACCCCTGTCTTCCTTGTATCGGCATCAACAATGTCCTCCAGGTAATAAGGAACCTACTGCAACACACGTATGTAGATATCAGTCTCTGGCTACATCATGGTCTTCTCTCCTTGCTACATCATATTCAGACACTTAAGCACTGCCTACGTGTAAGCCCTTCATCCCCTTCTAAGACTTACTTAAGGCAGAGGGCAGTCCAATGCCCATTGTCAACTTGCACCCTGCTGCACCTTCCCCATACTGACAACATTCATGCGGTCTGTCAGGCCCCAACTGGGTGGAAAACCTCACATCATTCTCGTCTCCCCTCTCACACTTGGGCGGGTAAATGTGGTTACACCACAGCACCTGGGATAGTGTCTGATGCTCTACGCTCTCTGTTCCTTTGTTCTGTTCCAATGCTGTGAAAGCCATTATGAAGGTCAAGGCCATGGGCAGCTAGGATAAGTCAACCCTTGCTTAGGAACAGGCAAGCACTTGCAATTGCTTGGATTCCACCCACCAGGATTCCCAAGAAGGGGGAAGGCTAAAGCAACTGATTGCTTCTGGTGTTCTTGTACCAGCCAGTTTCCGGTACTTCGATCAGGTCAAATGTACACTTGTATGAGGGTTAAGAGGGCTGTTCAGCTCACAGGAGATCGATTAGCTCCTTCCCAGCACACACAGCCAGGAATCCTCCAATGCAGTCCCCTTCTGTTCCTGGACACAATAGAGTGGTATTGGGTCACAATGAGTCTCTCTGGCCATTGCAAAGGGCCATAGGTTAGTACCTTCCCCATCATCTCATTGCCAGGCAGTTTAAGGAGAAAAAAGGGTCAACCATAGCACACATGTCTACCCAAGCCACAAAATGCTCGGGTGGATGCCATGGTGGAGCTATCGACTTCAAGGAACTGTATTTTTGAGTAAATCTTGTAGAATTCATATTTTTATTATTGTATGTTGGATGTTTATCATATTTGGTCTTGTTTATATAAATAAATATTGGCTTTTTTCTAAAACTGGTGTGGTGTCCTTTTGTAGTGTTTTCAATTATTACTGTGAGTTATGTACAAATGCTTTACACATTGCTTCTGAGATAAGCCTGACTGCTCGTGCTAAGCTACCAAGGGGGGAGCAGGGGTTATCTGAGCGGGTATCTCCCTTATCCTGACTAGAGTGAGGGTCCCTACTTGGACAGGGTGCACACCGACTGCCAACTAGAGACCCCATTTCTAACACAGACCCAGCAGAAGAAGGTGACATAGAAACAGTTCTCAGACTTAGCCAACCCTTCCACATTTTTATAGCCCCAGAGCTCTGCCCTGTATAGGCCTGCAGAAAGGGCTTGTGCTCTATAGGCTTTAAGGAGGGTTGTAGGCAATCAATCCATTCCCCTGACTTCTGGCAAAACAGAGTACCCAGCCAGCATATTGATTCAATGTTGCCGCTCCCTTAAGTAGTTGGGCAGGCCAAGCCAAGTTGGAGTCAAACCTTACTCCTGGATAATCATAGTGGTCGACATGATACAGAGGTGTTCCATAAATTTTGAAAGCGTTCTTCAGTTTAGAACTTCCCTTTACAATCATGTATTTTGTTTTCACAGTATTAATCTGCATGGCCTTACTATTACAATAGTTTTTGAATGCGTACAATAGCTTGTGCATGGCCAGTGCTGAATGTGACAGCAGAACAGCGTCCTTGGTGAAAAGCAGAATTACCATTTTTGGCCCCCACAAACTGGTACATCAAGATTTAAGGTCCCCAGGTAGTCGGCAACATCATTGATTACGATATTAAACAAGGAAGGCTGGGGCAATACATATCCTTATCTGACCCCAATGTTTATGCTAAAGCTGTTGGTGATTTCCCTCTATGTACCATACCTGACAGATGAGGTGTTATTGCTATATAATTCCTTAATAGTTGACGCTAATTTTCTTGGACAGCCCTGGGCTAATAATGTTTTCCAGAGTAGCTCATGGCTTACAGTGTCAAAATCAATTTTTAAATCTATAAAAGTCAAGTGTAGTTTTGACTTTTTGATGCTGGTGTATTTCAGGCAGATATTAAATAATCACATTGCTTGATTGGTTGTTCCTTGCCCTTTCTGGAAGCCTGCTTGTGAAGCAATTATGATCCAATTATTACTTAGCCAGTCATCTAGGTGGGTATGCAAAAGCTTAGCGTATATTTTTCCCACTGTATCCAGCAGAGAGATTGGTCAGTAGTTAGAGGGATCATTCCGGGGACCTTTCTTGTGTAAGCGAACAATTATTGCAGATTTTCATGACGCTGGTAACTTCTCCTGGAATCAAATCAGATTCTACACTGCAGTCAGAATAGGTATCCAAGACGTGAGCTCCGATCGTGGGGTTTTCAAACTCACAACATGTTACTGGTTAATCTTTACTCATTTTCGCCATTTAAGAATATGTTTCTCTGCTCAAACGTCTCTAGATAATTGTATTATTGTCTTTACATAATCGATTATTCCAGACTGGTGAGTGTTGTTTCCATGTTCTGGACAGCTGCATGCTGTTTTGTGAGGACTGGTTATGAATGTTAGAAATGTAACATTGAAAACATTGAAAATAAATAATAATGTAAAATTGGAAGTTGGTACTTAAGAACAATATGTGTAAATAATGAAAGGAAGCACAGCTGATAGCTGAATTCTTTGGCAATGGGCCAGACCCAAAGGAGCCCTAAACTTATTACAAGCAGAAAGTGAAATAACATATCTTTTAAAAGCATAAATTCTGGTTTTCGAAGCCTTATTTTAGTGCCAGAAACTGCACACAGGGCACCATTTACTGCACCTTTTATTGCACAAAGAGAACTGCCAAGTCTGACAGCTTCAAGGAATGGTTTTCAGATCCCTACCAAATTCCTGATAACCTGACTTCCAACAGCATTTATTCCACAAGGCAGGAGACGGAGTTGAAATGTTAAAGGCACTTTCTGATCAGGTATGAAGGAGAATTTAAGGAACTAGGAGGCCCTTATAATTAATAATGAAAGACGTAAGTAGGTATATATCAACCAAACTTCCTAATGAGAATGAGCAATGTGAAATGTTTCAAGATGTTGTGGCCCACACCAGAAGCCCAAGGGAGCCCGGGAAGTTCAGTTGCTTTGTGCCTTTTCCTTACAAGGTAAAGACTGCACCAGGAGTTCTCATTTTACATCAGCTAGAAAGAAGATATTGAAGGGCTAACACAGCTAACAAAGAATCCAGAAAGGAAAAACAGGGAGCATGCATGGCCAACGCTCAAGGCTGCAAGAAAGCAGGGTTGACCACAGGATACGATTTCATCATACTGCCAGCGATTACTCAGTTGTGTTAAATTAAATTTTATAAAGATATCTTGAGAGCTGCATCAGAGCATGTGGAACGGTGGATATAATGATCTGTTGAAAATAAGTGCAGGAAACAAGACCAGGGCAGCGAGTGACTTTTGCTACAGTGCGGCAACGCTTACAGGTTCGGACAAGCCTATAGGGCAACCTGGCAGTACCAAGAGGGCGGGTCCGACAGGTAAGCTTACGGGATGGGTTTTTAGCTGTTTGTGGGTCTGTTTAAAGGTCTGGTCGGCGGTTTGCTCTGTTGATTTCCATGATATTACCACAAACATTGCCCACAGCAAGCACAAAAGCATGCAGTCTTCTATACCTTACAAAACACCTATACAACCTGCCTTCTGACCCGGTCCGACCATGGTAAGCAGGTTGGGCTTCATGGGCTATTGGATTCCAACAAAAGGTTTGGAGAATGGTACGTTCTGCCTTCAGAGACTGCACTGGCAATATATGCAAATGTATTATTCAAATAACTTTATTAGACGTTTACTGGAGAAACTATCAAGAAATGGTCTCAACAAAACTGTTACATAAATGGAAAATGTTATCAGATTTAAAACTATTATGTTATAACATTACTAATTGTACCAACTCCCATTTTTCATGCCCAGGAAACAGCTGTGGAACATAAAGTAAGATTCTCCTTTCAGAAACATGAGATCTGCGTCTCTGTATTGTGAATTCTGGAATCAGATCTGTCTTGGATGAAACCAATAACTTACAGATGGGCATCTATTGAGACATTTTAAAGTTTGATCTCGGCTCCACAACAGAGCTGTTCACTATTTCATCAAAATGTATTGCCAGTGCCCTAAAATGAACAAGGTGGGATGGAATAATAATTACAGATGGCTGATATTTATTCTTAACCAAATGGCACAGTCAGGCAATCACAATTTAACATGAAGGTGGAGTTGGAGAAAGAAAAAGTTTGCCAAGAGTGTTTAAGTAAAAAAAAAAACATATTTTGGATTTTATATTGAGTACCCATGGGGGATCATGGCATTTTGTGATCAAACATATTTAATTTGTGTGTCTGCAGACGATCAAGATTGCCAGAATGTTCATTTAGGTTACAGTGAAATGCAGGGCGACACGAGAAAGTTACATTTGTCTGTACACAGTAGGATTCGTTATTGCTTTTAAATATTTGTTTTGAAAATGTCGTGGTGTTTCACACTAGGTTAGCATACTCTTTATTTGGTAGGCTCCTTACACTTCGTAGATAATAGTAACAAAACAAAGTCTTCCTATACATGGCACGGTTCTGGTATATTAACTCTGTCATCAGTAAAAAACAATATCAGTTTTTACCAATAAGGCAAATTAAATGCTTTACAAAAATTGCTTTAGCACAAGTAAATGAAACTGTTTATGCATTTTAGTTTGATTTGCCCGTGCAAATGCGCCCAGTATTTCACCAAACAAAAAAGTCCAAACACATCTGAGAGGTAGAGAAGCCCTCGCTTCATCCACTATTTCCAACTAAGGGCCAGATTTAAAGTATGATCCTAGGAAAACATTTAGGCAATTGAATCCACTCTCTTCAGAGATTGCACTTTCAATATCTATCAATGTATTTCCCAAGGTAACTTTATTAGTCCTCTACAGGAGAAACTATCAGGGCATGTCCTTCACAAAACCTTTCCGTAATTGAAAACGGTTCTCTATTCACACATTGAATTGGAAGACGTTAGTCCATCAGGGTGGCGTGCTCCAAATTAAGGGATCATCACTGGCCCAGTTGTGACCTCTGTATGTTGACATCAACTACCTGGAGGTTCCGGTGAAGGTACTGGACGGCCACTGTTGGTTTTCATGACCGTCCACCATGGCCGGACTGGGAACCCAAAGCAGCCCTGACTTTTTCTGACCAGCTCCTGGGTGGGGATGGGGGATGGGTACCTTTGCATGCACAGTCAAGTCTTAAAACTTTGCTTGCAAGGGTACCCGGCACAATTTTAAGACCTTATATGGGGTGTGGAAGCGCAAGCTTGCTGCTGTTTTGAGGTCGAGTTTGTGACTGGGGACCGGTTTCAGTGCTGCAAAACCAGCCACCAGTCACAGAACCGGTCCCCATCGATCAAAAAACGGCCCCCACCCTTCCAGCCCACAGGGAAAACACCTGATGCCCGCTACGGCCAGTCCGGACCTGTCATCCACCAAATGTGTGCCACCTTTTTGTTTTTCAAAAATAAACTCCCAAAGTTGAAGTTTGTTATTGAAAACAAAAACCGAGTGAATGAGTGGTGTTCCTGAGTATGAGAAGGTCATTATTTGCTTTTCCTGTCACTCACTATGATGTTTACCTGATGCTCACAGTGGGGAACGGAAAAAGGACATACCACTGTCCATACTAAATGGGGTTGGAGGGCAGTGACATGCGCTTTCTACTACAGCCACAAGTTCTGCAGGCCGTCGGAGGAAGCTTTCTATCATCTCAGCCAACGGGGGACCCGGCGACATGAAGCTGATTGTCTTCCCGACCCCAAACAGGGCGGCAGACCGGCAGACAGGGTACTCTGTCGCATTCACAGTCAAGTACCCTGTCTACCAAACTCTAAATCAACCCAATAGAACTTAGTCATCTGACTTCACCTGCCTAGAGAGCTACAAGATCTGTCACTGGCAACAGGTCCTGGCAGACCCACAGTATTACCTATGTATGTTCCTAGGACCATATAATCTGCCTTCTCTCAAGTTTGGTGTTTGTTACCTTCCATTGGGAATTGAAAATCAATGTATTTGCAGCTTTTCTGTGTTTCAGGTAATTGTTTTTGTTTTTCCTACTCTAACTGCCACGAGCACCGTCTGACACAGCAGAGTCTGAAAGCAAAGTATTTTTGAGAAGATTAAAAATACGCCTAAAAGATTCTCCAAGTGGTGACAGCCATTGCATTCTAACTGAATAGAATGTATTGTGTACATTGTGCTCCAGTAAAGGGCTGGCAGTAAGGAATGAGTGCTGGTTTGTAGAAAGCACTTGGATAGCGGAAACAGACAGAAGGCCTGATTGACATTGCATGGCCAAGGTACATGTTCAGTGTCACTTCCTCAGGTCTGTTATGTCTGGAATCCCAGATTTTACAGGATCCACGTGACAGAGAGGAGAGAGTGCTGGGGTCAGTCAAAAGCTTGTTTCTGGCTGGTGACCAATAACCTAAAAGATTAGTACCTCAAGTGTGGCACTGAATGGTTTTTAGGTCTCACCTACTACAAACAGCGCATGCATTGTACATATTGTGGGATGACGTACTGGGGCTTGGAGCACACCTATTGCTTACCGTTCACTGGTATTTCTGTGACTCTTATTTGCCTGCTTCTTAGTTGTGTCCCAGCTTGGAAATCTTGTATTTCTCTCTCACATGGCGCATAGATAATTAACAATTTCTTTTGATTGGCTGGCTTCTATGCTTCCTCTACTCTCTTTCACATTCTACTTTTTTCCTTTGCAGTAGGTTTTCCAAGGGAGTTCATATGCTTTCCAGCTCTCTCCTCATGTACTGCTCTCTCCCTGGACTTTGTGTTGCTCTCTGTCATGTGTGTACGTCTCTCTGCCCGCTCCATGTTGCGCTTCCCCTTGTGTACTTCCTCCGCATTGCTTTCTTGTGAGCTTCTCCTCCACTTGTGCCACTGTGCTCTCTATTGCCCATTTGCTCCTCCCTGTGCTCATATTTGCTCTTTCGCTGTGTTGTCTGTTTCCCCCACCTTTGCTCAGGGCTACTTCCACACCCACCCATGCCACTCATGTTGGTTCCACCTCCCACCTGAATCCTGTGTTGCTTCCGTCCCCACACGTTGCTTCCTACTCCCCACAGCCTGTGTTACTTCTGCCGCCTCCCCAATTTGAATCCACCCCCACGTGACTGCCATCCCACACTTAAAAAATGAAATCATACATTTTCTTTTCCTTTTTAGTTACCACTCTAGCTTGTATTGGAGATCACAAAGAAAGAAAGCAACAGCATCAGAGGCTTTTTTCTAATTTTTTTCAGCTATGCTGCAAAGTATTGGGGTGCTGTACAGCGTGGCTAAAAGCCATTAGCAAAACAAGTAGATTGCAAAAGTGAGACCTGTTGGCTTTACCAATGTTGGTTTGCTTTTTTTAACTGCTCCAAACACTTTGCTACCGTGCAAGGCACAGAAATGCAGACTGACATTGTACACTCATTCTAAAAGTTCTGCTTCCCTTCGCTTCATTGTTCTGGTATTCCCTGCCTTAATTGGCTACACTGGATAGAGACATAAGTGAGGGAGGTCCAGTCCAAAGCTAACATTGTATTGGCTGATGGACACCACAGAGGACTTCAACCCACATGAGTGGCGTGATGATATTGTGACCATGTTGCTCACTTTGCATTTAAAATGGGTTCAACTGTTGTCCTATTGTGCTGTCAAGTCAGAGAACCTGACTTTTGGATCGCATGATTTTGTTTAGTTTATTACCTAAGCTCGGGACACTTTAGGGCCGGCCTATAAAATGTGCATAAAATTAACAGCTTTATTTGAAGGGACCTAGAAATGTTCCTATTCCTGGAGGAAACTCTAAATATAGAGCATAATCTATCAGCTGGAATTCCTCCAACATATTGTTATCATGAAAATTGGCCCAGTGAAGGATGGTCAGTTCCCCACAAACTCTAAATGAGACTCAAAGTACTTTCTGTTCCTATTGTTTATGTTTACTTCCAAGCCTAGGATAGCACACAGTACTAGGGCAATCAGGAATAAAAGAGCAGTAGTTGTTAATTGTAAGGATAAGGCTGCAAGTAACAACACTGTCCTAGAGCCATGTGCAATGGTGCTTTTCATCTCACAGATTGGAAAATGGTTTCTCTTAAAGAACGTAATAATTTAAAGTAAATTTTTTAAAATTTCCCGTACATCTCCTCCAATGCCAAATGCTATTCCTTCTTTTGGCAGTTTAATGAGTAGTTCTAATAAAAGAACACACAGGTAAATGAGCCTCTTAGATAATTTTTGATATAATCTTTTTAAAAATTATGAACTTGTACATTACTTGGCTGTAGTGTAAGAAATAATATATAGAACTCTGACAGAACTAGCAGAGACTTCCCAATGGAGGGAGTAATTATGTCTGAGTTTCCTTTCATCAATACACTTAAGTAAACTACTTAAAATGAATTATGTAGAGCATATTTCAGATATAGGCCTAATTGTGGATCTAAAGCAACCATAATAATTTGGGAAACTGGAACACATTCCTAGCATGCGGGTGCACTGTAATCTGATTCAATATGGACATATCATCAGTACATTAAAATACATAACTACACATGTAGCAGAAATGCAAAATATTATATTACAGCTGCATGAAAGTAAGGCGTTGATTATAAAAAATGTTGACTGCCTCTTCTACTGCTGGCCAAAACATGTGCGTCACAAATATATAATTGAAGCAAACTGTTGGAGGATGTATCAGCATCCTCCCACCATCAAACGTAAATTCTGTATCCTTTATGGAAAAAAAACATAAAGCTGATGCTCTTGCTACTTGAATGGATCTAAGGCAATGAAGGTCCAGTTGAGACCAAGCCATCTCAAAGGTGTTAAATAGCCCCAAAATAAACCTTAATGTCAGTATGGTTTTTGGCAGCCTTTCAGCATCTACAACTTATTCAGCAAGTGGATAATTAAGTGTCACCATCGGGGTAACACACTAAGGGCCTATGCACCATCCCTTTTTTGAGATCACAAACAGCACGATTCGAAGAGCTAGGCCATTTCTGACTCCAAAAAAGTGTTTTAAAATGTACAAAAGCCAAATTGCAATTAATCGCAATTTGGGTTTGCAAATCAGTACTTGGAAAGGGTGTGTTTAGGACATCCCTTCCTAATACCGATTTACCGTGGTATATATGAATGTAATGCAATGGTATAGAGTATAATGATGTAGAGTGCAGTAGTGTAGAGTGGTGTTGCGCAGAGTGGAGTAGAGTGGCGTAGAATGTAGTAGTGCAGTAGTGTTTCAGAGTAACGTGGAGTGGTGTAGAGTAGAGTGGAATGGTGCAGGGTAGAGTGCAATGGCATAGATGGCGTAAAGTGCATTGGCGTAGAGAGTGGAGTGGAATAGAGTGCAGCGTTGCAGAGTAGAATGGCATAGAGCTGAGGGATGTAGAGTGGAGAGGTACAGAGTAAAGTGGAGTGGCCTAGACTGGAGTAGTGTAGCGTGCAGTGGCAAAAAGTCCACTGGTGCATAGTAGCGTGCACTGGCATAGAGTAAAGTGATGCAGAGTAGAGTAGAGAGGTGTAGATTGAAGTGGCCGTGATGGAGCAGCTACAGAGAAACCAGGGAGAAAGTGCGGCAGCACAGCAGAAACAGAGAATGTCATCAGTGGGTGCCACGGGGCATGTTTGAGTTGTCAAATGCCGCTCCAGCTGGCTCCCCGGACACACCCTCTGAAGCGAGGAGGTCCTGGAGGAGTGCAACGGAAATCTGGAGGAAGAGAATGCAGTGCGGACGAACCAGGAAGAGGCGGCAGGAGAAGTCAAGGAGTGGAGGAGAGAGGACGATGCGAGTTCAAAGCCAGGAGCCCTTCTCTCGGGTGGGTATGGATATGGTCAAACCCCTGGTGACTTTGGCTCGGGGTAATCAATATGTCTTAGTTCTAGTAGATTGCGCTACATGATATCTTTAAGCGATACCGCTGACCAGCATGACCAATAAAGCGGTCACCCAGGCTATGATCATGTTCTTCTCCCACATTGGTTTCCCCAAGGTTTCCCCAAGGAACTCTTTAAAGACCAAGGCACCCCTTTAAAAAAAAATCTTTTTATTGGTTTTATTTATTCCATGTAGATCTTTCAATACAAGCACACCTGGTAGTGACATTCTGTAGACACATATATTAAGTACAACATCTATACACTTGAACTGGGAGAATCAACGAATAGTGTTTGGTTTCATAAAGGAATAATTATGTTGGCTAGCTGCACAGTAATATTGGACTGACATATAGAGGAAAATGCACTAGAGATCAGCATCATGCTAATTGTAGCTCAATACATTCGGTAAATTACCTCCAGAAAACCAAGTGTCTACTCAATTCTAGTGTAAACTATATCTTGCACTCAGTTATTTGGGGGCGACTTTAATTGTGTCCTGGACCCCTATCTAGATTGCTCTTTCCCGCCGCTACCCACTGCACCTACGGTTGCAACTGCACATGCGTTACGTAGCTGGCTCCAGCACAGGCATTTATTAGATGTGTGTCGCCAGCATCATGCTAATACTAGGGCTTACTTGTTCTTCTCTGTCCCACACCAACTACATGTCTGTCTTGACAGGATAATATGTACAACCAACTTATACCCCGGGATACTGGGGTCCAACTACTTGGGCCACACTCACTCAGATCACAATCCACAGATTCTACAACTGGGATGGGACGTATCTCCTTCAATCGTCCCTACTTGGCGACTCCGCCCGGAGCTCTTAGAGGACGCAGCATTTAGAGCATCGCTGGACAAGGCGATTCCTGAATATTTTGAACGCAATATGGGTACGGTATCTTCCAGACTTGTTGAATGGGACGCATTTAAGGTCCTCATCAGAGGTCATTGTATGGGCATGCAGTGGAACTTGTGCAGGTCTACTGAGAGCGAGTTGACTAAAGTGGAGAAGTCACCGATGAAATATGAGCGGAACACTACCCAACACGCCTCAGCCTCTCAACAGCTAGCAAATGCCAGAGCAGAACGTATTTCCTTACTAGAGAGATTGTGATGGTTAAACTATGCAGCTCATTCGGCCCGCACGCATGCCAAGGCCGACCGATCAAGCAAATTGTTGGCCTGGCTTAATCGCCACGATCAAGACTGAGGTCCTATTAAGGAACTCTGTTCAGCAATGGGGGACATGCTCCACACTCCTCAAGAAATCCACTCTGAACTTACTCGGCATTATCAGACGCTTTACCGTTCCACGGTGACAGCAAATCCAGCGGAAAGCACTGACTTTTTCACATTGATTGCCTTACCCCAATTGACAGATGACCAACGAGAAGAGCTGGAAGCACCCCTGACATTATCTGAAGTGTAAGACAGTTTACAAGCCTTATTCACAGTCAAAACCCAAGTCCGGACGGCCTCCCGTCCGACTTTTACAAGACCTTCTCTGCAACACTTGCGCCTCGCCTTCTCTGTCTTTATGAGGAAGTTCGGCGAGGAGCATCCCTGTCATTCCCTAAGCCTGGCAAAGATCCGTCGGAAAAAGGGTCCTACAGGCCACTAGCTATGCTCAATACTGACTACAAAATTCTGCCCAAGGCTCTGGCAATGCGATTGGTGACTCTGGTCCTGCAACTGGTGCACTCGGACCAGAAAGGCTTTGTGCCAGCGCAGGACACATCGCACAATATCAGGTACCTATTCAGGGTCATGAAATACTCAATGTGGGACTGGCCTCATGGAGGATGTCTGGTACTCGATCTGGAGAAAGCCTTTGACTCCTTGGAATAGTCTTACCTGTTCGAGTCGTTGCAGCGTTTTGGTTTCAGCCCACATTTCCTACGAATGGTGAGGCTGCTGTATACCCGGCCCCGGGTCAAAATTGGCGCAAACATCTCTGAACCGATAGAGGTGGGCAGGGGTACTCGACAGGGCTGCCCCCTTTCTCCGCTACTGTTTTCTCTGGCAATGGAGCCTCTGGCTGTGGACTTCCGCAATGGAGTCTCTGGCTGTGGACTTCCGCAGGGCCAGAGAAACATGGAGCATCCCATTGGGTGACGGCCTACACACCATATCATTATATGCAGACAATCTTCTTTTGTATTTCAGAGACATTGATAACGTCCCTCCGAAATTGCAGTCATTCTGCAACAATTCGCCACCCTCTCCGGCTTGCGGGTTAATTGGGTGAAATCGTGCCTCTTCCCCTTTGATCCAGATCTGCCAGATCCGGGCCTGTGACTTTCTGGAATTAATGTCCCCTGGTAACCCAGGACGTTCCGCTATCTTCGCAGCGCTGTTGTAATCTAGCCACCTCAGGTTGCGCAAGGTGGGTCTCCTGTGAAAACGCTATATGAATTAAATGCCTTTTAAGATATGAGTAGATGCAATATCTGCGTGCTGGCGTGTGTATGCCATGTGAGGAGATTGAAAGGGTTCATGGTGGATCAGTGGGTAGATAGTGTCCTAGAGCCCCAACCCCAGAGACAGGGAGTTTCACATGACCAGTAGCTGGACCCCCATGAGGCGGTGGGCAGGGCGAACGCAGGCTCCATACAAAGATAAACAAAAACAACTTAGGACCATCAACTGGTCTAGAAATAACATGAGCGAATACCATTAGAGCATCGGGACAACTGGTATCTGCCAAAACTAAGCAATACGCCTATTTAGCATAACAAATGCAAGGAAGAGGACCCCTCTAGTGGGAGAATGGGGTAGGTGAAGTGAGTGATGTGTGGCAAGAACCGGGGCGCAACCCCTAGACCAGAATAAGCGCGGGGAGCCAACAGCTGCAGAGTGTAACATGTAGTGTAGGGGACATAGGGCAGCACGCTGCCCAAGGATTAGCAACCCGCCGAAAGGAGCATCAGGGTCGGCGCCAGCGGAGTCAGATCACTTGCGTGGCTGCAAGCAAGACAGCAGAGGTATACCAGGTACAGAGTTGAGTTGCGTCAGTGTGCGACTATCCAAGCAGTTCATTTAGCTTCACCACTGAGTAACAGAAAATTGCACAACAATTTGGTAGGATCAGAGTAATTTGTGTGCTGTCTGAGGTGTCACCACTGGGCGGATGGATGATCTAAGTTCAGAGGACGTCTTGGGGGAAGAGCCCTCTTCCCCATTAGTGCTAGTGAGTTCCGCCTCTCCATCTGAGGCAACTGAAAGGATACTGATGGCTGCCGCAGTTTGTAGTGCACATCAGTGCTCTTGTATAATTTGTTCCAGGTCAGGAGCGTGTCGCACCTCTTCCAAGGCAGCCACCCGCCTTTTACGATGTCTCCGTTTACGGGGTTGTAAATCCTGGGCCGCTGGTTTGTCTATGTCGGGGTCTCATTGACTGATCAGATCTGTGGATTCCAGCCAGTCCCAAGCCGCCTATGGTGTGCCAAAGAAGTGCGTTTTATCATCAGCTACTATGCACAGCCTGGCTTGGAAGAGAAGGGAGTATGACAGATTAAGGGCACGGAGTTTGCGCTTTATTGGCAAGAAAGAAGCACGCTCTCTTTGTATGGCAATGGTGTAGTCCGGGAATATCATAACCGAATTGTTGTTCACTCAGATTGTGGGGAGTGTTCTCACTGCTCGCAGGACAATGTCTCTGTCTGCATAATGCAACAGCCAGAGGAGGAAGGGGCGTGGCCCAGCACCCGGCAGACGGGCCCTGGTAGAACCTCTATGGGCTTGTTCAACCGAAAAGAAGGGCATCAATGAACCCTCCGGGATCAGCTTCCGAAGCCAGGTTTCAGCGTAAGCGACCGCAACTGGGTTCTCCACGCCTTCAGGTAGGCCTATTACTCTGATGTTGTTCCTTCTGGTGCGTTCTTCTGCATCTTCTACACAGTGCTCTAGTACCCCCATCCAGACTAGTGCATTTTGCAACAAAGCATCAACCCGGTCTGTCTTGAGTGTTAAGTCCTGAAGCTGGCCTTCTAGTGTGCTGGTTTTATCCGCTAGTTTGTGGTGGTCCGCATGCAGGAGGGTAAGGTCACTAGCCACTTTATCAATTTTGCCCTCCAACGAGGTCCAAGCCTGGTCTAGGGAGGTGCCTATGCATCCAGTTTGTTGTTATCAAGAGGTAGGGCCTCAGTCCCCAGCGCCTGCAGTTTGGCTCCAGTCCCAGAGTGGTGGCGGCACGCTCCTGCCATTGTGTGGTCCGGGGGCAACGTTCATTAACTTAGTTCACAAGCGTGGACGCCCGTGTGGTACCATCCACAAGAGCTGTAGGAGGCCCGCTTGCATGCGCAGTACGGCAGTCAAGGCGCAGCAGCACAAGCAGCCTTCAGTCCTGCGCAATCCATATTCGCGGGGAATTCTCCGGCTGACCTCCCCTAGGGGTAAGCTGTAATAGTGCCTGGCAGTTTTTGTGCAGATGAAAAAAAAAAACTTGCGGGGGTCGGGCCGGTCGAACGGGGCAGTGTCTCTTTCCCCAGCTGTTGTCCTCTGTGCTCCAGCGCACAGCTCCGGGCCCAGCGACAGCTCCCATCTCAGACGTACTCCCCACCTCCCACGGCGAGAGGCAAATCAGATCCTACTATATTCAGCTGGCCACCACGACTCACAGGTAAACAAACAAGACGGGTGTTAAACAAATAAGGAACGGCGCTCATGAATATCCCACCCAAATTACAATCACCAATTGTTAACTACTGTGCTCCTGGAGGGGAAGACACACCCCACTCCCCAAACTTTCCCCAAGGAAAACAAAACAGAAAAATGTCCAGGGCACACGTATGTGTTAAATGGCAGCAGTTCACAGATCCATAGATGACAAATTATCGTGTGTTTATTGTAGCTTCCTTCTCCAAACACATCCACAGCAGCCAACACGTGTTTCGTCACGCGACCGTCCCGCTGTAAAATTTGGATGACACAAATTTATTGGTTATTTTGGGGTTATTACTGGACTTCTAATGATCATGTACCAGATACTCTGTGCAAGAGAGCAATGAATGGATTCTTTTGGAAACTTTGGCAACAAGTTTTTTTTTTCGAATTGACTCAATCAGTGAAGTCTTGATGAAGTCAATGCAAGGATTGGTCGCGCGACGAAACACGTGTTGGCTGCTGTGGATGTGTTTGGAGAAGGAAGATACAATAAACACACACCACGACTCACAGGGCCTAGGGCTGTCACCCCGCCTTACTTCCCAGCTTACCGCTGTCTTCCCTGCCTTATCCGGGGTTGGTGGCTCACTGTGGGAGCTCGAACGCCACAGTCACCTCAGGGCTGCAATAGTGCCTGGCAGTCTTTGTGTGGCTGATCGGGGCAGTGGCTCTTTCCCCACCTGTTGTCCTTTGCGCTTCGGCGCTCAGCTATGGACCCAGCGACAGCTCCCATCTCAGGCACACTCCCCGCCTCTGCTGTCTTCCCTGCTTCTTCCGGGCTTGGCAGCACTGCCGCAGGAGCCCGACCACTACAGGCCCTGTGTGCGCAGCTGCCTCAGGGCAGTGCGCTTCCCAACTCGGGCCAGCAGCTGCGGTGGCACTCTGCCACTCCCCCAGTCCACCCGATCAGCTCCTCCAGGTCCAGGGGGATCCCGTTTTCGGATGGGTGCGTGTGCAGATGCTGATCGGCTCCCTAAGTCCGCATAAATTATGGATAATTAGGGTGCCGCCACAGAGCTCACTCAGCTTGCGCCCACCATCTTTGCCGGCACGCCACGCCCCCCCACCAGGGCACCCCTTTTATGTCACAACTCATGACCTAGATTTACCAACTGCTAGAAATAAAATAAATCAGGACCTCTGTCAAATGGACGGCTTGGTAGAACGGTACAGCAAAACTATCAAGACCCTGTTACAGAAATTGGTATCTGAGTCTGGGCACGACTGGGACAAAAAAATTGCCACTAGTACTATATGCTACCATTTCTCACACGCAATCTTCTAGCGGACACAGTCCTTTCAAGCTGGTATTTGGTAGACAACCCAAGACCCTTCTTGACATAGCATCAGAGCAGCGGGATGCAGAGGAAGACGAGGGGCAAGGGATACTGGAATTTAGCCTAAAAGAAAGAATACACACACATTGGGAGGATGCCAGGAGTAACATGGAAAAAGCACAGGAAAAGCAACATCTCACCACTGTAGACCTTATAAAAGGAGTACTGGCAGATACTTCTCTCTCCACAAGGTAGGGGAAAAAACATTTTTCCACCCACTCGGTATGCTACCATTTTATGGTTCTGCCTTTCGGACTGCATGGAGCACCCTTCCAGAGGCCAATGGACACATTGCTGCAACCTCATCAGGAACATGCAGCCACTTACCTCAATGACATTGTTGTTTACAGCCTGACTTGGGAACAACATCTGGAACATCTGGAGCCCATACTTTCGACCCTCAGCCTCACAGCAAATCCCGAGAAATGCAGCCTTGCTAACAATTCCATTAAGTATCTGGAATACCACATACAGGAGGTAAGCATAATTCCCCAAGTAGACAAGGTGAGGGCTAATAGAGACTTGCCATGTCCCAACAACAAGAAGGGAATTAGATACTTCCTAGGGGTGGTAGGGTACTACCGCTAGTTGATACCAAACTTCTCAGAGAAAGCAGCCCCCCAACAGATCTACTAAAGAATACCCAGCCACACACAACAACTAAATGGACTTCGATCCAACAAAACAGTTTTGACTGGCTTAAAACAGCCCTGTGTAAAAATCCGATTATTTTGTGTCCTGATTTCAATACGAAATTCATACTACAGACGGAAGCCTCGAATCAAGGCCAAAGGGCAGTATTATCTCACTTTGACTCCTCCAGCCTCCTTCATCCTATAGTTTATATTAGAAGGAATCTTCTGTCCCATGAGATTGGCTATCCTATGATAAACAAAAAGAGTGCCTGTCGATCAAATGGGCAGTGGAGGCCCTCCAATACTGTCCGCAAGGGAGATTGTTTGCCCTACTGACCGTGCTCCACTGACTTGGCTGGCACGACATAAGGATGCCAATGCCAGAATATTGTGCTGGCTCTTAGCCCTCCCACCTTTTGCTTTCCATACTGTTCCTCTCCCGGGCTGTTGTCAGGTCATGGCCGATTTCCTCTCTTGTGCACCGATGTCCACATGGCCTGATCGGCCATGCCTGGTTGGGGGTCACTGTGACAGAGCAGCTGCAGAGAAACCAGGAAGCCAGTGCGGCTGGTGTCATGGGGGTATGTTTGAGCAGTCGGCTGCTTCTTCAGCTGGTTTCCTGGACACATCCTCCAATCTCATCGCAGCAACTCATAGGAAGAGCGAGGATGTCCTGGAGGTGCGCGAAGGAAAATCTGAGGAAGAGGACACAGTGTGGGTGAACAAGGAAGAGGTGAAAGGAGAAGTCAAGGACCAAAGGAGAGACGACGATGTGAGTACAGAGCCAGGAGGCCACTGACTCCGCAAGGCGTTCAAGCCTCAGGTACGAGCTCGCACACAGGGGCAGTACGGGAGGCTGGGGGAGGAACGAGTGGGACGGGGTAACAAGGGAAGTCACCGGTAAATGGTTAGTGTCGTTTTGGAAATTACATCCACACAGCTCTATTGCTTGCCACAACCGTGTGACATTCTTTATGCATGTATAATCGCACAGGGGGAGCTTGAGCATAAAAGTAGTGACAGCTGCACTAGAGAAAACTGGCGCCCTGGACGTTACCCTTTTCTTTCCCTCACCAACACTCCCAGAAATAAAATACCCCAACACCAAAACACTTACCAGAGTCCTTTTCCCTTTTATTTTTATGAGGCGCATACCCCAGAAGGTGGTCAAGGAGATCCTGGAACCAAAAGAAAAGATCAAAAGGAAGAAGAATCAAGCCTTGATGTGGCACAACACCCATATCGCCTCACTTATCTGTTATGTGATAATAAAAAAAGAAGTAAACATCCTTGGGCATCTATATGATTCTGTCCTGTATTTACTCCCATATACTCCTTAGTAGACTGAATCCCTTCCCACCCCCGTCACAGTGGCATAGAGTGCAGTGGTGTTCAGTAGATAAGAGTGGTGTAGAGTGTAGTGCCGCAGAGTGCATTGGCATACAACGCACTGGCATAGAGTGCAGTAGAGTGGCATAGAGTTGTGTAGAGTAGAGTGCAGCGGCGCAGATTAGAATGATGCCGAGGAGAGTGGAGTAGAGTTCAGTGGCGGAAAGTGTAGGGTTGCAGAGTAGAGTCATAGCCTGCAGTAGTGTTGAATAGAGTGGTGTAGAGTGCATTGGTGTAGAGTGCAGTGGCAAATAAAATGCAACTGTGTAGAGTACAGTGGCGTAGAGTGGAGTGGTGTGGAGTAGAGTGTTGCAGAGTGGAGTAAAGTGGAGTACAGTGCAGTGGTGCAAAGTAGAATGGCATAGAGGGTAGTGGTGCAGAGTGGAGTGGCACAGACTAGTGGCATACAGTGCATTGGCGTAGAGTGCTGTAGAGTGGTTCAGAGTAGAGTGCAGTGGTGCAGAGTGGAATGGCATACCGTTTAGCCCCAGAGAGGTCATTGTTGCAGAATAGAGTGGCACAAAGTGAAGTGGAATAAAAGCAAGGCGTGCAGAGTAGAGTGGAGTGGTGCAGGGAAGAGTGCAGTGGCATTGAGTGGAGTGATGCAAAGTGTGGTGGCACTGTGTGTGATGCTGTAGAGTGCATTGGCATAGAGTAGCATAAGTACAGTGGTGCAGAGTAGAGTGCAGTGAGGTAGAGTGGCATAGAGTTCAGTGGCAGAGAGTGCAGTGTTGCAGTGTAGACTGTCGTACACTGCAGTGGTGCATATTACAGTGAATTGGCGCAGAGCGCAGTAGTGTAGAGTGGTGCAGAGTAGAGTGGCATAGAGAGTAGTGGAACAGAGTACAGTGGTGTAGAGAAGAATAGAGTGACGTAGAGTGAAATGACAGAGTATAATGGCATAAACTGTTGCAGAGTATAATGGGGTAGATTGCAGTGGCGTTCAGTGTATTGGTTTTGAATAAAGTGGTGTAGAGTGCGTTTGTGTAGACTGCATTAATGTAGATTAGAGTGCAGTGCTGCAGAGCGGAGTGCAGTGGCGTGGAGTGAAGTGCAGTGGCACAGAGTGGAGTGGCACCAAGTGAAGTGGCGCTGAGTGCAGTGGTGTAGAGTATATTGTTGCAGAGTAGAGTGGAGTGGTGCACGGTAGAGTACAGTGGTGTAGAATGCAAAGTAGATTAGATTGACAGAGAGGATTGGCTTAGAGTGTACTGTATAGAGTAAAGTGGTTTGGAGTACAGTGCGCTGGCACAGGGTCCAGTACTGCATAGTACAGTGGCATAGAATGGAGTGGTGTAGTCGAGTGAAGTAGAGGGCAGTGATGAAGAGTTCAGTGGTGCACAGTAGAGCAGTGTGAGGCAGAGTTTATTGGCGAAGAGTGGCATAGAGTAGAGAGGCGTAGAGTGAAGTGGTGTAGTTGAAGTTGAGTGGTGCAGAATAGAGTGCAGTGACAGTGTGGAGTGGCATAGTATGGAGTGGTGCACAGCAGGCTGCTGTGGTGTGGAGTGGTGCAGAGTAGAGTAGAGGGGTAAAGTCAATTTAGTATGATGTGGTAGCATACAGCCATTTCAGACAACAACTCTTCAGTTGAAATGACAACTACATTGGCACAGACATACAGTTTTACTAATAAGAAGTATACAGCGCATAAAGGATAATGTGTGGAAATGTGATCACCTAGTGTATTGAGTTGCTTTGATCATGTTAAAATATTTGTTTCTACCACACTTCAGAATTACCAAAACATGTGCTTGATTTGTGTTTTTGCAATTCTTATATATTCTGAAATACCTGCACAGTTCATTTACAGACATTTAAATGTTGTTAACATCGTACAGCCTTCCTCAAGCATACCCCAAGTAGCCAGCGTGATTGTCGCATAAATCCTCTCACTTTGAAGTCAGAGAATGAAAAGGTAACACCAAGCTCCCTGGAAGACAGAGCCTTACATTTGACCTCTGTCTTTGAATGCATAGCAAATGTGACAAGATAGGAATAAGATTAAAAGGTCTGTGTACTGAAATTGAACACTGGTAGAAGAATACAGTAAATAGGGTTTGGGTAATGGAAGGGACAAACTCAAGCTGGACATCCTAAAACAAATAGTGCCAGCAAATAGAAAACAATGAAATGTGAGTTACAAACCACAAAGTCAATGATATGCTATGGGCATAATGCATTCTCAGGGAAGCTTTCCGAATGTCACCAAGATGTCAGTAGCAAGCCAGACAGTTGCGCTCTCTGGTAGGCTTCGAACTAAAAAACAACAGAAAAACATGGCTGGATAATGAAGACACTAATAAGCTGTAACACAACTCACAGTAAAGCTGAATTATTATAATAACCCCTAACACAGATGGTAATTCCAAGTCTGAAAGTGATCTTTATCTAAGTTACTTCTCTCTGCTTTCTTGATATATTACCAATTACAACAAGAATACATTCCCTGACATGGCTGCCTATGTGAATCAATTTCAAATGGTCTGTTTGGCATTCAGATTAAGACAGATCAGATCCAAAGTGGATTTAATAAATCTATTAGGTGATTTAACATTTAGACTCACAACTGCTGCTCAAGGTGGTTCAAGATGGGTCTAGGTAGCGTGAATACTGACCTGTCCCCATCAGGGGAAATGACTGATGATGATGCCCACTACTGAGTGGAATAATAGACAATGTACTGCATAAATTCCCTATGGATATAAGTGTAATCACTACAAATTGCACTTTGAACATGTTTCTGCATGATGAGGTGGATGACATTCCTAAAATGAACTTTGGAAAATTCCAGAGTGATTGTCAGTACTAGCTTGGTAACAGATGACACTGACAACCAGATCTAGACCACATGAAATCCTAGTAAGAGGCACACATGACCATTCTTAGCTGACAGCTCAGTACAATACTCAGTGATCAACAGGCAATAGTAAAGACTCTTCACATGGTCTGAAAAGAGAATAGTTATTCCCCTAAAGATCTCCGCTAAACGAACCCTCATGGCAGCCAACCTTAAACAGGAAATGTATCCATCAGAGGAAGAGGATATGGAAGCATGGAATGCAATACTTACATAGTTTCTAACCCGTTTCTGGCAAATTAGTTTAAGGAATGGCAGAGGTATGCCTTTAACCAAAGCATAGGCAGCATTGGAATTCCTGGAAACTAGCAATTGCTTTGTGTTAGATCTGTCAGTTCTTGGCCTGGTTTCCCCTGTTTTTTTATTTCTGACCTCCTGTTTTTGACCATGTGCTGAATTTAGTTTTTGCTGACTTTAAGACTCTGGGCACTTTACCACTGCTGACCAGTGCTAAAGTGCAAGTGCTCCCTGTCTAAATTATATTGGTGATTGGTTTATCCATGATTAGCATATTTGATTTACTAGTGAGCAGCATTGTCCCCATGGCTTGTAAGTCAAATGCTGCTAGTGGGCCTGCAGCACTGATTGTGCCGCCCACATGAGTAGCCGTGTAAAATGTCTCAGAATGCCACTACAGTGTCTGAGTGGGCAGTTTTAACCCACTTGCCAGGCCCAAACCTTCCCTTTTACTGCATTTAAGTCACCGCTAAAATGGGCCCAAAGCAACCCCATAGGCAGGGTGCAGTATATTTAGAAGGTAGGACATGGGTTGTGACATGTCCTGACAGTAAAATACTGCTAAATTTGTTTTTCACAATTGCAAGTATTATCTCTCTCATAGGGTAACATGGGAATTGCCTTGAAATATATTTTAAGTGTAATTTCCCATTGGGAGCAGATAGAGATATGGAGTTTGGGGTCTCTGAACTCACAATTTAAAAATACAACTTTTGGTGAGGTTGGGTTTTGAATTGTAAGTTTGAAAATGCCACTTTTAGAAAGTAGGCATGTTCTTGCATAAACATTCTGTGCCTCTGCCTATCTGTGGAATACACGTGTGAGTCAGGATGACAATTGGGCTGTTTGTGGGTTCACTCTAGACAGTTACACATGGGAGCTGAGGTGTGCCCTGCATTTCTTGATGGGTCTTCCTGAGCTACAGGGGTGGGAGGAGCTGACACTTGCACCTGAATAGGGCTGCGCCTGTCCTCACACTAAGCAGTCTCCAACCCCCTGGAGTGTGTCTGGGGTCAGCAATACAAAGACTTCTCTTTGAAGTTTGCCTACTTCAAAGACAGAAATTGGTATAAGTACTGGACCTATGACACCACAAAGTTAGAATCCTTCTGGACTGAGGACATTCTTCCAGGAAGAAAAGCTGGATGCTGTAGGAAGGACTGCCATTCTGCCTGTTGCTTTGTTGTGCTGCCCTTCTGCTTGCTGCTTCTGTCCTGGGAGTGAATTGCTTGGACTTGACATTCAACATCCTGCTTCCAAAGGTTCTCCAAGGGCTTGGAAAGAGTTTGCATCCTGTTAAGAAGTCTCAGGGACATCAAAGAATTCTGCTGAAAGTCCTGGCTTGCCAAGTGGTGCCAGCTCTAGTCCCTTGGCCCTTGGAAGTGCAAGCTGGCGATCTGAATGAGAAAATCCACGCATTGATTCACTGTACGGAAGAATCGATGCAGCGTCAGTGTTGTGGCTGAACATTGGATGCAACGCCTGTTCCATGGCTGCAGAATCGATGCAGTGCCTGTTTCACTGCAGTCCCATCACCACAGTGTATCTGGATTTTCCACGCATCATCCCTAGGCGTCAATTTCTCATTGGCACCCGCACCGCAGTAAGGAACCAGGGCTACGTGTCCAGAAATCAACACATCACCTTGCCTGCGAGGAAAGAATTGATACATTACCTCCTCTACCCAGTAAGGAACCGATGCATCACTTAGCTTTTTTGGAACCTCACCTCCTCTGTGGCCCACATCATCTCTGTTTTTGACATATCCCAGGTACTTTGTGCTAAAAAGATACAACCATTGATTTATATGGACTAAGACTTATTAAAACCTTTAAAAAGTGAAATCTTTACTTGTGTATGTTGGATTTTTGGTGTTATGGTATTGTTTTACTCAGATAAATTTAGGCTTTTTTTCTAAACTGGTGTGGAGTACCTTTGTGGTGTTTTCACTCTGTGTTTGTGTGTGTGTGTGTGTACACAAATACTTTACACATTGCCTCTGAGATAAACCAGACTGTTTGTGCCAAGCTACCAAGTGGGTGAGCAGAGGTTATCTTAGCTGTGTGACTACCTTACCCTGACTAGACTGAAGGTCCCTGCTTAGACGGGGTGCAAACCACTGCCAAATAGAGACCCCATTTCTAACACTGTGAATTGCTTATGGAAAACAGAAATTGAACAGATATGCTAACTCCTTTGTCTTAAACAGTTTGTGACACAGTAATTTTGAAACATGGATGGACGAAATATATTTAAAAAATATTTGATGTGCAGTTTGTTCAAATAAATAAGGCATGGCGTGTTGAGATGACAACTTATTATAACATCAGTATGAAACCAATAATGAGGTCGTATTACACTTCAGATGGTCCGACTTCCCCTGAAACTAATTGTATCCAAGTAGTTGTTTTAAATTTAGCTGTGGAGTACTCAGTTAGCTCAGCTGTACCAACAAGAGACTGTCTGGCATTTGATCCCGTGTCATCAACATCTCTATTTAAAAAATTCAAAGGGTCCAATATTCCAAATAACTGTCAACATGTTAGACACTGGACTGGACTGGGAAAACCTGATATTTTACAAATTGCCCATCCACAATTTCCATAAGTGTACTGAGCATAATATTTTTTATCTCCTTGAGCACGCAGACTTCAAGGTAGAGTTAGGAGTAGGCCGTCGTCAAGGCAATGGTACTTGGCATAGCAGCAGCAAGTATTATATAGCCAGTAGCCTTTGAAATAGTCCTGCTACTTTTTAGGTCGAAGTCTTCCAGAGAGCATAGCTGTCTGGTTTGCTAAAGACATCTTGGGGACATTCAGAACGCTTTCCTGGGAATGCATTCTGCCATTGCTTACCATTGGCTTTGTGGTTTGTAACTCACATTTTCTGGCTTTCTCTTTGCTGAAATTATTTTTTTAGGCTGGCCAGATTCAGTTCTTCCTTTCCAAGGAGCAAAGCCTTTTCACATTACCTCCCCTTCTAATCTTCCAAGAGTCTTCTTTTCTGTAAACAGGCCTGTAAATCTTGTTCTTATCTAGTCACATCACACTACCCTGCACCACTCAATTCTATGCTACTTCACTCAACTCTGAAACAATCTACTCTACACCACTCTACACCACTCTAATCCACTCTGTGCCACTCCATTCTATGTGGCTGCATGCTATTCCACTCTACTCTACACCACTGCACTCTACGCCACTACACTCTATTCTGCACCACTGTAGCCTACATCACTGCTCTCTATGCCACTCTACGGTCACTGTACTCTGTGACACTCTACACCACTGCACTATACTCTACAACACTACACTCTCTGTTGTGCTATTCTGCACTACTGCATTTGCACTCTACGCCACTGCACTCTGCAGCACTCCACTCTAATCCACTGCAATCTACACCTCCCTAGTCTGTTCCACTCTAAGTCACTGCACTCTATGTCATTTTAGTCTACGCTACTCCACTCTACACTACTGCACTCTACACTGCTGTTTTCTATGCCACTTCACTCTGTACCATTCCACTCTGCACCACTGCACACTACTAGGCACCACTCTAATCTATGCCACTGCATTCTACGACACTGCATTGTACACCACTGAATTCTATGCCACTGCACTCACCGTCACTATACTCTGCAAAACTCTATGCCAATGCCCTCTACATCAGTCCACAATACTCTACTGTGTCACTGTATGCAACTGCTCTACTCTACACCACTCTACTCTATGCCACTGCACTCTACACCACAGTACTCTTCTCTGCACCACTGTACATAATGCTACTCCACTCTATGCCACTCTACTCTACACCACTCTATGTCACTGCACTCTACTCCAATGCACTCTATGCCACTCTATACCACTGAACTTATGACACTCTACTCTGCAACACTCCACTCTATTCCACTGCACTGAGCAGCACTCCACTCTGTTACTGAACTCTATACCACTGCACTCTACGGCACTATACTCTACTCTGCACCAGTCTAGGCCACTGTACTGTGCATCACTCTATGTTGCTGCCCTTTATGCCACTCTGCTCTACTATGCACCCCTGCACACTACGCCACTGTACTCTACACCGCTCTACTCTACTCTGCACCACTCCACTCTGCACCACTCTACTCTATGCCATTGCACTATGATCTACGCCACTGCATTCTACGAATCTGCATTGTACACTGCACTCTATGTCACTGCACTCTACACCACTTTTCTCTGCAACACTCTCCGCCAATGCACTCTACACCAGTCCACTCTACTCTATGCCACTCCACTGTACACCACATTATGCCACTCCACTCCATGCCACTCCAATAACCAACACTCTATGCCACTCTACTTTACTTAGTAGTTATCTTTTATTTTGAAAATCGAGAAGGGTAATCAACAGAATATCCAGGCTTCGAGCCCTTGATGCCATGTTGTTATATGCGGTTGTTTCACCAAATCCTAAATGCAATTTGAAAAACTCCTTTGTACTTATGACGTGGCTTCTGGTTTGGGAAGGTCATGCTGCGCCTGGAAAGAAACATCACATTAATACAACTGTGAATTTTACATTTTTAATTTACAAAACCTTAATAAAGGAACTGTACTATGTGTCCATCTCTATCCCGTGTGGTCAGCTGATGAAAAAGAGGGCTGAATCCCAGCTCAAGAAAATGATTAGCTGAATGGCTTTGGACAAACCATGGAAGCAGATATCTGAGAGCCTTATGACTGTTCATTTCCAAGAGACCAGACTGAAATTTAAGAAAGATGCACTCTAAGTCATTTGGAGGTCCCCACTAAACAAACCTCCAAATAGTACAATAGGTTTGAGTGCCTAACTGGGTCCACCAAACATTCACTCTCTGAGGATACATAATCGCCCTTCTGAGTCAGGAAAGTATGTGCAGCTTGACCTTTAGCAGAACTTTTGCACTCAGGTAGAGAACAACTACAGAAGAATTGCTCGAGGGGCAGGAAGAATTGCAACATTCCACCACTAGCCACAACCAGACTCGAAGGACTTCAGAGAAAGCTTATGTTTCTGAAAGAAGGAGGTAGGCTCCCTTTCATGCTGAGAACTTATGTTGACCACTCAAAGAAGCACTCCTCAATTGCTCATGTGGTGGTATTAGGACCACAACTTGAATAGCTGAGTCCTACAGAGACTGTAGGCATGTGCTGATGCCCAGCCCTACCCCAAGACAACAGTTTCTGAGAACAGAGACAGTTACCAAAGAACTGGAGTGCCTCCTGACAGGAGTGTTATGGAAGAGCTAAAGACAATGACAAGAACATCTGTTTTGCAGCACAGTTTCACTAAGGTGCTTTTTTCCCTCCTGAGGCCAGTATAATGTTTGAATGTTGACCACCACATAACAATCTAGTTACAACCTCTGGTGATTCCCCAGGTCTGGAACCCACCCAAAAGGCTTTAGAGGCCATGGCACCCCTGGAAGAATGAGCACCGAAGACAGATAAGTCAATGCCAGCTAACTACATAACCCATCTGACCAAACGAGCCAGAGTAGCAGAAGACACAGGTTGGGGCTTGCGGAAGGAAATGAGGAGCTGGTAATGAGAGGACATTCTGAGGTTGACCGTTCGTTTTTCATATTCTTATAAACAGAATCCAACACAAAGTTTAGGTTTGTTTGAAAAGTAAGAATAAAAAACAGTATGTAAATTAGTTTTTGTGCGTTTGTTAACATAGAATATGACTCTTATAGGAGTATATTGATGCAAAGGCACGTCTAAAGCTTTGACATCTGATAATCGTTTGATAGAAATTAGGTATAATAACATATTCAGTTTTGCTGAAAACATTTTTAAAGAAAGTTCCACATTATCAAGCCAAGAAATAAACAAATTCAAATCAACAGTTACATCACATAGGGCCTGATTCTAACTTTGGAGGACGGTGTTAAACCGTCCCAAAAGTGGCGGATATACCACCTACCGTATTACGAGTCCATTATATCCTATGGAACTCGTAATACGGTAGGTGGTATATCCGCCACTTTTGGGACGGTTTAACACCGTCCTCCAAAGTTAGAATCAGGCCCATAGTGTTGCACACTTTGGAGTAGGGGGTTTGGAAAATTTTACTTCCTTCAATAGTCAGCAAATGAATGGATGTTCTCCTACAGGTTTGCCATTGATATAAGGATGATTCATAGAAATCGCTGATCTGTATAAGTTTATGGTTCTGTAGGACTTAACTGAGGTAGCTTCCGCTGCTAGGAAATTAATGATATATATTATATCATCCGAAAAGGGATTGAGATTTTTTCCCACACACCAGCATGACCAAAGAGCCGATTTATAAACCTTGGTTGTTCCTGGGGCCCAAGCATTATTAATGAATTCTGAAGCCTCTGACGGAGTGAGGATGCCATGTTGGGAAGGCTTGTTGTTTTCCAGGCTGAGAGTGGAGGGATTTGTTGATTATGAGGTAGTGGGGAGATCCGATGGATCAAAAGAAGAGAAAGAAAAGATGGAATAAGGACTGGGAAGTCTATTGCTATCTCGAGGAGAGGAGGGAACCAAACCTGTGATTGCCAGAAGGGGACAACTATAACTACGGTGGCTTTTTGACATCTGACTTGTGCCAGAACTCTGTTTATCATGATGAAGGGAGGAAAGGCGTAGTTGACTGCCAGAGGCCAATCTTGTAGTAAAGCATCTGTTGCTAGTGCCAGAGGATCTGGGCACCAGCTGAAGAAGGGCGGTAACTGGGAATTTAGATGGGTAGCAAATAGATCTGCGTTGAAGGGGCCCCATTTGTTCCATAGAATCTCAAACACCGAGCGATGGAGCTTCCAATCGCTGGAGTCTCTCAGATGATGGGAGTGCCAATCTGCAATGGAATTTAGGGTGCCTGGAAGGTATTCTGCCTGGAGAGAATTTTTTTCGGAGAGACAGAATTCCCATAAGCTCTTTGCCAACTCTCCTAGAGGTTTTGATCTGGTACCCCCTAGGTGATTGATGTAACAGACGGTGGAGACATTGCCCATACAGCGAATGATAGAACATTGCACTTTTGATTGCAAAGGAGCCTCCAAGCATCTCTAAACAATTGATCTGCAATTTGAACTCCTCAACTGACCATGTGCCTCCAACCGATATTGCTCCACAACAGGCACCCCAGCCCGTCTGGCTTGCATCTGATTCTAATGCAAGATCGGGAGCTGAGGCAAAGATGGTCCTGCCCTTCCAGGAGTCTAAATGGTGTATCCACCATTGAAGCTCTAGACGAGACTCTGTGTCTACGTTTATGATATCAGCATAGGCTAAACATTTGCGCAAGTGGAGAATTTTTAAACGCTGTGGAGCCCGATCCTGTAGGTGGTCTGGAACGAGGGCTTGAATGGACAAAAAAAGCAGACCAGGGATTTCGGAGAGATTTGATTGCCGAGGAGGGTGTGAAGAAGCTCTTTTTTGATTAATTTTACTTTTGAAATGGGGAGATGAAGTGTAGCTGTTAAAGAATTTACTAGAAAACCTAGAAACTCTATTTGTTGAATAGGAATCATGATTGATTTGCCTGTGGCTCATTAGTAGAATATCATCAAAGTATATTATGAGACTGATACCTAGAGATCTGAGATGTGCGACTACTGGTTTCATTACCTTGGTGAAGCACTAAGGAGCTGAAGAAAGACCGAAAGGAAGGGAGGACAAGTGATACGTTTTGCCTTGCCACTGAAATTGGAGGAATTTCCTGTGAAATGGATGAATAGGATTTGTGAGGTAAGCGTCTTGAAAATCTAGTCTTACCATCCAATTGGACTGTAGTAATATGTCTCTGAGATGTATTATGGTTTCCATTTTGAAATGGTGGTAGATCACAAACTGATTGAAGAGCCCCAGATTGATCACTGGTCTCATCTTTTTGTTTTTCTTATGTACCAGAAATAGGGAACTGAAGAAACCTGTGGGATCTAGAGAGACAACTGGATTACATTCTTTTGTAAGAGATTGAATTTCTAGAGAAAGAAGATTGATCATGTCTGAGGAAAATCTTGGAGGAGGTGGAAAGACATTTTGGGAAGGGGCGTAGAATTGTGTAGGATAACCCTGTATTGTGTTCAGAACTCACAGATCTGCTGTGATAGTTTGCCACTTTGTTAGGAAAATTAAGGACGGCCTTGGATTGTTGGATTTGAAATTTCTTTGCCAACGGCCACAATATCCTTTGCCTCATTGTGGATATAATTGGGGTTTATGTTCCGGGAAGCTGTTGTTTGTGTTGAAGGAGCCTCTTGTTCCCTGGTTGCGGTAGAAACAACAAGTAAAGCTGCTCCTGCCTCTACCAGCCCGTGCAAAAACACGCTGAGAGAAAACCTTCTTTAGAGACTGCTGAGCTTTGTCAATCCACTAGAAAGTTATGACGTAACGGCTAAGGTCTTTTATGAACGAGTCACCAAAAAGCTGATCATCTGCTTTGGTACCAGGATCAAGTGTTGCTAGGTTTTCTAGTTTTGGGTCCAACTTTAATAATAAACCTTTTCTTCTTTCATGTGTAATAGTTGTATTGGTGTTTTCTAGTAAGCAGAAAGCTCTTTATACCCATAATGAAAGTTCCATCGGGTTGATATCACAATTCTCCAGTCTGTCTGCTTCTGCAATATCAAATATACGTGCCAGTGGGCCTACCAAATCAAGTAATTTATCCTTGCCGGTTGACCAGGCTTTAACGACCCCTTTCTGAAGATTTTTTCCGAATTTAGAAGTAATAAGGGGCTGATCGATAGAAGAAGTAGCAGTACTATTGGAAGCCAAGGAAGGTCTAGGGCACTTTGACTTCAATTTTGCCTGTGCTTTTTTATCTAATGGGAGATAAAGTAAAAAATAAATATAGTCCCTAACATGGGTAGCTAAAAACCATTTGGAGGAGGAGGGGAAGCAACAGGACAATTGTCCCCAGCATTATCGGTAGTGCCCAAATTCTCGCTATCATCATCTGTGTCCAAGATTTTTGAGATAATTATTTGTTTAGGCGCCTCATCAATATGTTTAGATTTAATTTTGCATTTAGAATGCATCTTATTAGCAATATTCCCATCCTTAGTAGGAGGCCTGGGAGAAACTACGTCCTCAATCTGGAGTGAGTAAACCTCACTATTCAACTCTGCACCATCATTATTGGAAATGCTTTCCTTTTTGGTGGGTAAGGAAACCAATTTACTTTTTCTGCCTTTTTCCTGCAGAATGGACCGACAGTGTCTTGGACATCATTTTTATCACAGAATTTTCAATGTTATTAGACATTTTATTCAGCCTCAAGGTCTTGTTCTACCGAAGCATGAATAAAGTCATTTAAATCTTGTTTGAATACTACCACATCGCCATTTATGTCAGGCCTTCAAGGGGAGCTATCAATTTCCATTTTGGACTAAGTTATAATATAACTGTGGGCAGGGATAGGGTTAAAAGAGAGAGTACAAGAAAAGGATGTGGGGAAATAAAAGAAAACACTCCCCTGAGGCATGTACTTTAGAGAGCTGAAGGGCCGGTAATGCATGAGAAGGCTGAGCCAGAGGACGCGCCCATTAGTAAGCGGGTGAAGCAGGGAGAACATTCAATGCAAAGGAGAAAAGACAGCCGTGAGCAGGAGCAGGCTGAGGTGGCTGATAGCGGTTCTGCAAACACACGAGCCGCATAACAGGAGAAAGCCACCAGAAGAACTGAAGCGGTAAGGCGCTGAAACGGTTATACAATTGCCCCAGATGCACAAGCCACATATAACGTGAAATGGCAGGCTCGAGTCCCGCTGTGCGGGAACGAAGGGAGCGCATCCCAAGCCGGCAGTAACAGTCAAAACGTATGCGGCATTCTAAATTCAACAATGAAAAGTGAAACCAGTTCAGCCAAATATTATACACTACTACAATCATACTGTAAATGTAATAAATGTTATAATTATTGACAAGAAAAAGAAAAAGAGTACTTATCTTGACTGTGAGCAGCAGGAAAAGAGGGCTACTTGCAGTCAAGTATAGACTCTATATTCATGTTAGGCATCCTATTGGTGCTTACTGTTGATACATTATTTTATCCTATTTCGGTACTCTGTTGCTAAGCCTCTTGGGAATTGTGTTTTTTGACTGATAAAGCAAGATCAGAGAAGCATAATAGGAGCTTCCGGTCTTGACATAAAATTATACGGCCACTGAAACAGTAAGGCAACCTCACAGACACTCACACACTCAGACACTCTCACACCCACTCTCACTCCAATACAGACACTCACACACCCACTCACAGATGCACTTAGACACTCACTCAGACACTAATACACCCACTCACAGATCCACTCAGAGACTCAGGCACACACTCACAGACCCACTCAGAAACTCACGCACTCACAGAAACACTCAGAGACTCATGTACCCTCACAGACCTACGCGGACACCCACGCACCCACTCACAGACCAACTTAGACACTCATGCACCCACTCCCAGAGCCACTCAGACATTCACGCATCCACACACAGACCTTCTCAGTCACTCATGTACTCACTCACAGACCCCCTCACAGACTCATGCACTCACTCATGGACCCACTCAGAAACTCAATGCACTCACACACAGATGCAGTCAGAGACTCATGTACCCACTCACAGACCTACTTAGATGCTGACACAACCACTCACAAACCCACTTAGACACTCACACACCCACTCACAGACCCACACAGAGACTCACGCACCCACTCACAGACCCACTCCTAAAGGTCACGCCTCCACTCACAGACCCACTCAGACTCACTCAAAGACTCACGCACCAACTCACAGACTGACACACTCACGTAGCCACTCATGCAACCACTCACAGACCCGTTACTTAACTCACAGCCTTTGGCTTTACTTTACGTTACGTAAACTTTAACTTTACATTAAAAGAACTTGCGCTCTAAGGTAACTATAACTCGTGCCCTTGCCATGCACTGCTAATTACTCCAGATATTACAGCACCCATGAAAACTTTTATAACGTCAATAAAAATGCCAATGAAACATTAGCAGTCAAATTATTGTAGAAAAAACTGTGCATGGCAGGGGTGTGAGTTATACACCTTACGCCTTAGGGCGTGAGTAATAGTTACTTAAAACAACTGCGCCTGCTCAATTTCTATGGTTTTGTGCGAGTTAATTCAAAACCTAATTGAAATGTCCCTGTGACCTTTGTTTTTTCAAGTGAACATACATACACATATATATATATATATATATACATATATATATATATATATATATATATATATATCTCCTACTGGCGGTTGCCAGTAGGTAGCTATAGTTAGGACCTACATTCCATACGAAAAGCATTTTTTGTTTTGCCAATAACTTTGCCATCATTTGACAAATCTTTCAAAATTAGTACAACAGTCCGTTCAGCTGCTCTGTTGAAAGATTCGGGGTGATTCGCCCAAAACTCTTTTTCCCCATGCAGTTTCCCAAAAGGATTTTGAACTACTACAGTCCAAACCGCTGGACAGAATTACACCAACTATGGCTGAAAGGTAGGTCTTGGTCCAGAAAGCAAACTTTTTGTTATTTGGTGTAAATCAAATCAATAGGTTTTGAGGTATTAAAGGAAAAATAAATTTGTATATCTGGGCACTTGTTGTTCAGATATGCTCTGATTGGACAATTTAAAAGAGACTGGTCAATCCTGATTGCTTGATGACAACAAGAACAATATGTTTTGGCAGCCATTATAAGACTCAAGGGCTTGGTCTCTGTGTCCTGAAAATGTATTAAAAAAATATGTAAGTGGGCAGCGTAGGCACCTCTAATCCCAAAGGGCTTATACAGGAGTCCCAAATGGATCCCTGCTTTATTGTCTGGCCACAACATGCTGTGGCAACACTTACAGGACTCTGAGGCATGGTCCCCATTGAAAATGCATTGTAGTGAAAGGCATATTTTGAAAGTCATGAAAAGAAGAACATATAAATGGTGATAACAGATTTTAGTTACAATATAAATCATCTGTTGATGCCGTAATGCTTAATTTAGGAACTGTGGTGTGTTCTAAGGTGATTTTCCCCTTTGAAAAAGCCTTCTGCTGGGATTTCATGAATCATATTTGAGAGAAAACTGTTTTCTCATGATTTTCCAATGTAGCTTATGGAAGGTGCTTCAGAAGCTATAAGGAGAGCATATTTTCTGTAAATTCACACTATCTTTCTCAGCCGTATGAGAATGAAGTCTGGCATGGTCAGTAAAACATATACTTCCAACAGGAGCAGCCTGTCAGTTGATCCCTTCTGTTCTACTGCAGCCTCCCAGACTATTTCCTAAAGAACCGCTGGCACACTAGCAGTCTTATTTATGACAACAGTGTGGCACCTGAAGCCATCTTTAGTGAATCAAACTGGTGAAACCTAGAACATTTAGGGGGTCATTACAACCCTGGCGGACGGTGTTAAAGGTGCGGTAATAGCGCAAACAGGCCGGCGGACAAAAAAAGGGAATCATGACCGTGGCGGAAACCGCCAACATAGACAGCCACTTTAACACTCCGACCGCCACGGCGGTACAGACAAACAGCGCGGCGATCACTGCCAACAGACAGGCGGAGGACAATGTACCGCCCACAGTATCACAACCCGCCAATCCGCCACCTTTTCCGGGGCGGATTCACCGTGGATAAAAACACTGCGGAAACAGCTTCTGCAATGGGAAAACGCTCACCTTCTACACATCCCACGAGGAAGGAGGACACCATGGAGCCGGAATTACAAATCCTACCTGCCCTTGTCTTCCTGCTCATTTACGAACACCAGCAACGGCGGCAGCGAAGACAACGGTGAGTACTGCACCTACGACATAGGGGAGGGGAGAGGCAAAAATCAGGAACACACACATGCAACACCCCCACCCCCACCCTCACCCTCGCACATTACAACACACACACCAATGCATTTAAAAACATCACAGTAACAACCCACAACCACCCCGGAAGAATGCAAAGACCAAAGGAAATCAGTTCAAAAATTGTAATGTATCAAAATACAGTTACCAAATATATACAGATATATATATATATATACACACATTCAAAAGTATATACATTACGAGAAGCAGTGCAGGTATGCACATATCAATGTCCGTGCACCACTGGTCCAAAAATGCATGGCCGAGGCCCACAATAGATACCTGTCCACAAACGGAGAGAACACTGCTGGGGCATCAGATAGAAATACAACAGGCACCTCAGGGGGAAGGGAAGGGGGGGGGGCACCTCAGCCGGATTACAGCACCATGCCAGATCCACAACGGGGCTCCATGCCCATTGATGTATCCTGGGGAGTGCAAAGCCACAGTCTCTCAAGTCCATACAGTGGGTGGTTTGCCCACTGTTCCATCCTGGGGAGTGCAAAGCCACAGTCTCTCAAATCCATACAGTGGGTGGTTTGCCCACTGTTCCATCCTGGGGAGTGCAAAGCCACAGTCTCTCAAGTCCATACAGTGGGTGGTTTGCCCACTGTTCCATCCTGGGGAGTGCAAAGCCACAGTCTCTCAAGTCTCTACAGTGGGTGGGTTGCCCACTGTTCAATCCTGGGAGTGCAAAGCCACAGTCTCTCAAATCTCACACGTGGGTGGCTTGCCCACTGCTGTATCCTGGGGAGTGCAAAGCCACAGTCTCTCAAGTGGATAACAGTCTCCACTGGTTCTGGAGGGGGACTGGTGCCCAGAGTGCATCACGCTCCCCGCGACGGTTCCTGTTCCGTCACAGTCCCAGCTGTACATGGGATAACGATGCTTGATGTGGCGGTGTTTCCTTGTTCAGCGGTGCTTTGCCCTGGCGGTCTCTGCCCTGTTCAGCGGTGCTTTGCCCTGTTCAGCGGTCTTCACCATGGCAGTGATTCTCTTGTTCAGCAATGCTTTGCCATGGCGGTCTCTGCCCTCTTCAGCGGTGCTTTGCCCTGTTCAGCGGTCTTCACCATGGTGGTGAATCTCTTGTTCTGCGGTGCTTTGCCATGGCGGTCTCTGACCTGTGCAGTGGTGTGTGGCATGACGGTCCCTCATTGCCCAGCGGGGCTGTGGCAGCCAGAGCCCTCCTGGGCACTGACTCCGGCGGTGGTCTCCTGACCAGTGACGATACTTCTGCCCTCCTAGGCAATGACTCCGGCGGTGGTCTCCTGACCAGTGACGACAGTGGCGTCACGGCCGCCAGGGAGGATGGCGCCCTTCTCCGCCGTGCTGCTCTCACCAGACTGTGCAGACTTCTTCTGGCACTTCACCACCTTTGGATGAGTCACAGCTGACTCTGCAATCCCCCTGGGACCCTTGTGAGCTGTTTTGCCACCAGGAGTCTTCAGCCTGTCCCGTCGGCCACTTTCCAACTTGAGATGCTTTACAGGGGGTGGACTGGCAGTGCTTTGGCTCCGTGTCACACTGCCTGCCCTGGTGGCCGGTGCACTCCACACACCTGTAACACGCACCACTGGTACTGGAGTCTTTTTGGCTGAGGCGCTACCACAGGACTTATGAATTGGAGGGGTGGGGATGGGGGCAAAGAGGTCAACGTTGCTGAGGGAGAGTTTCTGACGAACACTGGGATGGGTAGCTGGAGGGGGTCTGGGAGTGGAGGAAGAGGAGGTGGTTGTAGAAGGTGTCACTTTAGGTGTTTTGGGTGCAGGTGCAGGTACTGGAGGCTGTCGTGAGGTGGATGGATGTTGGGTGTGTGGGTGCCCGCGCTTGTGTACTTTGGGAGGGGGCATCACAGACACACTGGGAGAGGACACAGGGGACGTGTAAATGGGAGTGGGGGTGGTGAGTGCAGGTGAGCGGGGTGTGGTGCTGGGTGTTCTGGTGCGAGTCCTAGTGCCTGTAGATGTAGTGCATGCAGGTGAGAGTGTAGACGACACTGGGAGGGAGGAGGGAGACGACGAGGAGGGGGGGGACACAGTGGAGGCAGTGGATGTTGGTGTGTCTGGATGTGTGTGATGCTTGTGTGAGTGCCTGTGGGATGTGTGGTGCCTGTGTTTGCCTGAGCTACTTTTGGGTGTTGAGGTGTATGCATGCTTGTCTGATGGTGTGCTTGGGATGGGCTGGGGTACAGGGGATTGGGTCTGGGTGGAGGAAGTTGGAGGGGGGAGGCTAGACACAGGGACAATGGCTGCCATCAGTGCTGAAGCCAGAGATTGCAGGGTTCGATGAAGGGCAGCCTGACCAGAATGAATGCCCTCCAGGAATGCATTACCGTGTTGCAACTCCCTTTCTACACCCTGGATGGCATTCACAATGGTAGACTGCCCAACAGTGAGTGACCTGAGGAGGTCAATGGCCTCCTCACTGAGGGCAGCAGGGGTCGCAGGGGCTGAGGTGCCTGGGGCGAAGGTGATGCCCACCCTCCTGGGTGAGCGGGCACGGGGCAAACGCTGAGGGGCTGCTGGGTGGGAGGTGCTGGTAGGGGAGGTGGCGGCTGTACCTGTAGAAGTGTGGGGCACAGATGGTGCCACCACCACAAGGGAGCTCCCATCGGCGGACGAGTCCGTGTCGCTGGTTGGTGATCCAGTGACCGACGTGTAGCTCCCCTCGCCCTCCGTCCCACTGGTGCATTCAGAGTCTGTGGTGTGGCCCTCCATGGCCATGTGGAATGCAGCTCCCTCGTGCTCCGGTGCCACTGTACCTCCGCCTGATGATGCTGATGCACAAAAGAACAGGGAGACTACAAAAACGGGGTGGGGGACGACAGAAGAAAGACAGGTTGAGTGCATGGTTTACCGCTACCGTTGGCGGACAATACAGACACAGCAGCCCCCTGCACTACGCCGTGCTCTTGGCCTCTACAGATGCAATTCCTGGTATATGGCCTACATCGCTATGGTGGACATCTGCACACATGGATGCCACAGGGGCATGCATACCTGTACTTGGCACTCTACTGCGGTGGGGTGGAGTGGCACATGGCCTGCATTACGGAGGGGCCTAGCCTATGGAAGTCGCCCTGGCCTAGGGAAACCCACAGCCCTCCTCCCACACCCAGACCCCTCAACTGCGCGCAAAGTCCCCAAAATGAGGGTGTACTCACCCCCTTGTGTCTGCTGTGATGCCCTCAAGCGCCCATCCAACTCCGGATAGGCCACCGCCAGGATCCTAAACATCAGGGGGGTCATGGGGCGACGGGCACCCCTCCCACGTTGGGAGGCCATCCCCAGCTGAGCCTCCGCTGTCTTCTTGCTCCAGCGGCGAATGTCCTCCCATCTTTTCCGGCAGTGGGTGCCCCATCTCTGGTGGACCCCCAAGGTCCGGACGTCCTTGGCGATGGCACGACAAATGTCCTTCTTCTGGTGGGCGCTGACCTACATGACATGCACAGGGGAAGAAGAGAAGTCATTAGCAAGAGCACCGTCGAAGTGAGTGGCCCACATCCCTGCCCTTGCCATGTGGCACATGCATTCACAGTCCTTCATGTTCACTGCACTCTGCCCCCTTCCCTCTTACAACCAGCCCTCTCCACCCAGGCATAGCCCATACAACGTGCTACCTGTGTACTTACCTGTTGGTCCGGAGGACCGTAGAGTAGCGTGTACTGGGGGAGGACCCCGTCCACGAGCTTCTCCAACTCCTGAGCAGTGAAGGCAGGGGCCCTTTCCCAAGACGCAGCAGCCATTGTCTCTTCCAGACCGAGGTCACAGCAGCACTTGCAGTGTAGGTCCTCTCCTGTCGAAGATCAGGTATCGAGTGATTGAACAGATAGACCCCATAGGGTCCAATGTTAACCAATGCAGCATTGCGCCGCGGTCTTCAACCGCCTACCGCGACAGGGTACAACGCCAGCGCAGTTACCTCACATCCCATTGTCCCAGTTTAGAGGTCAGGCAGCCGCCATTTCAGGGGCCCACATGGCTTCATTTACTACTGCGTCACACATACCTAGGCCTACACTCGACACACATACAGGAAGATTTTTGCCTTTGGTGTCGTGTTCTGTGTATCTGTGGGTACATACCTGGGATTTTGTTGACTCTGTGGTCGCTGTTGTCCTTCCTAGGCACCGTCAGCTGGGACATTTGAGAAGATGGCGGAATCCTCTGGTGTACCGACCGCTGGTGGACCTGTTGACAATGGAGAAACGACATTTACTCATCACCTACAGGTTTGACCGTGCCACAATCCAGGAACTGTGTACCCAGTTGGAGCCAGACCTGATGTCACCAATCCGCCATCCCACAGGAATCCCCCCTCAAGTGCAGGTGCTATCAGTGCTCCATTTCCTTGCAAGTGGATCTTTTCAGACAACAGTGGCCATGGCATCAGGGATGTCCCAGCCTATGTTTTCAAACGTGTTGTCCAGAGTGTTGTCTGCCCTGCTGAAACACGTAAGGAGCTACATTGTTTTCCCTCAGGAGGAGGATTTGGCTACAGTGAAAGGTGACTTCTATGCCCTTGGACATATCCCCAACATCATAGGTGCTATTGATGGCACACATGTAGCTCTGGTCCCCCCCCCCACAGGAGTGAACAGGTGTATAGGAACAGGAAGAGTTATCATTCGATGAATGTACAGATGGTATGTTTGGCAGACCAGTACATCTCCCAGGTAAATGCTATGTTCCCTGGCTCAGTGCATGACGCCTACATCCTGCGCAATAGCAGCATCCCTTATATGATGGGTCAACTCCAGAGGCACCGGGTGTGGCTATTGGGGGACTCTGGTTACCCCAACCTGTCCTGGCTATTGACCCCAGTGAGAAATCCCAGGACCAGGGCAGAGGAACGCTACAATGAGGCCCATGGGCGGACTAGGAGGGTGATCGAACGCACCTTCGGCCTCCTGAAGGCCAGGTTAAGGTGCCTCCATATGACAGGTGGTTGCCTATTCTACTCACCGAAGGTGTGCCAGATCATCATCGCCTGCTCGATGCTTCACATTCTTGCTTTGCGACGCCAGGTGCCTTTTCTGCAGGAGGATGGTCCAGATGGCGGTGTTGTGGCAGCTGTGGAGCCTGTGGACAGTGATGAGGGTGACGCTGAGGAAGAAGACATAGACAACAGGGAGTCAGTCATACAGCAATATTTCCAGTGACACACAGGTGAGAACAGTTTTCTTTTTACCATTACATTCACTTTCACACTTCTACCTCTATCCTGTCTGTCATTTCATAGCAGTATTTGGTCACTGAGTTATACCTTTCCATTACGGTTCCACAGGTGTGGTTAGCAACGTGTGTCATCTGCTTGCATCCTTCAAGGACTTGTGATGTGTGACATAGGTATGTTGTCTTTACAATTGGAAACGCATGTTGACACTGTCATTGATTATACATATTTACCAAATCACAGACTGACTCCAGATTGTTTTGTGGTTCAAGGGTGTTTATTTAAGTGCTCAAAAATGGAGGGGGGTAGTCATATGGTGATGGGGGACGGTGGAGGAATGTCCATGGCAGAGTCCAGTCCATTAGTCACACAGGTGCACTGCCCATATGGGCATAGGAAGTGGAGCTGGGGCAGTTGCAATCTGGACAGGGTAACAAAGTGAGACAGTGGGAGGACAATCAGGGTGGTCTCATTTCCTGGCGGGGGTCTTGCCATCTTGCTCTGTCCTGTTCCTGGATCGCAGGGACCGCTTGTGGGGTGGTTCTCCGTCTGCAGGGGGTGGGGTGCTGGTGTGGTGGTCCTGTGGCAGGGCGTCCTGTCCACTAGCGCCGCCGGAGGTGGTGGGCAGTTCATCGTCCATGCTAGTGTCAGGGGCCCCTTGGAGTGCCACAGTGTCCCTCATGGTTTTTTGTATGTCCTTCAGCACCCCTACGATGGTGCCCAGGGCGGAGCTGATGGTTCTGAGTTCCACCCTGAAGCCCAAATACTGTTCGTCCTGCAGGCGCTGGGTCTCCTGAAACTTGGCCAGGACCGTCGCCATCGTCTCCTGGGAGTGGTGGTATGCTCCCATGATGGAGGAGAGGGCCTCGTGGAGGGTGGGTTCCCTTGGCCTGTCCGCCCCCTGTCGCACAGCAGCCCTCCCAGTTCCCCTGTGTTCCTGTGCCTCCGTCCCCTGGACCTTGTGCCCACTACCACTGCCCCCAGGTCCCTGTTGTTGTTGGGGTGGTGGGTTATCCTGGGTTCCCTGTAGTGGTGGACACTCCGCTGATTGACGTGTCCTGGGTACGGAGGTATGGGCCCGCTGGGTGGGTGCTGTGCTGGTGTTACCAGAGGGTGGAAGGTCAGTGTTGGGCTGTGCCTGTGCAAGGGGAACCGACTGTCCTGAGGCCCATAATGGTCCGGGCTGGTCATCAGGATCCAGTAGGGCAGAGCTGCTGTCGTCACTGTGGGCCTCTTCTGTGGGTGGAGTGGAGTTGTCTGGACCCTCCGGTGTGGTGACGTTCCGTAGTGGTCCTGCAGAGATATGAGAGCATGATTATTGCATGTGTGTGTGTAATGGTGTGCAATGGGTGGGTGTTTGTGTACCCCAGTGCAAGCATTCCTGTGTGTGGGTTGGTGTGATGTTGGTTAGGGGGTTGTTATGGGTATGTGCAGTGAGCATGCTTTGGTGAGGGGTGACCATGCTTTGTTTTTGCATGCGGGCTTGGGGTTGGGATGGGTGGTTTGTGTTATGTGTACATTGGTGAGGAGTTGGAGTGATAGGGGAGGGGGTGAGGGTGGGGGTGTGTGATGGCATGCAGGTAGGGTGGGGGATATGATAGTTGAGATTTAACTTACCAGTGTCCATTCCTCCACCGACTCCTCCGAGGCCCTCTGGATGCATGATGGTCAAGACTTGCTCCTCCCATTTTGTTAGTTGTGGGGGAGGAGGTGAGGGCCCGCCGCCAGTCCGCTGTACCACGATGTTGTGCCTGGAGACCACTGAACGCACCTTCCCCCATAGGTCGTCCTGATGTCCTCACAATTTCTTGGATGCTGTCCCATAGCGTTGACCCTGTCCACGATTCTTTGCCATAGCTCCATCTTCCTGGCTATGGAAGTGTGCTGCACCTTTGAGCCAAATAGCTGTGGCTCTACCCGTAGGATTTCCTCCACCATGACCCTGAGCTCCTCCTCGGAAAACCGGGGATGTCTTTGGCGTGACATGGGGTGGTGTGGGTGATGTGTGGGGTGGTGTCAGTGTTGGTGTGTGTGTTGATGTGTAGTGGTGTGTGGTGTTCTGTGCGTGTAATGTTGTATGGGTGATGGTGTTGTGTGCCTCTGTGTGGTGGGGTTCTCAGTTACTGTGCTCTCTGTCTATCTGGCCTTTGTCCGTGAATTGTGGTCATAGGGGTTTGTGGGTGATGTGGGTGTGTGTTTTATATTGAATTGAGTGTGTGGGAGTGTTGTTTGTAATTGGCCAATGTGGCGGTGTTTTGGAGATGTGTGTGTATTTTGAGTGCGGCGGTGTGTACCGCCAATGGAATACCGCGGTTGAAAGACCGCCACGTGGATTCGTGGGTCGTGATAGCATGGGCGTATTTCTGTTGGCGTGACGGTGGAGGTTTTGTTTTCGCCAGTTTATCACTGACCTTTGGTGTGGCGGTCTTGTGTGGGTGTCTGAATTTCAGCGGATTCCGAGATGTGGGTCATAATAGCTGTAGCGGAATTCCGCTGACGCTGCGGTGTTTTGGCGGTCTTCTGCACGGCGGTAAGCGCCTTTTACCGCCAATGTTGTAATTACCCCCTTAATCTAAAAAGGAACAAAATGAGGGAGTTCATTTTGTCATATAAATTATGGTTAGTGCTGTAGAAAGAAAAATTGGGACACGTTTTATGTGAGTTCGCAAGTATTTTCCTCTTCTATTTCATTTAAACATTCTGCCATCTAGACTGAAACATGCATTTTCAACACCAGCAGCAGACTCCCAGTTAATTCCCTAGTGATCAGCAGTTTACTACAGTGTTCTAGTGAGCAACTAGGATGCTAACATTCTGAAATTATGCCAAAAGTGTGGCACATCTGAATGCCATCTTGATGGAATTGAAGTGGAAAACTGAAAGCATTTTCTACTAAGAATACTGAAGTAAATGAGGAAATTAGGGAGCTTCACAACAATTACGTCTCCCAAGCTGGCCACCAGAAAACAGAGCGCAAACGTAGCACAAATATCACCCAAATGTAGCCCAAGTATAGCCCAATGACAGAAGTGTGCAAAACACTTATTTGTTTAGTTTTTTTGCAGTTTTAAATAGCGCAGACTTGACCTGAAGGTGTTGGAGTGCTTTACATGAGCATCAGTTACTGTAAGCAAGGATAAATTCATTTTGGTTTTAGGCATGGGGACATTAAGTGATTTGCCCAGAATCACAGGACCGCGAGCTGACGCCGAAACTCGAACCTGGTTTCCCAGTTGCAAAGCCTGCAGTTCTGGCCATAACACCACATTCTCTTCCCTAACTGTAACATATGAACAAGTGATCAACTGGATAACAAAACATCAAGATAGCAAATAATTTAAAAAGTGCTTTGTCGCTATTTGAGAACACAGAAAATATGTCCTCATTTTAGTTTTTTAGAGCACTAACCATCATTTCTATGGGAATAAGACTCTCTAATTTTTTATAATTTCTAGAGGAAATGCTTTAAATATTACAGTTTTGATTACATCAAGATGATGTCAGGTGTGTCACAATTTTGTAATAAATGTAGAATGTTAGCAATCTAGTTGTTCGTTAGAATTCTGTGGGGAAGCAGAGGTTAGGGGCACGGACTCAGATAATTGGGGGCAGGAAGGAGGGTGCAGAGGCAACAAGTTGACCACACTGGGCAGGCAGGAGGGGCAGTGGCAGCACAACAACCCTTGGAGAACAGGGGGAAGGAGGGCAGGGAAGCAAACCAACCATGAACGACAGGCAAGAGGGGCTGTAGCAATATAACAGACCACTAAGGGCAGAAGGAAGAGGCAGTGGCAGTTCAACCATACAAATCAAAAGACACGATTCAGGCAAGAGACTCCTGATGTTTTTAAGCCCGAAAGAGCTTTATTTTACCTGCTGCCTGCCTGACATTTCCTCGTTTTCAATGTAAGTCAATGGGGAAAATCAATTCCCAGTTTTGTTTTCAAAATCTTCCTCTTACCAAGTTCAAAATGTTGGCAAGTATGGTCCATTGGATCCTTAAGAGCAGGAGGCCTAGGGTAGGGACATGGACTCGTGTTACATCTTAAAATGGTAAATACACGCGCTCGCTCACGAGCGCTTTGTAATATTGCCCACGAGCATTTTCCCTTTGAATGCAGGTTTTGGATCGGTAACGGCATTCTGTCTGGCGGTTTGGAGACGGGTCGGAGGATTAGCGCTGGGGGACTTCTGATCGGCAAAGTAAATAAAATATAAAGTATAACTCACCTCATGCCTGCGGAAAGCTTCTCTTCTTTCGACATCACATAAATTGGCGACGAGCGGAAGAGCCTACGTGGAATGTTTGGAGGTGTCCCTCAGCGTGTCGGAGGTTAGCCGGCTACCAACGGTTGCGGTTGCAGTTTCCCAGAATGCACATAGGTGTCCCGACGTGAATTTGGAGATCGCACATGTTTTAGCACCGACCTGGTAGGACTTTCTTCGCTTTATTCAGTGCTGACTGGTGCATACGTCAATCTTTACACAACGCGGACCTTTGAGCCTTCGTGATTTAAAGGAGCAGGCTCGTTCAAGGTGTGCTGAAATTTAAAGGGACGGTATCCCTTTACTAGCACATTAAAGGGGAAGTTTAGAAACGTCTGTGTCATGAAGTTCTATGGCACTTGGAGTTAAAGGAGAGGTGCAGTTGCAGACAACACAGAGAGGATCATATCGGTAATCCTGTTGTTGCTGTATGTGGGAGTTTGTCAACTTATATGATGTGGGCATGAAACACCGGTGATACGCACACCCGGATCTCTGCGTTCACCTTCGCCTCTTTGGTGACACGCACATCTGGAGCCCTGCGTTCACCTTCACCTATTCGGTGATAGGCACACCTTTCTGGAAAAAAAAGGAAAAACAAAGACAGTTGCGATAAATCAGTTAAAGCAGAAGTGTATAATATATTTTATGCTAGACAAGTGTGAAATAAGTATTACACAGACTTTTATGGTGAAATATAAATTTTGCAGGAAATTACTTATTTGAGACAGTTTACCAAGAGGGTTACATTTCAAGTTATTCAGACATGCAGATGGCAAACCTACCTAGTGCATTTTTAAATGAACCAGGTCTGCCTAAGGCAAGATGGAGTCAATGGATCAGGTCATTCAATAGTTATTTGATTGCTATTGATGGTGTGAATTCCCCTGCTGTAATGAAAAAGGCTATGCTATACAATTGTTTAGGTGCCAAGGGGCAAAACATTTTTGATCATTTACCAGAAGTAGATTTATTTACAACTACAGATATGGATGAGTACAGTGAGGTGGTTCAGAGATTAGAGAAACATTTTGAAAAGGAACCTAGCATAATTGTGGAGAGACATACATTTTTTACCCGTAAACAACATGAGCATGAGGCAATCGATGACCTTATTGCAGAATTGAGAGTACTAGCCTCTTCATGTGAATTTGCTGGACTGATAGAACAATATCTGAGGGATCAATTGGTGGTAAATTGCTTTGATCATAAGGTACAGGAAAGACTATTATGCCGTCGTAATCCCACGTTAGCGGAGACATTAGATATAGCTAGAGGGATTGAGAGGTCATTATTGGCTTCAAAGGAGTTAAACAAGTACAATATATCTTCAGGTGAGAGTATTAACTCTATCTCGTGTAAAATGAAATTGACTGTACAAAATAGGATTGAGGGGAGCAAATCTAATAAGAGTGGGGTTTACTTTAGATGTGGATCAAAAAATAATTTGGCGAATGCACCCAATTGTCCAGCTATTGGTAAATCCTGTGCAGGAAAAGTGGGGCATTTTGCACGAGTGTGCAAGAATCCTTCTAGGGTAATGCTAATTGGTGAGGCGGAAATGCAATAAAAATCTTCAGATAAAATGGAGAGTGAGTTTACTAAGAAAGTGGTGTTGTCAATAAGGGTGGTTGATACAGGCCCAGATGAAGTTCTTGGAGGTGGTGACCCAGTGTGTGAGGTAATGATGGGTGACTGGTGTGCTCAAGTTACAGTTGATTCTGGTTCACCGATAACTATCATTTCAGACAAACTATTTTTGGAGAAGTGGAAGGATTTGGAGTTGAATCCTTCAGATATACACACAATTGCTTTTGGGGGTCAAGAGATAGACTTGTGTGGTTATTTCTTGGAGACCTTGCATTATAAGGACAGAATGATTTGTGCAAAAGTATATGTAGCCAAACGAGGGTACAATATTTTAGGTTGGAAGGACCAGGGTAAGTTTGGAATGGTTCTGAGGCCTGTTACCTCACAACCAATTTCTTTGATTAATGAGTGTGCGGAAAGTAGTGATTCCTTAGATCGTGTCTTGATGAAGCACAAGGAAGTTTTTAAAGATGAGTTGGGAGCTGTGAAAGTGAGGAACCAGGAAAGATTAGACCCCCACCCAGGGTCTCCTTCCCAGCAGTGGAGGGACACCCTTTATGTCCTCAGGGTCAATTTAGCAGAGAGTTCACAAATCAGACGGAGTCACCAACTGGAGGAATAAAGAGAAGTTTATTACATGGGTTATAGCTCGAGCTAATACAGAGTCCCAGGACAGTCAAGTGACTATCCTACGGAGGCTGCCCCTTCACTCTGGGGCACCCAACCATATATACACACAAAACTGCTTAGTCAGAGGACAACTCCACCCCTATCGCATTCAAGGTCTTCTGCGGTCTTCAGAATATTTCAGGGATACACATGTGGTGGGAGAAGGTACAGATGCAGCTGGCAGGAGGTGGCAACGACCTGTACAAACCTGTTCTGGCAGTTACTGATTAAGCACGACAATTCTCGGAACTGTAATTGGAAAAAGTAATATAGCAGCGATAAGCAGATTGCAGCCCAAGGCTGCAAGCACAAGGTCAATCATCAAAGTTCAGGAGGTTTGTCGAGCACATGGCAACATAATAAAGATAAACAGATACCTAGCAGCTATGGTGTATGATTAACTTTATGTACATTTTCTCAAAAGGATATGAACACAAAATTATTTTGAAGCCGAATTTGGTTCCCGTTATTCACCGGGTCAGGAATGTTCCATTGTGCATGAGACAGAAACCCAAAGATCATTTAAATCAATTGTGTGTGGATGGGATCATTGAACCCATAGAATCCTCTAAATGTATTTCTCCCATTGTTGTTGCTGTTAAAAAATCGGGAGATCTTAGACTGTGTGTCGATTTAAGATCATTAAACAAAAATATTCAGGTGGGTTGTTTTCCGTTGCCTAGGATACATGACATGTTGGCGCAGCTTGGTGGCACAAAAACAAGTTGAGCTTGGTAATGAGTCTAAGGATTTAACAGCATTTAACACACCATTTGGGGCATTTCAGTTTTTGAGAATGCCATTTGGGTTGGCATCTGCAGCTTCGGTTTTCCAGAAATTGATGTACCAGCTTGTAGACGGGTTCCAGAGAACTCGTCTCCTCCTTCCGTAACCCGGAAGCTCTTGGATAACCCCGCAACGTCTTTTCCGCGTTCCCATGTTACCATGGGAACGCTACAGAACGCGTCGGAGACAGCCTTCCGGGGGCGGGAGGATAAGACGAAGACGGACTCACCAACAGGAGAGGAAGACGCCGCGGCCCTGCGAGCAGGAGACGGAGAGAGAGACCCGGACGAAGAAGACGGAAACCAACACTTTGAAGGGGGCGAGAGGACGGACGACAGTGCCACTGTGGGAAAAAGCAGCCGAGGAGCCTGCCACGACCCAGGAGGGTCGTGGCTTGCTAAGGTACGGTCCCTCCTGGGGACAAGGGAGATTACGACGAAAGGGGCACCGGGGAAGGGACCAGGGGAGGTGGGTGAAGGGAAACAGGGAGGGCAGCGCACGCTAACTAGGAGAAGCAATTTATTTTCCTTTTCCCCCCTTTTTGGGAGCACTAAGATCTACGGTAGGCACAAATAGAAACTTATGTTTTTCCGCACATTTACCTGGCGTACCATCACTCTCCGTTCCTCTTGGAGCCCTTCCCCTCCCATTCCTTTAAAATAAACCCCAGAAGCAACCTCCTCTTACCGTCGCGTGTTTTCTGTTTCCTTTCTCTGTAAACCGTGCTGGAGCCTGCAGAATCTAACAACCACCGACCTAGACAAGAAAGAAGGAAACAAGAAATCGCAACAATTAATGGAGAATTGAACAAAACCCCAAGAAACCATAGACAGGATACTGGACTGTATTTTCTTCCCCGAAGTAAAAGAAAAATAATAACAATAAAACAACTTATTGGTTTACTCACCTACTTACTCAGTCTCAGCCTGGTTTGTACCGCCAAAGCCTGCCACAGTGGTGCCAGAAGTGGGATCTCTCCCTAAGGGCAAGTTGGCGGTATAGACAATGAGTGACAAACCCACCCTGGAGGACATGATTAAACAGCTTGCGGAAGGCCAGCGTCATTTACAATTAGTATGGGAAGCACATCAACGGGAAGCTAAGGAAGACAGAGAGGCCCTACAATCGGCACTAAAAAGCCAAGCCACTATCTTGGCAAACAACCAGCTTGTTCATGAAACTGCGTTGCAGAAATTAACAGACACCATAGCGGCCAGTAAAGTCCACCCCAATGTCCCTAGTTCCGTTTTACAAAAATTCCAGGAAGGGGAAGACCCGGACTCCTTCTTTACCAACTTCGAACGGGTGGCCTCCTCCGCACAATGGCCTGAGGACCGATGGGGCCAATACATCGTGCCACTACTCACGGGAATTCTACAGACGGCCTACCAAGCTGCTAATCCCGGAGGTACCACCCCATACAAGGACATAAAAAGGAGTATCTTGGAAAGGGTTGGTCATGATGTCGAGTATTATAGACTGAAATTTCGAAAAGTGAAATGGGGACAGAATGAGGACCCTCGTACCTTTTACTTCCGGGTTAAAGATTTAGCATTAAAATGGTTGGGACCTATAGGAACCAGCAGGGAGGATGTCATAAAAACAATTATTCTTGAACAATACCTGGATTCGGTACCCTCCAGTACGAAAAATTGGATTAGACAACATCCCAAGGTGGATACAGAGCTTGCTATAGATCTGGCTTGTGCTTACCACCGGTCTACGGACCTGAAGTTCCTACAGTCCAGACCAGCCATAAAACCCGTCACACCACCGCCAAAACCAACACCGCGGTACCCACTGGAAGACGCTGGGACACATAAACAGGGAGAGGGTCATCCCATGCATGTACCCCAATGTTTTAGTTGTGGAGAATGGGGCCCTATAGCAAGGGTATGTCCCAAGAAAACAGAAGGAGCCGAACCCATGGAGATAGGGGTTACCCGATGCCAGGTTTTATGTACGGGAGTCGGGAATGCGAAATTCAAACAAGTCATAAAAATAAACGGGCGCTTCCTCTCTGCGCTCATTGATTCGGGTTGTAGTCAATCCGTAATCCGAAAGAACCTAATAGATCCCATAGACATAACCTCAAGCCAATGGGTTACTATTTGTTGTATACATGGCGATAAAGAGCAATATCCCCTGACAATAGTCGAGCTAGAATGGGGTGAATATCACGACTTCCTCCCTGTAGGGGTCATGGACCAGTTGATTGAAGACTGTATTATCGGGACTGATTATATCCGGTTCCAACATCTCCTAGACCGAACCCAAACCCAGAAAGAGAACCCGGAGTGGTGGGTTGAAGCACCATTTTCCAATAGCCTTATTGAATGCCCCCCAAGCCGCAGAAAACTCACCCGAAGGTAGAAAAGACACGAGAAATTGAGATTTCAGGAAACCCGAGAGGATACAAATCCCAAAAGGGTCGTAGCAGAGACTAGTAATGCCCCAGTAAGCTTCCGAACCTGTCAGAGAGAAGACCCTACACTCACCCATGCTTGGAGAACAGCTAAAACCGAAATCACTTATGAGGTGGGTCCTTATTTCCTAGTACAGAAAAACCTTCTTTATAGGGTGACCTCAGCCACCTCAGGAGAAATCAAACAACAATTAGTAGTTCCAGAATTGTATAGGAACCAAGTACTCTTCCTAGCACATAATCAGCCAGGAGGGGGCCATTTCGGTAGAGAAAAGACGGAGGAATACCTCCTGCGTAAGTTTTATTAGCCGGGGGTTTATGCCCACATTAGGAGGTATTGCTTACAATGTCCCAGATGTCAACTCACAGAACCAGGTATGCCCAGGAAAGCCCCATTACAACCCCTACCCATCATTGACATTCCTTTTAGAAGGGTGGGTATGGATTTAATCGGGCCCCTACTTCCATCGTCCAGGGGATACACATACATTCTGGTAATAGTGGACTATGCAACGAGGTACCCTGAAGCCCTTCCATTATCAAGTATGACTACCAAAACCGTTGCACAAGCCATGATAGCAGTGTTCACTAGGACAGGTTTTCCCCAAGAGATCCTCACTGACCAAGGCACGCCATTCATGTCAAACCTTATGAAACAGATATGTAGGTTATTGGGAATTACTCAAATAAAAACGTCAGTGTATCATCCCCAAACGGACGGTCTAGTGGAACGCTATAACTGTACCATAAAGACCCTGTTGAGGAAAATAGTAGACGAATCTGGAAAGGATTGGGATCAAAATCTACCCTTAGTCCTTTACGCCATCCGAACACACGAACAGTCCTCCACCTGTCATAGCCCATTCGAACTGGTCTTCGGAAGACAACCACGTTGTCTTCTGGACATGGCAGCCGAAACTTGGGAAGAGGAAGAAGAGGAGGGGAAACCATTGCTAGAATATGTCCATAAGCTAAAAACACATTTACAAAATCTATGGGAGGATGTACGGCGACACCTCGAGAAAGCCCAGGACAATCAAAAGGGTTATTACGACAAAGGAAGTAAGTTACGTACCTTTCGCCCGAATGACCAAGTCCTTATTATGCGACCAACGTCCGAACAAAAACCATTGGCCCGATGGCAGGGACCCTATAGGGTTAATAGAGCAGTCTCCCCTGTCACGTACCTGATAGAAATGAATGACAACCCCAGAAAAACCCAAATTTACCACGTAAACCTCCTAAAGAAATGGGAATCCATAGATACTCAAACAGGGACAGGGTACTTTATATCCCCGTGCAAAGAGATCGGCCTAGAATTTTTCCCCTTGGAAAGACAACAGACAGAGAGTACTCCTTATATTAACAACTCTCTACCCAAACCTGAGAAGGGACAACTGTCCGCCCTGTTAAAACATTACTCGCATTTCTTTTCTGAACTACCTGGAAGAACCTCCTTAATCTATCACAAAATAAAAACACCATCAGGACAGACCATCCGCCTACGACCTTATCGCATTCCCGAAGCCAGGAAACATGTCATTGAGGAAGAAATAGAGAAAATGATAGCCCTAGGAGTAATTGAACCCTCTGTTAGCCCTTGGAATTCTCCAGTAGTTCTAGTTCCAAAACCTGACGGATCTGTCCGGTTTTGTATAGACTTCCGCAAACTCAATGACATATCACTATTCAACACATATCCTATTCCCCGTGTAGATGATGTCTTAGAGAAATTAGGGAGAGCTAAATATTTGTCCACATTGGATCTCACTAAAGGGTACTGGCAAATTCCCCTTGCTCCTGAAGACAAAGAAAAAACGGCATTTTCCACACAATCCGGCCTATATCAGTTCACAGTCTTACCCTTTGGTCTTCACGGGGCTCCTGCTACCTTTCAACGGTTGATGGATAGGCTGTTAAAACCTTTCCACTCCTTCGCAGCAGCCTATCTAGATGATGTTGTCATTTATAGTGACACCTGGATAGAACACCTCCAGCACCTCAACCAGGTTTTCACTGCCCTGACAGAAGCCGGTCTGATGGCAAATCCAAAGAAGTGCGTCTTAGGGAATACAAAAATCTCCTACCTTGGTTATATGATAGGTAATGGGACCCTCCAACCACAAAAAAATAAAATTGAAGCCATATTGCAAGTCCAAAAACCAAGAAAGAATTGCGATCCTTCTTAGGATTGGTAGGCTATTACCGTAGATTCATACCTAGATACTCCACTATCGCTGCCCCCCTTACTGATCTACTGGCCAAACACCGCCCCAACACGTTAGCGCCACTTTCGGACTCTCAAAGGACTAGCTTTGAACAGCTAAGGACGTCCCTTACCACGGACCCAGTATTACAATGTCCTGATTTCTCTAGACCATTCCATCTTTATACTGATGCTTCTAACATAGGTCTCGGGGCTGTGCTCACTCAACCGGATAACAAGGGACTTGACCACCCAGTTGTCTTTATCAGTAAAAAACTTCTTCCCCGCGAATGCCACTACCCCACCATTGAGAAAGAGTGTTTAGCCATTAAATGGGCAATAGAGAACTTGCAATATTACCTGCTTGGCAGACCTTTTGTACTGTATACTGACCACGCCCCTCTTACTTGGCTTGCTTCCCACAAGGATTCCAATTCTAGAGTGCTAAGGTGGTTCCTTGAACTCCAGCCTTTTACCTTCCAGGTACGCCATATCCCGGGATCTCAACAAGGCCCCGCAGACTACCTGTCCCGCTTCCCCTCCTCCTCTTCGGTCAGAACAGGACCGTTCATGGGATGGGGTGTGTAGACGGGTTCCCGAGAACTCGTCTCCTCCTTCCGTAACCCGGAAGCTCTTGGATAATCCTGCAACGTCTTTTCCGCGTTCCCATGTTACCATGGGAACGCTACAGAACGCGTCGGAGACGGCCTTCCGGGGGCGGGAGGATAAGACGAAGACGGACTCACCGACAGGAGAGGAAGACGCTGCGGCCCTGCGAGCAGGAGACGGAGAGAGAGACCCGGACGAAGAAGACGGAAACCGACCCTTTGAAGGGGGCGAGAGGACGGACGACAGTGCCACTGCGGGAAAAAGCAGCCGAGGAGCCTGCCACGACCCAGGAGGGTCGTGGCTTGCTAAGGTACGGTCCCTCCTGGGGACGAGGGAGATTACGATGAAAGGGGCACCGGGGAAGGGACCAGGGGAGGTGGGTGAGGGAAACAGGGAGGGCAGCGCACGCTAACTAGGAGAAGCAATTTATTTTCCTTTTCCCCCCTTTTTGGGAGCACTAAGATCTACGGTAGGCACAAATAGAAACTTATGTTTTTCCGCACATTTACCCTGGCGTACCATCACTCTCCGTTCCTCTTGGAGCCCTTCCCCTCCCATTCCTTTAAAATAAACCCCAGAAGCAACCTCCACTTACCGTCGCGTGTTTTCTGTTTCCTTTCTCGGTAAACCGTGCTGGAGCCTGCAGAATCTAACAACCACCGACCTAGACAAGAAAGAAGGAAACAAGAAATCGCAACAATTAATGGAGAATTGAACAAAACCCCAAGAAACCATAGAAAGGATACTGGACTGTATTTTCTTCCCCGAAGTAAAAGAGAAATAATAACAATAAAACAACTTATTGGTTTACTCACCTACTTACTCAGTCTCAGCCTGGTTTGTACCGCCAAAGCCTGCCACACAGCTCTTTGGAGAGGAAAAAGAAGTCTTGACGTATCAGGATGATATTTTAATATGCTCAGATACAGTGCAATCTCACTTAAGCAAATTGGACAGAGTATTGAGCATATTGGAGGAGCATGGTATGACAGTTTTTAAACAGAAGTGCAAGTTTATGTTAACAGAAGTGGAGTATCTGGGTCACACGATAAGTGAGGATGGAATTAAACCTAAGAATGACTTATTAGTGGCGATAAAGAAATGTTCCCGGACGGAAAAGAAAGACCAATTGCGATCGTTTCTGGGACTGTGTGAATACTATTCAAGATTTGTGTAAAACTTTGCCTTGCAATGTGAACCTCTCCAGAAACTTTGAAGGAAAAATGAAAAATTTGAATGGGAAAAAGAACAAGTGGAGGCATTTGAATTTTTGAAGAAGTTGATCATCGAAGCACCTGCAATTCAACCTTTCAATGACAAAGCTACATCTGTAGTGACTGTGGATGCCAGTAATCTGGGGATTGGTGCTATGCTCACTCAATTGTGTGATGGACAGGAAACCACTGTGGCATTTGCTTCCCGCAGACTCTCTCCATCGGAAAATTATAGTACAATTGAGAAGGAAGATTTGGCTTGCGTTTGGGGTGTTCACCATTTTTCAATTTACTTGTGGGGTAGAGAATTTTTGATGGTCACAGATCATAAACCTTTAATGTATTTGTGGAATGACATAGGCATGTCCAATGCTAGTCCCAGGTTAATTTGTTTATTGTCAAAAATACATATCTTTAATTTTAGGATGAAGCATATCCAGGGAGGAGAAAATTGCAGATTTCTTGTCCAGATGTCCTATGAGTGAGAATGGTAACTCTTCTGATGACAGCAAAGAGGAGAAGGAGATAGTGATTGGTATGATTGATGGTCTTGTTGCATCTGATGGGGTCATTTCAAGGGAGTGTAGGGAAGGCAAAATAGCAAATGATCCAGTGTTAACACAATTGAAGAGCTATGTCATGCCTGGGTGGCCAAGGGAAGGTCCTGTGATGGAGGAACTTAAACCATTCATCAAGGTAAAAGATGAATTGAGTGTAGAGAAGAATTTGGTTATTAGAGGCACAAAACTGATCCCTCCTTTGGAGTTAAGGGGTAGGCTGGTCAAGTTAGGTCATAAGGGGCATGTAGGAATTTCAGGCACAATGAAGAAATTGCATTTGTATTACTGGTGGCCTGGTATGGATGTGAATGTGGAAGTTATGGTGGGGAATTGTAGTGAATGTTCTAGAGCTGAGAAAACTGTAAGTGTGCGGAATACCCCCTATGCCCGGTGAAATTCCCATCACGGCCGTGGGAGAAAATTGGCATGGACTTTATCGGACCCATTGGGGGCTTGAATGAAGGGAAGAGATTTGTGTTAGTAGTAGTGGATTATCATTCTAAATGGGTGGCGTATGAATTTGTAAGGGAACCTAAAACCACTTGTGTGATTATGTTTTTGAGGAAATTGTTTCAGTCAGAAAGCATTCCTGCTTTTGCGGTCACAGATAATGGGGTGCAGTTTGTCTCGCACCACATGAAATCATTTCTAAGCAACCAAGAGATCAAACATTTGACAACTGCTCTTTATACTCCTCAAGGAAATGGGATGGTGGAGAGGGTGAATCGTATGGTGAAGGAAACAATTCAATTGGCCATTGATGCAGGTAGATCGGTTCAAGAGGTGGTAGGGGATAGAATCTGGTGTTATCATAACACACCGCATTCTACGACTGGAGTAACTCCTTTCACGTTATTGAGGGGAAGACTCTTGTTTAATGAATTGTCACCCAAGTGGGTAATTGAAAAATCGAATCAGGATAAGGATATTCCCAGTTTGGAATCTCTAAACGACAAGGTGGGAGATTCTCAGGCGAAGGCCAAAAGTAGATATGACGAGATTAAAAAAGTGAAAGACTTTGATTTCAAAGTGGGGGAACGTGTTAGAATAAGGAGACCTTTCAAAGTGAAAGGATACAAGTATTTTCGGGAGACTAAGGTAGTTCAGGTGTCCAAGCATTCGGTTAGAGTGGAAGATGGGAAGTGGTGGAGTAAAAGGAAGGTTGCCAAAGTGGACAAAGGTGTGGACAGGGTTGATGACAGGCTAAATATCCAGTCACAGGATTTGGGTTCAAGTAGAATGAGTGATTCACAGGATGGTAGGACATTTTATGGGCTTGGAGAGTTGGATATATTGCTGAGGGTGCTGTTCAAGAAGAGTCTATTAATAGATACCTTCAGGATACTGTTCAAGATGACTCCATTAATAGATGCCTTCCTAAAAGAGCTACTATCAAACCCAAATATTTGGATGATTATGTGTTATATTAATTGGTGTGTTGTTGTTGAAGAAGGGAGATGTGTTATATCTTAAAATGGTAAATACATGCGGTCGTTCACGAGCGCTTTGTAATATTGCCCACGAGCGCTTTCCCTTTGAATGCAGGTTTCGGATCGGTAACAGCATTCTGTTTGCCGTTTTGAAGATGCGTCGGAGGATTAGCGCTGGGGGACTTTTGATCGGCAAAGTAAATAAAATATAAAGTATAACTCACCTCATGCCTGCGGAAAGCTTCTCTCCTTTCGACATCACAACTCGGATAATAGTAGGCAGGAGCGTGATGGGCAGAGGCACCAAACTGACCTTCCAGGACAGGTGTCAGGGGTTGCAGCAGCATAATACACCACACAGGGCAAGCAGGACGGCAATGCAGCACTATGGACCATGGAAAGTGACAGCAAGGGGACAGGGCCATGTACAAGGGCAACAGAGAGCAAGCTGACCATACCAGACAGACAGGAAGGACAGTTGCAGCATAGTTGACAATGAATGGCAGGATGGAGAGGGCAGGGACTCAACAAAGGATCAGACAAGACAGATGGTAGGGGATAGGGGCCTGCACATGGATAAAAGAGGGCAGGGAGCAAGGGGCCAGGGCAGGAGCAGCAAGCTGACCATGGAGGCCAAGCAGGATGGGCACTGGAACAACACACCATGGAGGGCAACAGTGAGACTATAATGGCATACACACAGACAATGAAAGGAAGGTGAGAGGGAGTCAGGGGCAGCCAGCTGACCACACAGGGCTGGTGGGATGGGCTGTGGCAGCACAGTAGACCACAGTAGACCATCCATGGCAAGCAGGAGGGATAGTGGCAGCGCAGCAGCCATGGCAGGTAAGAGGGAGAGGGCTGGAGCATGCACATAGAGGACAGAGGGAGGGTAGGGGCTGGACACAGACAAGACAGAGCAGGGGAAGGGGCTTTATAACAGACCACACAGGGCAGGTAGGAGGAGCAGTTGCAGCACAACAGGGCATGGAGGGCAGAATGACGTGGCAGCAAAATGGACCATAGAGGACAGGAAGCATGGAACTTAGACAGGCAGGCTAGAGGTGGCAGGGACAGGCAGCAGCCATCTGACCATGCTAGGCAGGTGGGAGAGGCAGTGGCACCTCAACAAAACACCAATAGTAGGTAGGGTGGGCAGTGGCAGGCCCATGGAACATGGTGGGAAAAATGGAGGGAGCAGGGGCATGCACACAGACATCAGAGATCAGGAGGAAGGAGGGTAGGGGCAGCAAGCTAGGCACAGTGGCTAAGCAGGAGAGCAATGATGGGGCATAGAATTTAGCAAGTGAGGACAGGAGGTGGGAACAGTGACATCAAGCTAAATGGAGAGGCAGTGGCAGCACATCTGACCATGCAGGGCAGGAGAGAAGGGGTGATGCATGGACTCAGACAACAGAGGGTAGCGAGAAGGTGGAAGGGGCAGCAAGCTAGCTGTTCAGGGCACGTGGGGAGGGAAGTGGCAGAACAACGGCCATGCAGAGCTGTAATGAGGGAGCACGAGCATGGACTTGAACAATGGATGGCAAGGAGGCGGAGAGCAGGAGCAGCCAGTTTGGGTGAGGCAGCACAATGCCAGGCCAGGCCATGCATCCAGCCCCCCCCCCCCCAACATGCAGTATGATGGGCATCATACTTAACGGTAAAACAAATCATTCAAATTCACTGAAAAAAGCAAAGGTTACAGGGAGTTTTTTAAACTCAGAAATCCACTGCAGACAACTATAATTCGTGCCCTCACCGTGCAATAATAACCCCAGATATTACATCACTCATGACATCTTCTGTACTATCATTGGTAATATCACTGTAACATTTGCAGTAAAATTATTGATGACAAAACTGTGAATGGCGAGGGTGCGGGTTATAGTTAAGTTAGGGCACGAGTTATCGTTACTTGAAATAACTCTAACAGCTGAATTTCTATGGGTTTGTGTGTATAAAATTTGAACCTAACTATAACGTCTCTGTAACATTTGGTTTGTTAGAGTGTACATATATAGAGAGACATCAGGGGCGGCTCCTCCATAAGGGTGGAGGAGTGTCATTCCCCCGCCAGCAGGAGCAGCTATAAGCCTTTTCCACCAAAACAATTATAAACTTTGTTTATTATAGTTTTGGGGGGAAAGAAGGGGGCCATGGGGGTGATGAGCTATGAGGGGGTTGCTCAGCACTCCCCCTCAGAGCGCATGTATGTTTGCCAGCCGTCTCGGGTCAGCCAAACACACATGCGCACAGGGCTCTCTCCTGCCCAGCAGCACGGTTGCTGGGCTGGAGACAGTCTGCACAGGCTCCCAGTCTGCTTGGGAGCTCCCTGGCTGGGCGCTCCCAGGCAATCCTGATGCTGCTCTGAGCAGCATCAGGATTGTCGCAGGGCAGACTGGGAGCCTGTGCCTGCCGGAAGAGGTGAGGAGCAGCACGGTTCTTGCGGTGGCGGCGGCAGCCCAGGTAAGTTTTTTTTATTTTTTATTGAATTCGATCACCTCCTCCCTCCCCCACCCCACCCCTTCACGTCGCGTGAGCCGCGACTGATAGACACACAACACCTTAGGAGACAGAGCAACCAAAGATGACTGGCTCTCCAGGGTGACAAAATATCTCAATATTTTATTTTCGGCAGAAAGAGTCCATTACCAACACTTTTCCACTCTACGCAAGCCTTTGTCAAGGTAACAGGTCCCACCACCATTCAAAATAAGTAACAAAACCTGTGTAAACACTGAGGAAAAGCTATATGATTGTCAAATTGTTAAAAACATCATAAACAAAAATTCATCATTTGGACAATATTATAGTGTCTGATTATTAATCCATATTTTACATGACATTATTCCCCGGATTTGTTTTTATCAAAAAGTATAAATTAAAAAAGTTCATAAACAGTCCAATCAACATAAAGAAAATACTACACAAATAAATAAGTGTTGGTATGAAAACAAGCCCAAACATGCGACCAAGACTTTTAAATAGAGGCTCATAGGACATCTGAAAGCAGCTATTTTTCACATCAAATTAACCATTTGACAATGCAAAACCAGCTCCTGTGGGTGCACGATAATTAAACCAGCGAGATACAACTCATCTTATCCATCATCAGAAAATAAAGCATATAATAACTTGAATAATGCCCAAGTGGACAATCCAGTACAAAAATAACATAGAAAGTGAAAATGAAATGAATTTCTTAATACATACAAAATAGAGCTGTGTGGAAATATATAGAGCCAGGGCATTCTGGTATACAGGATCCTTAAATGAAGATGCATAAGGGAAATATATTTGATTTAAAGGGAGAAACATGCAAATCTACATAATCTTCTCCAAGCAAAAATGATGGGTTACAGAGCAGAAAAACATTCTGCCTCAGTGGTCAAAGTAAAACAACAGTTTCTATGTAATAAACAGAGTATAGCTATTATTCCAGGTACAAAACTCATAAGGCCAATCTATCCTACATACACCTCACGTTCATCATTCGTGTTAAGTCCTGTTGGATACTTGGTCAGTAAATCAAGTATGTACCTCAATTCTCGCTGTCTCAATATTCTAGTCCTATTCCCACCATGCACATTCTTACTAAATCTATCAACAGCAAAAAATTTTAAGAGTAAGACACTCTATTGGCGAATCTCAGAAAAATGTTGAGCTACAGGGTATGATGAATCTACATTCCTGGTAGTTCTTTGATGTTCAAGGACACATTTACATTGTGAAAAAATAGGTCTCCCACAAACATCACATTACATGAACATTTAAGTACATAAATGCAAAAATACGACGATCATGTCATGAATCGATTAATGAATCTTTTATGGCCATCTGAGTATCAGTACAGCGAACCCACAGGCTTGGCGGAAGCAACCACTGTGCAGCAACATCTCTGTTGGAGTGTATATATATATATATATATATATATATATATATATATATATATATATATATGTATATACATATATATATAGAGAGAGAGAGCGCGATAGAGAACGAGTGCACACCAAACAGAATCTCCTTTAGGTGGTCACAATAGTCTACTTTGCATAAGGTCTAATATTGGTGATCAGAATACTCAGGGCCAATAAAACTATGCTATTCTGCTCCTGCAGCCTTTTCCGCATGATTACAGATTTGTCAGACAATCCATTATCTGCTGCATGATTTGAAGATTTTAGCAGAAAATACAGTTTTGAGTTCAACTATATGAAACTTTACTAAAAACACAGCGGCACGTGTTGCAGTGCGGTGGAAGGCTCCTCACAAATGTTGACTGGTCATCTTCCAGTTGCTCACTGATGATTTTGGCATTAAACTGGTACGAATGAGGTGAAAATGGCAAAACGATTAACTAAAACCATCATAAAAAGCCACATCATTTGACGTTTCTTTCTGCATAATTTAGTGAGCCCTGCCACATAATTTAATCCTCCCCTGTAACATAATTGCAGAGCCCCTGAGTATATACTTTGTCTCAGTTTTGGAGTTAATGGAAAAAGGTGATCGAAGTGCATTGACCAGGCTCACACAATTCAAGGCGTAAGAAAAAGCTCGGACTAGAACCCATGTCCACTGATTTGACAGTGAGTAACAAAACCTGTAGATGATACCTTCACTTTGGAGCTTGATACATAGGAAATTCTCAGCACACTTCAAGGTGAAGGGACTATTTTTGCTGATGTGATGCCAGCTTGTGGCTCGAGCTCTCTCTGGGCCTAGTGACCCGGGGGTGGGGCTGAGCTTAGAGAGGGGCTTGTTGTACCTCCAGTGGAACAGGATGACATGGCAGAAAGCGCAGAGCCTTTCCAGACTGCTGGCTGCTCCACGCTGTGATGAGATCAGCGTGTTCTGGTCTTTGTAAACCCCGGCCATGCACTTTCACAAATCCTTCCTGCATGTGGAGTAGGTCTGCGGCAGCCCGGAGGATGCAGATAAGGGGAGAGCAGCGACAACCCCTCACGCCTCCTTGCTGAATAATGCACACTTCAACACTTTTTTTTTGTACTTTTGTTTCCTTTCACGGTTACACACGAAAGCCAATCTCAAAAATACTCTGCGCGAGCTATAAAACTAAAGTCAGCAACCGGTCACTGCCCAAACAGTCTGAGGTAAACCTCGATGGCGAATTTTGACCCTAGTTAGTCACTGAATTTGGGACGCACTGTCCTTGTGCAAAATCATTGGCGTTTCCTGTAGGCCGGGCCTACTCAACCTCTGCCGTTAGTTCCTCTTGGCACTCAGTCCCTGCCCGGCTTAGAGTTGGAATACATTTTCCACCGCAATAAGGCCCAGGCTGTTCCCATTTCGTTCAGGCATTTAAACAAAATAAGCAACATTGATTTCTACAATAAACACAACTTTATCCAACAAAACCGCAATCTACAAGAAACCCAGACCTCATTTATACCGTTTTATCCCAACATAACAACGATAAGAGGCAATCGCCTCTCAAAAAGAACAACCATTGCCAAAGCCAATAGGTCTCACTTTTGCGACATACTGCCCTTGACAATTCTTTTTTGGCAGTGCTGAACAGCATTGGTAAAATGCCCAGAGAAAAAAGGTGCCATAACCGACGGTTAAGTCATCCTGCATACACACGCATGAGTCTTCATGCATATGCATGCTTACAGAATGAGTCAGGCGGGACGGTGCTCTAAAAACCCTCTTGAGCCATACTCGAGTGTGGAAAAAGCCGCCTTAGTGAGACCAGTGCAGATTCAAATTACATACAACCCTGGCTTCTGGCCATACAATCTATAAGAGCCTGGCTTCAATAGACATTAGAACAACTATCGACCCACCTCCCCTAAGAACCCCTCTAAAGCCCCTGTCAAACCTACTCTACAAACTCTCATCACTACAAACTTCACCCATCCAAAACTGTTGCATGTCAGCTGCATACTTGCTGTCTTGTTTCATTTCCATTAACCCCTCCCTCCCCTGCATCTTCTAACGGTATCCTAAATTGACAATCGTGCTTGAAGTAACTTTTAAACCTGCTCAACTGCCCACCCCCAGAAAAATTGACTGAGTGTTTTTCTGTCCATTTCTTCTCCCCTCCATACTTCATACTGGTTCCCTCAACAATTCGGACAACACTCTCCTCAAACGAAGTATATACAAATCCTTGCCTAGAACCGATAAATGTACCCCATCAAACTTGAAAAACAGCTGCTATTCGTACCTTGGGGCACATGTACGTACCATTTTTCCTGTCGCAAACGGCCCGATTCGCAGAATCGGACCGTTTGCGGCAGGAAAAAAACATTTTGGTATGTACAGAGCCTATTTTGCGATTCGGTAATCCATTTACCGAATCGCAAAGTAGCTTTGCGAGTCGCAATTAGGAAGGGGTGTTCCCTTTCTAATTGTGAGTCGCAGCACGATGTAGCATTGTTTTGTGACGTAAATGCGGTCACAAAACAATCGCAGTTAGCACCAGTTTCAAACTGGTGCTAACCCATTCGCAAACGGGAAGGGGTTCCCATGGGACCCCTTCCCCTTTGTGAATGGCAACGAAAATATTTTTTCACAGCAGACAGTGGTCCCACGGACCACCGCCTGCTCTGAAAAATTGAAAAGAAAACTTTTCATTTTTGTTTTGAAATGCATCCCTTCCTCCTTACAAAATCTCATAATGTCTGGATTACAGTTCTTTCTCACCTTGTCTATCGTCCCAGGTCCCAGTGCACCTCTCCAACTTCTCTGTGGCAAACAGGCCACCCAAAACAATGTAGTCCCTGACCACAACCTCTTTTTCTCACACAGATTGTCCTTTATACAGTTTGTGAGAGCCAAACTTTTCATTTTTACCAAGTCATTCTCACCCAGACGCAGCACCACCACAACAGGGCAATGGAAGTTTCTTCTCCAACAACCCAACCGCGGCAAAAACTCTACCCAACACATGGCACTCTTACCAAACCATTTTAACTGTATTTTTAAGCCCTCAAAACCTAACTGTTTGCCGAACGTCTGGGAATCTGCCTGTCTTTCAGCCCATTCCACAAAGGAGGTCCTGTTAATCCAGGCTTCAGTGTGCACCCTGTCAGGCCTCTTCACCATATCTGCCCAACGCAAGTCATCTCGATCCTCCATTCTCCTCTTCTGAGCACCTGAAGCCAACAATTCTAGCAAAGCCTGACTGTAAGAGAGCAATGTGGAATCCAGCAAGGACCCTCTGACCAATTGCATCAAATGCTGTATCCAACAGTCCAAAAATCCTTTGGCATGTGAGTCCACTTCTCATCCTTCCAAGGCGCCTGCCCATGGATTGTCTGCCACTGGGAACGAGAGAGAGCATCTGCAATGCTGCTATCCACACCGACAATATGCCTTGCTCAAAATACGACATTCAGACTCAAACACTCCAACACAAAAACTCTCAACAACTTCAGAACTAGAAGACGTCTCGCCAACTGTCTGTTCACAGTGCCAACTATTGCCGTATTATCTATATGAAAAAGCACCTTCTTTTTGAACAATTTGTGCCCCCACAGACAGATTGTCATCACTAATGAGAAAAACTCCAAAAATGTCATAACACAGCCATAATGTGGCCACTGCCTCTCCAGTGTTCTGGCCCCTCTTCCACATACCATCTCCTTGCCAAAACACACTAAAACCTGTTCCACCATCCTCATCAGAAAACAGTTACAATTATCATTCCCTTTCAAAGGGATGCCATTGACTCCTTCACAAATATGTGCCAAATCCTTCAATCAGCTTTCACTCCTGCCTTCAAACTGATCCTGGGATGGGGAAGAGAAGCCCACAACAGAGCCAATCCCAACCATCCTACAAAAAGTGTGCCCTGCCTTGACCGCTCTACATGCAAAGTTAAGGTGGCCTAGCAACACCTGAATCTATTTTACCAGTGGCTTGTCTTTTTCCAGTTTCTCACTCAGAAAACTCAACAATCTCTCTTCTCTACAGGCAACCTCACCTCCATCTTCGCCAAATCCAGTTCTACCCAAGGCACACAAACCTTTTCTGTTGCTACTGGCATTTCTTTATCCCGTAACAACCCCTGGAGTTTCTTCAACAAATCTGCACACTGTGAGGAATGAGGGGAACCCACTATGAGGAAATCATCAAAATAGTACGTTGTCTTATGAGAACTCGTAACCATGTTAAACATCTGCTGTAAAACAGTACTGAAAGTTTTAAACGGAGAACAAGAAACTGAACAACCCATTGGCAATGCTTTGTCAACACATATGTACCCTGAAAACAGTAGGCCCAGTAACTGGAATTCATCCAGATAAACCAGCAGCAATCTGAAAGAAGACTTAATATCACATTTTGTCATTAAAGCACCCATTCCTTCTTTCTACAGCAATGTGATTACCATGTCCACCGAAGCATAATGTACCCTACTCTTCTCCTCCAGGATGAAGTCGTTGACTGAATGACCTTCTGGCCAAGACAGATGCTGTATCATCTGAAATTTCCCCGGCTCTTTTTTAGGTACCACTCCGATAGGGAATATAATCAGCTGTGGCATTGGCTAATCAGTAAAAGGGCCAGCCATCCTTCCTTCATGTACCTCTTTTAACATTTTGTTCCAAACCATCTCCTCTTGCAACTGGATATAGCACAAATTCTCTGCCCAGTGACTCTTCTTGGACCTTTATAGCCCAAATTTAAACCATTATCAAAACCATCCAACAAGAAGGAAGCATTACTCACCCTTTCCCCTTGTGTCAACCAGAATCGCAGTCTGTCACTCTTAACTGGCATAGAAGCCTTTTCCCATGTTGTATCCTCCCGCCTCCTGCCTTTGCCACTGTTGGACTGCCACTGACCTTTGTCCTCCAACTGACCATTTTCTTGTCTGCGGTCCGCATTTCAAGACCAGATGTTTCCTGCTTCATTTGGAGCATTTACGTAATAAACTGCAGTATTCCCTGTGGCATGTGCCTTTATTAAACACCCAACAAGCCCCTGAGTTGCTCGCCTGCCTTCATCCTTCTGCCCCACCCCTCCCTGGGTCGGCCGGTCACAAAAGGGCTTATAAATCACCAGCCACCCACTCGCAGTGTATTTCGAGAGTGCTGGCTGTGTTGCTGTCATGGCCTGAAAAAAAAATAGTTGTCCACTTGTCCCCATACTCCATCATCGTCATCTGCTACCATGGCTCTAAATTCCTCGTCATACCTCACCCAAGCCCAACCCCCAATTGGTAATCTGGGGCTTTCTCACTACATCTAGATACTTGAACAATGCCATGCATCATTCTGGAAATTTCTTGCAGTATACATTGGCATATATCAAGTAGGCAGCCATCCAGTTTTCTATGTTAACCAGCACATGTGACCTCTGAGACAACACATACTTCTCCTCCTTTGACCCATCTTTGGCCCGTACCTCTCTATGCAATAACTTAAACATCTCAATGTACTCCCCTTTCTGAACTATTTTTTAGTGGAAGCCATAAGATGAGACCCAAGGGGGCTTGGTAATCCCCATATAAGGGAGTTGTTTATGCTTAAGTTCTTTACACTCATTAAACCCTACATTGTCCTTCACCAAGTCAATGGTTTCCTCTACTCCTGCTTTTTTCTGAAAGTGTCCCCTTTTTGGCGCTAACTTCCTCCCCAGTCCCCTGGTCCTGCACATACTTACCTTTCACCGAGTGCACTCCTGCCCTATCCACCCCTCCCCCGGTACCCACCTACTGACAAGGCTTCACACAGTGGGACCCACTGCCCTCATTTGGTTTCAGTGTAGCAGCCCATCCTGAAGCCTGTCTCCCCAAAGTCAACCTCCTATCTGTTGATATGGATGAATCCTTCTTCACCTCAGACTTCGTGCTTTTAATACACCAATTCTGTCACTATTATTCCCTGGGCGCCCCTGATGCATATCATTAGGGGCTGAACACCACTCGGCCTCTTTGTGTTCTGTGTCCCTCAGTTCACCTTCTTCAAGATCCTCCTCATTATAATCCAACACATCCTCATCCACTTTATAACCCCTGCACTCGTGCAAGCCAACTCTCCATCACCCGCACCACTGTCACTAAACTGGGCTCGTAGAGCTGCTCATACAGGCCCTTACTCCTTGGAGAGGCCGACAATAGCCTTTTCCCAACACCATCATTTCAGTCCCTCGAAATCCCAGGACCAACCGCACAGTCTTCGGAGCCTTCAGAGCGGGGTTGTTGAGCCATACTCAGCTCTCCCTGCTGTGCCTGCACCATTGATCCGCTATCTCAATGACCCACTGCCTGTCCCATCTGGTCAGCCACCCTACAAGTCCTGGCCACATTTTCTATGGCAGCCACGTCCTGATTTGTCACACACTTCCACTTTCTTGTTGCCCTTAAACTTGGAGGGCCCTAGCCATATTTCTGCCAAATGTGGGAGGCACACTGCACCCCCTACTTCCCAGCTTACTCCAGGCCAAGGCCCAGGCCAAAAACCAGGCCCTACTATGCTGCTGGCCCCTGATGCCCATGGCGTTTCACCCCTTCCGATTTCCCTCTAATAGGAACTGCTGGCTGGGAAATCCCAGCTGAGGTGCACGTGTCTGGGGACAAAGTTTTCAACTCTTGGGTCACCTATCTTTAACCAACCTTGCGGGGACCCATTTTCCACATAGAAATCCCCATGGCCCAGCAGCACTGTACCTCTCCCCAGTCATAATCCCCAATTAACTCTTGGCTGCCCGACAGGTCAATCAGCAGGCTTTGCTCATCCTCAGCCCCTAGCACCATGAGTGCATGCACCAGCTTGGATCTGTGGCCTGTCACCACACTGTGCACTGCCATCTCCCCTGCTGGAAGTTCGCTGCTCACCTTACCCGAGGACACTATAGGTTTTAACGGAAGCTCCCATGAGTGCATGCTTGGTGCACCCCTACAGGGTGCACGACAGATCCAGAACCTCACTCATGTAAAGGGATAAGCCCAAGACTTGGTGCATACACTAGATTAGTAGAGGACTAGGGCCAAAATGCAAAAAACAAGATACTGAGGAAGTCAGGTGCGCCGGCGTGGATGGTCGTTGCTGAAGCGCTGTCATCGGTAGGCCCAAGCCAGCGGTGTGGGACGGGACGGTGCTTCGTGACCCTCACGAGCGGTGTCCACAGGCCATGGTGCAGACAGGAAGCCTGGTGATGACACAGGAGTCGATGGTCCTGGCGCCGGTGTCAGCAGGAGCGGCGGCGTCGGGGATGCCCAGGCTGTGGTGTGAGCAGGCGATGCTGGAGTGCAGGCCCACAGGTCGCGGTGCGAGCAGCGGTTCGGTGAAGTCGTCCGATGACAGCGTCGGGGAGGCCAGGGTCACGGTGCGAAGAGGGGCAATGCGACTCCGTGTGGCGTCGGCAGGTCACGTGCAGGCCAGCTGCGTCATTGGCGGCGTCGCAGTGGTTTCTCCTCTTGAACAGCACAAAACACACAGTTCCCAGTGCTGCAGGTCGAGGAAACTGAAGTCTTTGGTGTCCTTGAGACTTCCAACAGGAGGCAATCTCTACCCCAAGCCCTTGGAGAATTTTCTCAAGCAGGACACACAGCAAAGTTCACCCTTTGCACTCTTTTCAGGCAGAAGCGGCAACTGCAGGCCAGTCCAGCAAAGCAGCACAGCAAAGGGACAGTACTCCTCCTTCAGTTCTTCAGCACTTCTCCTGGGCAGAGGTTCCTCTTGGTTCCAGAAAGATTCTAAAAGTCTGGTTTTTCTTCTTATACCAAGTTCTACCTTTGAAGTTGGCAAACTTCAAAGCAAAGCCTCAAGTGTTTGCAAGATCCTTCCTTGTCCAGGCCAGGCCCCAGATGCACACCAGGGGGTCGGAGACTGCATTGTGTGAGGGCAGACACAGTCCTTTCAGGTGTGAAAGACCACTCCTCCCTCCCCTCTAGCTCAGATGGCTCATGCATGAGGATATGAAGGCTACACCCGCCCCCTTTTGTGTCACTGTCTAGAGAGGTGCAAAACTGTCAAACTGACCCAGACAGACAATCCACAAACAGGCAGAGTCACAGAACGGTTTAAGCAAGAAAACGCCGACTTTCTAAAAGTGGCATTTTCAAACAGACAATTTAAAAACCAACTTCACTAAAATATGTATTTTTAAATTGAGAGTTCAGAGACCCTAAACTCCAAATTTTCATCTGCTCTCAAAGGGAAACTGCGCTTTAAGGATTTTTAAAGGCAGCCCGTGTTAACCTATGAGAGAGATAGGCCTTGCACAGTGAAAACCGAATTTGGCAGTATTTCACTTTTAGGACAAATAAAACACACTAGTATATGTCCTACCTTAAATATACACTGCACCCTGCCCCTGGGGCTACCTAGGGCCTACCTTACGGGTGCCTGACATGTAGTAGAAGGGAAGGTTTAGGCCTGGCAAGTGGGTGCACTTGCCAAGTCGATTGGCAGTTTAAAACTGCACACACAGACACTGCAGTGGCAGGTCCGAGCCATGTTTACAGGGCTACCAATGTGGGTGGGACAACCAGTGCTGCAGGCCCACTAGTAGCATTTGATTTACAGGCCCTGGGCACCTCTAGTGCACTTTACTAGGGACTTACCAGTAAATCAAATATGCCAATCATGAATAAACCAATCAACAGTACACTTTACACAGAGAGCATATGCACTTTAGCACTGGTTAGCAGTGGTAAAGTGCCCAGAGTCCTAAAGCCAACAAAAACAGGTCAGAAAAAATAGGAGGAATGAGGCAAAAAGACTGAGGATGACCCTGCAAATTCCAACACGTAGTATTCGGTTAAATTATTTGTGCAGGTTGATTTATTTCTACATTTGTAGGTTTTAGTGCAAGCATATAACTTATGAGTAGAGAGCAGCATGTTTTTCTTTTTTTTTCAAATGTGTTTTATTTTATTTTTGTCTCAAATACCTCAATTACAAAAATATTTTAAAACTGTAACCATCTCAGCAGCTTGCCCAGGCCAGACATGTTGGCTTTCTCCTTTCTTGCTTTAGATGTGGCTTTGTTTGTGGTGCACTGAGAACTCACCCAGAACTGGACCTCAATGGCTGTGGAGAATGGTAGCAAGAGACCTTATCCTTCAAGTATGCAGGGGTATTTCCCTCCAGTCACGGGTTTTAAACATCAGACAGGCCAACTTTCCCTCCTCAAAAACAAAGGTGTTTCTAACAGATGCAGAAAGAGTTAAACTCAGTGTGCCATCAAGTCGAGAACTGGCTTTACCATCTGAAGTAAAGGGCAGGAGGAGAAAACTAAGATCTCTGCTGGAGTGGCTGATATAGTTGACCATCAGTCTACTCTGCAGAATAATATGGAGGGAAGCTATCTGACATAGAACAGGATCATTTTAGTTTGTACACCTCAATTCTGTATGCAGCTATGTGCCATAAAGGTAGTTCCTGTGTGGAATGTGGACCAATCATGACAAGAAAGGATCAGGGAACCAGTCAGTCCAAAGCAGAAAGTGGGAGCAGTACAGAAAAGTATGTGAACAAGAGTTAAACAAGATGGGCTCTAAGGCGAGTACAGGATGCCAGGGAGCCGGAGCAAACAATTCCAACCTACACCAGTAAAGAATAGCCAGACGCTGGAACTAAGGATTTCAAGGAAAATGTCACTGGTTTTGCATCAGTAGCAAACATATTGCCAAAATAATATTGCACAATACCTTCCAGCAAATGTAGAGCATTTCAGTAGCAGAAGTGCAAACTACAAGCTATCTTGGAGAAGTACACATGACATAATGAGTAAAAAGATGCTGTTGCACTCGATGCACACTACAAAAACTTTGGCACTGTATTGTGGTTAGTTAGATTTTTAGATGACTCATATTCTTAGAATATGGAGCCAGAGTTAATGCGAAAACTCCAAGTAATGTCAGTTCGAGTAGAGCTTTGCCCAGGTTGGATGTGGACAGCGATAAAGGAAGCTTTTGAAAAGTACAATTTACATGTTGGTGATTGTGAGCTGTGACAGTAGCGACTAGCTTCATCCACCACCCTCATACCATCTGTAACTTTGTAAAGCATCATCGTCCACTGGATGCGCAGCACGCTTGGAAAAAATTCATCTGTTGTTTGTGGATGAATCTCTTGGACATTCCCTTGCTGGGAATATCAGGCAAATAAACGCCACTTAATTTTCAGTTAATCAGTCCCCGATTGCGTATGGCCAAGCATCAGCTAGCAGTTAAGTGTAAGGAAATGCCTCCTTTTGCATGTTCACCCCCACATTTTTGGACTGATGCTGCTGGTTTTTCAACTCTGAGAGTGCACTGAGGCCTGCTGAGAGAACTCAGTGCCAGTGTTCTGACTGCAAATTGCATTTTGAATTTGATACACCCAATTGGCAAGGACTGACTGACTTACCATGGCACCCGGGCTGATCAGTGTATACAGTCAGCCACACATGCATCACACTCACTCTGTGATCACTGTGTTGAGGCTAAACCTCGAGCGATTCATCTTCATTTACTTAATACCTCGGCCGCGCAAGGCCAAAACAGGGCATGCGTACACTGTGCGGTAGGGCACAGCACGGGTGTCTCAGTTAATCACATACAACGTCAGACGGCAAAGCAAGGGTTTGGTCGCAAGGCACACCTGTGGCTTCTTCCACTTGATGGGGCTGCTGGGCTCTCTACCTCTATTTCCGTAATCACTTCTGGGTCGTTGTCTGGCCCACAGCTGACTGCCTCTGACAGTGGGGTGCCAGACAGTCTTGTAGGTGTTTTTTTCTGAGTTCATTTTGCATTGAGTGCCTGTCACTGTCTTCCACTTCATCTCCCTGATCTCTGTCTGGGGATGCAGTCGGTCAGAACTATGACACACATTCCTAGTAGTCACTTCTCGTGATGAAGGTACCATTCCCCTTGACTAATGTCCATGCCCCTTTTTCATAAGGGTTACAAAACCTCCACCCTGGGTGATGGTATCTGGCCAGCACTTGATCCCCAATAGGGATGACTCTGTCGACGGCACAGGAGGCCCTACTGGCTCTCTTATTTGTTCTTTGTCATCTGCTTTGAGCCTCACTCACGTTATGTACCACAGGTCTCCATCCTGGGTCAGTAGGAATGCTGTCTTTGACCACCCTTTGAAACATCAGCTGCATGGGTTGGCATAGGGTTATGCAGTGCAGCATGTTTCGGTATGCACGAAGGAAACAGTGCAGTTCCCACTCACAATCAGTATTTTGATCCACAGCTGCCCAAAGGGCTTTATTTAGAGTTTGCATGAGTCTCTTCACTGTGCCGTTTGCCTGCTGCCATAGTACATTATTTTCCAATGTTTCATTCCAAAGGTCTCCAGATAGCTCTTGAATTCTACACCCTGGAATAGCGGGCCAATGTTGGTGCATTATACATCTAGTATTCCATAGGCAGCAAATGTTTTCTCCAGGAGTGGGTTGACATGTGAAAACGCAATGGCTGGTACAAGTTTTACTACAGGGTACTTGGTTCGATCATCAGTCATGACCATGGTGAGCCTTCCATCAGGGGAACTCCCAAAGTCTAAGCTCAGCCTTTCCTGTGTAGTCATAACTGGTTCCTCTGTGGTCTGAGGAGCTGGGGCCCCCCATTATTTGGCATGTTTGACACTGTCATACTGCATCTTCTACCTTTGTATCGATTCCTGGGTACAACATTTGACCTCTTAACCTCACTTTTGTTTTCTCCATGCCTTGGTGGCCCTCATGGACCAGTGCAATTGGCACTCCAATATTTTTGGAATTACAATGTAATGTCCTCTCATTACAATGCCTTCGGCCACAGAGCTCAACTCGTTGCAGACTCTCCACAGGTGCGACCGTCACCATTTCTCACCTGGGTGCCACTGGTTTGTGTCTTGGAGGAATAGTTTGCATGCTTTGTTGCTAAGGGCTTCAATTACTTTCTGGAGACCATTGTCATCCTGGGTAGCTTTTCAAATGTCATCAAGTGTTAGAGCCTTAGATCATGCCGCTGTAGTCACCCCGCTTGCAGACTCTTCCTCTCCTTCTCTGGCATCTTTTGGATCTCCTTTGTTTTCCCGGGGTGCCTCAACAGGAAGTCAGCTAGGTTGCTGGCTCCTGGCCTCTACACCACTTACAGTCGATACAGCAGAGGTTGCGCACCCCACCATTCTGGGGAGTGGATGTGGGGCCATGTCCACAAACAGGCTTACCAGTGGCTTGTGGTCAGTGATCACTTTAAACTCATGGCTGTAGATGTAAAAATGGAAATGGTGGCAGGCCCATTTCATGGCTAAGGCCTCCTGTTCAATTTTGGCATAATGCACCTCTGTGGCTGTCAACGCTGGTTGACGAAGGCTAGTGGTGCTCATACTCCTGGTTCCTAATCCTGGGTCAACACTGCAACCAGGTCCACCAGGTTGGCATCTACCAAGCTCAGTTGCCTTGTTCACAGCAAAGTAGGCCATCCTGGCATCTGACAGGAAGGGGTCTTTGATCTTGTCCAAAGCTTTTTGTTCCTGGGACCCCAACGACCACTTCACTCCTGCTTTGTGAGCACTCTTAGTGGTGCAAAGTGGCCAGGTTGGGTAAGAACCAGCCACAGTATGTTGCCATGCCTAAGAAACTGCGAACCTCCATAGCGTTCTTTGGTGCTGGGGCCTCCTTGATTGCTGTGGACTGTAGCCCCTTCCCCAAAAGACAAATCCAAAGAAGTCAATCTTTGATTCAAAGGATAAGCATTTCTGTTTGTGTAGGGTCAATCCTTTGTCTTTCAATTCTGGTAGAGTAGCCTCAAGAGGTTTGTGATGATCCTCTGAGGTGGTTGAGCATATCAAAATATCATCACTGATATTTAGCACTCCTTCTAGTCCAGAAAGTGATTCTCTAATGCATTTTGAAAAACTGTGGCTGCTCAGGATATTCCGAAATTCAGTCTTTTGTATTGCCTGAGCCCTAAGTGTGTTGAAACTGTTGTAATGTAGTGGCTATAAGGATAGAGCATCAGATGGCGATACCCTGCATTTAAGCCAAATTTAGAGAACTACTTGACGCCATTTAAATCAGCGATAATATAGTCCATTGTAGGTGTGATGTGTCGCTTTTTTTTTATTGCACGGTTTGGAAGCCTCATATCAATGCCCCCTGGCTATTTAGGTTTTTCACTGATGACAAAAGAAGACGCCCATGGTATTAAACCATATATTTTTTCAATGACATCTATTTGCTCACGTTTGTCTAACTCAGCTTCCACTTTGCTGCACGAATGAAACAGCACTTAACGGTGTCTGAGAGCTGTAGTTTGGATTGTTTTGTCTATGTGTAGTCTGATGTCGGCTCCTTTTCTGCGGCCAAGACCATGAAATAACTTTGAGAATTGTTCTAGTATCTGATCTATTTGCAGTGCGTGCACTTCTCTGGCAAAGAAGACTAGGCTCAGGTCTTCAGTTGCGTGACAACCCAACAGTGTCCCTTCTCATTCTTTATGACATGGAATATTGTGCAGATTTCTCTTTCACTGTGTTGGATGGTCACGTCCATGGCTCCCATGAAGGGAAGCAGTTCCCTACAGCCATGTGAATAGATCTTCATCCTTGATTGCCTGAGAGGTGGCCTGGGGCTCAGTAACAGATACTGTTGGTGGGTCATTACGCTTATTGAGGCTCCCATGTCTATCAAGGATGGTACAGTGGTACCTGTTATCCTCACTCTGCAGAGTGGTTGAGGGCGGCGTCCTTTGCTCTCCTGTGCAGTCTATGTTCTCAGAAACACTTCTTCCTCGTTGGGATCACCATCTGTATTGTCATCCCCTCTTAATTGTTCATCCTTGCAACCTCCAGAGGATGTTTGTTCCTCTAATGTGAGGTTGTGTACTGCTGCTGTCAATGCCCTCCTCCCTCGGGCTTGGTGACCGCGATCACTGCTCCTGCAGACTTTTGCAAAGTGATTTGTTCGACTGCAAGAAGAACATGTGCGCTTAGCCGCTGGGCACCTCTCAATGCGGTAATGCTCTAACACACAGTTTCTGCATGACGTGTCGGCATCTGCCCATGCCTTTGGTTTGGTCGGTGGTGGTGGTCAGCTATAGACGCCATCTACAATCTCCCTCTTGATCGATAGTGATCGTGGAATTCACTTTGTTTCTCCCCTCTGTTCAGCACCAGCTCCATCTCTTCTGCCGGGCGCTAGAGAAGTCATATGTTTGGGCTAGTATGAGCATATCTTCAATTGTGGTCGCCGGTTGTCGGATTATGAGTCTCCTGAGGTTTGCCTATCGACACCCTTGTATAAGCTGAGCTTTAATTCCCTTTTGCTGGTCATTGTCTGTGCAGGTGCTGGATAGAGCTCGTAGACAAGCATAGCAGTTGTCTATGGATTCTCCATCTTGTTGGCACACTTGGCTTAGTTTGAATCTTTTGAAATCGAGGTTAATTTGTGGGTCACAGTGTGCATTTAGAGCTCATATTGCTGCATCATAGTTGTCAATTTCCCCCTGTGTTTGGGAGGTGTTGGAACATCTTGTACAGTTCATCTCTCCCAAAGTACAACAGCAAGGATCAGTTGACTTCTCTGCTCTTTTTCTCTTGTGGCTCGAAAATAGTTTTCCAGCCTTCCTACCTAGGTTTTACATCTGGGGGCCGCCACTGCCAGATCTGCTAATTCACTGAAGGGTGCAAGGGCTTGTACTGCAGAATGCATGCTGACCGCTGACAGGCGCTGCTGGTGCTCCTCCATCCTGATCTTATTTCCCATGTTCGCAGCCTCGTTTCTCTTTCGCTGAGTCTCTGTTACGTGGCACAGCGCTCCTGCGGAGCTCGATGGTCTGAGCCTGTCTGGAGCAGCCACTTGTGGCTTGCGTCTTCCCCATAGAATTGCCGCACCAGTGTATGCAGTCACTTTTATTTGTCTCTTTCCCTTTTTTGTGCTCCTCTACAGTTTGTGCACCCTTGCTCCTTAAATGCCATAGGGGACAACGCTGCCTGTTCTCTCCAGGATTGCCACTGGTGCGTGTTGGGCCATGAATATTGGTGCCAGCAGACTTCTGTTTTACTTTTATTTTCCCTCTTTTCCCAAAAAAAATTCTCACTTGGTTTGATTGGCATCGTTCTGTTCTCTTTTTCCATTTTGTGTTCACTGCCGTATATCCCCTGCGTACATTGCGGCGATCGTGCTCAACACCGTCCTGTATTCTTTCGACGAGGAGCGGCCACATGTGTAGGCGCAGTGTGTAGTGGGCGGGGCTGCACATGCAAGCAGGCCTCCAGGGGCACATAGTAGCTGTATAGCTTACTGGCAGATCCCACCTCATCGCCAGTGTGCTGAGGCTGGTAGCTAGAGTTCACAGCCAGTGAAGGCCCGGTGCTGATCAGTGCATACACTCAGCTGCACAAGTACCATGCTTTCTTTGTGATCACTGTCGGGACTGAACCTCAAGCGATTCATCCCCATTTATGTAATACCTCGGCTGTGCCCGACCAAAGCAGTGCTTGCATACGCTGTGAGGTAGCGCACAGCCCGCATGGCTCAGTACAGTACCGAGGGCATGTAATGCAGAGTGTCTACTTAGGGTTGCAGCACTGTTTGTGCCACCCTGTGTGCGACAAAGTGCAAAATGGCTCCCAGCTGCCACTGTAGACTGGAAGGACAGTGTGTACATTGCAGGTTTGACTTTGCCACGCCTATAAATGTCAAAGCCACCCTATCCCTTAACAATATATACGTCTCCCCTAAGGAAGGTCTATATAGCCCTATGGCAAGGAGCTGTATTTTGTTAAGTAGGACATATATTTTTAATACATCTTAACAGCAACACTTCAAAATTGTCATTTTGATGTGGACAAAGTAGCACCATTGGCTAACACAGGGTTACCGGTTGGCACCCCAGCCCGGCTAACTCCTGACTTGGACTACCTAACTGGGTCATGTAAGGTATCAAATTAATCATGCCATTAAACCTGACCTGATGCCCAGGTCGAATTTAATACCACAATTAAAGTTTACCAACTCTTAGAAAATTACCACTCTGCCCTCCAACTAGCCCAGCAGCCTCACATAGGCCCTGGCACACAGCACACAGGCATTTGTTGCAGAGTGAGGTGTTACCTCCTCTCCCAGGATGGCCACTCAGGGTGTTAGCACAAAAGGCAAGCTTCAAAAGGAAAGTTCCTCTGTGAGGGAAGTAGCGCCAACACCCCTGAGCAGGATGTCTTTTGTTCCTGCAGACAAATTGGAGACAGGGCTGAGGAGGCAAAACGTGCCCCCAAAGCGGTTTTACTGTTGGTGTGTAGCTCTCTGATAGCCACACCTGTAGGGTGGGCTACCAAGCTACTGACAACCAAGCATGCGTCCTGCCATCTTGAAAGGGGCAAGAATGTGTCACTCTAGGATAGCCAGATGCCACACATCACAGAAACTTCATCACTAGGTAGGAGGGGACCCAGTGGCCCATTGGCTAGTGACTCCGTGGTCTCCTCAGGGCACTTTCCTGGGATAAATGTTGTACCCTGACAATTAGATCATGCTGGAATATGAGAGATGACAGAAGAAGGACTGCCTGCCCTTGAACCTGCATAAAGGGAGGCTCACCGTTGGAAGGGCTGCACCTGCTGCACTTTGGCCTTGCAAAGTTCTGCTTCACACATAGTGCATAGTGCCATATTTTGCCAAGCCTTACTGCTCGCAGTCACAGCTTCCCAGGGTTGAGCTTAAGATTAAGTAAATGAGCCTGACTGGACTCAAGATGGTATTTGTGAGTGTACCACACGATAAGGCTCCACATCAATACCATATAGTACACTCAAATTCTTACACTAACTGCTACTGAATGTATTGTGACACCTGATTGGCTAGCTGTCTGCTCTGTATAGAAACAGGACTTATATCGTCGCTCCATACAATTAATTTACATTTGAATGACTTCCACAGTGCAGTTTTTTACAGCCCCACCAGCTTCCCTGGATAGCCTATGAGACCCACCTATACCTTGGGAGGACTGGTGCAAAGCCTTCAAAACCCATCTGGAGGCTATAAGGGGGTATGTTTTTGTAACAAAAAGAAAGCTTGCCATATTAAAACATTGCCTTGGAATGGAAGGTAGGAAAGTTTTAAAAATATTAACTAACACAAATGCTACCAATGATAATAATGACAATGATTCTGACATGGAGGAGGGAATAGATAATGAATGTGAAAAAGTAATTAAAGCATTAGAGGAGAATTATGGCAAATACAACAAGCATTTAGATGGAAATGAAAACGTTTTTCTCGAGAGCCCATATGCTAAGTGAATCAATATGTAGTAGTTTTACATACTTTGGCGGAGACTTTCAAATTCAAAGATTTGTATGAAGACATTACAAGAGATCCATTAATCAACAGAACAGCCAATCTGAGGATTCAAGAGAAATTGCTTGACCTCTAGGAACCATCTTTGGAAAAGTCAATCAACGTGGCCAAACGCACTGAGACCACGTCTCGCTATATGAAGGAACTGACAGTAAAAGATGAAATGTGTAACTTCGTTATAAACCTGTAAAACCTGAGCATGCTGAAACACATGTATCAATAAGAAACAAGATAAAGGAAGCAAACAAGGAAAACTATATGACTGATTCAGACAAGCAATCTTGCTTCAGATGTGTAGGCATCCAACTTCAAGCAACTTCAATCATGCGTCTGACTATAAAAGCAAGATGCTAAAAGTGCAAAAACTAGGAAATTGTTTAAGAGAGTGCAAATGTGATGGAAGAGGGTACAAACCCAGTGTGAATATTTTACCGTCCAACAATAGTGATAAGGAAAGGAATAGATAGTGTGAGTGAGGAAGAAGATGTAGAAATCATGATCCTGTGTGAAACCGACATGGGTAAAGAGAGTTAAGAGAATGTGAACGCAGTTTGTGAACCATATCTGCCTCCAAATCGTTCTATAGAGGTTTGTGGAGTAGGGGTGCCAATGTAGGGGAATACTTATCCTCCTTATATGCTTATCAATGAAGACACTTGGAATACTCTTGGAGGGTATGATCTTGAAGAGTCAGAGGTTGAGGCTGAAGATTACACTGGAGTGAAATTGCCTATGTTTGGCTACTTCACTACCATGCTATCTTATAAGGGCAGACATACTGAAGCTAAGGTATATGTTGCCAGGAAGGGAAGGACCTTACTGCAATGGAGGAAAAACATACTCTGGAAATTGTGTTAGATCCCAACCATCCTTAACAGGTGTTACTAACGGTGCAAAATGAAAGTGAAAAGTGGAAAAAAAGATTCCCAAAGTAGTTCAGCAATAAGTTAGGTTGTTGTTCAAAATATTTACTCACTGTATTATATTTAAAAACATAGCTGTGCCAAGCCGTCCTAAAGTGAGAAATGTTCCAGTGATGTTGAGAGGACCATTGAGAAAGGAGTTGGATAGAATCTGTGAATAGGAATTCATAGAACCTACTGAGGCATTAGAATGGCTAAGTCGTATGGTAGCAGGACAAAAAGAGACTGGAAAGTATGTCTGTGCAGAATTAAGAGATATGAATCAGAACATATGAGTGGATAGACATCTTTTGCCAAATATTAATGAAATATTGACAAATGGAAAAAAATCGAAATATTTTTCAGTGTTATATTTGTAAAGTGGATATCTTCAGGTGTTGGTCTATCCTAGTTCCAAACATTTTATATTGTTTATAACTCCTGAAGAGCTATATCAGTTAATTCCGAAGCCATTTGGACTTGCTTAGGCATCTACCATTTTTCAGCGATTGGTGCAGAAGCTACTCGTGCAAGGGTGTAAGTTATAGTTACTTGAGTTAACTATAACTGGTACATTTCAGTGTTTTCTTTAGGGTAAAATGTTATGTTTTATTTGACATTTTCAATTAACTATACCATCACTTTAACCTTTGTATTTTTCAGTGTAGGTTTTTTTTAGAAGAAAGTAAGATACTGTTACCATACCTAACGCCCTGTGCCCATCCCTTCACTGTTGGCTAAACTCCCTGTGCACTGCCTTCCACTAGGCACGGCATGGAGTTGGTCACAGGGCCTGTGCTTAACCATCCCCTCTCCCTGATAACTGGCCAACCCACTGCCATGCACAGCTGGCTGCAGGACCTGCACTTACCCAACCATGGCTGGCCAATTCCCCACCAAACACTACCTTCTGCCATGGCATGGGCTGACCGCTAGGCCTGCACTGACCCCACTGAAGCCAGCCAACACCCTCCCAACACAAATGGACACCAACCCACCCTATTTTAAAATTGTTTTCCTGTTCACGCAGGATACCCATGGGAGGCCAGGGAGACCTTGCTGGATCCGGTGGGACTCCTGCTGGATTGCAGCACCACTAACTAAATCACACCCAGCCAACCCCATGTTGTGCATGACCTTTGGAAATGTCTGGAGTGAGGCTGGCTGCAGGGCCTGCGCCCAACCACCCATGGCCGGCCAACCCGAACGCACACCAACCCCCTTCATTTACTTTTATTGTTTTCCTGTTTGCCTGGGACTCCCGCATGAGTCTATGGGCACCCCAAAAACATTTTTTTCTTAATTTGACAACCCCTCCAGGGTTAGGGCTCAGGGTACCCCTAGCCTTCGCTTATACGTTTTTTAAATTTTTCAGGTCACAGGGACTGAACCCCTGAATCCTGTAATGGCACCTGCAACGTTATTATTCACATTGCAGCCAGCCAATCAGAGCAAAGGCTCCTGCAGGGCTCTTGGGAGGAGAGCAAGGCAGGCGACAGTAAAAGAAAAGCCCCATTGGCCAATTGGATAGCTCCATTTTTTAAAGTTGAGTTCACCCTGGACTCCGTTGCAGTCCCATGAACCAAGCCATCCAGATAGGTATAAACTTTTCACCTTAATTTCTCAAAACCACAGAACAAATTTTCACCAAATCACATGATGCATGCTTCTTGGATAAAAATCTAGCTTTCTGCCAAAATTGGTTTAATTCCGTTCAAATGTTTTGTCTGTAGCACTGTTCAAAATTCCTATGGGAAATTGCTTGGGGAAAACACGTTTTGAGACACCTCTCCCCCCCCCCCCCCCCCCCCCCCATTTTGTCTCGGCTCCCACTTGATGTATTGCCTCAAAACTTTCCATGTTGAAGCTGAGGTGGATGAACTTATTTTTTAGGGGGTTTTGAAAAGATTCATCAAACAGGCCAAAAGTATTACCAAACCAAAGAATCCATTTCCTATGGAAACCTGGTCATAACTATAACAACACAGTGGTGACTGCCACTGTGTAATCTATAAATCTTTATCTTCCATAAAAATGTGATGCAGGAAACTGGGCAAATACATATGATGATGTTATAATTACAAGAATATAATACATAGTGAGGGAGTAGCACATGTCTACCTGCAATTCACATATGTACAAGGTTCTAGTTGTTTAAACACTTTCTTCATCTTTTATAAAAAGGAGAAAGTCAAAAGAAAAAATGGAAAAATATTTAAAACCAATAAAAACAGGGCTGTGGACTAAGAATTGTTTTTTTAAAAGACCTGTGTGGTCAAGTGAGTGCTTACAATAAGTTAAATCAATGGCAATCGCTCGGGGTAGCAATAAAACCCATCATTTATTTGTCCACCATGCCACCTCACTTTGGACCCAGCCATATGCATATCAGTCTTACCCTCCTTTCCTTCAATAGGTAAAATCCAGACCAAACTGATAGTCCAGGTCCTCCCTGAACCTGAAGACAAGCAACCCAAGACCAGTTTGGCCTGACTGGGGCTTCAGGGGGTGTAGCTTTGTTCCAAGAGCTCAATGTGCACAATATACACATATGGCTAATTTAGGGATAGATAAAAAGGAAGCAGGGGAACTCTTGGTAGGTCCCAGATTCAGGTGGAGAGCTGCTCCTATATAAGAAGCACCCTATAACATCAGCAACACTTTGAATCTGCTCATCTCAAATGTCTGTTTTTATAGCAGAGTTTTTAAGTATAGAATTAGAAGAGCGCCATCCATGCCGATCTAGGAAGTGACAAAGCCTTTTGCCATTTTTAAGTGTTTAAACATAGGATTTGTAAGTGCCATCCGCACTAAGCTGAAGAAGCATTTGCAATGCAATAGGTTTCGCATTTTCTTCAGTTAGAGCTATTGGCATTGTAAATTCAGAACTGGACTTTTCTTGCCACATACATTGGTGAACCCTGTCTCATAATTTCGTCTTTCCCAGCCATGTTTTGGTGGTCACTGGCGGCTACTGACATCATAAACGTCTGAACAGCAATTGGGAAATAAGACTAGAAAAGTATTTTATTTGTATTTTAACAGAATGAAAAGTCCTGCAAGAGTTCTGGCCTCGCATTTCAACAAAGGTCTGATGAAGTTAACAATAGCAGGGCAGCCTGAGAAGATTTATGACTCCAGTAAAGGCGATAAGCAATGACCTGTGTGCAATGTCATGAGTGCTGGCAGAAAAGGGCCCTGGAGAAAGAGACTCTGAGAGTCAAAGCAAGTTTCACATCATTGCTCCTAGGTTTACCTACATTCTACCAGAAAGGGCATATTGTGGCATTCGTGAGCAGTGAGCTAGACAACCATGTGTTTCTTTTGTAAAATAAGATTATTTAAGGAGCCAGAGGTAAACGAGGACAGCACTGGAATAAAGTCAAAACAAATGTCAATGACATGGGAGGAGGTGTGAGAAACGGAATGCTGCAATAAAACAGGTAGCTACCAGACTAAAACACCAACAGTGAAAAGGCAGCAACAAAGAAATAACAGAAAAAGTCAGTTACAGCAACAGATAGAAAAACCAAAGTGGAATAATACAGTAGTTGGTCACTGCTCTGAAACAGAAAAAGGAGGGAGAAAAAGGCAGAACTTACCACAAGCAAGCATTTTTAAAGGACACTGCAACAAATGCAATTGCTTTCAGCCATAAGAAGTATAGTAAAAGTATACATGAGGTTGAATGCTTACGCTCGACCTAAAAATGACAAAAGCCTTTTACCACTCAAGGCACAGTATTACAGTTTTGCATTGGTGAAATACCATCAAAGCCAACTGGAATTAATAAAAGCGACCCCTGACACATATGTTTTGCTATAGTTAGAGCTCATCAGAGAGGTATGCCTTTGTCCAGACAAAAGGGAGCACCCGATAAAAGGCATACACTTTTTGTTATTGTACACTACAGGACATTTTAGAAACACGTTATGAACTGTTGGTAGCCTCAGACCTATCAAGATGATCCACACAGCGACTGTACTGATTCTTTAAGCCAAACCATAAATAGGTATATCGACCACAAATAGCAGTCATTTTCTTAAAAAATAGACAATCAAGAGCAAGAATCTTGCTATTGGTTCTCTCTGTGGCAACAATCCTTTCCATAGTGAGGAAACTACATTAGGCACATCTACCCCTGCCGGCATCAGGGGAAGATCCTCATTACAATCCCCTCATGGGCTTTGGAGTAAGCTCCAACCCCCGGCTCGATCCCTTAATTGATCATAGCCTGCATAACAGCTCACAAAATGACCATGCCACACAGTAATAAAGTCCAAGAAGGAGCGCTGTGAACAGGTTCCTTGAGAGGCATTTTTTCAGCACCATTATCCTTTACCTTTTGCACTGACCGATAGGGAGAAAATTATATATCAGGATCAAGTACTTAGATTATGCTTATAATGTTGATATGACACATTCTAACAGTGTTTCTTAATGCCAATGTGCGGAGTTATGCCACATATTAATTAGCTGTGTGACAGGTCATAGAATTGCGCTATAAGAGAGTGAGTGCATGCTATCACATGATTTTTTTCTCTCTGTTTTATGTGCATACTATATTAGTATCCAGGAAAAAAGGGAGTTGGGTGTCCTTCATTTTTAGGTCTTGCCTACACAGCACAGGTGCTGTGCTGCAAGACATTTGTTTACAATTCAATAGGCTTACAACCTGCCCACAGTATACCATTAGTTCTTTTCGTTGTGACTCTCATTTGCAAATGTTTCGTTTGCTTAGATCCAGTAGGCTTTCTTTCCTTTCTTGTGTTAACTCCGCCCTGGAGCATTGACCAGCTACATATGTCCTTCCTCGTCTTTGTTCTTCCTTTGTCTTTTTGCACAGACTACTTTTTTATTTTATCAACGTTTCAATGTTATTCCTGGATATTCAATGCGCTTTCCTACTTTTAATAGAGGCATATGGCTTCTTATTTATGTTGCGTTCACCCTATGTGTCATATCTATTGATGTTTAGTTACTTACACCCACAGCTGTATTACTCTAAGCTACTTTACTCTGCGCCACTCCACAAAATGCCACCCCAGTTCAGTCTACTCTGTGCCACCCCACCCTATGCTACTCTATTCGACGCTTCGCTATTCTATCCCACTCCACTCTACAACACTCCACTCTACGCCATTCTAATCTAATCCTCTGTACTCTATGCCACTCCACTCTATGTCACTCCTCAGCACCCAATGCCACTCCACTTGACAAAATGCCACTCTACTCTATGCCACTCTACTTTAAGCCACTCTACTCTATGCTACTCCACTTTATGCCACTCTACTCTATGCACTCGACACCTCTCCATCCCACTCTATACCAGTGTAATCCACTTTTTTTAAATTCCATTCAACTCTATTCTATAGCACTCCAGTCTATGGCACTCTATTCAAGACTACTCTACTCTATGCCAATCTACTCTATGCCACTTTACTGTATGCCACTCTACTGTACGCCACTTTGCTGTACTAAACACCACTGTATGTCACCCCACTCTACTCTGTGCCACTCTACCATACACAACACCACTATATGCCACTCTACTCTATACCACTCCACTCCTCTCTATGCCACTCTACTCTAGACCACTGTTCTCAACGCCACTCTCCTCTATGCCACAACACTAACTTTTAGCCATGCTAAATAGCATCCACACTGCTGTACAACAAGGCTAAAAGACATTGGCAAAGCCAATAGAGCTCACATATGCAAGACCTAGTGGCCTTGCCAACACTAGTTTAATATATAATTACTAAGTAATTCACTCAAATCATCTTTACCCAATTTCTTTTTTGTTTTTATCATCGAGTTATCGATTATAAAGATGAGCAGCCTGCTTCCAGGGGACTTTAGTGATTTGCAGCTCCTGGGAGAGAAATTATTGTATGTACAGGGATCATGAATAAACCCAGGAAAGGAAGATGCCATTGAAGTCAGGGCAAAAGGAAATTGAAGTGAATGAGACTAAACTTTAAGGCGTGTGGTGCACAGCAACATCTGGTAAGTAAGGTACATTATAAAACCCACAAGAGTTGAATGAGCTCCTAGAAATAGCCGAGCATAGGCTATATAAATATAGACTTATCTAATCACAATTGTACTGCAAGGGTACTGTGTCCTTCAAATCAATGATCTTATCTTTATTATTCAAGAGCTCTTATTAAGGACATACAACCATCCCCCCTTCCCTGTACTATATTACTGTTTATAAGCAGTTCAATAATTTAAGAAGAGGATCTTGACCCAAGCATTGTATTAAGCCTGATAAATGAAGGTCTTGAGTATTTTGGTTCATTTCTGCTCAGTGTGATAATTCCAAGAGCTTGTCTCCATGCTGGAATAGTGTCACAGACCTTAGCAGCACATCCATCCACCAGGGCTCAGTTACCAACTAGCTAAAATGAGGGGTGATTGTCTGACTGTTAAAGAAGTAGTCAGCAGATGCCTTGCTCCCATACAAGTACTGCTTCATCTCAAATCAGTAAACTTTAAATGAGCAAATCTAAAGGAATGTCTCAAAGATCTCTGGGTGCAAATGAAACCCAACAACTTATTCTAAGGTAGACCACCAGGAAGAGAGGGTCTTTGCTAACATACATGAGATGGCCAAATTTCACCCTTGATGACAAACAGCCAGTGTTCCACATCCTCCTTGACCTAGCCACTGCCTATGGTTACCGAAAGCCTCAAAAACATTTTGTTTAGGATGACAGAAAGCTTCCAATGTTTGAAAGGAGACAAGACAGAGGTCATAAGGAAAAAGGATCCAGTGGTGCTTTTCACTTACTGACCAACTTGCTGACCAACAGTATCCTCAGCACAAACAGTAAAAATCTAGGTCTCTTGTTTGATAGCTAGATGTCTTTCAGGTCACAGTTAAAAGTAGATATTAAAGCACTGCCAGCTCTCAACATTTTGAACTGTGGCTCCAGCAAGGCGTGGATTAGATCTTGCATCTGCACATCACAAGATATATAAAGACATAGTGGCATAATAATAATAATAATAATAAGCAATTTATAAAGTGCATGGCTACCTCTAGGAGGTGTCCCAGCGCTGAAAGATCTAGCTACAGAGAAGAGGACTCAACAAGCCAATATAATCAAGATCCTATCTAAAGAGCCACATTTTAAGATGTTTTTGAAATACCAGCTATGACTTAGATTGCCTGAGGTACATTAGAAGAGAGTTCCATAGCTTGGGAACCAGCCAGCTGAAGGAGCGGCCTCCCATCCGAGTCCTCCTAACTCGAGGGAGGCATTTCCACCCATGCACATTTTTTAGTGATAGAAAGGTGTGGCACATGCCAGTTGTGTCACTTGCCTTGAACAGGGTTTTCTGGTGCATGGCAAGATCAACTCCCCAACATGGACTGCAGCAACATTTTTTATGCCAGCCAACCCAAGACACAAATTGAAAACAATCTTATGACTCATGATCCACATGTGCATGAACCTAAAAAGATAATACTAGAACCATATTTTACTACAACAAACTATTCAGTTCAAAGTCATGTTCACAATAGGGCTTTTTTTGGATGGCGGCTACCTCTAGGAACTAACTTGCTGTTAAGACCAAAGAGAAATTTGAAGGATGGGTTTCTGATATCCAAAAAGTATTCATTTTGAGCGCATGAACTTTAAGTGTGAACTTGCTTCACTCCACCCCAAAAGAACCCAACAACAAATGAAAAAATTTAACATGATGACAAAACGTAGGTGGAACACACACAATGTTATGTGAGGAATGCTTACAAGTAGTCTAAATCACTGGCACTCACTGTGGGTAGCAGTTCAATGCATTGTTGGGGTCTGCGATTGCTTGTGTTCCCTTCTAAAGAGTGCACCACTCAGCAGTTCAGGATGGACTGTTCTCATCAGGTGCAAGATCAGTACTGATTTGCATAATGTGGGCACCTGTCTAGAATGACACAGTGAGAGAACAATAGTGGGTTGGAATGCCACCCTAAGAGAATGTCATTGCATCAACTATTTTCCAGCTTTCCTCCAATCAAATGTTGTGTATTTGCAAAAACCTACAGATGCTGCCCTTCAACAGTAGAGCTATACTATAGGTTATATAGACCCACAGGTCTAGTTTTACACAGCAAAAGATGAGCTATTCTTCACTGGAAAATTTACAGGCTCGAGCATTGCCTAGTTGGGTAAGACTTAGTTTCAACTGCTCCATTAAATAAGTGATTTTAAATGCAATATAGACAAACTGAGTTGCTCTGGATCAAGAAATCACCGAGGAGCTGGGACCTTGCCAATTGATGCTCATGTTGCGTGTTTTCTGTCCACCAGGCCTGCGTGCCTTCTGGTGGATGCTCTGTTGAGGAATCAGCTGTAGGTGCTCCCTTAAGGCAGAAGAGTGTTGCCCCCTGTTGCTAGCGCCGCCAAATAGGTGACAAATTAAATGGTAAGAAAATACATTTATTACCATTTTATTTTTCCCTTTCCCCAGCCAAGCCTTGGTTGGGGGTCGGGCCACTGCTGCTGACTGGCAGCACGGGGTGATGCTCATTCAACCAATTTCCACTGTGCATGCCATTTTAGCCAGCCAACATGCGACAGCTAGTCTGACATGCGCAGTGTAAAGCAGTCAGAGGCCCCCAGTGCCTGCTGGAGTGTCAAGGCAGCCGGCTCCAGCCAATCTTGGTGCTGTTCTCATGCTGCTAACGTTATCAGCAGTATGAGAGGAGCATCTAGATTAGTGTGGAGACTTCAATTGCTGCACTCAGAGTGCCGAGGGACTGCACAAGGATTGGAGGAGGTGAGCCAGCGGAGGTAAGCGTACTATTTTTATTTTTCATTTTCCCTCCCTCCCACATGTGACTTATACCCTAAATATTTGGTTGGTTGCCCCACCAAATGTTTAGGGTACCACTCGCCTCTGCAAGGAATGTGCACTTAAGTTATCTTGTATTAACACAAAGCCTTTAAGTACTATCTGTCACCAGACTGCCTTTCTTTTTTTACTCTTCTTTATCTGTTTTTACTTGATACACTCTGGGAACTTTCTCACTAATCTCAAAACTGTGCCGTAATCGCTTTCAAAAGCGCCTTGGTTGGTGATGTTCTATCACTTTTTTCATGTTTGCTAAATCACATGCCTATGCACATTATTTTCAACCATTAGATACTCATATGTAGTATGATTTTATGTTAAGCCTGAGATACTCACATTATAGCTAATCATAGGTAAAGTATATTCACATTAAGTTAGCCATAGTTAATGTAAGCCCCATCAAAACAGTGATTTTAGCTGCTCTGTGTTATTTCACTCTTTATTCTTGTTTCAGGAGCTAAGTTAATTGCAATAGTTTGGATAATGAATACTTTCAGTTGTCTCAATCTGCATGATACCCTGATGATCAGGTCATACTGCTTGAGATCAAGGACATCATGTTTTCATGTTTTTTTGTCCTCTAGACGGGTAGGCCCAAGCCCCTGCAGCACCCTGGCTGCCAGTTCATAGTACCACATTATAGATCTGTGAAAGTATTGTCTGCGGCTGAGATAAGATTTGTATCCATAAGTTCATGCTGTTCAAACTTGTATTTATGATTCATAAATGCAAATAGGGTAAACACTCTGAGGAAATGCTGTGAGCTCAGAGTATACTTCTGACAATGGTTCTAGTATATACAAATGTAAAAACATGCTTAAAATGTTTAAGAACTTGAGGCTGCTTAAAGTGCTCCCACAATGCTCTCTGATTAGGTGCAAATACCTGAAGAAGCCTGAAAGCAATGTTGATGTTTCTTTGCTTTCAAAATAAAGTGTACACAAAAAATAGCAACTGAAATAAAAACATTTTGCTAAACTGCAATTTTAGGTACTATTTTTGAGGCATCATTTAGTAAAAGGCATTTGATATTTTCAAAAATAATAATAATGGAAATTTAGTGTTAAAACCTGTTTTAGGAAGATTATGAGAAATATTCAAATAAACAAGCATTGGCAAACACAATAGGTCTGGTGCTGTTTGCCACCCTTTTGGTTAGTCATTGAGTGTTTTGTTTAGACATGGGGCCTCATTATGACTTTGGCATACGGAAAAGTCCGTCCACCGAAGATCCGACGGGGAGGTTGCCGCCAGTGTGGCAACCTCCCCGCCAGGCCCATTACTAGTTTCCCGCTGGGTCAGCAGGCGGAATCTCATTTTCTGCCGCTGGTCCAGTGGGAAATGATCTACAGCATTGTTTCTGGCTCGTAATAGAGCTGGCGGCAATGCTGTAGTGCATAAGGTGCACCAGCACCTATCGCAATTTTCACTGTCTGGAAAGACAGTGAACATTGCAACTCTGCTGGCCAGGGGGGCCCCTGCACTGTCCATGTCAAGTGTATAGGCAGTGCAGGGTCCCCCCTAGGGTCCCCTACACCCATCTCTGCCAGCCTTTTCATGGCGGTCTTACCGTCATGAAATCGCTGGCAGAGAAGGGGGTCATAATCCACAGGGCAGCGCTGCTTGCAGCGTTGCCCTGGTGGATAAAGACCACCACGACCGCCAGGATGACTAATCCTACAGTGCTGGCAGTCCGGCCACAGCGCAACCGCTGTGCTCATAATGGTCCGACCGCCACCTCTAGTCTGGCACTCAGTAGACCGCCAGACATGTAATGATGCCCATAGTTTTTGTAAAACTGTATTTTGTGGGAGCTGCTGGGCCTTCACCAATGTACCACAAAAAAATTAGCTAAAAGCAAAAATGTTTGTGGTCTCAAAAAGCATGTTGTCATAGTCTTCCTTGGACCTGAAGGAAACTATTTTGTGTGCCAATGTCCTCCTTCTGAAAGAGCAAAATGGCATCACTCACAGTGAAGTTAACCATATATTTAAGTCTATATATATATATATATATATATATATATATATATATATATATATATAATTTTAACAAAAACCGAAAGGTCTTGGCTCACGCCACATGTAATTAGGTGCCAAATTACTAAAAGAAAGTTACAAAAGTGCACCCATGTTATATGTCCTTGTGTAAGTGCAGAGTTATAACTATCATGAATTTACAATAATTTGCAGAAGTTGGCCTGGAAACTGTACTCATGTAAAACATTTGTGAACTGCATTTTAGTGGGAGCAAATATGCATGTGTATATTTGTTCATCGAAAATCTGCTGAGCCTTTACAAATTCACTTTCCTCACAACTCCATTTTCCCCACCCTGAAAAACACTTTACTTCCACCTTGTCAAGAGTAAACTTCCAGCCAAGGGACAAGAGGGTTTTTATAGGATTCATGAAACATCCCAGCCCATGGGCAAGGAGATATATTACAAAAAGTCTACACTACTGCACTTTAACATTTAAATCACTTTCTTGCACCTGTGCCCAGGATGGTCTGTTTCAGTCAGTACGAGATATCTTCTCAAAAGCCATACAGTTGTGGGCTTTCTTTGTGTGATGTCTAAGAAGGAAATCCCAGACTTCTTCTCATCAAATGTTAGATTTGATTGGTTCCTGCCTCTTGTGAACCGTAGGGAATTCTGCTTCTCTTCAGAAATTGTTTGTTTAACTATGCTTTGCAGTTTTGGTGGTGTGGTATTTTTCACAATTTGAACTAGATAAAGCATAGCTTAAGCCTTTAGCTATACGAAGAGAAATTCTCTGGTCACTCATTACAAATTTTATAGACTTATCTGCAGAAACCTCTATTGTTCATCATCCATCAATTCACAAAGTTGTTAAGCCTCTTTAAATGTTCCTTAAATATTGTTTAATTCTTGAATTTCAGGTATTTTGTGTGATTTTATGATATGCTTTATGCTATACAGAAATTGTAATTATTTTCAGCCGTCATGTTCGGTATTCTTGCTATTTTTTTACAAGGTTAACTTAATAATATATATATATATATATATATATATATATATATATATATATATATATATATATATATATATATATATATATATATATGGAAAATGTCACTTACCCAGTGTACATCTGTTCGTGGCATTAGTCGCTGCAGATTCACATGCTGTGCACATCCCGCCATCTGGTGTTGGGCTCGGAGTGTTACAAGTTGTTTTTCTTCGAAGAAGTCTTTTCGAGTCACGAGACCGAGGGACTCCTCCCATTTCGACTCCATTGCGCATGGGCGTCGACTCCATCTTAGATTGTTTTGCCCCCAGAGGGTGAGGTAGGAGTTGTGTATGCTAGTAATAGTGCCCATGCAATGGAGTGAATGCGTATGTACATAATAAAGTTTTAAGTAATATATTTACAAATGTACAAATGTTTAAGATCTACTTCTAAACGGCTACAGGCTCCCGGGGAGGCGGGTGGGCGCATGTGAATCTGCAGCGACTAATGCCACGAACAGATGTACACTGGGTAAGTGACATTTTCCGTTCGATGGCATGTGTAGCTGCAGATACGCATGCTGTGCATAGACTAGTAAGCAGTTATCTCCCCAAAAGCGGTGGTTCAGCCTGTAGGAGTTGAAGTAGTTTGAAATAATGTTCTTAATACAGCTTGACCTACTGTTGCTTGTTGTGCAGTTAGCACATCTACACAGTAGTGTTTGGTAAATGTATGAGGCGTAGACCATGTTGCTGCCTTACATATTTCGTTCATTGGAATATTTCCTAGAAAGGCCATGGTAGCACCTTTCTTTCTGGTTGAGTGTGCCTTTGGTGTAATAGGCAGTTCTCTTTTAGCTTTAAGATAGCAGGTTTGAATGCACTTAACTATCCATCTAGCAATGCCTTGTTTTGAAATTGGATTTCCTGTATGAGGTTTTTGAAAGGCGATAAATAGTTGTTTTGTCTTTCGAATTAGTTTTGTGCTGTCGATGTAGTACATTAGTGCTCTTTCGGCTACAGAATCTGGCTGTGGGAAGAACACTGGTAATTCTACCGTTTGATTTAAGTGGAACGGTGAGATTACTTTTGGTAAAAATTTAGGATTGGTCCGTAGAACAACTTTATTTTTGTGTATTTGAATAAATGGTTCTTGAATGGTAAATGCTTGAATTTCACTCACTCTTCTTAGAGATGTGATGGCAATTAAAAATGCAACTTTCCACGTTAAGTATTGCATTTCACAAGAGTGCATGGGCTCAAAAGGTGGACCCGTGAGTCGTGTTAGGACAATGTTGAGGTTCCATGAAGGAACTGGTGGTGTTCTTGGTGGTATAATTCTCTTTAGGCCTTCCATAAACGCCTTTATGACTGGTATCCTAAACAATGAAATTGAGTGCGTAATTTGTAGGTAAGCAGAAATTGCCGTAAGATGTATTTTAATGGAAGAGAAAGCTAGGTTAGATTTTTGCAAATGTAGTAAGTATCCTACTATTTCTTTTTCAGATGCGTGTAAAGGTTGAATTTGATTATTATGGCAGTAATAAACAAATCTTTTCCACTTATTTGCATAACAGTGTCTAGTGGTAGGTTTTCTAGCCTGTTTTATGACCTCCATACATTCCTGTGTGAGGTCTAAGTGCCAGAATTCTAGGATTTCAGGAGCCAAATTGCTAGATTCAGCTATGCTGGATTTGGATGTCTGATCTGTTGTTTGTGTTGTGTTAACAAATCTGGTCTGTTTGGCAGTTTGATATGAGGTACTACTGAAAGGTCTAGTAGTGTTGTGTACCAAGGTTGCCTTGCCCATGTTGGTGCTATTAGTATGAGTTTGAGTTTGTTTTGACTCAACTTGTTTACTAGATATGGAAGAAGTGGGAGAGGGGGAAAAGCGTACGCAAATATCCCTGACCAGTTCATCCATAGTGCATTGCCCTGAGACTGATGTTGTGGGTACCTGGATGCGAAGTTTTGGCATTTTGAGTTTTCTTTTGTTGCAAATAGATCTATTTGTGGCGTTCCCCACATTCTGAAGTAAGTGTTCAGTATTTAGGGGTGAATTTCCCATTTGTGGATCTGTTGGTGATCCCGAGAGAGATTGTCTGCTAACTGATTCTGAATTCCTGGAATAAATTGTGCTGTTAGGCGAATGTGGTTGTGAATCGCCCAATGCCATATTTTTTGTGTTAGGAGACACAACTGTGTTGAGTGTGTTCCTCCCTGTTTGTTTAGGTAATACATTGTTGTCATGTTGTCTGTTTTGACAAGAGTGTATTTGTGGGTTACTATGGGTTGAAATGCTTTTAGAGCTAGAAATACCGCTAACAGTTCTAAGTGGTTTATATGAAACTGTTTTTGGTGAATGTCCCATTGTCCTTGGATGCTGTGCTGATTGAGGTGTGCTCCCCACCCTGTCATGGATGCATCTGTTGCTATTACGCATTGTGGCACTGGGTCTTGAAAAGGCCGCCCTTGGTTTAAATTTATACTGTTCCACCATTGAAGCGAAATGTATGTTTGGCGGTCTATCAACACCAGATCTAGAAGTTGACCCTGTGCCTGTGACCACTGTGATGCTAGGCACTGTTGTAAGGGCCGCATGTGCAACCTTGCGTTTGGGACAATGGCTATGCATGAGGACATCATGCCTACGAGTTTCATTACTAATTTGACCTGTATCTTTTGGTTTGGATACATGGCTTGTATGACATTTTGGAATGTTTGGACTCTTTGTGGACTTGGAGTGGCAATTCCTTTTACTGTGTTGATTGTTGTTCCTAGGTATTGCTGTGTTTGACACGGCAGAAGGTGTGACTTTGAGTAATTGATTGAGAAACCTAGTTTGTGTAGGGTTTGTATGATGTAATTTGTGTGTTGTGAACACTGTTTTTGCATGTTGGTTTTGATTAACCAATCGTCTAGGTACGGGAACACATGTATTTGCTGCCTTCTGATAAGTGCAGCTACTACTGCTAGACATTTTGTAAAAACTCTTGGCGCAGTTGTTATTCCGAATGGCAACACTTTGAATTGGTAATGTATCCCTTGGAATACAAACCTTAGGTACTTCTTGTGTGAAGGATGTATTGGTATATGGAAATATGCATCCTTTAGATCCAGTGTTGTCATGTAGTCTTGTTGTTTGAGCAGTGGGATTACTTCTTGTAATGTAACCATGTGAAAATGGTCTGATTTGATGTATGTATTTACTATTCTGAGATCTAGTATGGGTCTTAGAGTTTTGTCTTTTTTGGGTATCAGAAAGTACAGTGAGTAAACTCCTGTGTTTAGTTCTTGTTTTGGTACTAACTCTATTGCTTCTTTTTGGAGCAATGCTTGAACTTCTAGTCCTAGAAGATTTATATGTTGTTTTGACATATTGTGTGTTTTCGGTGGAATGTTTGGAGGGAATTTGATAAATTCTATGCAATAACCATGCTGGATAATTGCTAAGACCCAAGTTTCTGTTGTTATTTCCTCCCAATGTTTGTAAAACTTGGTTAGTCTCCCCCCCCACAGGTGTTATGTGTTGGGGATTTGTGACCTTGAAGTCACTGTTTGTTTGGAGGAGTTTTGGGACTTTGGAACTTTCCTCTGTTCCTTTGAAATTGTCCCCCTCTATATTGTCCCCGAAAACCTCCCCGCTGATACTGGCTCTGTTAAGTGGGCTTTGTTTGTGAGGCTGTGGCTTCTGTGGTTTGCCCTCGAAACCCCCCTCGAAATTGTGTTTTTCGAAATATGCCTCTGCTCTGTGGGGAGTAGAGTGCGCCCATGGCTTTGGCCGTGTCAGTGTCTTTTTTAAGTTTTTCGATCGCAGTGTCCACCTCCGGCCCAAACAACTGCTGTCCGTTGAATGGCATATTCAGCACAGCTTGCTGTATCTCTGGTTTAAATCCTGATGTACGCAGCCATGCATGTCTCCTTATTGTTACAGCTGTGTTGACAGTTCTAGCAGCTGTGTCTGCAGCATCCATTGCTGACCGTATCTGATTATTTGAGATACCCTGTCCTTCTTCTACTACTTGCTGCGCTCTCTTTTGGAACTCCTTGGGTAAATGTTCAATAAGGTGTTGCATCTCATCCCAATGGGCCCTATCATATCTGGCTACCAAAGCTTGAGAATTTGCAATACGCCACTGGCTTGCTGCCTGTGCCGCCACCCTTTTGCCTGCAGCATCGAATTTTCTACTTTCTTTATCTGGAGGTGGTGCATCTCCTGAAGTATGAGAGTTGGCTCTTTTGCGCGCTGCTCCCACTACAACAGAGTCTGGTGTTAGCTGTTGTGTAATGTACACTGGGTCTGTTGGTGGCGGTTTATATTTTTTATCTACTCTTGGAGTAATGGCTCTCCCTTTAACAGGCTCCTCAAACACTTGTTTGGAGTGTTTTAGCATTCCGGGTAGCATAGGAAGACTCTGATATTGGCTGTGTGTGGACGACAGTGTATTAAAAAGAAAGTCGTCTTCAATGGGCTCTGAATGAAGGCTGACATTATGAAATGCAGCTGCTCTTGCCACCACTTGTGCGTAGCCTGTACTATCCTCTGGTGGCGATGGTTTAGCTGGATAGCATTCTGGACTATTGTCTGACACTGGTGCGTCATAAAGGTCCCATGCGTCAGGGTCATCTTGACTCATTCCTGTATGAGTTGGGGATTGCATCATTGGTGGAGTGGCTACCGGTGATGGTTGCGGAGAGTGATGTGGGGATGGTGGTGGTGTTACTTGTTTAGCCACCTTTGCGTGTGGCTGTTTGTCTTTGTCTTGGAAGGCAAGCTTGCGTTTCATTTTGATTGGAGGAAGAGTGCTGATCTTCCCTGTATCTTTTTGAATAAAGAGCCGTCTTTGTGTGTGATCTGGCTCTATTGCCTGTAATTCCTGTCCAAATCTATGTGTCTTCATTTGTGTGGACAGTCCTTGTTCCTCAGTGTAGGAACTTGTTTTCGGTTCCGAGGCCGGATATTTCGGTACCGAAACCTTTTCGGCTGCTTTTTTCGGCTCCGACGAAACCTTTTTTACTTTCGGCGTCGTGCTCTCTCGGTGCCGACCCGTTTCGGTGCCGGTGTCTCGGTGCCGAATCTTCTCTGAGCCACTATCTCGGGCCCGAGATTGCTGTGTGCCGGTATCTCGACCGGAGTCGGATGACTTCGACACCAGCTCGCCCTTTTTCGGTGCTGATGAACGGTCACCTACTTTTCGGGTTAAGCCATGGCCTGTTGGCGGTGATGTCCCCTGGGCTTTAGTGCTTTTCTCGTGAGTTTTTGTTTTCGACGTCTTACTCACGGTTTTCGCGTTTCTTCGGGATCGATTTCCTCAGAGTCCGACTCCTGGGTGGAGAATGTTTCTTCCTCCTCCTCGAAACGACCTTGTCCTGTCGGCGCCGACGCCATTTGCAGTCTTCTTGCTCTTCGGTCCCTGAGTGTCTTCCTGGACCGAAACGCTCGACAGGCCTCACAAGTATCCTCCTTGTGTTCTGGTGACAAACACAAGTTACAGACCAGATGTTGATCTGTATATGGATACTTGTTATGGTATTTTGGACAGAAGCGGAATGGGGTCCGTTCCATCAGCCTTGAAGAGACACGTGGCCGGGCCAACCAGGCCCCGACGGGGATGGAAGAAAACCCCGAAGGGCCACCGGAGCTCTTCTTAATTCGGTGTCGATCTGTTGTGACTAACCCGATACCGAACGCAAACAATACCGATGATTTTTCCGAGATTCTAACTAACTTTCCGACCCGAAACACAGAGCGAAACGGAACACGTCCGAACCTGATGGCGGAAAAAAAACAATCTAAGATGGAGTCGACGCCCATGCACAATGGAGTCGAAATGGGAGGAGTCCCTCGGTCTCGTGACTCGAAAAGACTTCTTCGAAGAAAAACAACTTGTAACACTCCGAGCCCAACACCAGATGGCGGGATGTGCACAGCATGTGTATCTGCAGCTACACATGCCATCGAACATATATATATATATATATATATATATATATATATCCAACATCAACAATTGCAAAACAATTGATTCATATGGACTCCAGGAGAGTTTTATTGCTTCTATTCAAGAAAAGTGTAAGAAGACACCAAACGTGTTTCAACCTCTCGGTCTTGATCAAGACCGAGAGGTTGAAACGCGTTTTCTAACACTTTTCTGAATAGAAGCAAAAAACTCTCCTGGAGTGCATACGAATCAATTGTTTTGCAATTGTTGGTGTTGGAGATTGTGGAGGAATGGTCCTTTCCTCACGTTTGCACCCGCGTGAAATCTGCGCGCCACAAGGTGGACCTGTGGATGGTGTAAATATATATATATATCAATTGATGCAGATATTGAACCCATGTTTGCAACCTGCTCATCGTTTAAGGGGTTCAAGGACACCCTGAGTACTATTGTAGCTGGGATTCTGACAGTGGAACTTAAGGTACGGCGGCTTTGATTCTCTTCATCTTGGTTACACTCACAGCAAACCAAGATGCAGATGGACAAGGTCATTTCCCGATAGAATACGCTCATATCTGATGGTGGTATGAGGCCCAAAAATAAATAAATAAATAAAGTCAGCTAACTTAATAGCTAGGATAGAGACATCTAAAAAGGGGTAGCATTTGAATCCATTAACAACCATGTCCCAGTTACTGCTCTGACACACTGCCTCGCTACTCCCTGACACCCTCTATTGCCACTCTCCAACACACAACTTTAGGTCCTCAAGCCAAAACCGTCTGTCATTTTGGTATTCAACTTCTATGGTCCCCTCCACTCGAACTCCCTTCCACCTCAGATCCATACCTGACACTTTTAGCTTGATTTTAAAACTGTGGTGAAATGTCCTCTACTGTGCAGTGAGTAATGCGTAACCGGTTAACCAGACCATTCACTTGTAAATAAATATACCATTTATTATACTGTATAATTGAATATGTTACCCCGTTCACTATCCCCGAGCACTTATACATTTGTTTTGTCTGTTTCCAAAAATATACTGTTTTCCTCTCTCGTTATGTTACAACCAGTTTACCTGCGACCTATTCACATACATTGTTGCACTGTAAAACATTAGTGTTTTAAATGTTCTTGTGGGGGTACATAAATAAATGTTCAAAAGTGCGTAGAGGGCTCTTCGGCAGTAGTGGGAGCTTTGAAATGGGCATGTGGTTTTTAAAATCATTTCACTACAGAGTTGGTGGCTCCGACTTGCTACGTAACTAACGCTGTACATGGTAAACACAAGCAGAACACCTTGCTCTAGAGAAAAGCTGGATGATAGCTAAATGTGGCGGAGAAAAGTTTGGAATTGACGGTAGGGAGCCCTGGAATAAATATTTTAGAGTGGCGAGTCAAAGTGAAGATACTAAGTGGGGGGCTTGAAAATAGGGCAGAGGTCACCCTGGGGTCACCGAGATGTCACCACTGGAAAGCCATGTCCATTGTGTGTAATGGGGGGTGACAGAAACGAGCTTGCCTAAGCCTTCCTGAGAGACGCAGAAACAAAACCCACCAGGAAGATGTGCAAACTTGGGAGGTTGTTTTGTCAGGGTGTTTCTGCCAAATAAACACCATTCAACCAACCAAATGAAGCATTCGGGGGAGGTTGTTGTGTTCACGAAACAGCTGAAATTAAATACGCTGTTTTTGATTTAAAAAAACGGTATTGTTTGCACAAAATAATTTAAAAAGTCGACTTATTTGCGTAAAGTTTGTGGGATGCAATGTTGTGGCCATGATCGATAAAATAACTTTTTTTTTTTGTTTTAGCTATGCGAAGGGGGTTAGCAGAGACCTTCACAAGTCGTTTCCCTGAAACAGTGCCATGCGCGAAGCAGAATCAGTCCGATATCAGGCGATAGTGTTTTTCTATGAGAGCCTCGCGCAAGACCGATCAAATCAGACCAGGAACTGAGGTATTCTCGGACAAACAGGTGCCTGCCATGTGACTGACTTTGCTTTCGCCCTAAAGAGGTTGTAGACGCGTCAACTGCCCAGATTTCTCAGGATATCAATTCCTTTCAGAGGCAGTCAGCCATAGTGGCGGATACTTTCTTATAAACGTAATATGTTGTGCGTGTATTTATGTAGTGCTTCGTTCTCCTGAGGAGTTCCTGAAGCACATAGCGGACTGGTAACACGCGACTTTGTGGGCGTCCCCGGATGCGCATTTTTGGTGCGGCCTAAGGAAGTGTCTCGATCAACCCAGCTTCACAGGGAAGAATTATTACTAAAAGGCACTAACCTGGGGGTAAACATCTGCCCCAGAGGGTAGCTGTGAGACAGTGACCTAGGGCTGCATTGTCCTCTCAGCGAGCACTACAGTCTGCCCACTCCAATCACACTAGTGAGAAATCAAACCCTTCCCCTGCCCAGTCAGAGGGCCGCGCACAAAGGACAGCAATTAGTCCCTGCGGCACCCCCGCCGAGCAGTCGATCTGACAGATAATAGTTAATGACGTCCTCGGGCCCAGCCTCCGCCTCCTCCTCCCTAGTAATGGGGATGTTTGGCTGCAGTGACCCCGACAGGGCGTCCCAGGGAAGGGCTGTTTGGATGACAGGCGTACTGGCCTTCATTAGCCACAACAAGCCCTGCCCCGACAGAGGCACCTCTAGAGATAAAGTCATGACAGAAACAAGGCCCTTGAGAGCGGGAATATATATATTTTTTAAATGATAGCTGGCAACGCCCTTTCGACAAAGCAACCTGCTCGTTCTCTTTGCTGCATACAGTGGTCAATTTTTGCTGGTGGTCACAGGCGGTGGGCAGTGTCACTCGTTTCCAGGTAGGGCAACGTATTTTTTCATCCTCAGGCTGTGACCTACAGCAAGAAAGAGGAAGGCAGAAAAGGGAGAAATATGTAAGAGAAGAAATAGAGGAAACGGTGACAAACGGAGAACAGAGATAAAAAAGAAGCTGCAACATTGGCATAAAAGGACAATTACATGTTAGTGAAGAAAAGAGGCATGAGATGGTATCAAAACTACACAGCCTTAGTATTCGCCAGACCCTGCCATTCGGCAACAGGAATGGCGAGCTCCAAAGAAAAAACTTTAGGTCCCTGCACTCTTTTATTTGTTTGCTTTTTATATAAGTGCGTCACAATTTAAGCACTGGTGACAACATACCACAGCCGGACTACCCATGGATTGTGACGTTCGAAAGTGGGCTGCAAGCCTGGGGTTGGTTTAGAAATCCCCGGACTGCCACCACTCAGTCCTCAAAGCACCTTGGTCCCAATATACAGCCAGTATAGCCCACAACACAGCGGCTCACCCTCTTGCTTCCCTTACTCAAAGCAGCATCCAATCCACTTAGCTTGTTTTTCCAGGCAGGGAATTGGCGCTACAGCGCACGTGAATGTAACTTGCACATAGAACCTTCTTGTGTGGGTGATCGGATTAAGAGCCTGCTGCAGGAGTCCTAGCCTGCCACTCCGCAGGAGTAAAAGCAGGAGCCCCACAAATGACGGAGGGGCAGCTGCGGCTGTCGTTTTCTCCAGGGGTATTCCATGCAGCGGGTAGTGGCATGCGGCCTTGCATATCCACCTTCCCCGATGTCCATTGTAGCACAAGACCATGTGAGCAGAAGATTGCAAAAGCAAAGGGTTGGAAGTTCAGCCTGGTGCAATGCTAGCAGGAGTGCTGGCATTGACATAGGGCTGTTAAAATTGGGGAAATTTGTTTTCTGGCATGACAGTGCTGCGTAATGAAAATTATCGGTAAGTAAATCCAAGCTTTACCACTTCATCCGTCTTCGTCACTCCCACCTTTAACATATGAGGATCTAACTGTTGTGATTCAGAGTCAACCAGGGCAACCCACTGGGCCATGTGTGGCCACGTTTACAGAAAGCTGGTCCTAAAATAAGAATTCAATGAGGATCTGGGGCAATGGAGGCTGTGGAGACCAGTCAACTAGTAGAAGAAGTAGCTATGATGAGAAAAAAAAAATCTTCATGTGAGATCCCCATATTGGGTAGGACAAGCTTCCTGCTACCTCTAAGTAGCTTCCACTGTGTACAGCCAAGCCTACTAAATTGGAATCTAAATTGGAATCTTTTTCTTATCTGAATTAATATATGTATGTATGTTAATATATGTATGCCAACATTGAAAAGTGCGTACTTGAGACAAAACTGTGTACATTTCCAGAACTCATGACGTGATGATTGGAGGCAAATGACTCTCTTTATAAACTATATTTTAAGCTGTTATTCCACAAATAAATCATGTGGTTTTTCAGGAGATACGTTACTAATAATATTACCTTTGTGCCAAAAACATTGCAACTAAGTATGTTATGTATTGCTAATGTAGAGGCACTGCACATTGACAAAGCCTTTTTTATATTATTCCTGGTGCATTAAGGTAATTACTCAGTGGCAGCCGCACACAAATTTCAATGGGTGTGGAGGGCGGCAGGGCCGAAGAAGAAAAAACAATACAATAAATAATTAAAAAAAAGAAAAACTTACCTGTCCGCCGCCTCGCTCTTCTCCTTCCCTCCAGATGGTTTTGGTGTCCCAGCACTCCCTGGTACACCAGCACAGGCTCCCCATGCAGTCCTCGCATTGCTCTCATGCTATACCTACAATGAGAGCAGCCCCAGGTTTGGTCTAAGCGGCTTATTCTGCAGCTCAGACACTACACATTTATTGTTTCAGCCTTCCAGTGTTTGGAATAATCTTTGAGCCTTCCTGTACCAGTCAAACTCTCAATTTCTCAAGTTTTTTCCCCATATTTCCTGAAACACCCTGTGTATCAGCATTGGATCCGACCCCCTGCTTGTCATTCAGGTTTTGGTGAGACTGTGGGTTCAGTAGTGGTTCAAGTTTGTATACACTGCGTGCTGCACTCTAGACAATAACAAGGAGACAAACGGGCTCTAATGAAAAAGAAAATCTTTCAAGTAAGACATAAGTGCGAATTTATTAACTGGTGAAGTGAAAACCCTTACAAAAAGAAACAAAAAAGGACTTAAATTAATTACAGCACTCAAAATGGCAGAACCTAATATAGCACCAGAATTCACAACTTGCAACCTATAGTGCTCAATGAATTTTCTGGGAGAAGCCCACGTAGCTACTATGCACACAGAAACCATGGAACATCACAAGCCACTGCCCATGAAGTAGACGTTGCCCTGGTGGAACATTCTAGTTCCACAGAAAGTATAGGAAAACTTACTGGACCATAAGCCATACACATTGCCGAAATAACAAAATGGCTAAAAGTTGCAACTGAAGGCCCTAGACCCTGAAGGCTAGAGCCATAAGTCACAAAGTGTCATGTTCTACCTTTCGCTTACCGCCCTGGTCAGAGGGAGCTGAAGTGCGACCTCTGTTCTTGTAGGCCCTGCTCTGGCCGAGGTAGGGGCGACCCCTTCCGGTAGCCAGGGTTCTGCTGACAATGGTACGCCACAACAGTCTGTGCTTTCCAGAAGGAGTCCCAGAGGAAAATCCCAGCAGGGAAAAAACCTCTTGGACAGCCGGAGCGAGATCACCACCAAATGAAGTGTTGCAACGTAAAGAGAACAAGAATCTGACCCCTTATTTACCTCTTAGTAGGAAGTGACATGCAGGAAGAAGCAAAAACGCCATCTTGGATTGGGAAAGGCGTAATAGAAAAAGCAGAAAAATGCACCATTTTAGAAAGGGAAACAGATGCATGCAGGGAAAAGAAAATGAGAATGGCACGCTGGGGAAAGAGAAAACATGGCCCCACAAGGAGAAAAAAGAAAAGGAAAAAGAAGAAAAGAAGAAAGAAAGAGCTTTAGATTAGGCCACCAGGTAAGTGAAGGGTCGGGGGGGGGGCGCAGACACGCCACGGCGAACACCCATGCTGCGTATTGTACACAGTGAGGCCCAGCACCCAACCCTCGCCTCTGACCTCGCCGTGGGCCATAATATGGGCCGCGGCCAGGAAAAAGGCTCGCAGCGAGCCTCGCGATCCGGAAAACGGACCGCAGCTCTCACCGCGGCCCGAGCAGGAGCCGCTGTGGGAGCCCACGGCATGACACAAAGAATCCACCTTACAAAAATCAGAAGTTGTCTGTTAATAAATCTGTACAGCCATGCCAACATCCAGCGTATATAGGGAAATCTCGTCATGAGATAAGGAAATACAAGAGTAAGGAAGGATAATTTTCTGATTGAGTTGACAGTCGACAACACTGAAGGAAATAAGAAGAAATGTGAAGAAGACGACCATTAGGTAGAAACTGTAAATAAAGGTTTAGAAGAAAGCAGAGCACTAGTTTCACCCAACCTGAGTGCAGAAGTAATGGGTACTAAAAAAATAATTAGCAGGAAGTACTTCAAAAGCAAACTTTTATAAATGCTCAAAGCAGTGCTTAATTTGTGCTTGTTGTTTCCGGTGCGAAACACCGGCACTTGTTTTTGAGGGCCGGCACTTATTTTACTGCCTCAAGCATTGACTGCGAGCAGAAGACACATATGGGGAAGATGGAGGAAGAGAAAAACGAAAAAGCGTCACAAAGGGGAAAAGAAGAATATCGCAAGAGTGAGCTGAAGGGGCAGGGAGTGGCTGTAAATGGATTGAAGAGGCCTGAGATGGCTTCAGGACTACGCTGCCTCAGTATTCTGTGTTTGCACATTTAATTGCAGCAGCCGCATGTTTAAGAGAAGGGCTTTGGGCACGGCACGTTTTTATTTGCAAATTAAGCACTGGCTCAAAGGGAGCAGATTGCAGAGCTTTTGAGGCCCTGAGAGACCCCCAGGATGCTTTGATTGAGATGTGAAAGTAATCACCCTGAAGGTCCACAGAAGACATCAAGTCCTCTGGAACAGCACCAGGAGTTACATTTTGGGTCTCCAATCAGAAATGCAGAGCTTTCACATAGGCATTGGCATTTCTGAGATTTGAGATGGGCTGATGCCCTCCTGAAGGTTTGAACTAAATAAATCCATTGTCCATATGCCTGTGGGGGAATTGGATAAACTGCAGACTTCTGAACACGTTTCTGAATCCCAGTCATCAGGAGCTGATTGTTTGAATGGGTTGAGAGAGAGAGGTGTTCTGTAGCAGAAATTATGAGGAACCACTGGATGAAACTAAATGGAATGACATCTATTTATAATCTATAGAACCCATTTGCTTGTTACATCTTAACAGGAAATGTTGTAGATGAAACAAGCCATCCCCGAACTGGTTCAGAGGAAGACAATGGTCGTCAATAGTCAGGAAATCTGAGGATCCAGAGTAGCAGCAGGAGGACATCACTTAGGGTCAGACATGGAACTCCTTCCCCTATCTCTTCCCTTCAATAGATGATCTTGCCCCAAAGATGGTTTGAAGGAAGGTATTTTTGAGTTGGATGACACCAAGATGATACAGGAGGGCAAGGATGATATGGAGAAATACATTTTCTGTTATCTGCAGCTTCTTGTTTGACTAGCTAATCTAAAAGGGGCCCAAACAATTTTTAGCCTAAGATGAGCAATTTGAGCAAAAGAGTCTTTTGTGAGGAGCCACCTTTCCAAGAGCTAGTCAGAAATTATTTTGTGACTGAAGAGCAGAGTCAATTCTATGAAGACGCACTAATAGAGTCAAGTGCAACGTCAGACAGGAACTGCAGCTCTTTCTAAAATCATGTTTTGTAGAGCTGCAGAATCAGAGCCATCTTTCAGAGCAGAAATCAGGGCCTGGGCTTTAATTAGTGAATGAGCAGAATAAACTGCACGTATTCGCGCCCTGATGCTGAAAGAGGTAGTAGCTCCTTGGCATTTCAAGGCTAATTGCTACCTTTTATCCACACTGTCAGAGTCTTCTGAGGGGATACGTGTGCATTTAAAGAGAGAAGGGAGTAGTCAATCTATGCTGAAAACTGGCTGAATGGTACATTTTTAACCAGTGTCTAGGCTCTGAAGTCTTTTCAGGATCTTTCCATTCCTGTACCATAATCTTCAGAATATCTTGATATTGGTGTAGATCTGAAGACACAGAAGGAATGTAGTGAGAATATATGTTCAACAAATTGTCCTGTAAAGTTGAAGGCTGTGAGAAATCAGCAAAAACATATTATAACACAAAGGGGCAATGACTTCTTCCAGGACCTCCAATTTAATGTAATGCCCCATTGCTTCCAAGTCAGAAGAATCATCATCATTTGAGGGAAAAACATAGGGATATTCAATCACCTCCCCCTGAAACTTTGTAAAGAACTTTTGGAGGAGTGCATGAGGTAGAAACCGTCTGTTAATGACAGCAGGTACAGAGTTGTTAATCAAGTCTTTAAGTATTCCCAATGAAATAGACCTGCAAAGCACAGTAGGAGGACATAAGGCGCTCTAGTTGGAGCACTTTATTGATACCAATTCCTATGTCTGTGTTCCTGATGATTGGAGCTTCTCTTATTAGGGCTGCTAAGACATTGCTTAGTAGTGAATTTATGAGTGGGAGCCTCCCCAGGCGCTCATGTTTACTCAGAAATAAACACACTGCTTGAAGCAAGTACACTCACATGGTGAGAGGTTGTATATACTACCAGGTGCCTTTGTGTCCTACTTCCTGGTCCCGCAGCTCACTGACACCAGAAGTGATATCACTCACCAGGTTGCTGAAGGCCAACATAAGGATAGGCTTTTCCAGACAATCCTAAATCTGTTATTTACTTCAAGAGAATATATAACCTGGCAGCCTGCTAACACAGAAGATAGGGAAAAAACTGAATTCCTGCCGGTAAAGTGATGGATTATTGCCCCTGTGCGGGACAGGGGTCTGTTATTTTGAAGAAAAGTAAGTTATTTGAATAAGGAAGCTTTTCTCCACATGTTGGCCATTTTAAGGCCTTGGATGAGGAAGAGGGACAAAGTGGCAATGGTCGTTTTCAGCCACACTGATCACACCTTCAAAACTGGCATTTTGAGAAGCACCCAGGGGCAACTGGATGGACTCTCAACTGTCCGACAAACCGTGACTGGCTTCACATCCCAGCACAGATCTTAAAACTAGTGATTTTTTTCTTGGCATTGGATTCTGCATGGACGGACACTCAGTGGAGCACACTGTATCAGATAGGCACTGCGTTTTTATTTTTTTATTTTTGCAGGAGCGATTACATTACACAGATCAAGACTTTGTCCTATTACATCATGACACACTATGCCTGTGAATCGAGCTAATGTGCTACCATTCTTATAAATGGCCCTTAACCCAATACTAATTAAGCAAATATATCAAAAAGTATCTGTGAAAGGGGCCTTGTATCTTAACCTCCATCCCCCGTCTCAATCATCCTCCACAATACTCATCTGCTCCCATATACCCTGGTATCTCCTTAAAGCTCTGACTCATTGGGCATACAACTTTTATTTCACCCGTATTGCCTCCATCTTTGCCTCACATGCCGCACACATAGGGGATACCAGTGATTTCCATGCTTGAAGAATCAGTGATTTGGCTATCAGGGTGGCCACAAATATTGTTTTTCTAGCAGATATAGACATATCTATGCTTTGTGTGATACCCCATAGTGCCACTAACGGGCTAGGAGCTAGCTTGTATGATATTATGCCACTAATCCTTTGAAAGATCTTTCGCCAGTACTCTACTAAGTGTATACATGAGAAGCACATATGGAACCAATCTCCCTGGGTCATTTGGCAATACGGGCATAATCCTGATGCCTCTGGATACATTTATTTTATTCTAGCGGGTGTAATAAAGCAACCATTTGGAAAGAGATGTGATTCTTTTGAGATTTGCCCCCCTTAGTGCTTTTGGTGACACCTCATTGTGCTTTCGCCATTGTTGTATCCCTATTTTACCCCCCGTAATATTTTCTACTCTGAATAAAAGTTGGGATATTGCGTTAATTGCACGTCCTTCATAAACTGTCTTATACCATCTACCAATGCCTATTTGATCGTTATAGAAGGCCTCAAAAGTAGCTTTATTGTAGCCATCTGTTATTTTTTCCTTTGAATGTAAACATTTTTGGATTTGGCAGTAGGAAAATTTTAAGCTTCCGTAAATGTCATTTTCTCCCATTATGTACTGTATCCATGATTTGATACAATCCCCTATAAGAAAAACCACTAGGGACCTAATCCCTACCTCTTCCCACTTTTGAACATGTCTTTGACTAATTTCTAAACCTATCATCCAGGTATCCCTAAGTCTCATTGATGGATGAATGTTACAGATTTGATATTTGGCCTGTATAAATAATATACTAGACTGTATCATTACTGGTATTTTATATCTTACCCTTTTTGGGAGGCGGGGGTGTTTAAGAAATCGTGAAAGCTGCGTATTTGTTTCTGTCAACATTTGATTAAGATAGAAATTGAGATTTGGCTTTTGCGCAGCTCTTAAAGCCCAGTTCAAAATAGAAGCTTCGTAATAAGTTTGAACGTTGGGGAGTGCCAGCCTCCCATCTTTTACTGTAAAGGTTAGCTTTTCTAACTGTAACCGAGGTTTCTTATGGTTCCATATGAATTGTCTAATTAATGAGTCCAGCTCTTGAAATAACGTTTTAGGGATTCTCAAGATTATACTAGAGAAAACAAATAACAACAAGGGTAGAATAATCATTTTCACCAATGCAATCCTTCCTATAATCGTCATATTGGATTCCTGCCATTTTGCCAATAATCCTTGAATCTTCTTAAGAACCCCCATATATTTCAACTGGAACAAATTTATCAGGTTCTTAGACATATATATGCCTAAGTACCTAATGGGGCTAGAAGATGAAGATACTATTCGGATATCCTTTGGCAGAACTAATATTTCTGCATTATAGAAAAGGGCTTCTGATTTGGACCGTTGGATTTTATAGCCCCCCAAATCCGAGAAGGCCCTGATCTTAGAGAAAGCTCTGTCAATGTTACACAAATCTGCATGAAGATACAAGATCATGTCATCTGCAAATAATTTTACCTTGGGAGCTAAAGGAAGCAGGCCTGTATATATTGGTCCTGCCGAATTGCTGCAGCCAATGGCTCAATAAAGAGTGCAAACAGCACTGGGGACATAGGACGACCTTGTTGCATGCCCCATGATATCTGTACCAGTTCTGCATATTTGTGCGTTTATCAAGACCTTGGCTTGGGACCCTACATATAACCTATGTAGCGTCTGAGTAAATTTACCTGGGAAAGCAAATTTGCCTAGAACCATGAACAGCGCTTTCCATTGAACGAGGTCAAATGCCTTTTCTGCATCAAGCATCATAATTGCCGCCGAATGATGATTATGAGATAGGTAGTCCATTGCCTGGATCAAGAAATTAGTATTGGTGGACAGCAGCCTCCCCGCTAGAAATCCGCATTGGTCCTCGTGTATCAGCCCTTGCGCCACCTGAGCCGTGCAGACCGCAAGTATCTTAGTGAATAATTTATAGTCCTGATTTAGGAGGCTAATCGAACGATATGAGCCCAGATATTCCGATGGTTTATCTTTTTAAACAAAACTAACTACTATAGCCCTGGAGAATGCTGATGGGACCTCTGCTCCTTCTATTATTTCTTTGAATAGGTCGACTAAAATTTTGGCAATTTGACCCTCTAATATTTTATAAACTTATACGGGAAGCCCGTCTTCTCCTGGCGCTTTTCCATTTGGGGCTCCCCTTATTGCCTCTACTGCTTCATTGAGTGTGATAGGGAAACGTTAATATACTTTGTGCCCTTGGGTCTAAGCTTGGCATTATCACAGAGTATAGATATTGTTCAATTTGTAAAGCATTCGCTTGCGCCGTCTCAGTATACAACTTGCAATAATGCGAAATAAATGCTTTTTCTATCTCTTTAGGCTGGCTGACCATTATACCCAGCTCCTCATCAAAGATAGCTTTTATTATATTACCGTTGGATCTTTTTTTAACTGACCAGGCCAGAAATCTACCTGCATGCTCACTTTCTTCATACTGCCTCTGTAAGCATGTATGCTTGTTAAGTAGCTCTCAAGATAGATAGTTTGGCCTTAGTTTGGCCTGAGCTTTTTTCAATATTAATTCCGCCTATGGGCTAGGTAGTAATTGATTTTTTTTAGTGCCTGCTCTAGTTCCCATTGAAGTAAATTACTTTGATCGCAAGCTATTTTCCTTAGGTAAGTCTTGAAAGAAATTGCCTCTCCTCGTATACAAGCTTTGGTGGCTTCCCAGATGTTAAATAGAGAGGCAGAATTCTTATTCATCACTAGAAATTCCGTAACTGAAGCTTTGAGATTAGCTACTCAACCTTCCTTTGCCCAGAGGGATCTATCCAATTGCCATTGCGGGCGGCTCTGTTGGTTACCTGTTTCACCATGGGACCCCTTCACCTTTGTGAATGTTGCCCCAAATGTTTTTTCAGAGCAGGCTGTGGTCCTATGAACCACTGCCTACTCTGAAAAAACGAAACCAAATGGTTTCGGAAGTTTTTTCATTTTGCAACTCGTTTTCCTTTAAGGAAGACATGTGTCTCATAGTGACGCAGCTGCATCTCTTTTGTATCACCTTAGGAAAATTGTTGCATTTTAAAATTGCTCTACTGATTTTCAGGGTAATTTAACTACCAGTGTCTTTTACATCAGAATGCAGAGTTACTGGTTGCATGAGAGAAGTCTCGGGACCCATTTCGTTTTCACATTGTAAAAAAGATCCTGAAGTGTGAATGAGTATTTGCCTGCATCTATGAGGTTCTCAATACATGCTTGTGGCTGCATGAATAGTGTGTGAACACATCTTACTGTAGAAAGCAGAGAGATTGCCTGAGACTTCAGCCTGATATATGAGCCCTTATCGTGTATGGAATAACATTAAGCAATATAGTATTCTCTAAGCTGTCTGAAAGCAACAAAAGCCACCAAGAACTCTAGGTTTGCCAACTGACCAATTATGTTTGTTTTTGTACACTAACCTTTTTTTCCTTCAGGTCTTCTTCCCCGCAGTTCCCTTCCCACACTCTTCACCTCACCTGGCAACTCTAATCCTCAGTACTATTATAGCAAAGTGAGTTGGAGCTGCCTTGAGGTGGTCCTTAGAAAACATTTTGTAAAGATCCAGAGGATACAGCCACATTGACAGCATAGTGAGCCCACAAATGTTTATCCTCCTCGTCTGCACGAGTTTTTTTATAATGGCCACCTTAAATGACCTCTTCAAGGTAGTTATTCAGGTGCAGCAGGACTTAGTGAAGTCAATGAATGTTACTGCAGCTTTGGCAGATAAGGTAGCACAGCTATAAAGTAGGGTCGGGTAAGGTGGGCAGGCCACTTTTAGATCCACCTGGCAAAAGACTGCACCTCCAGCTTCTGGTCAATCACAACCCACTAATATTTCTCTAACAGTTCCTACTCAAATACCCCTAGCTGCTCCAGAAAGGTACTCAGGGGATCCAGGTAAGTTGAAGATCTTTGTTACCCAAGTAGAATTACATTTTACATGTAGACCTTATGCCTTCCTAGATCCACAGTCTTGCATAGCCTTTTTAGTATCCTATTTATCTGGAGACACAGCCACCAGAGGTGCACCATTAGCCCATCAGGATAGCCCTTTGCTTTACAATTGGAGACAATTTGTCCAAGAGTATGAAAATGTATTTGACAGAAGGGCGGTTACCTTGTCAGCTGATCGTGAACTATTAGGATTGCGACATGGTAACAAGGAATTGGTGTCATTCCTAGCACAATTTAATAATCTCATAGCAGAAACATTGTGGTTCAAGGAGAAGAGGTTAGCCCTTTTTTTATTAGGGGTTAAAAGATGAGCTAGAAGACATCCTAGCACAGATTGATCCCCAACCTACGTCTTGCTCAAAACATATTAATTTGCATTATGATTAGACCATTGTATCTCTGAAAGGAAGGGAGAAAGAAGAAAACTTGAGAAGCCTACTTGGGGATATGAGAGGATAAAGACAGAAACTGCACCCACTGGTAGCGCTACAGAACCCATGAAAATTTATGCCATATATCAACCACTAACAAAGAAGGAAAAAGACCTGCACCGTGAAAACAGACAATGTTTATACTCCGGTCACAAAGGATACTTTGTTAATGAATGACCGGTAAAACCAAAGAACAAAGTCCCTCCGATAAAGAAAAGTGTAGCAAGTGTGGATACTGGAGAGGAAAACTAGTCAGCCCAAGTGGTAAAGAAGGGTTACACTTGGATGTAGTAACAGTCCCTTTCCAAAGGACGATCCCCAACACTTCACGTAAGACAGCAAGCTTGCGCTTCGAAGTAGATCTGTATGTCTATGAAAACAGTGCTCTTATTGACTCTAGTGCCACAGGGAATATTATTGATGCCCAAACCACTCACAAGTTAGCCATACCCTGTATCAAGAAGAAAATTCAGAAGTAGCACAGGTCATAGATGGAGAAATTCTATCTGGGACACTCACAACATCTCAAACAATACCCCTGCAATTGGAATGTCTAGATAAAAGAACAGTCAGGAGACATGCATAAAAAAACATACTAGATGTCATAAAGGCCCTCAATATGGCATTATTCTTAGAACGCCTTGGTTGGATCTGCACAATTCTTTTATAGACTGGACAAAACGAATGGTACATTTCAATTCTTTGCTCTGGAAAAGCTTCACTGAAAAGGTGGAGGATCATGGCCCCTCTTCGGTTCTGCATGTTGCCACGGCATCTGAAAAGAACATGGACTGACCGCACCACTATGCTCAATTCATGGATGTATTCAATTAAAAAGAAGCTGAAATACTACCCCTCCATAGGCTATACAATTGGCAAATTGATTTGATATCAGGTGCAATGATTCCTAGCTGTCGTATTTATGCTCTGCCTCACCAAGAAACTCAGCACTTAAAGCACTACCTTGATAGCTATTTAGCCAACGGGTTCACTCGGCCCACCAAATCCCCTGCTGCATTATTGCTTTTCTTTGTTTCCAAGGCAAATGAAGACCTGAGGCCCTGCATAGACTATCGAACATTAAACAAGATTACCATCAAAAACAGGTATCCATTGCCTTTGATCCCAGTGCTCTTGGATCAAGTGAAAACGGCAGTCAATTACACCAAGTTGGACTTACAAGGGGCATATCATCTGTTCGCATGCAGGCTGGCAATTAATAGAAAACCACATTCAAGACTCTGTATGGCTTATAAGAATATACAGTAATGTTTTTGCCCTTTGCAATGCACCAGGGTGGGTTTCAGTTCTTTCTTAACGATGTTCTCTGTGATTATCTAGATTTATTTGCAATTGTGTATATCAATGATATATTGATATATTCCAACACAGAAGTGGAACATGAACAACATGTTAAAAAGATCTTATGGGCTCTTCGACAAAATCATTTGTTTTTCAAGTTAAACAAGTGTGAATTTCATGTGACTACTGTGGAATTTTTAGGAGTAATGGTAACACCTTCAGGGATGCACATGGCAGACAGAAAGGTACGAGTTGTAGCAGAATAGCTAACACCCAAATCAGTACGAGACATACAGTGTTTCCTTGACTTTGCCAATTTTTGCAGTTGATTCATCAGCCATTTTTCACGAACAGTGTCACCCATCTCTAAACTGTTCTGCAAAAAAGAAGGACCACTGTCAGCTCTGAAAAAATGAGAAGAAAACTTCTCATTTTTGTTTTCGAAATGCATTCTGTTTTCGTTTAAGAAAACCGGGCGGCATTTAAAAAAAAAACTGCTTTATTTAAAAGCAGTCACAGACATGGTGGTCTGCTGACACCAGCAGGCCACCATCCCTGTGAGTGCCGCCATTCCAAATGGGGTTGCAAATTGCAACCTACTTCATGAATATTCACGAGGTAGGTCATTTGCGACTCCATTACGAATCGCAGTCAGTGTCATTGACACTGTTGTACATCCAGTTTTGCGAATCGCAAATTTCGAATCACTGAGACCCGCAGTTTGAGAGTCACAAAACCAGATCTTTGTACATGTGGCCCCACATTTTAAAAAATTAAATCTCAGTAAAAAGTTTAGTCGGGGAGGTGCGGCGTCACTGGAGCAGGTGGGGCGTTGGTACCTTACTGCTACTGGGGAGGTGAGGCGTTTGTTCCTTTCTGCTAGGCTGGGGAGGTGAGGTATCTGTTCCTTATGGTTGCAGGGGAGGTGATGCAGGGTCAATGAATCTAGCAGGTCAAAACGTGTGGCGTCGACTTTACAATGTCACGATCACTTCTCGGGGCCACAGGTGCTGCGGCACAGTCAGGTGTCAAGGATGTCGGTGATACGGCACTCGGGACTCACGCTTTGGCGGGACTTCGGAGGCGCTGCAGCAGCGACGGTAACAGTCATTGCACTCAGAGGCCCTGGCTCCAGTGCTGGCAGCAGCACAGAGTTGGACAGCGGAGCCCGTTCCAAAATCGCCCTTGAGGCAGTGTTTATTTGGTTTCTTCTTGGTTACGCCAGAACTAACTTCCAAGGGCCCAGGGACTGTATTGGCACCACTTGGCAAATCAGGACTCTCAGGAGAGAGCACAGGTATTGGCAGATTAATTCTTTGATGTCCCTGAGACTTCTAACAGGAGGCAAGCTCAGTCCAAGCCCTTGGAAAACCTTCGGAAGCAGGATGCAGAAAGCAAAGTCTACTCCTTTCACTCCCAGGATAGAATCAGCAGCAGCAGGCCAACACAGCAAAGCAACAGGCAGAATGGCAATCCTTCCTCCAACATATAGCTCTTCTTCCTGGCAGAATGACCTCGGTCCAGAAGGATTCTAATGTTGTAGTCCCAGAGGTCCAGTACTTACACTAATTTCTGCCTTTGAAGTAGGCAAACGTCAAAGGAAAGTCTTTGTAGTGCACAAGACCCGTCTTTCCTGCTCTGGCCTCAGAAACACTCCAGGGGGTTGGAGACTGCTTTGAGTAAGGACAGGTACAGCCCTATTCAGGTGCAGGTGTCAGCTCCTCCCACCATTCTTGCCCAGGAAGACCCATCAGGATATACAGGGCACACCTCCACTCTCTTTGTGTGATGGTCTAGAGTGAATTCACAAACAGACCCATTGTCATCCTGACCCAGACGTGTATTCCAAAGGCAGGCAGAGGCACAGGATGGCTAACCAAGAAAAAGCCCACTTTCCAAAAGTGGCATTTTCAAACTTACAATATAAAACTCAACTTAACCAAAAGATGTATTTTTAAATTGTGCGTTAAGACACCCCAAACTAAATATCTATATCTGCTCCCACTAGGGAATTACACTTAAAATATATTTCAATGCAATCCCCATGTTTCTCTATGGGAGAGGTAGTCCTTGCAATAGTGAAAAACAAATTTAGCAGTTTTTCTCTATCCGGACATGTAAAACACACCAGTACATGTCCTACCTTTTAAATACAATGCACCCTGCCCGTGGGACTACCTTTGGCCTTCCTTAGGGTTGACTTACATGTAGTAAAAAGGAAGGTTTGGACCTGGCTAGTGGGTGCACTTGCCAGGTCGAACTGGCAGTTAAAACTGCACAAAGATACTGCAGTGGCAGGTCTGAGACATGTTTACATAGCTACTCATGTGAGGGACACAATCAGTGCTGCAGGCCCACTAGTAGCATTTGATTTACAGGCCCTGGGCACACATGGTGCACTACTCTAGGGATGTACTAGTAAAGCAAATATGCCAATCATGGGTAAACCAATCACCAATACAATTTAGACAGATAGCACTTGCACTTTAGCACTGGTCAGCAGTCGTAAAGTGCCCAGTGTCCTAAGCCCAGCAAAACCAGGTGAGAAGAAATAGGAGGCAGAAGGTTTGCAGATAACCCTGCAAAAAGGTGCTGGTCCAACATTACGCAAAAAAACAACTATATAAGAGAGAGACAATGCAGCTGTTTGGCAGAAGGGGCAAATTTCATTTTCCATCCCAGCCTGTCTAATCCCTTTCCACTTGATGAGGGATCTGACCTGACTCAGCCTAACCTTCAAGGTCCTTCTTCTTACATATCTACTTTTTGTAGCACACAGATAATGCTGAATTAGCACACTATAATCTGCCTCCAATAGGCGTTGCAGATGGACTCTATTGTTCACATTGGCTAACTCTTTTATCACATATTTTAATGCTTGTTTCTGCTAAAATACAGACATGTTTAGGGGTTCATGCCTTACCGGGAGATTCAGAGAGGACTTAGGGGGTAATTACAACATTGGCGGTAAAAGCCACTTACCGCTGTGCAGAAGACCGCCAACACACCGCTGCGGCCGCAGAATTCCGCCACAGCCATTATGACCCACTGCTCGGAATCCGCCAAAATCTAGACAGCCACACAAGTCCGCCACACCAAAGGTCAGTGATAAACTGGCAATAACAAAACCGACACCGTCACGCCAACAGGAATATGCCCACACTATCACGACCCACAAATCCACGCAGCTGTCTTACAACCGCGTAATTCCATTTGCGGTACACACCGCCGCGCTCAAAATACACACACACTTACATAACACTACCATATTGGACAATTCAAAATACACACACCTGATACACATACACACACCACTCCCACACACCCAATACACTATAAAACACACACCCACAAACCCCTACGACAACAATTGCGACAGAAGGCCAGAGAGAGACACCACCAGAAAGAACAATAGCATCCACAGGCACTCACCACCATCACTCACACAACATCCACGCACCTCACACAACACACCTCTAAATATCACCCCACACATCACAACACACCCCACCCCACACATCACCCACACCACCCCATGGCAACGCAAAGACACCCCAGGTTTTTCTGAGGAGGAGCTCAGGGTCATGGTGGAGGAAATCATCCGGGTAGAGCCACAGCTATTCGGATCACAGGTGCAGCACACCACCATAGCTAGGAAGATGGAGCTATGGCGCAGAATCGTGGACAGGGTCAATGCAGTGGGACAGCACCCAAGAACTAGGGATGACATCAGGAAGAGGTGGAATGACCTACAGGGGAAGGTGCATTCCGTGGTCTCAAGACACCAGATTGCGGTTCAGAGGACTGGTGGCAGACCCCACCTCCTCCCCCAGAACTCAAAACATGGGAGGAGCAGGTCTTGGCTATACTGCATCCTGAGGGCCTCGCAGGAGTAGCTGGAGGAATGGACTCTGGTAAGTCAAACCTTTAACTACTTCATCCCCCACCCACCTGCATGCTATCACATACACCCACCCTCGCCCTCACCCCCATCACTCCAACTCCTCACACATGTCCCACTATCACAAACCACACATCCCAAACCCAAGCCCTGCATGTAACACCAAAGCATGGACACCCATCACCAAAGCATGTCCACTGCACATACCCATACACCCCCCTAAACCATTATCACAGAAGGCCCCACACAAGAATGGAAGCACTGGGGTACAGGGTGACCCACCCATTGCACACCATGGCACACACAGATGCAATAATCATGCCTTTACACCCCTGCAGGACCCCTACCCAACATCACCGGACAGGAGGGTCCAGACATGTCCACTCCACCCACAGAAGAGGCCCACAGTGATGACAGCAGCTCTGTCCAACTGGATCTAGATGGCCAGCCCGGCCCATCTGGGACCTCGGGACAGTCGGTTCCCCTCACACTGGCACAGGCCACTACAGAGCTTCCCCCATCTGGAAACACCAGCACAGCACCCCCCCAGCGTGCCCATACCTCTGTCCCCAGGACACGTCAAGCAGCAGTGTGTCCACCACTACAGGGAACCCAGGCTAATCCACCACCCCAACAACACCAGGGACCTGGGGGCAGTGGTAGTGGGCACACGGTTCAGGGGACAGCAGAGGCACAGGGAAACAGGGGAACTGGGAGGGCTGCTGTGTGACAGGGGGAGGACAGGCCCAGGGAACCCACTCCCCACAAGGCCCTCTCCAACATCATGGGAGCCTACCACCATTCCCAGGAGACGATGGCAGCGGTACTGGCCAAGTTTCAGGAGACCCAACGGCTGCAGGAGGAACAGTATTTGGGGTTCAGGGAGGAACTCAAAACCACCAATTCCACCCTGGGCACCATTGTAGGGGTGCTGAAGGAACTCATCAACACCAGGAGGGACACTGTGGCACAACAAGGGGCCCCTGACACTAGCATGGACGATAAAATGCCCACCACCTCCGCCGGCGCTAGTGGACAGGAGGCACCACCACAGGACCACGACACCAGCACCCCACCCCCTGCAGATGGAGAACCACCCCGCAAGCGGTCCCTGAGATCCAGGACAAAGACAGAGAACAATGCCAAGACCCCCGCCAAGAAATGAGACCACCCTGATTGTCATCCTTCTGTCCCACTTTGTCACCCTGTCCATACTTAAACTGCCCTGGCTCCACTTCCTATGCCCCTTTGGACAATGCACCTGTGAGACTAATAGACTGGACTCTGCCATGGACATTCCTCCACCATCACCCCTGACCATTTTACAACCACCTCTACTATTTAGCACTTAAATAAACACCCTTAAATCACAAAACAATCTGGAGTCAGTCTGTGCTTTCGAAAATGTGTATTAGCAATAACTGTGGCAAAATGCTTTATCCAATGTAATGTCAACATACCTATGTCACACAGCTCTAGTCCATGTGGAAACAAAGCAGAGGTCACACAGTGGGACCCACATCTGTGAATTCGAAAGGGAAAGTGACAACTGAGTGTCCATACACTGGGTGAAAATGACAGACAGATGAGAGGTAGAAGAATTAAATCAGATGTACCGGGCAGTGTTGTCTTCTTACCTGTGTCTCACTGGAAGTATTGCTGGATCACCGTGTTCCTGTTGTCTATGTCCTCTTCTTCTGCTTCCTCGTCTTCACTGTCCACAGGCTCCACAGCTGCCACAACACCTCCATCTGGACCATCCTCCTGCAGAAAAGGCACCTGTCGTCGCAAAGCCAAGTTGTGAAGCATACAGCAGGCCACGATGATCTCCTCCTCATCATTATTAGCTTTATTTCGGTAAGAGTAAATACCATAAAAGCACATCACAATTAACAGTTTCGTGGTTTAGCAAAACGTCAAGCTGCATAATTTTTTTTTTCGATCATAAAAGATTAAAAAAAGGTGTTGGGCATAAGCATTTTCCTACTGGAGATTCATACCTTATTATAAAGTTGTAAAAAAATACATAATAGGTATTAAAAATCAGATACAGACCTAACCAAACATTTCAAATAAAATAAGACGTTTCCATTTAAAAATATAAAAGTATCTAAGCATAAAAAAGAAAAAGATACATCCGAGCAATGTAAAATGATAAATACATACAAAAATGGGTTCATCAATGACTGTTCCCCACATCCACTGTTAGCTTTCCCTCTATTTTTTTGAGCATATTCAGTCTGTTGTGCCAGATTGAATCTAGATATTTTGCCAGGCAGCAAGCCACTAAAACAGATGAGTCAGATTTAAAAATTCTCAAAGCCAGTGAACAATTTTTAAAACCCATTTTCCTACATAAAGGAATAATCCAACGAACTCTTTGTTTGTGATATGCGGGGCATTGAAAAAGGATGTGGGTTATAGATTCTTCTCTGACACAGCCCATCGGACACATCTTAGAAGTGCAGTTAGTGTTAGACCATTTGTATGTAAGGGTACGCAGAGGAAGAGAGCCTATCCTAAATCTAATATATAATGCGCGTGCATGTGGTGAAGAAACTATGTCCATATACTGCACAGATTCATAGTGGCATTTGAATTGTAAAAAGTTGCCCGTCATGGAAGATGGCGAAACAGCAGACAATTGTAAAAGTTGGACATAAAGCCAAAATGCGTCCTTTAATATCTGTATTGCGTTTTTTGGGATAGATAGCGGGTCCTTCCAAAAAGACCCCAAACCAAGTAATGAGAAGGTCCGTTCTATGTATAGACACCATTTGATTTTTGGACTGGTGTTGTTGGCCATCAAATTGGCAAGCCCACATCTGTAGGGGGCAAGGGAGTCTAATGACCATAAACGAATCCAATATAGCAAGGGCCTGAGTGAGACGATCTGGGCGATGGGGGGCAGATTTAAATCCATTCGGATTGGGAGCATTGGGGTGCTGGAAGGGACTCTTAGCAACAACCTTAAAAAAGGAGTTTTCCACCTTTGTCAGATCTTCTATTCCACAGTGGCCCCACAGTTCAGCTCCATAAATGGCCCCCCTCTTGCTTGTAATTTGTAGATTTCGACAGCAGGCGTCATGGCAAAGCTAGGGGATCTGGCTGCGAATCTTACAATGCCACTCGCCCCGTTGTTTCAATCGCAGGGTAGCCTTCTGGATATGACAGTGCCACTTATGCGAGTCTTCTAATTTCAAACCTAGATAGTCAAAGTTACTGACTCTTTCCACGATGATCTGCCACACCTTCTTTGGTGAGTAGAATAGGGAACCACCTGTCATATGGAGGCACCGGAACCTGGCCTTCAGGAGGCCGAAGGTCCGCTCTAAAATCCTCCTAGTCCGCCCATGGGACTCACTGTAGCGTTCCTCTGCCCTTTTCCTGGGATTCCTCACTGGGGTCAGTAGCCATGACAGGTTGGGGTAACCAGAGTCACCTGCAAATGACGAGGGACAACTGTTAGACACACACAAACTCTTAGGGACATCCCCATACCCAGACACCTAGACACACTGTATTGGGTCCATGTCCTCACCTAATAGCCACACACGGTGCCTCTGGAGTTGCCCCATCACATAAGGGATGCTGCTATTCCACAGAATGTAAGCGTCATGCACTGAGCCACGTGATTTGGCATTTACATGGGAGATGTACTGGTCGGCCAAACACACCATCTGCACATTCATCGAATGGTCACTCTTCCGGTTTTTGTATACCTGTTCACTCATGCGTGGGGGGACCAAGGCCACATGTGTCCCATCAATGGCACCAATGATGTTGGGGATATATGTCCCAGGGCATATAAGTCACCTTTCACTGTAGGCAAATCCTCCACCTGTGGGAAAACGATGTAGCTGCGCATGTGTTTCAGCAGGGCAGACAACACTCTGGACAACACGTTGGAGAACATAGGCTGGGACATCCCTGATGCTATGGCCACTGTTATTTGAAAAGACCCACTTGCTAGGAAATGGAGTACTGACAGCACCTGCACTAGAGGGAGGATTCCTGTGGGATGGCGGATAGCTGACATCAGGTCTGGCTCCAACTGGGCACACAGTTCCAGGATTGTGGTACGATCAAGTCTGTAGGTGATAATTACATGTCGCTCCTCCATTGTCGACAGGTCCACCAGCGGTCTGTACACCGGAGGATGCCGCCATCTTCTCAACTGCCCCAGCGGACGTGCTCTATGGAGGAGAACAGCGAGCAGAGAGTCAACCAACACTGAGATAGGTAAACACAACTTTATCGGAAAATGTTTGAAACTCGACATATGGCTGTATTAGTGTTTATGTAAGGCCTAGATATGTGTGACGCAGTCAAAATTAATGCCATGTGGCCCGCTGAAATGGCGGCTGCCTGATCTGTAATGTGGGACAAGGGGATATGAGGTAACTGCGCTGCCGTTGTACACTGTTGCGGTCGAAGACTGCGGCGCAATCCTACATTGGTTAACATTGGACCCTATGGGTCCCAGGAGCCAATGACGATGTACGGCGGCGGTGATAGTACGCAACGCCGCGGACGTCACTGCCATTTTCTCTCTGTTCAATCACTTGATACCTGATCTTCGACAGGAGAGGACCTACACTGCAAGTGCTGCTGTGACCTCAGTCTGGAGGAGACAATGGCTCGGGTGTCTGGGGAAAAGGCCCCTGCCTTCAGCACGGAGGAGTTGGAGAAACTAGTGGATGGGGTCCTCCCCCAGTACATGCTACTCTATGGTCCTCCAGACAAACAGGTGAGTACACTGTGAGCATGCTGTATGGGCAATGCCTGTTTGGAGTGGTGTTGATGAAAGATAGGGGGGGAGAATGAGGCGTGCATGATACGACGGTGAGTGCATGTGCGTCATGGCAAGGGTAGGGATGCGGGCCAATGACTGTGACGGTGCAGGCGGTTATATCTTCTCCTTTTCCCCTGTACTATTCCTGTAGGTCAGCGCCCACCAGAAGAAGGATATTTGGCGTGCCATCGCCAAGGAAGTCCGGACCCTGGGGGTTCACCACAGACGGATTACCCACTGCCGGAAAAGATGGGAGGACATTCGCCGCTGGAGCAAGAAGACGGCTGAGGCCCAGCTGGGGATGGCCTCCCAACGTGGGAGGGGTGCCCGTCGCACCATGACCCCCCTGATGTTCTGGATCCTGGCGGTGGCGTATCCGGAGTTGGATGGGCGCTTGAGAGCACCACAGCAGCCACAAGGGGTGAGTACACTCTCATTCTGCTGATTCAGCGCGCATTGTACGTGTCTGGGTGGGGGAGGTGGGCTGTGGGTTCCCCTAGGCCAGGGCGGGTTTAGTAGGCTAGGTCCCTTCTTAAGGCAGGCCCTGTGGCACCCCACCCCACCCGTGTTCAGAGCCAACTACACCTAGTCAGGCTCCTGTGACTTCCATGTGTGCAGCAATCGGGCATAGGCCTTGTAACTCATGTCCCTGTGATTAATTAGGGAACTCTAAGTGCACGGAGTAGTTCAGGGGGCTTCTGTGTCTGTAGTGTCTGCCAACGGTAGCGGTATTGGATGCACTCAACATGTCTTTCTTCTGTCTTTCCCCCCCTTTTTGTGGTCTCCCTGTTCTTGTGTGCATTAGCATCATCAGGCGGAGGAGCAGTGCTCCTCTGATGGGAGCTCCCTTGCGGTGGTGGGCCCCTCTTTCCCCCCGCATCTACAGGCACAGCTGCCATCCCCCCTACCAGCACCGCCCTCCCAGCAGCCCCTCAGTGTATGCCCCGTGACCGCTCACTCAGAAGGGTGGGCATCTCCTTTACCCCAGGCACCTCAGCCCCTGCCCCAGTCAGCCCTGCTGCCCTCAGTGAGGAGGCCATTGACCTCCTCAGGTCCCTCACTGTTGGGCAGTCTACCATTTTGAATGCCATCCAGGGTGTAGAGAGGCAGTTGCAACAGACCAATGCGACAGACAAATGCGTACCGGGAGGGCATTCATTCTGGTCAGGCAGCCCAACAGCGAGCTTTTCAGACTCTGACCTCAGCACTGATGGCAGCCATTGTCCCTGTCTCTAGCCTCCCCCCTCCAACTTCCTCCACCCAGACCCAAACCCCTGTACCTCAGCCTATCCCAAGCACACCATCAGACCAGCATGCACACACCTCAACACACAAGGGAAGCTCAGGCAAACATAAGCACCACACATCCCACAGGCATTCACACAAGCATCATACCCATGCAGACATACCAACAGCCACTGCCTCCACTGTGTCCCCCTCCTCCTCGTCTCCCTCCTCCCTCCCAGTCTCGTCTCCACTCACACCTGCATGCACTACATCGTCAGCCGCTACCTCCATCACCAGCACACCCACCACCACAGCCCGCTCACGTGCACTCACCACCCCCACTACCATTCACACATCCCATGTGTCCTCTCCCAGTGTGTCTATGAGCCCACCTCCCAAGGTACACAAACGCAACCACACACCCACCCAACAGCCATCCACCTCACGACAGCCTCCAGCCCATGCACCTTCACCCAAAGTCACCAAACATACACCTCCGAGAACAACTACCTCTTCCTCCACTCCCAAACCCCCTCCATCTACCCATCCCAGTGTGTCCAAAATACTTTTCCTGTCCAACCTTGACCTCTTCCCCTCACCTCCCCCACCCCTTCAGTCTCCTAGGGCCCACCTTTCCAGGTCCCAACCCAGCTCCTCAGCCACAATATCTGCGGGAACAGTGGTGCCAGTAGTAACCGGCTTCTGGAGTGTGCCAGGCAGCAGGGCAACCAGTGTGCCAAGGAGCCAGACCACAGACAGTCCCCCACCCCAAAAGCACAAAAAGTTGGCCAGTGCCCTGCGGGACAGAGGCACAACATCTTCCACCAAAGCCTCTCCCAGAGGTACAGTTGGGAGTGTGAAGACAGCTGCGCCACCATCCAAGGTGGGGAAAGGGCACAGTAAAACAGGCAAGTCTGCGAATACCTGCACGGCGGACAAGACCGCCACCAACACCACTGAACAGGACACTGCAGCCACCAGCACCGCTGAACAGGACACCCCCGCAACAAGCACCGCTGCCAAGGACACCCCCGCCACCAGCACCGCCTCACAGGACACCGCCGCAACAAGCACCGCTGCCAAGGACACCGCCACCACAAGCACCGCTGAACAGGACACCGCCGCAACAAGCACCGCAGAACAGGACACCGCCGCAACAAGCACCGCAGGCCAGTGAGCGTCAAAGCTTCCGACGCTACTGAGGCCGCCATGAGCAGGATGAAGCACTCTGGGCACAAAGCCCCCTCCAGAACCAATGGAGATTTACATCCACTACCTCTGTCCTTGGCAGGATGGATCACTGTGGGCACCAAGCCCCCTCCAGAACCAGTGGAAATTTACATCCACTACCTCTATCCTTGACAGGATGATGAACTCTGGGCACAAGGCCCCCTCCAGAACCAGTGGAGATTGACATCCACTTGAGAGACTGTGTCTTTGCACCCCCCAGGATAAAGCAGTGGGCAAACCACCCACTGAAGAGACTTGAGAAACTGTGGCTTTGCACTCCCCAGGATGCAGCAGTGGGCAAACCACCCACTGGAGAGACTGTGGCGTTGCACTCCCCAGGATGCAGCAGTGGGCAAAACCACCCACTGGAGAGACTTGAGAGACTGTGGCTTTGCACTCCCCAGGATAAAGCAGTGGCCAAACCACCCACTGGAGAGACTTGTGAAACTGTGGCTTTGCACTCCCCAGGATGCAGCAGTGGGCAAACCACCCACTGGAGAGACTTGAGAGACTGTGGCTTTGCACTCCCCAGGATGCAGCAGTGGGCAAACCACCCACTGGAGAGACTTGAGAGACTGTGGCTTTGCACTCCCCAGGATAAAGCAGTGGGCATGGAGCCCCCTCGTGGATCTGGCGATGTGCACTCATCCGGCTGAGGTGTCCCCCTTTCCTTCCCCCCGAGGTGCCTATTGTATTTCTATCTGATGCCCCAGCAGTGTTCTCTCCGTTTTGATCGGGTATTGAGTGTGGGCCTCGCCCATGCATTTTGGCCCAGTGGTCCACGGACTATGATGGTGGAATACCTTGGACTTGTATTCTTGGTGTATATCTTTGTTTCTACTGTAAATATATATATATATATATATATATATATATATATATTTATATTTTTGATTACCTTATTTGAATAGATTACAAACGTTCGGCTGGGAGTATCTGGAGCTCGGGTTCCATGGCATCCTGATTCCTCGTGGGGTGTGTAGAGGTGAGCATTTTCCCTTCCAAGTCCTGTTTCTGCAGTACTTTTGTTCGCGGTGAATCCGCCCCGGAAAAGGTGGCGGATTGGCCTGTTGTAATACAGTGGGCGGAACCTTGTCTTCCGCCTGTCTGTTGGCGGTTACCTCCGCCATGTTTGTTTGTACCGCCTTGGCGGTCGGAGTGTTAAAGTGGCTGCCTATGTTGGTGGTTTCCACCACAGTCGTGATTAAATTTTTTTTTACCGCCGGCCTGTTGGCGGTTTTACCGCCGCTTTAACACTGACCGCCAGAGTTGTAATGACCACCTTAATATCTTACGAATTAGCTACCCATTGGCCTACATACTTCCTTTACAAATACATTTTTATGATGTGCTTCAGGGAGCCCTTTAATGATTTTAAAAGACACACCCAATAATTAAGGATCCGCTGATTATATTTAAATAATATGTTAGCGAGGCCCAGCTCTACCCTCATGGCACTGTTCACAGGGCCTCTAGGTAACGCAAGCCATCTTTTGCTAGTATTAGTTTAAATGATTTGCACACGCATGATGTTCTTGGCTGTCATAACATCGCACCCATATAATAGTAGATTTACAGTTTTCGCATTGTATGTCTCTCTTAAGACTTCGGCAGACTTATGCCCCAAGGCTTGTAAAGCACCAGCCATAGCCTTGGCATGCACTTCCTGGAGGTCGAAATGAGATTCAAAGTTTAGATTATAACTGAAAAGAAGGCCTAAATATCTATATTCTTTAACCACCTCAACTTGAATACCACCACTCGAATCCTTTCGAAAAGACCATGACCTTTGTTATAGCTATATTTATTGTCAAATCATTCACCGTATAATATTGTGAAAAAGTATCCAGTTCTCTCTGAAGACCAACCGGCATCAGGTGCAATAACACTGTATCATCAGTGTAAAGCAATGCTGATATAGCCTCAGATCCTAGTTTTAGCGGGAAGGGCTGAACCTAGTTTAGTCCTACCATAGTATCCGCATTATAAATTGAAAACAGCAGCGGTGTCAAGATACACCCCTGCATAAGGCCATTAGGGGGTACTAATCTTTTTGGGCAAGGCTCTATTGCCCCCGAGTTCCACTCTAGTCCACAAGCCTTCATGGAATTGATTATCAACTTTAAAAAAGCTGGTGGGGAATTCCATCTAGACATCTTTTCCCAAAGGGAAGCCCTGTTTATAGTGTCAAACTCTGTTGACAAATGTAAGATACATAAGGAGCCTGTTTTGTTTTCAGGACACACTCTTCCACCAAAAGATTTACCGATTTGGACCATAGGTAAAATTCTGCCCTCTCTTACTCAATCTTGTAATAAGCCCAGCTGATACCTCCCATAAATTTTACTTGTAATATTCAACAGGGTAATCATACGATAATTTGAGGGCAAGGCACGTACACCCTTTTTAAACGACGACACCCTAATGCTTCCTTTCTAGAATTCTGGCATGTCCTGACCACTAATTATTGCCCTAAACAACTGAGCCAATATCTGAGCCCACCAGATAGGATTAAGTTTCTTAATGTCTGAGGAGAGACCATCAGGCCCTTGAGCCTTAGAGCTTTTCATACCTTTTATTACTGCTTCAATGCTACTTACAGAGGGAAGCACAATACTCTCTACTGCCCCCTTCTCTAGAGGCCATAAATGCAAGGGTACCAAGGCACATCTTTCTCCTTCTTTTACCTTATACAGGTCAAATAGGTACCTGACCCAGGTTTCTTCAGGAATTAGTGCTGCAGCAGTTTTTGTTGCTAGCCCCAGCATATTAGTAGTTGTACGCCAGAAGCCCTTAAGGTTACTAGTTGGAAGGGAGGCTATTGCCTTTGTTCAGGTACTCTTTTTTCACTCCACCTTATTTGTTATACTTATTTCCTAAATGCTTTCCTGTGTCTTTTAATTATGCCCTCCCTAAATGCCTCACCTATTTTGTACATTTCTCTTATTTTCTTTTTTAAAGTTGACTTTGCCTGTGCCATATCTGAGCTAAATGAGTCCTTCCTTACCCGGCCCCTGTTTAAACCCATGGACAGGATGTCCCTTATGGAGGCAATAAGCTCCTTGAAATCCTGTAATATGTGCTGGAATGGTGATTAAACTGGGAATTCAGCAACTCCGTCATATTATTTATAGTGTGGAGTTTTAATTTTGCGAACCACACTAATCTACAATAATTTCTGCAGTATATTGGTTGACTGTTGTACTAAAGGTCTCTTAGGTAAGCAGCACTAAACAGCAAAAGAATAATAGGTTTGTGGTCACTACCAGCTAGATCACTTACCAGTATATCCTTCACCAGCCCACAATTCTCAGAAGAGATTATAACCTAATTGATCATTGAAGTCACCCATACATTACCAAACGTTAGCTGGGCCCGCTGATCACCCACACACCTACCATTTATTATAATCATTTTGAGGCTACCTAGCAGAGTAGCTAGTTGTCTGCCAGTTCTGTCCCCCTGCTGGCCCGGAAAGGCCAGATAGGGAATATTCAGAGCATTTTCTTTCTCCCTTTGGGAATTATCCTTCAACCGATGGGGTGAAATCTTTTGCGTTAAAGTCACCCATCAATAAAATTGGCACATTCGGAAAGGACAGTTGAGTCTCTTCCATTAACAATGTCAAATCTTTAAGTAGTTTTTCCTTACTTTGTTCCAGAGGAATGTATGTGTTAATTAATATAAAATCTGGATAGACCGTGTGCCTTGTTTTATTTCTCTTAGTTAATGGCAGAGCAGTGACTTATAGAGTCAGAAAATGAGTATACTCCCTGAATGGAGTAGACCCCACAACATCAAACATTACAGATATCAAAACAGCTGAGCCCCCAGCAGGGAAATCAAAATGCCTCTTGACTACTTCAATACTAAAAACAATGTAGTTACTCAACACCAAGGGCCAGATGTATGAAACTTTTTTGCGCTGGCAAACGGTGCGAATCGCAAAATTCGGCCGTTTGCGAGTGCAAAAACGTGGTCTACAATGCATGAAAGGCATTCGCAAACAAAAAATAAGAAATCGCAAAAATAGCGATTTTTTGCGTTGCGACCTGGTTTTGCGAGTCGCATTTTGCGATTCGGTATTTCCAATAGGAAATTGCGAGGTGCAAATTGCGAGTCGCAAAATCCAAGTCGCAAAGAGATGCAGCAAAAAATCAAAAATTGCGATTTTTTGCAGAATTGCATTTTGCACATACAAAATACCACTAAGTGAAACCAGGTGGTAAGCAGGTGCAACCTATATGAAGAGGCCCAGAATGCGTCAGACTCTTTTCCACAATGGCTGCACTCTACGTCATGGCGAGGAGGATGAGGATCTTGGCAGGTTTGAGGAGAGGGAGGAAGAGACAGGAGCGCATTTTCAGAGTGCGCATTACACTTTTTAACCTGACAGAGGAGGAAACATATGAGAGGTATAGGTTGAACTCAGCCATGATACTTGATCTGATAGCTGAGCTACAACCCATGCTGCAGCCCAGAACACTAAGGACTCACAGCATACCCACCCATGTACAGGTATTATGCTCCCTTCCCCTACTCGCCTCAGGGAGCTATCAAGGGGTCATAGCAGCAGCTGGAGGGGTCTCACAGAGTACCCTCTCCAGATTTTTCATTGTATTTATCAACGCCATGCTGAGCAAACTACACCAGTACATCAGATTCCCCCACACCCCACAGGAAATACAGCAGACTAAAATAGAATTTTACCAGATAGCACAGTTCCCCCACGTCCTAGGTGCCATAGATGGGACACATGTGGCAATTTGTCCACCATCAGCCACAGAGTATGCGTACCGCAACCGGAAATACCAACATTCAGTGCATATACAGGTGATATGCAATGCTTCCTACATCATAACTGATCTAGTGGCCAGGTACCCAGGCCAGGGAGCACACATGATTCGTACATCTTTCGCCACAGCGGCATATACACAAGACTGCTAGCTGGGGACTTTGGAGAAGGATATCTACTAGGTATTGTCCCTCTATACAATTGTGCATTGATGGCGTGCTGATGTCAGGTGGCTCACTTACTCATCATACCCTCTGTCCCATCCAGGAGACAGTGCCTGCGCAGTGCGCATCTACATGATGACGGCCTACTTCAATCCTGCAACACCTGCTGAACAGAGATACAATGCAGCACACAGGGCAACCCGCAACGTGGTGAAGCGCACATTTGGACTGCTGAAGAGTCGCTTCCGGTGCCTCCACAAAAGTGGAGGGGCACTACAGTACAGTCCAGAGACCACATGTAAAATAGTGGCTACTTGTGCAGTCTTGCACAATATAACTACCACCAGGGGCATACCTGTAGAAATATGTGATACTGATTCTGATGAGGATGATGATCCCATACCACCCCTACAGCCAGCAGACAGGACCAGTGCAGCAGAGGGAAGGCAAAGGCGTGCTGACATCACACACAACCATTTCAGACGTAAGTATGAATGACACAAATCCACTGACAACTATACCTGTAGTGAAATAAGTTTATTACCTTAAGTCAGGTAATGTTCGTTTGACGAATTGCAAAAAAAGATTAAGTGAAAAACTAGAAACAACGAAGGACCTGAGTAATGCACTATTACGTCATAGTGAAAACATAACTCCACTGGCAGCTACAGTCATTTTTTGCGGCCACTCACACCACTGGGGTGCCCAGTTACCTCACTGGCACCTCTATCGTCCGCCTTAGTGGCAGTGCTATGCCTGGCACTGCGCCGTCTGGTGTCCAATGCTGGTACAGCTACACTGCTGAGGTTGGAACTGTCCTCTGTGTCCCCCAGTGCAAGCTCACTAGGTGTGGCTGACCTCTGTCCCATTAGGTTATCGATCATATTGGTGATCTGTACCAGTCCGTTCGCAACATCTCTGCTGCTGTGTGCTGCCTCCACTTGTGCAGCCACTGCACGACGTGCAATCAGTGACGTTGCATTTGCCACCCTGTTCACAGAATGAGAGAAGCTGCCAAACATGTTCATAAATCTGCGCTCCTGTCTGTGTGGTTCACCCTCTCATGGCGCATCTCCTGGCATAGTTCACGCACAGCACTTGTGAGCTCTCTGGTGTCCTGTGATGCCTGCACCTGTCCCTCATTTCAGCTATGGGTTGTGGACTGCCACTTCCATAATGCATTGTTGTGCTGCTTCTAAGATGTGGACTGGACTACTTCTCACAATGTTTAACATTACTTGCTAATTCCTAAGGGGCTTTTTTTGCATACACATATGGGGTTACAAATCAATATTGCACTTACCTTGGCTGGTACTTGGTGCGCCGGAGGTGTCTCTCTGTGACAGCTTCAGGGAGGAGTGTCGACTCCACTAGGTCCTCTAATGGGGTGGATGGTGCCTCTGTGGGTGGACCGCCTCTTGTGCCCCTGGCCTCCTGCAGTCTTCTTGCCACCCTGTCCTTCGCACTGGACCGCAGGTCATACCACCTCTTCTTAATTTCTTCTACTGAGCGCTGTGCCACTCCAATTGCGCAGATTTTGGATTGGATATCTGCCCAGAGTCTCCCTTTCTCACTATCAGGCACCTGGAGTGAGCTTTTGTCAAAAAGGCGGTCATGGCTCCTGACCACCTCCTCTGTCTGTACCTCAAGCTTTTGCTCACTGAATTTGAGCTTCCTCTTTCTCTCTCCCTTCTCGTTTCCTTGGGCTGAGGTGTCCATCCTTGCTCATGTGTGCTGCCTCCTTCAGAGTGCTGCTCTGTGTGGCTGGGCTGCTCTCTCTCTGGATGCTGGTTTGGGTGTGGCACCTGAAACTGCCTGGGATGACTCACTTCCTGCTTGTGATGTCATCAGGCTCCTCCAGGTGTGCTTTCTCGAAATTTCTCGCAATTTGCGATTTTTTACCGAATCAGTAAAAAAAAATTGCAATTTGCGAAAATGCTAATTGCGATTCAGTAAATGGGCCTCACAAACCGTAAATAGCAAATTTTAAATCGCTAATTCCGAATCGCAATTTTGTTACATGGCCAATTGCGACTCGGAAATAGCGATTTCTTAAAAATCACTATTTGCGTTTCGCAAGGCCATTTTTTCATACATATGGCCCCAAATCCTCTACTTCCCAGGTGTCTTGCAAAACAACAATCAATGTTTTTATCATCAATAACAGACAGAAGAGATTCAAAATTCCCTTTCACCCCAGCAATGTTACAAGACCAGAAGTTAACCCTGGAGTCATCAGGATCTACAAAAGAGGGGGGCTGACAGCACCTTTTTTGAGTTGATTGTGCCCACTATCTAATTCCATTTGATTTCGTTCTTTTCAGATGGTTGCTCCTGGTTAGTGAAGATTTGCCCACGCTTTTCAGTTTTCACAACAAAGATCCTTTCAGACCTGGGGTTCTCAAGGCACCCCCCACCATCCACTAGCGGGGATCTTGATTGCAATGATAATGCTGTACCCCATACAGTCCACACTGCTCTTTTCATAAGTTGTCTGGGCCGTAGAGAATACAGGCTGTTGGATAAATGTGTTGTAGATATCAAAGCCTAACCGCCAAAGCTCATCCAACGAATTAAGGACTTCACTGGCTACTATCCTGGAATAAAAGTGTACAACACAAACGGCCAGGATGCAGATGTTTCATTAGTTTTGGGAAGAGCAACCAAAGCGGTGTCTTCAGAGGATATTTTAGCAAGCTAAGGAATAAACGTAAACAGAGATAGAATGCACAATTTACATAGCACACATTCTGATTCAAAGTCAGCAAAAATGTCCACCAAATGAAGGACCCAGTTAACTTCCTTGTAGGGGTTGGCAATACTTTCTTTACTCCACCTTTAATCTACCTCCGGCCTTATATTCTCAGCTCCGGCCACCACAGGAAGTGCCCCCTTTCCCTGTAACAACATTAATGTGTCATGGTCAGTCTAAGCGGCTTATGTAAAGCACGGTTATCTGTCACCACAGGTTTGATTGGTTTTGAAATCCCACGAGGGGAATCCATCCACTGGAGTACCTTAGTTGTTATAGGTGGAACAGCATACATCACAATTGGGGGATCCCCACGTGAAGTTTAACCTTTCTTGTTCTTCTTTTAGTTATCCATCGCAATTTCTTTGTTGCCTTTTTTTCCATTACCAGGCTTACTGCCTGGTTCCTGAATAATCACTACCGGATTACTCCTTTTAACTTTATTAAAGATAAGACGACTGCATATGTTTTTCCTGTGCCTGTGAAGTGACTTGAAAGATCCGGCCTATTGCTAATGACCTCGGGGACTGAGTGAACTTCTTCTTTGAAGAGAAATTCCAAATGGCTTAGATCTAATGTTTGGTCACACCTTTCAACTTTTCTGAGGAGATTAATCCTGGATCGCCCACTTGAACACTAACAGCCACAGCTGATTTTATGAGTAGATCTTTCAGTATGACTGATAGGATGTCTAAAATATGGTCTGAACTGTCAGTGGTCTTCTCCAATGAAAACAAGATGGGTGACAGAATATGCTTGAGGCTCTGCAAAGACCTGTAAAACATACTGAAAGAGGGGTCAGAAAATGGAGGGACGCACTTGTATTGTTATGGAATGATTTATTAAAGTAAAGTAAGGTAATAATGGTTTCTTATTCAATTTTGTTCTGGATGGGTCTTGACTCTTTTCTTCTCTTTGCCTTCCTTGTGAATCTTTATGCTTTTTCTTCTCTGGTTCATCTTTCTTTTCTCCAGGGTCAACTCACGAGGAGCATGCAAAGAGAAGAACACAGGAAGTTGGTAAGTATGACCATCTCTTGTTCTCTATTTTTTTCTCTTTTCTAGTTCCTTCTTCTATTCTCTCTCTGTCTCTTCTTTCTGGTGCTGATCTCTCCTTGATCTCTCTCGCTGTCACCCACTGTCTTTTCCTACACTTCTGGTTGGTCTTCCTTCCTTCTTTCTTCTCTCTGTCTTGTTGCAGTTTTTTTTTCTCCTCTGTCTTTTACTGGCTTTCTACTTTGGCGTGTTCTATCTTTTGTTTTCTTATTGGTTCTCTTAAGTATCAATAAATTGGTGTTGTGCAAATAAAAAAATATAATAAAAAAAACTTGTGTGAGCCACTGTTTTCCCCTTTTCATTCTGTTCCGTTTGCTAGATTCGTTTTATTAACATGTTTATTTTAATACCCACAGAGGGTTTTATCTCGGAGAAAGAAAAAAAAATCCTTCAGACCGTGTTCTGGTCCTTCGTTATCTGGGCTATTGAAGAAAATAAGGAGAAGAATGTACTAAAGGAACAGCACAACAGAACAAAATATTCCCCACCAAAAGCAACCCGTTCTTTCATCTCCCGCTTCCCTCCCGTCCTGTACCTGGTTAGGCCACGCTCTTCAGAGCATGGCCGACTTCAACACTTTGCTGCCTCCCCGGTTACGCCTTCCGGACAATGGCAGTCGGCTGTGGTCATCTCCGTCGGCGTTCCTCGCCTTGGTTTCCGGGGAGATCCCTCTTCCTGTGGACGTCGCCTCCTGTTTGCTTCGGGCGTTTAAGACTCCGCCAAGTCTTCTGCATCCGTCTCCTTCCGGCCGGAATAATACTTCCGTGTCGGTTAAGCCGACACCGGAAGTCCCCTTGGGGTGGGCAGGATCCCAGAACGTACTCTCGGGGCACCTAGGGGCGTCTTCCACTGAGGACGACACATACATAAACAGATGAAATGTTAAATAGAGATTCAGCAGCAAGTAGGCAGATGCTGAGAGATTTGAGTGAACAAAGGTTATAGGGTAGGTGTACTCAGTGCTTTAAATGGAAAAATAGAAGTGCAGGTACTCTGTAGCAGAGTACCTGCTTGTTTCTGAGAAGTGCCGGTACTCTCCAATTAAAAGTATTACGTTTTTCTTGAGATATGCCAGTACTCTCCCTCTCAAAATAAAAAAGTGCCGGTACTCAGTACCGGAGAGTACCGGCCCATTTAAAGCACTGGGTGTACTCGTAAACAGGGCCATGGACTATTTTTGCAGCTTAGGGGTTTCTGGCAGTACTTCCAAACTCCTATTAGCCACCATAGACCTTGGTTTTAGCTGTGAAATTCCAGGTAATGTGTAATCCAATACTTATTGTGAGGCCGAGAGAGCTGGAGGAGCCTCAATAACGTTACAACCTGACGAAGTACGTGATAAAGGCTGATACGTGGATAGACCTATAATTTCTTCTGAAGAAAGAGGTGCTTGAATTTGATTAAAATTCAGAGTAAGAGATCCTTGCAGGTCCTCTGCACGCTCAGTAAGATGGATATCATCAACCTTCAACTTCCCCATTCGCGTTGATTCAGCCATTTTTCTGATCATAGGGTTTTCCTCAGGTAATCTTTGAAAGTACGCTGGTATTTTGCCACTACTTTTGAGTATTCCCAGAGGGGGGGGGGGGGGCGGGAGGGGGGTCTCTGTTTCTCAGTGGATTAGCTTCGGTCTTTTGACACAGTCTGATGGTCAATATTCACCCTGATCTAAGTTTTCTTGCAGCCGTATTTCCACCTAAAGGAGCTGAAAACTGTATGAGAGGAATAAAGTCCTAAAGGATCACTTAGGGTGGAAACACCCTACTCCCCCCAAGCCGCAACCAATCATAGATGGTACGCTTCTGCAAGAGTTGGCTCAGAAGCTGGCTCAGCTCACTAGTGAAACAGGATGGTGATTTTTCACAGCAGCCTCTTTAACAGCACTCCAATGGGACTTAAGAGGAGCCCTATGCAGCTGAAAGGAGCAGCTGCAGTCGCCGTGTGACTGACTGGTACCAGGAGAGAAAACACAAGAAAAAAGTAGCGACTGGGGTGTCCTCCCATCCACTGCTTACAGGGATCACCGGGTTTCACAGATTAGGCTGGACTGACAAGGGCCTCTCAACTCACACGCTCAAACAGTCCCTACCAGGCTCAAGCCATGATTTCAGGTCAACCAGGCACTCTCCTTTGCCTCCAACACAGTCTCGCAGCACTCTGTGCTGCACAATTTATTGCCAATCAGAGCCGTTCAAACCGCGGCTACTAACCATCACTCCTCCTACGTTCCACGTCTCCTCATCTTCTCATAGTACAAGTTCTAGTGCGGCAAATGTAAAAAAATTGCAGGAAATGTCTGTGTCAAATATCAATGCCAATGTATTAAGACACTGATAAAAGGTGGAAAGAGGCAGAAGAGAGTGTTACCCAGGTGAAAGGAGGGGTGTTCTGCCCTAAGTCAGTGGGGCGCAAGCCACGCTGGCCCTATACTGGTCGCTTTTGGACCTCCTAACAATGGTTCACTGTCTTATGGCCTTACCTCACTCCTGCGCTGGCCCTGCACTCGAAATGCTTCATGAAAGTAATTTTTTTCTCAAAAAGAGACAACTCCTGCTGTTGTCACATGTAACGAGTCACTGTAGGCAGCTGGCGCAGTGGGTGCAAAATCCACCGAAGCTGCCCCCAAAGCCGCTGAAGCCACAGGAGCCACCAACACCAGCAAGGCTGTCCGGCGGTGGTAAAAAAAAAAGAAAAGAAAAAAAGAATTCGCCAGGGAAAGGGATGAGAGCGGACAGACAGCAGATGAAATGGAAAAGAGTGTTAAGCCCAAATTTCTGTGGCCCCTGGCTCTCTTCGGGACGTAGGGCTCAGAGCTGCAACCACTACTACCGCTGCTGCCGCCGCTTACTGGCAACCTGCTTCCTGCGTCACCATGTCTGTGTCCTTCCACAGCCTTCAACCGCAGCATACCCAACAGGGTGCTAATCTCATGTATTGTTGCCTCTGTTTTTTAAATGTGCATTTCAGCAAATATCCCCTAATCACTAGGCAATGAGGTGCCTTAGTTTAGCCCTTAAAGAGCTAGACTAAGAGATAGGTATCGTTCCAGTATAGAGCTGTGGATACTATATCATATCTAAATTTAGTAGTACAGTATAAAAAACATTTTTGTGAACCAGACACTTGCATTAAAATACTATCCAGTCAACCAGGCAACCCGTAGAACCTAAAAAGGCACAAGGTTGTGAAAGGCCTACAAAACATTTCGGCTTACAATTGCAATTGGTATTCATATTTAGTTTCTATGACAGCTCAAAAGAGTTATGACATATTGTGTCTCACAATAGTGAGGCAACTTATTAAGGTTATTATTTTAGTTGTTATCTTACATGATTGGTGATGTCAAGAGGCAGGGCACAGTTCAAGGGGCAGAGCACAGTTTAAGGAGCAGGGCATCTCAGACTTGGGTGTATCAAGAGGATCACTGCTTGATCGTGTCTAAAATTCGGACTGTCCAGACAGAATACAATCTTACACTGCAGCCAAAAAGATTTGCCTAAAACAGCGAGTTGTGCCTTAGTAGTCCAGGAAAGCAGTTCTTACTACAGAGCACGCCTCAATGGGAAGGGAGCCAGTGGAGGGCTTTTGAGATAGAACTGATGTGGTCATATCAACGGAAATTTGAGATCAATGAGTGGCTGTATGTAGAAATGATTTTGGGAGTGCCGGGCTGTTTTTGGGGTCCCTCTGAGAAAGTGGCTCCAAAATCCACTTTTCAGTTTATTAATGCTTGCACAGACGAGAGGTAATCCTGGGTGGACATATAAGATCAAAAAACATTATTTGTTTTTTTTAATCTTTTATAGCAAGTGGTTTGACCAGGGTACCATTGACCTTAATGTATGCAAGAAAATGAAGTGATAGGATAGTAAAAGAAAGCCGCTATTGTGGTGCAGGTAGCCCATCAGGTACCTGTGCCTCAGTGCAACTGCACCTGTAGACAGCTACACCCCTGAAAATAAAGGTGAAAATATTTTTATATGGAGATTCTGGTTTAGCCTGCAGTTAAAAAAGAAACTCAATTGTGTCGCATGTGGAACTAGTGTGCACATCATTTCACTGAAAGTGTTAAGAGTGGGAGGGGACAAAAAGGAACTCAGTTTTTTAAGGTTCAGTTTTATACAATAGTGAATCACTCCTTTTCAACATCTTCATTAATAATTGCAATATATGCTGCTGTAGGTACCCAATGGTCTATCGTCCTCAGATTGGTGACAGATCCAATCTATGTATCAGGGCTGAATGAATCTCCAACTGGACAGTGAAGTGCAATAGAGAGAAGATAGATCCCTATGGAACTCAACAGAGAGTGTGGTGTAGACTTTTTGAGTGGCAGACGAGCACTCAGGCTCTAATTCCCATGAAGTTCTTCAGCTTTTTGAGTGGTGACATAAGAAGCACTGTGCTGAATGCTCCTGAGAAAGTTCATGTTGCAGAGGCTTCTTTGTGAAAATAAACCCTTTTGAATATTTAGAAAGAGAGTCTGTCTCTTTCATTGTAAATATTTCATGAGATGAGCTGCATGAAGCATAACTAATTTCAGACTAAGGAGTCTGTATATATTTCCAGTCCGCCTAATATTACCTAATTTACACTGTTTTGCATGCTGTTTGAAATGGTGTTCACGTAACCCTCTTATTTTTTATCCTGATGAACGCATGTTGTTGCAAAATATATAAGCACAGAAATATGTCAGCAGAGTAAGACTCTGACAGATTATATCTGCTACCCCTTTTGTATTCAAACTTTGTTCTAGGAGTAACAATAAAGTTGACAGACCTACAGTGCAATTTTCACTCATAGACAGTAGGTATGTTTTTCATGGTAGTTTTATCAGCCACACATCTCATGTTGCTTCACTATGAGACGCCCTTTGGTCACCTTCATGACATTACCACATAGTCAAAGATCATGGTAATCCATGCTTATCCCCAAGATGCCACACCCCTCCCTCAACAATTTAGAATTTTTGAGATAATCAGGTTGAATTGTCACTTACCAGTGTAGGAAGGGAAGGAGGCTCTGTAAATGATGCTTTGGTAAATTATTCCAATGTTTATTAAAGTTATCCATCTACACATTTTAAACTTGGAATGGAAGATGTGGAAATCAGGGTTTAGACTGTCAAAGAAATTCTAGTGGTTCAGCTAGAAGCCAGTAATCATACAGGGCACTCGAGACATTCACAGGCAATTTCAGCCCCACCCAATCACCAACTTCTAACTTCTTCCTATATCTCTTACCTCACCATCTATTCAGATCCTTGGTCATTTTTATTTTAAAATTGCAGATGGCTTATTTTATTCTTACAATACCAACTGTAAGATCATCTCCCTTCCTTGTCCTTGACCACCGTAGCATTAGCCTTGACTCTGGCTTCCTCCCTCAATAAAAGATATTACTGAGTGTGGTCTAACCAGATAAAAAAAAATATCAATGTTTTCCTCCTTTTCAAAAACCATTTAAATGCCAACCAAAAATTCAACTATAGTCTCAGATGTTATCTTTTCACCATTCTTACCTTGGGCCTTTTAGAAAAGTAATCAATACCTACAATGTCAAATGCTTCTTGCCTACACAAAACTGCAAAAGGACCAATGACATAATACCTAGTTTCCTCTAAAGATCATCAGGTAACCCCAAAGGATGTGTTTCAACCACTACATTTTATGCAGATTTGTCACAGTGAGGACATGCAGGATATGCATCTACTTAGGTAACTATTACAGAATCTATTCCAGGCCACCAATAGTAATCACATGTCGTGCACTTTGTAATCGACATTCCAAGATGGTCTTCACGGAACAAATTAAATAATTTCTTCCGTATTACTGCTGGAGGAACAATTTTGTCACCTCTTGCTGACACACCATTGTCAAATGCAACTCATCTCACTCCTTCCTGAAAGATGATAGATCTCCTCTTACATTTACACTTGTGGCTTTTCACAATCAACATATTGTATAACTTTACCCATAATACTATCCTGTTTCATTTCAAACTTCCACATTGTTGTTTCGTCTTACTTGGTGTTCTCGTGCTGCATCTGGCTCGTGGTGTGTACGGGAACAGCAAGTAGAATGTTTGGGTTTGATCAGGAGTGGAGATTCGATGAAGTTTCGGGGCAGTGTTGTTTAACACGGTGGGTCGTTGAGGGACACGCTGTATTTCCAGCACTAAAATAAAAGTATTTGAAGACAACTTACCTCTTCACGGCATCTTCTGTAACCTGTGGAACATAACACACATGCCCTCAGACACTGCTTCCTACATATCTGTAACACAATCTTTAACCACGTCACCATAGGTATAAGCCACCTCTTGAACTTGCAAACCTTCTTAACTGCTTACAGTTAATCTTAAATTACAATTAGCATTAACATTTTCTCTGCCTGGTACACAATCCACCTAATACTTAAAAAGCTTGTAACTTTGAAGCCAACCTGGCTACTATCGCTAACAGCATGCATCCAGCACCTGGAGACAACATTTTGATTAGAGGTTTGTGGTCAGTACGCAGGATGAATTTTGAACTCCTTATAAACATCTTGAAATGTTCTTCTGCCAATGTAAATGCCAGCATCTCCTAGTCTATGACCAGATAATTCCCTTCTGAATTTCTTGTCCTTGATCTATACATAGCAACCCATTCTTTACCAACATCACAGTAGACCAACACTGCACCTAACCCACAATTGCTTGTACACTGTTTCCTAATTACAAAAGGGTGTAAACAAGAAGCATGCACAATCCCATCTTTATGATATATACATTACTCTTTCTGTTGTTTACCCCATTCAAATTTAGCATTTTTCTTCAGTATTTTCCTTAATGTTTCATCTTTAGTAGCATAGTTGCCCACAAACATAGCATAAAACCCTATTAGACCTAAAAAGAAAGCAATTGATCTTTAGATGTGGGTGTTGGTGGCTCAGTTCTGGATTTAACCAAGTTTTCTTTGGGTTTAATTCCACCCTTCTGATACTGTGATCCAAATAATCCATGTCCTGTCTGCTGAATTTGCACTTAGAAACCCTCAGAGTCAATCCAAGATGACCTAATGCCTGTAAATCTCATTTGAGATTATCATGTTCCTCCTGGTTGACCCAAACACCAAACTATTGTCTTGGAAAGCAAAACCTCCAGATATACCCTTCAAAGTCTCAGTTAAGCATTGACAAAGTACAACTGCACTAGCAAATTCAAATGGCACCCTGAGAAATTGAAAATACTTTTATGTGTTACGAATCCATCAAGTTCTTTGAACTCATTAGTTATTTCTACCTGAGGATACGCACTTGCCAGAGATGAGGTTGAAAAAACGTGGACACCAGGTAGCCTTGAGACAATTTCATGTAAATTAGGAAGAGGATGTTGATCTATCTAAATAGAACCATTGAGACTTCTCAGGTCCATACAGAGCTTTTATTCTGCTGTGCTCTTCAGTGAAATAACAACTGAAGACAAACAGAAAACTCTATGGGCTTGATGATTTGTCTTTGACACACATTTTTAAGCATATCACCAAGCATATTGTAAGCATATCACCAAGTTTAACTCTTATAGTTGACAGGAATACTTCTAACTTTATGCTCCACACGAGACCCATTCTGTTATAAGATGATAAGGTGTTTGAAAGCTTTATACTTCTCATGAACTTCAGAAAAACATTTTGAATTGTTTTTGTTTTCAACATAATGTTCAGAACGGTCATCTAAAGTATCATTTACAACAAAGACAGGAGGACCAGCCCTAGCATCAAGCTACATTTTTGAATTTTATCTGCAGTATAAACATTTCCCTGAGCACACTTCCTTTGGAACTACAAGGACACCAAAAAAAAGCAATACGTTAATCCTCTGTCTAATATATCCAATAGGCGCTGCATCAGGGGTATGAAAGGAAGTCTTTCCACAACTGTTATAAAAGAGACTTTTCCACATTCCATATTAGTATAAAATGCACAAGAGTCAATAATCGTGGTTACCTCTTCACATCTCCTCTGGTTACCCATTTAAGAAAATCCTCTTTGCAACTTCCTTCCTCAGAAAAAGTCAAAATTGTATTGGTATTGGTTTCAAACATACTCACATCATCCCTTTTATCTAGTATATTTACAGACTACCCTCCCTTACAGACACAGCTAATGTGCCTATTTTGCACATCAGCCAGGTCTTATTGATGGCAGGACAGCCATTGAAATTTCCCACATGCGCAGAAGTACCACATCAGCAAAATTCATGTTAAAAAATATTTCCTTGCAAAATTCTTATTCAGTCATTTATCTCACATTTTTAAATCCTCCAAATGCTTCCTTACAACACACACTATATTAGAATACTAGATTGTGCAATTCCTTTGGCAATCTCAATGGGGGCATTCAACGTTGAATTCTAAACCAATCAAAGTATTTCCGGTGCCCTGGGGTAGTTAGTGCACTAAGTAGGGGCTTGGTCCCACAGAACTTGATCACACATTAAATTCTCACAAGTTGCTGCAAAATTCATTAAAACTGCAACGCAATATTCCATACTTTACCCATTCTCTTTCTTTTTATAATAAAATTTTAATCTTTCCATAATTGTACTTACCTTTTTCCACTATTTAATGCCAAGTTACTTCGCAGGAGGGCCAAAAACAGCTAAATCACCTGGAAGAGGTAATGTTTTGATATCCTTAAGATCCTGACCACCCAAACAATGTTTAGGAAGTGACTTGTTTGTATGGCGCAGCATACTCGTCACCATTGAGTACCCATAAGTAATACATTTAGCCAAGTATCCCAAAACATAGGGAGTAATCCATCCGTCTGCAAAAATGTATTTGGCAGTACAATGCTTGACATTATGAATGTAAGATATAAATACTGTAAGCAAAATTCAGCAGCTCTGACAAAAACTTAAAGCTATGATTTGGACGAACCCAAAAATATGTATGTAAACAACAAAGACTAGACTTCTCTAAAGTACATATTCTGAGAAGTACATTTCAAATATATAACACATTTTATACTACTGGTAAATTAATTAAATGATACAGTTGTCTTCAAAATGTGCTAGGCCGAAACAGTGGTCATCACCTTCAACGTTTAGCAATAGTAAATCTATTGTTTGATGCAAAAGAGTATAAGCAGAAGAGCGCCTTTGACTGATGCAATTCTTGTTGATTACACCCTTGGTTGAATACCAATGTGGTGTAAATGAAGTTAGGTACACTGCCACAGAGGTACAGACTGTGCAGGAACTTGAGAAGATGGCCTAGTACCACAAAACCACCAAAGATGTCTGACAAAATTATTTATGACGAAGGTCACGTTACTTTAGATCCCTGCAAATCACTCTCAAAGCCACATCCAATATGACTGTCAATGAAAAGACACTGCATGTAAATGTTTTTTGACAGCAGTTAGGTCATGTTGATGAGATCATATTCCTGTACATAATAAGTAAAAGACAAATCCAATATGGGGGCTGATGTTAGGACATTAGGTGCTTAACATCATTATTGATGGTTGATGGTTATTTTTTGACATGTTACCCTTGCAGTAAGGGCTGGCACTAACCAGGCACGTTGCAGGAGTTTAAAGTCAAGGGCAGGCACAACAGTTCATTAACTAATGCACCAGTATCAACTTCCTAAGCCACACAAGTCCTCAAAGTCAGCAGAGTAATTGACCACCAAGAAGAAAGTCTCACCCATCAAACACTGCCTGTGCTCCCAATGTCGCTAATGGTGGAAGCCTATGATCACAGTACACAACTATGGAAATCTAGAATTGTCAGGTAGGCAGAAATAGGAGGAGTCCAAAAGACAATATTATGTGTGTGCAAATGCACAGCTTAGAACCTATCAGGCTATAAAAAATAGCAAGAAGAAAGGGAAGATAGGCAGGAGCACCAGGTTCTGGAGCATTCACCCTCGTTGAATGAATGTGTGCAAAAAAATAGGAATGGTGCACCCTGCGCTCTACAGCACTGCCGCCAGCTGGATTACAAGCCAGAGACAATGCTGTAGGCTGTTTCCCGCTAGGCCAGTGGACTGAAACTCGTTTTTTTTGCCCGTTAACCTAGTGGGAAACTCTTATTGGGGCCAGCGGGGAGGTAGATTGTGTGTCGGCAACCTCCCCATCGGAAGTTCGGCGAACGATGTAAACCACCTGCCAAACTCATAATGAGCCCCTGTTTGAACACAAGTGGGGTATCGGCACATGCAAATATCTGAAAAGTTGGTGGTGCTTACTAATAAGGGTCTCAAGAGGTCCTTTCCCGAACATGGTACTTTTGACACTGAGAGACTAGGAAACTTGCAAAAGAAATTAAAAGAACCTAAGAACAAAATAGAGGCTGGCGAATGTCCGCCACAGGGGCACGAGGAGGCCAATGAACACAAACATGAATTTCAAGTTTGTGTTGTGAAACATACCCAATGAAGCTGGAATACCAAATAAATCACCTTAGGGACAGCAGAGAGTTGGTGTTCCTACAGCTCTGCGTACTGCCTATTTATGCCCCCAATCACTGAATCACAAGAAAAAGCGAAGGAGAGCGAGGTCACCAGGGAGGAGGATGTAGTGGACATTTTTCTTGCTCAGCCAATGGGAAGGGAGTACAGCTGCAGATGCATCTGGAACCATAACAGTGCTTGCAGGACCACTGGTGGATAGAGCACAAGGAGGTAACACATAAGTGTGTGCAGTAAAGGTATTGACGGACTATAGGCAATCAGCTAGAAGCACCCAAATAGTCAAGTAAACCACAGACTGTACAATCGGAGAAGTCTACAAAAAGAGTGCGTTCAGCCCCTGCTGGACATGGAGATTCCACTGAGCACAGCCTCACCAATAATCAACAAGCCTAAGAAGGACAGCAGACTGACTGGCTAGCAAACACTTCCCCTCCACTGACTCTAGCAAAGCAGACAATGAACACCTCGCCCCATCCTTTCCTGATGCCTTTGTACCCTTGAGAGACTACCCTGCTCCTGGAGGTAGAGTCACCATGTATGTTCTTTTGACCCCACCGGATTGAATGAGCATCAAGAAAACAGTTCCCCAGTATTAATGAAAATCCAACCCAGTTTGTGAAGAACTGCAAAGTGTGTTTGAAGTTTACAGATCCAACTGGGCTGCTGGGAATCAACTGCTGTGTTAAACGGTTCTTAGTGAAGTCAGAGATTGATTTGTGCAAACATCAGCATGGCCAAGCAGGACCCCAGGAACGATGATCCTGAACACAGCAAAGGATGCATTGTTGAATACTGTTGTGAATGCGTGCCTGGTGAGAACAGATTGGACCAAGATTTCAAATTTCAAACAGAATTTGGGTGAATCACAAACAGATTATTTAGACAGGCTTGAGGATGTTTCTGAAAGGTTTTCAGGCATTTCCTGCCCAATTGAAAGGGGTCAGGAAGCTAAAGGGTGCTGCTTTTATATAAGGATTGTTACACAAAGTGCGAAGTTAACTAATTACAATAAGTATTTGATGGCTAATTAGGAATATAACAGAATAGTATACTGTTGCCAACCACTGTGTGGCTTTGCAGGAAAGACAGAGAACTTTGAATCTAAACTAATGACTTTGAAATCGTAGAATGCGCAGCAGTGTGAAGGAAAAAGGGGCCCACAAGGGGGTACAGCGGGTGACTGAGAGTGGGACGGAGAGGAGGAAAAGTGTGAAGGGGAAACGGAAGTGGGAAGAGCAGAAGCCTTGGGTGTGAGAGGATCATGTTTTGCCTGTCGTCGACTGGGACATTGGAAAACAGATTGCCCTAATGCTGTTTCAAATGTAGCTGATATTGCTGACCTGCCAAAATTTAACCAAACAACACAAAACTCTTACCCTGAATTGTAGGACAGCCAGAGAGATTGTGACTATGCCCACTTGTCTTATTGATACTGGTGTCAGTCGCATTGCTTTGAAAACCTCTGAATTATCCTATTACCTCTGTTGGGCTTGTCCATAGACTTGCCCAGTATTTAAAACCAGCATGTTTCCCACCACACTTCTGTCCCCGTCTCCATCAAGTTTGCCCCCATTACTGATGCTTTTTCCTAAGTCCTAGCTCAACAGCCAGTTGGTTGGCTTGGGATATCCTGTGTAAATCTAACTGCACTGTGTTCTGTACACCCAGAGGGCTCCCTCAACATACCCCAGCACTGTGAGAATGTGGCGCTGACACAGTTCTGTGAAACTGCAGACTATCGACCTATTTTAAATTGATGCCATATCAAACCGATTTGTTCTCGTGGGTGCCTTTCACATTGTTTTCCACAGGATCCATTGACCTGAGATTAATTTCATCAACAGAGCAATTGTAAATCAAGATCAACCACAAAATAAACTGCCTTGCATCCCTCAGAATCCTCTTACACCCAAGGGTGTGTCGGGGATCCATCCAACGTTGTGGTCTGGTGATGTGGTCTCCTCCACCCAGTGCAAGCATCCTGCACCTCTACAAGACGTCTGCACAAAAGGGGCACTTTTGTGCTCATCAAGAAACTGGAGTCATTTTGTGGGCTAAAGTAAATGTGACATTGTTGTGGAGACAATACACCGTGAAGCAACCCGTTATGAACACCATCTTACCACTGGCATAGATTCATCAGTGTAAAAAAAGAAACATGCACATTTCATCTGTCGAAAGAAGTCCTACCTTGGTTGCCTTGAGAATGAGCTGTGGAGTGTCGTCCTGGCTACATCATTCCCACTATGAGACACTCTGCCATTCAGCCTCTCGAGCAGTTGCAGGTGTGCCACGAGATCTCTTAAACAAACAGGTTATTTTGCATTAAATTCTCTACTGATGGTGTATGGCAGGCCATCTGGAAAACTAGACATAATGCTGAGATACTGGAAGAAGGAGCCAACTCCTTAACCCAAGGTTTGAAACTAGAAAGCTGCTCAAAAGACCATACTCTTACAGAACACAATAACCTTAGATTATATCCTAGTGGCCAAAGAGGGTGTCTGTGCGATATCAAGCAATTCCCTTAGCTCATCTGCTTGATACAATTAGGAATGATGAGGGTTATGGTAATAAAGAATTAAAAACTTAAATTATTCAACTCTATGCTGTTGATTTATTATGGAGTTTTCACCTCCCAGTTAAAAAGGGGGTCTTAAAAACAAAAAGTTGTATACATAGGTACCTTAACATATGGTGATATATTTTATTAATCAAGTGTGATTTCAAGGTTGTACCTGCTTCAAGCCCACTAACACCTCAGCTTTATTGCACACTTTCAGTTATTTTAAATAAGGTTCAATTTTATTATTATGTGTTGTACCCAGCACATTTTAACTAAGCTGTTCTAGTAAAGGTAGCTTTGTTCCAAAGATGGCACATTGAAGTTTGTATTTCACAAAGTAGTGGAGTCAGCCTTTTGCCGGTGAAACATGTCTCCTTCCCAAGGCCTTCTGACACTCTTTACATGAGAAGAGTCTGGTACCTAGTGCCGATCTGCAGGCTTCTGTTATTGATGTGTTCTCACTTCCACCCATTTGCATTGAGTAAAAGTGGATGAATGTAGCACTAAACTGTTTGGATTTTCTCATTACATACTCCAACTGATCGAAGATGTGGCTCTGGTCAGCTGATTAGGCAGCTGCTTTGCTTATTTAAAGGCTTCTTGGCTATTTGTGCATTAAACACATCAGACTTCTACGTGCTTTCTAAAGAGTCTGTTTTGTTTTACCAAAGCTAAGGGAAAAGCATCCTCACCAAAGTGGGGGGGGCGCGGCCCGTTAGGGGTTGGGGCCTCCGAGGCCCTGGGCGCACTCCCCCTTTTTTTTCATTTCGCCATGGGTGCGCGGTGTCGGCCAGGCTTCCGCCCTCGCGCCTCTCGAGACGTTGGGGCGGAAGTGCAGCAGGGGGCCTGACGTGGGGCCATCGTTGGTTCTTGTCTGGATCCGGCTGCCGCAAACCGGTGGGTGGCTACTTAAGAGCCCCCCCAAGAAGGCTGGACCTTCTTTACCTGTGTTGCGGCGGCCGGACCTGTGCGGGATCCCGCGATTTGCACGCACGTTGGGGAATGTTGGTCAGAACTTTAAGCGCCTAAAAATAGCTCATTCGAGAGAGCGTTTTTCTGAAGATTTGAAGGTCCTTGGTTCGATTCCTGCTCCCCTCTCCGTATAGTAGAAGAAACCTCGCACCGGTAACGTGAGTAATTGGTCTATCAACACAGCGCGTGTCTGCAGCGCTTTCAACAATTTAAGGCAGCTGGGTCCTGGGGGTATATCGGAGGAAAACCTTGCACCGGTAACGCAAGGTAGTTGGATTATTATTAGAGTATGCGTCTGCAGCGCTTTCAAACAATTTTATTAATACTGCGCATGTCGGCAGCGTTTTCAAGCAATTTAAGTTGTTTGCCTCTGCTCTGTTGAGAACCGGCCAAGTATTGGCGCGCGGGTGGTTTGGACCGTATTGCACACACCGCCCAAAGGGCACGCGGGTCGGGTATACTGTGGCTCAGTGTACTGTTTCAAAAATATATATATACTGAATCTCGCAGATACAAAGGGGCCTGAAGGCAAGTGTGACTTTGTGTCGTGTTAGACCTACCTGTGGTGCGCGTAACTAAAGAGAAATTGTTGATTTATCAGGGGGCTTACTCGGATTCAGCCACAGGGGTTCAGGATCTGTATGGTGGCCCAAATGATTTAGGGTGGTTGTCGCAGAGTTAAGCATTTAAGAGGGGTTATCCTCTTAATCCTTGTGGTTAACTGTGTTGTATTCATCTTATTTTCAGGGTCATCAAAAAAATAATAATAATAATGTATATTTAATTTCTTCAATTCTGCCTCAGAGTAGTTGCCCACCTTACAGTCCATCATGCCACCAAAGAAGGCTAGCACCCAAAAAGGAAAAGGTCGGGACCCCGAGTTGTCCCAGCTTTTAAGATTAGTTTTAGAAAAATTGGGGAGTGAGGACACAAGTGAGGTCAATGGGTCCCCTGAAAAGGAAGTTGGTGGGGGTAGGGGCACCCACCCAAAACGGTCCCATGTGGCCCCCAGCGCTGCTTTCCCCCCGGTTAAGCGCAGGAAGAATGGGAAAGCGCAGGTGCCGGCCTCCACTAATCTGACGCCTCCCACAGCTGTTAGTCTGCCAGCACAGTTTATCTTGCCTGATACCCCAGCCCCTTCCAAAGTGCCACCCCCTGCGCCTCCCGCATTAAATACAGGCACCAGGGCACCACCGGGCCTGGGCTTAGAAGGGGTCCTAACTGATATCCGTAAGTCCCTGGCGGCCTAGGCGCCTACAGCTCAGTCCGGGGCACCACCCACTCCTTTACCAGGGATAGCTGTTCCCGCGCCATTGGGTCCCCCGCCAGTGCGCTTGCCCGAGCACCAGGCGCAGGATCAGGATCCTTCCAGGTTGGCGCTATTAGAGGTATCTAAGTTATTGGCCAGTATTAATGTTCCAGCTACCAACACACCACCGCCTACAGCACCGTGGGGGTCAAGCGACTCTTGGCAGAATACAGTAACAGACCTAAAGATTCAAGTAGACGCAATGGTGGCAGCGCATACTTCAAATCCTCTACAGGCTTCAAATAGTAGCCCGAGTGTCGCCCCGGCACGAGCACCGTTCTCACCTCACCCCCCTTGGTTCAAAACGTCTTGTCCAGTTCCAGCAAGGTTTCTGGTCAGGTCAATCCTACTAAGGAAGGGACAACAGATTCGTTACTATCCAGACCAGGTAAGCTGGCAGCTCACGTTAGTACAGAAGTTAAAGAAAAGATATGGAAGGGGGAATTTGTGGACATCTTTTCGTGGATAAGCGCAAAAAGGAGGGAGGTTGAAGGGAAAGAAAAATAACCTAAGTCATCCTCTTATGTGGAAAGGAAGCCCAAAATAGAGGAGAACATCACAAATTGGTTATTCGGTTTTAACATTTTTATGTCAATCCTGTTGGAAAAAAAAACAGAGTTGGGCACCTCTTTGATTTATTACGCGATTAAAATATTGAAAGCTCAACACACTTATGGGGGGTTGGCTTGGTTGGAATATGACAGAGATTTTCGTTGGGCAAAAGTAGAGGATCCGTCCATTGGTCTCTGGGAGGCAGCCCTTTCAGCCTCAGATGTCAGGTGAGAAGTAGGGGGTCGTGCTGGGCATTCAACAGAAAGATGTGTTCACGTCCCGCCGGAACCTGCAAATTCAGACATAATTGTTCCTTTTGCGGGCAACCCTCCCACCCTGAATCAAAATGTATCAAGAAATCAAAAGAGCGGGGTAGGGACCCTAGTAAACCATCAAATTAATCGCCCCCTGCCCTCCCCTAATAGGCTAGACGCATTGCACCCTTGGTTGCAAGCTTACCCTGCTTTGGATTCCGCATTAGTACTTCTTCACGGTTTTTCCTTTGGTTTCTGGATACCTGCCCCTAATGTCTCTCCTGTAAATCACTGTAAGAACTTAATATCCGCATCTCAGAACTCTGTAGTGGTAGCCAGGAAGCTGGAGAAAGAAAGGGCCCTGGGCAGGCTTGCCGGCCCTTTCAAAAGCCCACCGTTAACTGGTTTTATGTGTTCCCCTTTGGGAGTGGTTCCTAAGAAAGAACCAGGACAGTTAAGACTGATTCATAATTTGTCGGCCCCTCGGGGGTCATCAGTCAACAATGCCATTGATCCTCAGCTTTGCTCGGTCCGCTATGCATCAGTGGACAATGCAGTAGATAAAGTTAGGGCGTTGGGCCGGGGGGCATTGTTAGCAAAAACCGACATTGAGTCAGCCTTCCGTCTGCTTCCTGTCCACCCTGATGACTACCACCTATTGGGTTTTCAATTCCGGGGTGAATACTATTATGACCAATGCATGCCCATGGGTTGTAGTATATCATGCAGTTATTTTGAACAATTCAGCTCCTTTCTTCAGTGGGTATTTCCCTTCGTACTGGGCACCGCGAGGTCATTCATTACTTGGATGACTTCCTGATTCTGTGCCCTCCTAGTTCTGACAGGTGCAAGTGGGCCCTCCGAGCCTTGATCGCTTTGTTTGAAGAATTCGGTGTACCTTTGGTGCCAGAAAAAATGGTCGGCCCTTCTACCTGCATCACTTTCCTGGGGATTGAAATTGATTCAGTGGCGGGGGAGTTTCGCTTGCCTCTGGACAAGTTGCTGGCCTTCAAAGGGTCCATTCGTGCTACGTTGTCTCAAGAAAAGGTGACCCTGCACCAGCTCCAGGTGCTAGTTGGCCAGCTGAATTTTGCACTGAGAATCATTCCCATGGGCCGCCCCTTTTCCAGGTCAATCGCTCGCTCAATGGCGGGTCTGAAGGAAAAACATCACCACACTCGTTTGTCTGGAGAAGTTAGGGAGGACCTAAAGTTGTGGGACCTGTTTCTAAAGACGTTCAACGGATCTGTGATTTGGCCACGAAAAGAGATATCAGCCCCACGCTGGGCCTATACACTGATTCTGCAGGTAGCATAGGTTTTGGCGCAATACTGGGCACATTATGGTGTAGGGCAAATTGGCCAGAAGATTGGGTCAGTAGGGGGTGGACCAAGAATATAGCCTTTTTGGAATTATTCCCAATTGTGGTTGCTGTAAATATCTGGGCGGAAGAATTAAAGAAGAGGGTTGTAATTTTTTGGTCCGACAACATGGCGGTAGTAGAAGTTATTAACCGCCAGGGGGCTTCATGCCCTCTGGTCTTGCACCTGTTGAAACACTTGATTCTGGCTTGTCTGCAACACAACATTACGTTCAGGGCAAAACATGTGCCTGGGGTCCATAACAACGCAGCTGACGCACTGTCTCGCTCATTAATGCAGGATTTTCTGCGGTATCACCCACAGGCGATGGAGAAGATGACGAAGTTCCCAGAATCTCTGTGGAAGATTGGTGCCCCGCCCTCCCAGACTTAGTAGCAACGTCTCTGGCACCACGTACAAAAGCAGCGTATGGGAACAATTTTTACCTTTCCAGGCGTTTTTTTTCGGAAGCAGCATATTTCAGACACGTTCACTGAATCCGCAGTGGGGGTTTTCCTGCAGCATTTACAAATTTTAGGGCACCCTGTGTCATGCGCAAAGGCCTACTTGTCGGCGATACACTTCTTTGCAAAGATCAGAAATTTAGAGGGACCATTGAATACTTTTATATAAGACAGGCCCTAGTGGGTTGGGCCAAGGGGTCCCCAGGTAGCACAGATGGCCTGCGACCCGTCACCACCCCTCTGTTAGATTTTTTTTTAAGTACACTCCACGTCATCTGCTCTTCACAGGCTAAGGCGGCTTTATTCGCCGCAGCATTCGCGTTGGCCTTTTACGGGGCTTTCCGCATCAGCGAATTGGTGGGCTCTTCCAGGGGTGACCACTCACGGGGACTACAGCGGAGAGACGTGTCGGTCTGCGCCGGGTCCCTGTCCATAATGTTGCGCAAATCAAAGACAGACCAGCTTAAAAAAGGAACACGCATCACGCTCTGTGCCGCGCCCAGTTCCCCCTTATGCCCGGTGTCCCTTACAAACAGATATCTTGCAGTCCGCCCTCCAGCAGGCTCTTCGGCCTTGTTTATACACCCCAATGGAGACTGCCTATTGCGCTACCAGTTCTCGGAAGTCTTCAAGTTGGCCCTAAAAGCAATTGGGGTGGATCCAAAAGGGTACTCCTCCCTTTCATTTAGAATAGGGGCAGCCACATTAGCGGCGGCAGCGGGCCTTCCAGCTACCGCAGTTAAAGGCATAGGACGGTGGTCTTCAGAATGTTACAAGCGGTACATCAGGCCTGATTTGGTGTAATGGCGGCACGGATGCTTGTTTGTGATCTCTCACGCTCCTGTTTCTTTTCTTTTCAGTCAAATGTCTCAACGTGTGGTCAGGGTTTTGGGTCATTCATTTGTTTGTCAGGCGGCATATCGGGTGTAACAGCTCCGTGGGTCGAATCCGGCGAGCATGCAAGGTGAGGCATTTCGCTGGTGCGGTATTGGTGGAGGAGGCATCACGCAACTACAGCATCTGGTCAATATGGCGAAAGGATGTTGGGGACTGCAGTCTCCGGATCTAATCATTATTCACTTGGGGGGCAATGATTTGGTGCGATTAGGCCGTAAGGCACTGAGGGAGGCAGTATTCTTAGACATCACAAAAGTGGCAAAGCAGTTCCCAGGGGCAGCAATTGCTTGGTCACACATGGTGCCGCGTCGAAAGTGGGGGGCAGGGATAAGATCAAGGACTATCAATGTGTCAGTTCGCCGGCTTAACGCCGAGATGGCAAAACTTTGCCCGGGCCCAGGGCGCTTATGGAACATTCCCCACAAACTACTAAAGGGCACCCACATGTTTCACAAGGACCAGGTGCATTTATCTGATGAAGGAACCAATCAATTTATCCGTGACATGTGGTGTTTTGCCCGCAGCCTCTTCTTGGGGGTGGAGGGCGAAGGACCTTTTGGGCTCTGGTCGCCCTTGTGGCGGAAATTGAGATATAAATGTGACTAGAAACAACGGGGGGGTCCCCAAGGTTGGGCCCCCGGGAGAACATCTGGGATAGGATCCTGAAGTTCTGAGCCAACCAGCGGATGTACACACCAGATCGGGGGTAAGAGAGCTCAGATCGCTGGGGGGAACATGGGGCTCCAGCTCTTGGCCGCCCCGTTACACCCCAAGGCTGATTGGTGTTTGGAGGGGGGGCGGAACCCGAAACATGAGGACAAGGTACGGTGTAGTCAGGGTACCCCTCCTACGGATACAGGTGAGACATGGGTCACCTTTGTAGTCCAATGGTGGTTCAGGACAGGAAGGGATCCTGTCAGATTTTATTTATGGTCACAAAAACTCTCGTTACATGTAAATAAAAATGTTTTTGGAAATGATTAACCTTTTTTATACTTGTTTTAAATAATTTTGCTTGATGAGTTATAAGATGTTCTTTGAGATGTGTTTCTAAGTATAAAGTAACCTCTTCCAACGATTAAAACTTGTCGCTCTGTATATTTCTGGTGGGGGGAGTGTGGGCCGACTGGAGGCCTCCGGATCCTAGGGAAAAGTGCCCTCACCAAAGTGGGGGGGCGCGGCCCGTTAGGGGTCGGGGCCTCCAAGGCCCTGGGGGCACTCCCCCCTTTTCTTCATTTCGCCAGGGGTGCGCGGTGTCGGCTGGGCTTCCGCCCTCGCGCCTCGCGAGGCGTTGGGGCGGAAGTGCAGCAGGGGGCCTGACGTGGGGCCATGGTTGGTTCTTGTCCAGATCTGGCTGCCGCAAACCGGTGGGGGGCTACTTAAGAGCCCCCCTCAAGAAGGCCAGACCTTCTTTACTTGTGTTGCGGCGGCCGGACCTGTGCGGGAGCCCGCAATTGACCCACCCACCCTCTCCTTTCTTTTGGTATGTTGGGAAGTGAGGTTTTGGAAATTGAGATATAAATGTGACTAGAAACAACAGGGGGGGGTCCCCAATGTTGGGCCCCCGGGAGGACATCTGGGATAGGATCCTGAAGTTCTGAGCCAACCAGCGGATGTACACTCCAGATCAGGGGGTAAGAGAGCTCAGATCGCTGGGGGGAACATGGGGCTCCAGCTCTTGGCCGCCCCGTTACACCCCGTGGCTGATTGGTGTTTGGAGGGGGGGCGGAACACGAAACATGAGGACAAGGTACGGTGTAGTCAGGGTAACCGCCCCTCCTACGGATACAGGTGAGACATGGGTCACCTGTGTGGTCCAATGGTGGTTCAGGACAGGAAGGGATCCTGTCAGATTTGATTTATGGTCACAAAAACTCTTGTTACATGTAAATAAAAAATGTTGTGGAAATTATTAACCTTTTTTATACTTGTTATAAATAATTTTGCTTGATGAGTTATGAGATGTTCTTTGAGATGTGTTTCTAAGAATAAAGTAACCTCTTCCAACGATTAAAACTTGTCGCTCTGCGTATTTCTGGTGGGGGGAGTGTGGGCCGTCTGGAGGCCTCTGGATCCTAACAGCAGTTATGACAAAAACATGAAAATTGGAGTGACCCAATTGTGTTGGATGAGGCCAAATCCCAAAGCAACAAATTAAATCGTATATGACATTTGTAAGGAATGCTGGTATCTAAATGCAATTACCAATTTTTTCATCATGGAATGCAAGCAGGTTAACGTGTTCAAAATATGAACATTATGAAAAAATGCTGTTTACCAAAGACTTAAGTTTGGAAAATGCAATGGTGATAAGGTGCCAGTTTGAGGAAACATCACAAAGAATCAAATACTTGTCTGTGGAGGGCACAATACAAAGAAATAAATGAAGTGAGACCTAGGAATAAAAACTACACTGTTTTTTATAAAACATGGTCTGGTTAATAAATTAATTCTAGGGAGGTGATAGACACAAGAATGGAAGCCTATATGTTATTACAATGGGTTTAAGGGACACTTTGTGGTGGATAAATTGCGCCTGGCAACCTGTCACTTAAGCAGGAAGTTAAAAAATAACAGATTTCACAGTAGAATGTGCCAGGGAAAAGAGGCAGAAGGGTGGCCAAAGTTGTGGGGGACATAAGGCATTATGCTGCTTTTGAAATAGAGTTGACAGTTTTAAAGAAAGTGGGGTAACTTAAATGAAATAGAAATTTAAGATTTAGTTGGAACTGTTAATTATTACGGATATTGTATAAGTAAGGAAAGCATGGCTCTTAAGGCTAGTCGGATCATGGACACTGAAGATGCACCTAACCATAAAGATAAGGAGCAGTTACGTTTTTTTCTTAGGCGTAGTTTATCATTTATTTTTCAGACAAGGCTAAGGGCCAGATGTATTATTCTTTCCAATAGCGATTACCAAATTGCAATTTTTTACGCATCGCAATTAAATAAACGCTATTGGAATGTATGAAACTCCAGGAGATTCATATAGTGATTTGCTAGGGCTCGCAAATGGACCTACCTCATTAATATTCATGAGGTAGGTCACAATTTGTGACCCATTGTGAATGGCTATAATCACAGGGATGGTAGCCTGCTGGGCTCAGCAGACCACCAAGTTTGTGATTGCTTTTAAATAAAGCAATCTTTTTTCTTTAAATGCAGCCCATTTTCCTTAAAGGAAAATGGGATGCGTTTAAAAAAGAAATATTATAGTTTTCTTTTCATTTAAGTAGGCAGTAGTCTGTGGGACCACTGCCTGCTCCTAAAAAATGTGTTTGCATGCATTCAATCCCTTGGGGACCCCTTCACCTTTGCGAATGGGTTACGACTAATTTGAAATTTGAAATTGGTGGTAAGTTTGATTGTTTTGTGACTGCATTCACGGGAACAATCATACATACCTCTGCGATTTAGTATTAGGAAGGGACGCCCCTTCCTAATACCGAATGGGTATGTAGTCGCAAAGCAAATTTACGATTCGGTAACAAGTTACCGAATCTTGGACGTGATGCATACCAAAATGCATTTTTGCGATCGCACAAATGTTTGATACATCTGGCCCCTAAATATCTGTGTTCACTCATACAAAAAACAGAGAAAAGTGTATGGAGCATTGTGAAACAACATTTGGAAATTTGAAAAAGAGGCTAGTCCCTGCATCAGTAGTAAAGCCATTTGATACCAGATGTAAAACGTAAGTAAGGGCCACATCAAACCCAGGAAAATCTGGAGAACGCCACAAAAGGTTGTAAAACCATAACAAAGACCAAAGCAGACTGATGAAAATCTGGAGCTAAAGGAGAAACCTATTCAACAACACTCAGTAGGCTCGCGATCTGTTATGCTCAGATAGAATACATCATGTTCTGTATCCATCACAACATCTTCAGCAAAACAACAGAGATCAACGTTTATAAGCCACACCTTTAATCCAAAATTCATTAAGATTAAAACTGTATGCTCTTTTGGGCACTAGAAACCTTGAAATCAGTAAAAGAATAACCAGAACCCGGAAAAAAACAGTAGAGAAAAAAACAAAGTGACTCCAAGCTCCTAATGAACAAAGTACAAGGCACAAAAAGCTCATCCTTTTCACTACAACAAATTACTTCGAGAATAAAATAGAAAATAGCCACTGGCTGATCTAAGATCATCTTCTACAATTTTACTCTAAATATAGCACAGAGAGGACTGCAGCAATTCAGATCCTAAACAATACATTGACATTTCTGGAGGAAGGGGATGTCTTCCTACTGGTCCATGCTGACCTCTGACACTCTAGATCATAACTCGCTATTATGGAGTCTGTCATCCAGAATGGGAATATAAGAAACTGTTCTAAACCAGCCCTAATAATTTCTCCCTTTATATATCAATTCGTGAAACCAGATTCCTTTGAATCATCTAATCTTATATTTAGTTGCAGCATTCTATAAGTATCTATCCTATGCTTTGACTGAATCTTTAGAACATATGTGTGATCCTTTACACAACAACAAAGGTATTTCTATGTGTTCTGGAAGTCTCAGTCCCATGCTTTGTCTGTATCTTCAGAACATATGTGTGATCCTTTACACAACAACAAGAAAAGTATTTCTATGTATCACTACACTGGCTATCCTATGATATGCCTAAGAGTTTCAAACCCACACAATCAGTAGCAAACATGAAATTGTTCTTTGAAAAGGTAACCAACTGCATCACTTCACACTTGGACATTGTCAAAATAAAATTCTTACTCCTTATTTATAGCATCTTTTCGCTGCCGGTCCAAAAATGGTCTATTGGCTTTATCATCAACCAAAACCTCTACCTAGGTCAATGCATGACAGTAGATGGCACCTTGCGTCTCTATCCCAATGTTGTTCTGCTCTGGAAGTGACGTGTGGAGCTACATATAAGTGCCACCCATTCCCGCAAACGTCAGTTGCTTTCTAGGCTGTCCGTGCTCCCACAGGCAGAGCCCAGCAGCAGATTGGCTTGGACTGATGTGCAGATTGCTAGACTTGGGACCTTATTAGATGGAAAAAAGAGTCCAGTTCACAGAATGGAAAGGACAAGAGGGGTCAGTGAGGAAGACGGAGAAGGCAACCCGAAGGTTGCAATAGTAATGCTTTGTAAACACATTCAGAGGTGTGGGGCCTCCTGACACAGATCTATAACCCTACCTAGTCTGTTTGTTGCAGTACCACATGGTGGTGGTGTTGCCCATGAATGCCTCCTTTGAAGGAATGTAGAAAGGCTTTCAACGCCAAATGGGTGGCCTGCAGCTCCAACAGGTTAATTTAGAGCTGATTCTCTACCGCAGGCCAGATGCCTCTGATCTTCTCCCCAACCTAGGAACCATGCATCCATTACCACCGTTAGCTCTGGGTGCGGTAAGGAAAGGGGTCTGCTGTTCACTCAACTGCAGTCAAACTGCTACCATTGCAGGTGTTTTGCAGTCTCCCTCGAAATCTGCACATTATCGGACAGATCCCCATGATGCTGTGCCCACTGGGACTTCTCATCTCACTGCAGAGTGCGCATATGCCATCTGGCATGCTCGACCAGCAGGATGCAGGAGGCCAACAATACCTCCAGCCTCAGAACCACCTGGACTGAAATCCATGACAGAGGCTGAAACATTGGAATTATAGCCTGCATGTCCTGGACTCTGCAGTCTGGGGGGAAGTCACACAACTACACCATGTCCAAAATAGCTCCAATGAAAGTGAGCGTCTCTGAAGGAGTCAGGTCTGACTTCGGCATGTTACTAGTGAACCTCAATGGTATTAGGAGGTTCATCGTAGTCTGGCGCTGAGTGACAACCACCTCTGATAGCCCTCCGTCAATAGCCCTTCATCAAGTTAGGAAAAGACTGGTACCCCTAAACTCGGAAAGTGTGCTGTGACCACCACCACCACCATCACTTTCCTGAACACCCGAGCGGCACTCATGAGGCCAAAAGGGAGCACTGCAAACTGAAAGTGCTCCTGCCCCACCATGAACCGCACACAGCACTGGTAGATCAGCAGGACACAGAGGTGGAATGTCCAATGCTACTATATAATCTCTAAGGTCAAGGGCAGACAAGTCCCTAGAGAAGCCCGTGGACCTCATCCAGGTGTTACACATGAGTGCCACACTTGTGGCAATCGCCCCACCTGTGCAATCTGTAGTATCTAGCTGGTTCTGTTGATAACTTGCTCAGTAGCGTGGCCATCTTAAACGGCCTGTGTGAGGACGGGATGTAAGATTTGGATACAGCAGGTAAAACCTGGTCCACTGAGTCCCGTAGTGCATAGGAGTAACAACCAAGCAAACAATTGGCAGTGACTGAGCAAAGGCAAGGCTGATGGAGGAAAGAATGTACTTGTCGAATGTTTTAATGCACTTAGATTGACAGTCAGATGGAGTAGAAGGAAAAGCATTAGGGCTGACTTTGCTGATAGATGCCTGCATCACCAAGCTCTCTGATATTGGGTGTTGCATCAGGAAGACTGGGACACTCGGAGCTGATGGTGCTAAGCAATCTGTCTGTTGACCGGGAGCCAGAGCATGGTTTCGCTCATGCCTTAAGTAGGATATCTGTGAAGGCATCACTGAAAGGCAAAAAAGGCTCCATATTTGTCTGTCCAGGCTGGAGGACCTCAGTAAGATCATTGGTTTTTGCCTCCATGGTAGGCAATTTCAGGCCCAGTGCTTCACCCGCTCTAAACATCACCACCATGATGAAGACACTGTCCTCAGTGTCAGGACCATGAAGAGAGACTAGGCAAGTGTCCGGAGAAGTATGCAGGCCACTGGCATCCTGTAGTTCCTCATACTAGTTGTCATCTGTGTATTGGGGCACAAGTTCACCTGCCACACCATAAAAGTAATTGTCCAAATTCATACCAAAGAGCTTGCGGAGGACCGAGCCCTCTCTTGCACCAAGGGCATTGCCTCATAATCTGAGGGGTTGCCGGAAGGTTGCAGCCCAGTGGGATTGATGCACGGCCTCAGCCAAAGTTGAAGTGAGGTTGGCTCAGATTATTAAAGCAGTATTAGTTGTACTGAATAGTGTAGAGTAGACATCATTGGCCAAGATGCTCAATGGTCTGATGCAGGGCGTGGTGCTGGGATCGAAGTTGGAACCAAAGCAGGAGTAGAGCCCGTATCGGGTCCAGAGGTTCCAGCTGGTGCTGAGGGCAGACACCCACCGGCACGGTTAGAGGTGGAGGATCTTGAGGTTGCTTAGGGCCCAGAGGTGTGCTGCTGTGTCGTCAATGGACCTGGAAATGTAAAGGTGCATTAGGATAAGATTTGGAATAGGCTCTGAAGAAGACTGAATTTGTGAGTGAGACCAAGAGGCAGAGTGATTCTGTTGCGCCTTCTCTGGAGTTTGACAGTGATGGGGCAAAATCCCACTTGTGATGCTTGTGTTACCTTTTTAACTTACTGTAGGACTTTTACCATGATGAACAGTTGCAAACTGGAATGACTTTGGGAGCGGGAACGGGACCTTCCTTGACCGATCACGGCGAGAAATCAATAGGTGCTTGGTGATGTATAACGTCACCTCACATTCCCGGATGGCCTTCAGATTCATATGGGCGCATTCTCTACAGGCTTTGGAGTCATGCCCTGACTCCAAGCACCACAGGCATGCCCGATAGGGATATGTCACAATATTTACTTACAATAGTCCTACAAGGTTTGAACCATGCAGTTTTAGGGGGTGAGTGTGAAGTTTTCCCTGCATGCTGGTATGTTTGTACTAATTTTCAAGAGAAAGGTCTCATGAAGAGACAAGGGGTAGCGGAGGATCTGTAACTGGTGATGCAGAAAGAAAGTAACTGACATCAGCACACATCAATGGTGCTTATATGCAGCCCCGTGTCTCTTCCAGAACAGAATGATAGTGGCGTGAGGACGCACAACTCCTCCTACTAGCACACAGGGGTACTGCCTGAAAATTCCCAGATCCAATCAGATGCCTTTGGAATATTCAAAAGGTGAGAAATGTGAGATTAGAATCACCCATTAGAAGAAAGGTTTATAAAGGTTTCAGAGCTATTCTGGTAGTGCAGGTTGGAAAGAGCATGGCGACCGCAGCGATGGCAATGCATGTATGTATGAACAGGAGTAAAGTTATGTATGTTATTGTCTGTGTTTGAGGATATTGTGGTATGAGATCCTTCTAAAAGTGAAGGTGAAATAATAATGAGAACGAAAAAGTAACTAGTGATGGTTCTCGGGGAAAAGAGTAAGAAGGGTTGACGGCAGATGTTTGCTCTGAGTATCATTGGCATATTATGTATATTTCTAAAATTAATATGCTTATGAAGAAATATATCTCTGTGTTTTTTTATTTTGTCTTTTGGGTTTGTATTTTAGATGGAGGGGGTTGGGTTGTACTTAGTGTGTATACATATTATGAATAGAGGCTTTACGGCATCATCAAGTGGGAAGCCTGCCAAATGAAACATGTGCCTGGGTCCCATATTTGGCAATCAATAGGGTGCCCCCATGACTAGATTTTGCATCTTGTTACAATATGTAGTTTTTACTCGCTTTTCAAGAGTCTTCATCATTTCACACCCATCGGTCAGTAGTCACTCGAGAGAAACAGCTCTGCATCAACAGTAGTCTTATATAATCATTTAATTGTCGGTCGGCCCTCCGTTCAACAGTCATTCAGTTGATCCAGTCAGCCAACGGTTTCCCCTGACCCACTACTACCCCCAAACATACTAGTAGCCACTAAACCAGACAGCTGACACCTCCCTATTAAATTCCAACTTTGCTTTATTTTGCAAATCGCAGAATTCTGGAGGCCCTGGCTTTCGAGATTTTTTCAGAACGGTGTTATCCAGAGATTTGTATGTACAATTATGTATATGTATGCATATATTGAATATGAAGGAGGGTAGTAAACTACACAAGGATGAATATGTGTCGGCCTTAGACCTCGTAGACGAGAAGAGCATCTAATTGAGTTAATTAGTGTGAGATATAAGTGTACAAGTGACACTGGCATATTAGCACCTATAATGAGGCAAAAAATTCTACCTCAGCAAAGTAAGAGCAGGGAGAAACAAGACCTGCGGGATGCTAAGTCAGGCGTGGTAGGTGCTCCTTTAGACAACATTTGAAGTTTTGCGAGATTTGTGTCACTTGGCTAAGGCATTTCAAATCCTAGGTACATTCTCCGAAAAGGCAAGCTTAAAGGTGGGCACTCTTCTAAAAGGGATGCTGTGAAAAGTCGTGTTACTGTAGACACTGTCACAGTGTCTCGCTTTCCTCTTCTCGAAAAACTCGCGATCGGCCTGAGCGCTTCTCAAACCCACGACATTCTTTGGAAACTATAGACAATGATTAGGCGGGATCCGTTTTGCATATTGTTTGTGCTGACATAGTTAGCTAATCAGTCTTTTTCTGCTGATAATACAAGGGGACGTCTGCGCTGATTTTTACATTGATTTCTTTCGAAAAATAGCCGGGTGGGAGCGCGGAAAGAGGGGGGATAAAATTAACGTGTTAGGCACAACAGTATGACCATTTGCTGCAGACTGCGAGGTGCAGCTGCGTCGTGAAACGCAGGCCCTGTGCACGTCTACGCAAGCATCCCTGGCTTTTGCAGATGTTTCCTGACTGGATAATTAAAGGGGCCATGCAGCGAAATGACAAATAATCTAGTTCTCTCACCCAAACTTGCATCATCAACAGTCACCAGAAATAAAGGTTTCAGAATGTCGTTTGTTTCATGATGCCTGGTGAATTGTAAAACCCATTGTGACATCTTGCACTGGGTGGTCCATTTTAAGACTTTGCTGTCCATGGGATACACGTGGAGATGAAACGAGATATTCAGAAGAGATGTGAGAGTGATGGTTTCCTCTACTATGGCTGTACTAAACTTTAGCTCAACTCACATTTGCTCATCCAATTGAGCATGTCTAGGCACCCTGATGAGTACTGGATCCATGGACTACCAGGGTAAGGAGCTTGAAGCTCCTAGACGCAGTGCAAGGTGCTTGGAGCAGTTGGATGGCGTGGGGAGCTCTTCACTAACTGACATTGATTGTGAGGAGCTTGAAGCACATTGATAGAGGTGCGGGGAACTTGAAGTTGGAGCATATGGGCAGATGATGCACGGGACATTGTACACATGTTCCAAGCACGGGTGGTTCCTGGGACACTTAAACAGGCAGTCTAAGATCCTGACTGCAATGGGCCGGATAATGTGAGTTGTTTGAGCCGCAAAGAAGAAAAAAGGTGAGTTTTAAGCACTTTGGCAGACATTGTGATGAACCTTTGGCTCATTGGCAGAGAGGGTACGAACTTAAAACACGTGTCAGCAAAGACAGATTGTGTTAGCGATTTGAGGTACATTAGCACAGCTTCTTGTGAGAATGAGTCACAATGAGGGCATATATGGACAGAAAAAGTGAAAAAATTAGATGTGGGAAAACAAGTTAGGAGTTCTGACACATTGATATAGTGCGATCAATTGGGGTAGATATATAAACATTGTGGGAGCTCTGTGGACAGATGTAGTCGGGGCGAGAAGCTTGCAGCACATCAATAGACAGAATCAGAACTCTGGAGCACATGAGAAACAGCTGCCTGCATTTGGGCTTGGGCTTTTGGTACTAGTCAGTACTGTAGATGATTAGAGAGCACACAGGCTGATTCAAACAGGACATCTGCTCTGATTCTGCTAGGCTGGTATACCTCTTCGTTGCCTTCAGAACTGTCTGTCGGCCCATCACTATGGACCAGACCTCAGAATGTGGGTATTCATATCAAACTCTTGTGGATATTTGGCACAAACACTACCAAAGCCAACAGGTCTTTCATATGGGGGCTATTGGCTTTGCCAATTACTTTTGGCGGTGGTGTATAACATTGCTATGCAGAGCAGCAGCGTCAAAATGAAAAAAGGTATGATAGCATTTGCATCATTCTACTGATACCCACATGCCTCACAATTGCAGGTATGCAGCAGTGGAATGACATAGGCGCTATTTGGTTTCATTTTTCATTTACTAGTCCAAAATGACGGACCTCATTTGTATTAGAACATAAAAAAATAACACCTTTAGCTCAAAACCGCATGTGTTGGGGTGGGGGTAATGAAGGAGCAGGTAGGGGTAAAGAAGAGGAAAGCAACACACAGAGGGCATGGGGGTAGCACAAATGGGAGAGAACACCACAGAAGAACACAGGGTGAGAGAGAGCAACATAGCAACATAGAGCGGTGGGTAGGTGGAGAGAAGGTGGAGAGAAGCACGAGAGAGAGAGCAGTGCAGGGAAAGAGAAGCACACAGATATGAGAGAGCAACGCAGAGATGGAAGGAGGACAGAAGCACAAACGCGAGACAGCTGAAAAACACATGCACTCTCTGAGGGCTTAAGCAAAAGAATTGAGCGAGAGCAGTGTGGAGGAATGAAGCACAAAAACAAGTTAAGTTACAAAAACGATAATAAAAGCTCACTTGGCGGCAGTAGGATAACAAGTGCACTCTTGTGGAGTACTTAAGCATAAAGTGAGCAGTGGAAGGACACAAGTAAAGAGACTATGATCCAGATGAGGGACAAACACGAGATGGACAAAGCAAGACATTAAAAAAGAAGGAATCAAATGAGTGACAATAAAGCCACTAATGACAAGAAATGGGAGGGCTTTAAGACCACAATATGATCTTGGTAAGCGGACAATAGGTCTTTTGTGACCAGACAGCTTGCACCACCTGGTAGGCTTAACCTAAAAGCTGATGGTCTGATTTACTGTGCAGCTCTATTCTTTTTTGGGAGGAGGACATCGGGATAGATGAGAACAGCAGCATAAAATAACAGATATCCTTCCTTTTAGAAGTCTGTTTTTAACAGTGAAAGAAGGGAATGCACGAAGATCCTCTATTTATCTCTTCATGTTTCTCACCTACCCCTTATTAAAAAGGCAGACTTCACAATAACTGTCTATGTTTCTGCCTTCTTTTATCTGCTTAGAAGGCCATTCTGCATAATGTTGAAGATACCTTTTTTCCTACATTGAGTGTGTCCTTCATCCCAATTCAAAAATAGCTTTCCTTATTATCATATTCTAATATACTAATGTTGACCATGGGGCATGGACAACTAGATTCTAATCCTGGATTTAGCATATAAGTAAACCTATGTGATTCTGAGAAGACCACGGCACCTTCCGGTACCTTAAGTTCTTTATACTTTTAAAGTAAAAAGGTGTAATGTAAAATAGCCTGGCAGTGGGCTCTCTACTACTCTTTTGATTATATATTGTTTTCCAACATCGTCACCACATTCTGGTTTTTGAATAATTTCTCAAACACCTCTGACCTACAGAGTGCTGTTAAATCTATAATATCTTGTGGGTGGCCACGGCGGCGAAGGCGGCAGTCACACTCTAGGTCTCCTCCTGGCCGCATTCCATGTCTGCGTTCAGCCGTGCCAGCGAGCCAGATCATGCTCCTCGACTCCTGGTGCAGCCTTCGCCAGAGAGCTCCCAGGGTGGTGGAGGTCACCTTGGACCCATGACAACGACCAGGAGGCCGTCAGGCTTTGGTTATGCATCCGGGTGTAGAAGCCTTGTGCTGAAGGGTGGGCTGGATCAGAAAGGACTGCGGAGGCCCACTAGCCCTATACTTGGCTGTAGGGTCCTCTGCGTGTGATGCGGGAACACTTGAGAGGTGTCAGACCCTGCTTGTTGGGCTGAGTGACACTCCCAGGTGGGTCGTCTGCACCCCTGAAGGGTGGGAGGCCGCTGTCTGATCTCATCTACCCACCTCCTGGGACCTGTGGACAAAATGGGTAAGGATAAAACAGGCTCCCCCAACCAGGCTCTCAGACGCGGATCAACAATTTCAACACAGTGACCTTGGGTGGTCAAGGTTGGGGAGATGGCCGCTTGGTGATGCGGGACACCCCGGCCCAGCCTGACCTTACTACTATCCTCCAAGACATCCAGGATTCGCGGAGGTGAAAATCAAGGTAGAGGAAGTTAAAGTGGATGTTTCGGTTCGGCATCAAGACCTCAGTAATGTTGTCCACTGCACTACAGAGAATGAACTCCGGTTTTGACCGTGGAAAATGATGTAACTGTTCCTGAACCCCAGGTTGCAAAAGTCTGAGTTGACTTCACTCGAGGCCTGGGCCGAAGATGGTGTAAGTAGAGCATGCAGAAATAATCCTTGGTTTGTAGGGTTTCCCGAGAGTGTGGAGACTCCAGATGCTGAGTGTTTTTTGGAGGACTGGTTTTGATCCTGGATCCTGGAGGGGAGCCTGTTGCCATGGTTTGTGGTGGATCCCTCATGCAGGCCCCCCCTCCCTTGGGCACCAGCCCACCCCATGATTGCCCGAATCCTCAACTATTGTGACCAGAATGTTGTTCTGTGGGAGGCCACACACCAGCAAGACCTTTCTACCAAAACCAGTGTATTATGTTTTTTCCGGGCTACACCAAGGTGGTACAGCAGCACAGGTAATATTTTGATGAGTTGAAACAAAAGCTCTGTGCCCTTCAGGTCACTTACATGCTCCTCTTCATTGCGAAGTTGAAGGTGATCTTTAGCTCTTAAACCCTGTTCTTTGAGACTCCGGAGCAAACATGGAAGAGGGTGCCTGAGCGGGTAGACGTCTGCCGAGTGGGGTGGTAGAAACTACTGGGATACACACGAGGAGGAGCTCCCTCCACCGGCTCCCTTAATCACAGACGAGGTAACGTAATTGTCAAATAGGGCGGGCACCCGTGCTTTGGCCGCTTGGACTCCACTGATTCAGAAGTGGGCCGGGGATCACCTTATCAAGGAGATGTGGTGTCTCCATCCTTGTGTACACCAGAAATGTTCCATGCCCTAGCTGGGGAGCCCGGTCCCCTGACCTGAAGGGCCAGACTGACAGTTTCCTGGGGTAGACTGCACTTGCTTGCAGTGGACCATTTGTACTTGCCATTGATAGGCTCACCAGCTCTGAGTCCTGCATCTGAGAAGGTCTGCAGTTGGAGACTAACCATGTGTTGTTCATTTTCTGGGTTCTGTTTTAGGGCAGCAGATGCTTCGGGGGGAAGTGTGAGGCGGGGGGACTTAGGGGAACTGATTTTTTGAGGTTATTTCTTGTTTGTGCTTGTTGTTTCTTGCCACTCACACTACACCTTCCTTAGACAGCGTTTGATTTCTGGGGCCGTGTGGGCCCTGCTTTCTGTCTGCTTGGCTGCCTCTGAGATTCCCGCTGAGCCCTTGTTTTTTATAGATTGTTTGCCACTCCTCATGGTGTCACTTGAGGTTATGTCCTGGAATGTGAATGGCCTGCTGGACCATATTAAACGGACTGCAGTCCTCCACTGTGCCAAGAGATCACGCTCAGTGGTCCTCAGGCTTCATGAAACCCTTTTACTTGGGGACCTTGTCCTTTCCTCCATCATCACATATATAAATCCAGGATTTGTAAAGAGCAGCAAATTACCTGTGAGGGTCTCTGGGTGCTGAATTGTAGACACTGTGGCGATTAAGTGAATTGCCCAGAATCACAGAATGTTGATCAGATGCCACAGCTCAAACCTGGTTCACCAGCTCTGAAGTCGGCAGCTCAGGCCGTCATGCCACAGCCTCTCTCAGGGTGACAGGGTTTATCATTCTGGATTCACCTGTGCTCCCGGGGGTGGCAATCCTTTTACATAAAGGCTTTTGGTTTGTTCTATTTGAGGTGACCAAAGTCCATACTGATATCCAGGACTGCAGGGCACCCCAGTAGTGGGGGGGTCACTTAATTGCAGTTCATGATCCAGAAAGAGACTGGATTGGTGCCCCAGGGCCAGGTTGCGGCTCTTATATGCTTGTGCTTGGGTGGATTCTTTGGAGCTATGTGACGTGTGGTGGACCTGGCACCCCGTGACCATGCAGCCACTCATACTTCGGCTGCCCATCACACCAGGTCTCCTATTGATATCCTTTGCATGCCCGCAGCGGACGTCCTTCAGATAACTGAAGTTGTGATTCTGCCCCAGGACATCGCCAACGATGCTCCGTCTGGGCTCCTTGGTGCATGTTTTCTGTCCTATGTGGCACCTTAATGTATGGTATTTGACTGACCTGGAGTGTTCGCCCCAAGTGAAGGCTGGGCTACAAACATAATTCAAAGAAAATCAGGGCACAGTCCAGTTACTCTCTACCCTCTGGATGGCTAGCAACCCATGATTTGTGGCCATGATAAGGGGTTCATCCGTGCTCAAGAGAAATGTAATTCTGTTCAGATTACTGTCCGGAAGACCCAGATCCTATCACTCAACCTCCAGTGCCAGTCGGAAGGAACCCCAGACTTTGAGTGTCAGCTGGCTGCAGCCCAGGAAGCATTGAAACAGCTCTCGCTGGAGGAGGCTCGGCAATGCTGGAGGGCCTCGAAGTGGAGAGTTTACATGTTTGGTGATAAGACTGGGAAATTGCTTTACTAGCTGGCAACAAAGGAAGTCACCTCCAGAGTGGTGCCACATACTTTGGATGTGAGGGGTAGTGCCCATTCCACCACTCCTGATATTGTGCAGATGTTTGTGGACTACCATGAGGGCTTTTATGGCAATCGGCTAGGTTTCCCCCTCACTCTTGGGACTGGGCACACCAACCTTTAGCTACTATTCCATTGCCCTTTATCCCCCCCACTCCCTGCCTGAGGACTTGGATCAGGCCATCACGGCTGAAGAGATTGGGGAGTCGTTGTCGGATATGGCCACAGGCCAAACGCCTGGTCCAGACAGGCTTCCTGTCTAATATTACCGGCAGTAACATGAGCTTAGGATTCCTTCTCTACTGGCGCTGTACAGAGCAGCAGTGGAGTCAGGTGCTTTTCCCCCAGACGTAGTTTGATTGTGGTAATAGCCAAACCCGGTCAATCCTTAGATGGTTGGCCCCATACCGCCTGATTTCATTCATTAATATAGATAGAAAACTCTTCACTAACATGCTGGCTAATCGGCTACAGTGCGTTCTACCACACCTGGTACACCCAGCTCAGTGCAGCTTTATGCCAGGGTGTAGTACCCTCACTGTATCCCAAAATCTCAGGTCACTCTCTCTCAGGCACACCAGTTGCAGCACCCTGACTTCGCGAAGGCCTTCGACTCAGTTGATTTGTCTTTCTTGGACACAGTTTTGGAGCGGGCCGGTTTGGAGCCCTATTTCCACAGACTCACCAGCCTTCTACCTTCTCTATTCCCATCCATTAGTGCAAGTTCAGGTGAACCGTATACTTTCTACTCCTTTTCCGATTCAGAGGGGTACACAACAGGGCTGTCCGCATTTCTCTCTCCTGTTCACCCTCACTGTTGAGCCCTTAACCTGTGTTATCTGCTGTGATCTGCCAATGTGGGCTGGAAGTGGGACTCCGGACCTGAGAAGCATGTACTGATCTAAGCAGATGAGGTCCTTCTCGTTCTTGGGGACCCGCATGTCTGAGATGTTTGGAGACACTTGCATTTTATGAGGTGGTCTCATGGCTCTGTGTCAATAACACCAAATCTCTTTCGGTACCTGTTAATGGTGATTAGGCTGCCCACTTATGGACAATACTATTCCAATCCATCAACTTTCTTTTCGGTACCTGGGGATCCATGTCCTATGCTCCGGGAGCTGGCATTGACTGTTAACTTGTCCCCCCACCTTGCTTCTGTGAAGCTCAACTTGTAGAGGTGGCAGCATCTCCTTTTCCACATGATGGGCTGTGTGGCACTCTTTAAATTTTAAATTTATGGTATTCCCTCGATTACTTTACGTGTTTCAGAACTTCCTGCTCCCCCTCCCTAGGACTTGGTTTTGCACTTTGAACCTACAATCTGCTCTTTCCTACGGGTGGGTGGATGCCCCCAGATCGCCCAAACGAATTGCCAATTGGCACTCTGTGAGAGCAGCCTGAGAGTGGAGGATCTCTACTGCTATTACCTAGTTTTGCAGGTGATAATTCTGAATAACTGGCTCCCCAGGGGGTGTTACGATCCGGCATATCAAGTGGAGCTGTCTCTACTGGGTCTCAATAGGGTCCTGGGCATGTTTTATGGGGGGCCCACTTTCCCGCTCCCTCCCAGAGATTACCAGAGCTGTGTTTTTGGCCTGGAGGGCGTCATTGCATC